>NC_050603.1:21848267-23048267 GCF_013368585.1 Megalops cyprinoides | reverse complement strand
AGGCAGGCTGTAGGGTCTGGACAACCCACCGTTCCAGGACACTCTAAAGGAGCGTCCAGAGAGGCAGGATTTAACCGAAAGGAGAGCGGTGTCAGTAATTGTCAACATAGCCAGGATAGATAGATGTAGAGCGTGGTCCACTGTGTCAAAGGCTGTAGAAAGGTCTGGAAGAATCAAGACCGAGGAATGGGAGGAAGCTCTGGCTGTTTGAAGAGCCTCAGTAATGGAGAATAGGGCAGTCTCTGTGGAATGACCAGCCCTGAAACCAGACTGTAAAGGATCAAGAAGGTTGTTCTGGGAGAGAAAGGAGGATAGTTGGTAAGCCACAGCTCTTTCAAGCATTTTAGACAGAAAGGGAAGGACAGAGACCGATCAATAGTTCTGGACAGCAGACAGGTCCATAGTCCTTTTCTTCAGCAGAGGTGTGACTTGTGCCTCCTTGAAGGCTGCTGGCACACTGCCCATGGACAGTGACTAATTCATTAGACTCGTGATGAATGATCCAGAGCACAGGTCATTGTGATGTAAGGAGGTGAGCAACATCAGCATCTTAGGGTGTACTCACACTAGGCCCGGTTGCCTTGTACCATGCCCGAGCACGATAGCCCCCCCTCCCCACTCCCCAGCTGGCCTGTGCTCACATTGCGCTTAACGTTCTGAGCCCGAGCACACTTACGTCATCACGATGCAACTTTTTATGTTGAAGAAAAGCACTCTTGCACAGCGCAATGGAGTTCATGATTGTACTTTGTGGCTTATTTGGAGTTGTTTTGGGCACGGTGACACACGGCCCTCTTACGTGTCTTATATATTTTATACAGTTAATCGTGCTGCATGTATAATAAGATTTTTATGGAGGCAGCTTACGTTTCAGTCATTATGCTAAGGGACAGACCAATATTTTGTGACAGATTTGTGTCAGATTACAGTAGCCTAATCACAATAATGTTAGTTAATGTTAACCAGTTAGGGCTACTACTTGTGTGTGCGCTACTGTCATCATTACAACAAACATCTTCTATTACTACTTGGATAGTACACTTTTCAATTCATTCGAGAATATTTGGGTTAATAACGGGTCTGGTTCTCACCTTATTGATGAATGTGAATTGTAGTCGGCAAGTAAAGCTTCAAATTCCTCCCTCAACGTCTGCTGCCTCTGTAAAAATCTTCACATACGTGCAGCATGATTAACTGAAAATCACTGCGTTGCATAATCGTTGCTAACTGGCTGGGGAGCTAACGTTAGCTATCTAGCGATAGATTTGACAAACACAGCTAGTTCGCTAACAGGCTACCTATCTGAACGATTGTTGAAGACTAGCTACTTAAACAGGCTGGCTGCTTCATTTGTGATACTCTGGCTAAGCCCCTGACAACAGCAATGCTTACATCGCCACGTAAAGTATGGTTAGTTTTATTTTGCTTGCTAGTAATCAAGCTAATGTGGGGAGTTATTTTTAGATATAGATCTACAGAACTAACATTTACATTTACATTTATTTATTTAGCAGACGCTTTTATCCAAAGCAACTTACAAAAGTGCATACAGCAAGTATAGCGACAGTACAGGGACAGGATGTGTACAGTTCCACAATGAGTTCTCAGCTGAGAGCAAGGTCTGTTTGAGGACACAGTACTATTAGATTTGTACAATTACAGCCTATAGGGCAACTAATACGATACACTTTGAAACGGCAAACTTCAACAACTTCAAACGGCGCAATGAGCGTTGTGGTAAAGGCGGCAACAAGAAACAATTTGAAAAGCACAGCAATTTACGACAGCACTGATTGGGGGGGGGGCAGCAATTGTGTGCTGGGTCAGTCCGGGTAGAGTCTGAAGAGGTGCGTCTTCAGGCCCCGTCTGAGGGAATGGGGTGAAGAAACTGTCCGTAGCGAGACAGGGAGTTCGTTCCACCACTGGGGAACTAACCAATCAAAGATCATTTTGGAGACAGCCAGCTTGTTATATTTAAGGAAGTCAACTACCTAATCAAATGATGGTGTAAAGGATTTATTATGAGTGGGCGTGTAACTAACAGATATCCAGCTAACTGTTGCTATAACGGATATATTTGTTAAATGCGAGAGTTACATCATTAACGTCATGTTCGAGTTCCGTGCTCGGGCACGGTTAGCGATCACACTGATGCCTACCGTGCCCAAGTCCAACTGACCCGTGCCCGCGCCCACCTCTTCAAGGGGTGACAAGTGGGAGGGAGGAGAAAGAGACAGAGGTGAGAGATGAGGGTTGTGGAGATTGGAGGAAGTTATGAATGTTTACAATCTTAAGGGTGAAGTGATCCACAAAGTCATCCACAGAGTGGATGGGGGAGTGGAGGATTGAGGAGGGAAGAGAAAGTAGAAAATAGTCTGCATGGATTAGAAAGTGAGCTTTGAATTTTAGATTTATAGAAGGAAGCCTTAGCTGATGTCACACCTGCAGAGAAGACAGAGAGGAGTGCTTGATAGTTCAGCAGATCGGCGGAGAGCTGGATTTTCTACACTTCCATTCCACAGCATGAAGCTTTGCCCTGTTCTCGTGGACTGCATCAGTTAGCCAAGGACATGGTGGAGTGAGTCGTACAGGCCTGGAAGTGAGAGGACAGAGAGCATCAAGGGAAGAGGACAGAGAAGGGAATGGGTGCATGCACCGGAGTCAGCAGACAGTTTGGAGAAAGCATCAAGGGGTGGGAGAGATGCTTGAAGGTGACAGGTTGCATATATTACAGTGGGAGGTGGCAGAGGTAGGCACCAGAGTGGGTTGTGGAGGAGGAGGTAAAAAAAAGGAGACAAAGTAGTGGCCAGAGTTCGAGGGGGTAACTTAGATCAGAGTTAGAGCAGTTCCTCAGAAAAACCAGATGCAGCTGTTTGCCTGCCTTGTGTGTTGGAAGCAACTGTCTTAGCATTAAGTCAAAGTGGAGCAGTGGGAGGAATCCAGACGCTTGAGAGGTCTCTAGGTGAATGTTGAAGTACCCCAGTAGGATCAGCAGGGTGCCATCCTCTGGGAAGGAGCTAAGGAGAATATCCAGCTCCTCAAGGAAGTCTCCCAGGGGGCCAGGTGGTCTGTAAACAACAACAATACACATTCTAGAGGGGTTAGTAATAGCAACAGCATGAAATAAAAAAGAGGAGATTGGGAGATGAGGGAGAGGGAGAGCAGAGAATTTCCAGGCCTGGGATATGAGGAGCCCAGCCCCACCGCCCCAGCCAAAGGGTCAGGGAGTGTGGGACAATGAGTAGCAGCAGAGAGGGATGCCGGAGTTGCAGTGTTGTCCAGCGTGATCCATGTTTCTGTGAGGGCAAGGAACTGAAGACAGAGGGGGGAGGCACATGCTGTGATGAAGTCAGCCTTTCTGGTAGCAGACTGCCAATTCCACAAGCCTCCAGCAATAGGCAGGTTGTCAGGGGAGGTCAACAACGGGTAGATGAGGTTGGAGACATTTTGAGACAGAGGAGGACATCGACGACAAGTGCATCATCTGCAGGAGACAATTACAAGGATCGGATGATGCATGGCGCATGTTCACCCTGATGCTCTCCCTCAATGGACTCCCACAGATAGACTCTAGAGTCTTTGTCCAACCCAGTCTTTGTCTGACTGAGGCTGCCACTACAGCTGCCACTATAGCGTTACTCTGCTACTTAAATGCACCTATTAATTACTAATGCAGCTGTGGAGACACTCTTCTAATGAGCTGCTCGATCAGCCTCTAACTAAATAGTGCTATGACCGAAATTTCCAGGCCCCAGTAATTATCAAAGCAATAAAACTAATTCGGCAGCAAACAATAAACATGCAATGAACGAACTAATACCACTTAGAAAACAATATAAAAAGCTACAAACTATACTTTTGAAGCACAAGAAAACAATAGTATGAGCTAAAAGCAATGTTGCTTACCCTAATTGGCTATCAAGAGTGAAACTAACCTGATCTAGAAGAACACAGGACACTAGTTTCATAAGTCAGTGTATACAAAGATGGAGTGCATGTGTGTGTGTGTGTGTTCTCAGAACTGCAAATAAACACCTTGACAACACTTATCTGAGTATTTGTGTGGAGCTTAACTTTCATTGCCTATGAAGCCTGAGATGCATTTTCAAAATGTCGCCTTCAGCATCATTAGCAGTTCTTAAAAAAAAAAAAAAAAAAAAAAAAAACAACAACAGTGCCCTGCTGGAGCTAACCCTTTCCAAACCCACACTGAAACAACAGAAAATTGTGCCTCACATTGTAACACCACAAAGTACCACAAGGGGGAGCTTATCACAAAAATTGCAAGCACTTCTCAGACACTTCGCCAGCTCTTCCACGTGCTGATTTTAGCACAGAAGCAGAATGTGATCACAGCGATTATCAAACACAACACTGTTGGCTTCTTTCCCACACCTGTCACAGGAAAACTCATCCCTTTTACCGATTCCTGCTGCAAGCTGACAGGCCATTGACAAGCTGTTTGTTTAATTGGATTTGCAGCATCAGCTTGATTCAGGCCGGAGGAAATGGCATCTGTTCAGTGCTTTCTGTCTGAACTGATCCCAGATCAGCTGAAGGCAGACAGTGCGTGTGAGTCATAACAGATAAGTTAATGAACCGTGACCATCAATGAGTCATGATTTTCAGAAGCTTTTGGTTAAATTTTCCTGGACCTATAAGAGACTGACCTGGTTTTCCACAACATCTTTTGAGGCATTATCTTTTCATTAATGCTTTCTGCTCCTGTGGTGTTCTCTCCTCGACTAATATGTTCAAACCAAGACTGCTTGGCAGTCAGCAAACTATAAGCTGTAGTACTGTCACAGAGTAGTTTAAATTCAGGGCCAGCCAAACTTTTCAGGGCAGACAAAAACGCTTACCTCCCAAACTGGCTTCACCTTCCCTTCTCAAGATGAATTGTAGTTAACAACTCAATTTCCCATCATGCATCTCACAGGTCCTGATACCTACCCCTGCATCACTGGTTAGCAATCATTTGCGTGGTGTGGCATGTTCTATTGTACAGTGGTAAGGAGCAGGGATTGTGACCTAAAGGTTGCAAGTGCAATTACCAGGTGGAGCACTTCTGTTGTATCATCAGGCAAGGTAACTGTCTGTTAAAATTCACTTGTAAGTCAAGTAAGTTGCTTTAGATGGGAGCATCTGCCAAGCATGCATAATGAGTACATGCACTCATTTTCATACTATATGGATGCAACAGTATAATTATTGATGGCTGCTTTCAGCCCATCCAAATAGCATTATGATTGATGGATCCGTACATCACTTGTTCAGTACAGATGCCTGTGAACAAGCAGTCTGGTTTTGATTAGAGCTAAGGAAAGCCATGAAAGGGTGATGGCAGAGAAACACAAGGTACCCAAACAGTGGCAAAAAAGAAAAATCAGAGAGCAACCTCAAAATTACAGTGAAATTTTCAGTAGACTGCCTTCAGGTCACAGTTGCTAAGATGGTATTGTACTGTGAGGATCAGATAATTTACGATACACTGGCCTGGGATGGCAGGTATGCCATCCAGTAAGGTACAGGTCGGCAGAACATATACCTTTATACCTTTATACCCTATACCTTTACAGCACCAAGAGTTAGGCCACTTTTGGGGATTTTCCTCCATTGTGTGCATACACTCAGCAAAAGGTGGTACAGTGTGTTCTGACCTGTGGTCTTCCTCAGACTGTGCATGGTATGTTCTGTGATGTTTGCTTTTTTGATGAGGGCAGATCTGTACTTGCACGGGGACAGGGAGGACATGGTGGGGTCACAGGGTGGAGTGTGCCTGCAAAAGCCAATCTACAAGACAGCAAGAGAGGGTCTGAGAGACCAGGCTGGTTTAATTGTCTGCAAACAACAAAAGCTAGAGAAGACAGCAGAGGCTGCAGTCAATAATCCTTGCATATCTGTTTTTTGGCTATACTCTCATACATGTTGATTAGCAGGTCCCTCTATATAATATGTTACACTTGCATATTTTTGGAGCAGGTTATAATTATGAGCACACAAGATTTACTGCGCATCTGTGGGAATGACATTTGACCTCAGACAGCCTGGAGATTAGCTGTACCTGCGAGTCCATCTGTCCAATTTTGTGCAAGGATAATGAGGCCAGTTTCACTCGTGTAGCGTCTGCCCAAGTGCTGGATTGTAAAAACAAACAAAACATTTGGTGGAATATGTTCTGCCTTATTGTGCCTTGTGTGTTCGTGCATTCTCATTCACACTTCGGTGAACTGCACTCACTTCCGAAGCAGTGTTCACTTTCACTATTCTGAATTCCCTGGGGTGAAGGTCATGAGTGGAGTTTTAGTGTAACAAAAACAGAAATGCTAAACCCATATAAATATTTAAGCCTAACAGAGGCTGGATACACTTCAGATGTCTTTACTCAATTACACACAGCAAGTACATGAATTGTTCATTTCATCTTAATAATTGGCAGTATTTGCAGTGATGTCACAAAAGCCTGTGTGGAACAGAGATGGTGGGCATGCAATAGTGTTTTCTCTGTTCGTATGTGGTTCAAGCATTGTTTACCTCCTCCTAGCAGATACTGGATCCTGAAAAATAATTACATTTAATAGCCATCTGGAGGTATCGTGATGCGGTTTTAGGGAACTGGAGCTGTAACTAACTGCTGTTTTTTTTTTCCTCTGTGGCACAGATAAGCATTGAAATAAAATTAAAAGTAGTAAGCCTGTATTTCAACATTTGTTAATCAATTGAAAAGTGCTTGGGAAAATGACCACCTCAACTCTCCCTACAAATAAGCCGTTCAGTTCGAGACGAAACAAATCTTGTTGATGTTGTTAATCCTTGCACAGCTATTAAAATATTTGCAAAGTGTATTTCCGATTCAATATCTGGCATTGATTTTAATAACGACCGGGAATACTCCCTGAATATTTGCCTCAGCCATTCTTCCAGCCTCTCAACTTAATGGAGTTATATTGCATTTACCAAGAACAGGACTGTCCACCCTTGCCCTCAGGTGGAGCTGGGAAGTCGTGCATTGGACTTTGGTTGACCAGAATGACTGTGTTGATTCTATGTGCGAACAGTGAACATTACCAGCTGGTTGAGGGATCAAACGAGTGTTTTCAAAACGCGAGGCAAAATCTCTCCATGCCCACGTATATTGTTGGATATTCTTGTTTAAGGTGCTGATTTCGTGAGATAATTGGTTCTGAGTTCCCTGCTTCAGGGGCCCAAGGAGTCAGCATGACAAGGAGGAAAATCTATTTTTTCCTGAAGCTTTGACAATGATGAGCCCGAATACCAACCCGCAGGGGACCTCCTTGTTTTCCTTTCCTATTCTGGTCGTCATTTTTCTTCCCCGTCCATCCGCGCCGTATTGTCATTAATCATCTTGTCTCGAAGGTGTGGAGATGGTGAGAGATTTTCCTTGTGATTCCATCAAACGTGCGAGAAAAACCTCTTCTGACAAAACTGTCCCCAGACCTTTGAAATCGATGTCTAACAGCGTTGCTTGTCCGCTCAACAGTCAAGTGTGACGCTTCGCTCGTGTCATTCGACGGAACACAGTGCTACCTTTCAACCGTGCGTCTATACGCACCAGATAAGAACTAATGTCTGTCACGGTGTCTAACACTCAGCAAAGTGACAACTGTTCCCCCTGCTTCCCCAGGTGTCTGCCAGGACCAGTTAAGGTCCGTAACTTTCTAAGATATCCGTGTCCTAACTTCACCGACTCTTTGTTTCGCTGTCTTTGACCGGAATCTCGTCGTTGCGCGTTACATTAAGCCTGTGCATATTAGAATAACCGTTACACCGTTTCGGTTACACCTTACCTGTCTCTAAATGGCCTAAAGCCTATCTTACTACACGGCATATACAAAAATAAATAAATAAATAAACACACACAAGCACACACACACACACACAAGCGCGCGTTAATGTATTATATTATTCCATTACACAGTGTATCAGGCAGGCCTATTTCATACATAAATATATAAATTACATATATGAATATGGCAAGGACTTAATGTCTTCAAATACCTTGTTTTGATATGTCGTATATTCTCGGCTTATGTGCCTTTTATTTTGCATTTTGTACACATTACTTTTTACAAGCCATACACGTACAATGGAGCCGTTCATAAAGTGTGTACCTGTGATTATATCCTTGTTTTTCAAAGACGAATCCTTGAACATTTAATTAATTATTTTAAAAAGTTGACTATTATTAATGCGCGTGAGAGTGTTATTATGTACGCGCTAAATATTGATCTAATTGCTTTGCTTTTCATTTATAGCAATCTGTGTTACTTTTTGTTTTGCAAAACGGTCATAATGAGGTTAGCAGTGGTTGATACAAACAAAAACATCTTAAATAATAAAATACAACTAATTTCAATATGTTACTCACTGTTAATAATCAGGTACATTGCACGAGTCACCTAAAGTACAACCAGGATTCATATTTTAGCAAATCAAGATTCAAACAAAGGGTGACATGATATGCAATTAAAATAAAAAAAGAAGAACAGTGTCCTCAGAACTTAAAGTATGTCTATAATAACCCTCACAATCCCTTATATGAAAGGTGATTTGTCAATTTGTAATGAAAATAACTGTGAAGACAGGGCTGATGGAAAGTGGAGCCAGCCGAGACTGAATCTGGTCCTTAATCCTGTCACCATAATAGAAACTGGCAATTGCAAAGTATTCAGATAGAGGGCTTATCTATTCCCCTATTGAAGGGTTCAGCATTTCTCGATATCATAGATTTGCCTTTTCATCCCGTTGCAGACGTCTGAGCCTAGCATTAATGTGTTACAGAACACACTGTGAACGCAAGAAAGAACGGTTACGAAACCCATATTCTCTGCGTTGAAAAGTCACCATATCCTCTCATATATGCCTATGATTCAGCAGCTAGAGAAAAAGAATCAGCAAGAGGAATACGAAGGCAGTGGCATCATGACACTCATGAAAACGTATAAGAAACACGTAACCATAGAATAGAAAGCTCTGGATAAATCCTTATTTACTGCATACTGTATGCACTGATGTGATCGAAACACACTTGAGTTATTTTATTGGTCTGTCTGAAAAATAAAAAATAAGTTACATTTTAATTATACTTGGATTTATTCCAGTTGTTTCAGTATAAAAGCTTAATTATGCTTGGATTGATTGTTTGAATAGTTTCAGGTCCTTTCCTTTGGATCCATTAATAAGAACCATAAACAAATTTCTTGGAAGTCGCTTGTGTGATGTAAGAAAGCGGCGAAGAGCACAGAATCATGAATAATCGATTTGACGATTAATTATGTCATTGCATGTGCTATTACACCTGTGCAACACTTGGCAGGCAGAGAGGTGACTTTTAATAGCTACGCTCTGAAACTGACCTCCGGCCCGACCAAAAGAAACAGGACAAAGGGCGATTTTGTTTCAGGTTTTAGAGAAATTTTGAAAATGAGGATGGTACACATCAGTGTCGACATAGAGTCCGTGAAATATGGATAGTGTAGCGTTAGAAGCATCAGCGTGTTAAAGCTGTGCGTTTTACATTTACATTTACATTTATTCATTTGGACGTTTTTATCCAAAGCGACTTACAAGCGAGCTAGAGTACAGAAGCACTGCATGACCAGGTTTAAATGGTTGGCAAGGCAAGATACAAGCCAGCTGAAAGAGAGTGCGTTAAACCATTAGATTACCTTTTTGAGTAGTTTAGTAGGACACAGTTTTAAGACACGAGAAGTTCCGTTAGGTGGTAGTGTTTTAAGAGGCAAAAATGCTTTCTTGATTGAGGATGTTGCACCACCTACTGGACAAAGACTCACTACTCGACTTTGGATATAGGTAAAATTGTCATAAAATTCCCCAAAATACAACTCTTAGCCTTTTAAGATGTAATAGATTCTGATATTTATGAATTGAAACTATCTCAACATAAATCAAGTCTATAGTGCCCCTTTTTGAAGTAGCCAACTATAACATCTGAATGTTCAAATTTTGTAAGAGAGAGAAGATAAAGCTATAAACTTATGAATGCCAATGAGACTATCTACAGACATATTTCCACTAAGTAAAGGAGGTTGTGGTTCTGTAATATTACCATGAACACATCTAAACTGCTCAATGGAAACATGTGAATTGGAATTTTCTCTTTGTTTTGCTTCAACCAAGACAAGTTGATTTCAAGACTGATTACAAAATTACAAAATCTTTGAGTTACTGCTCTTTCCAACATCCATATAATCCAAAAATACACTAATTCAAATGAATAATAGACAAAAAAGAGCTGGTCTTAGTCTAATCTCTCACCTTTGGCCTTTCTGATATAGTTGGACCTCACAGGGACTGGTACTGCCCCTATCAGTATAGCCCAAATGATCACTGAGACACTCAAGCTACCCCACCTCGACAAGGTGCCCTCTCTGTGTTGGGGTAGACATGGGTAGGTAGGGTAAAGGGATAGCTTGCTAAAGTTTTGGGGGGGAGAGGGTGGTTTTTTATTGTTTTTTTTTTTTACATGCAGTCTCTCTTATTTTACAGTGTGTTGACAGTGTGTAGAAAAATCATGAGATGTTATCTCAAACACCTGACTAGCAAAAGTTGTAACCATGTGTTTTACAGATATGTCGCTTGCATCTTTGGCAGGCCATTGGGGTTTTATTATCAGACTCTGTGCAAAGATGACATCACACACGTTTTGGGGCAGGTGTTGGCACTGGTTCTGGAATTTGGGCACATCTTTTTGTTGAATCACCAGTGATGCCGATGTTGCATTTTGTGGAATGCGCTCCCTCCATGCCATGACAGGTGCCACAAGATCTTTCCCTAACTGCCATTGTAACCTCTGATATACTTATGCTAACTCTGAATGGTAAAAACTAAGTAGGTATGAATGAATACATTGATTTATTACAATAATAAATCAATAGGTATGCAAGGGTAAGATCTTCACATGCAAATGTAAAAAGGGTAGTCTCTGACAGGAACAATGCTAAGTCTGTATTTGAGCAGCTAATGCCTATGTGCTGTCATCAACACCAGAGATGCAAGGTCAATTTCTGTGCTGCTAATAATTGAGCATGTGTAAAATGTCAATCATTAGAGGTCAGGGGCCATCAGTGGTTTTGATACAATATGGAATACATTATGGAAAAACATGGAAATTGTGTACTGCTAGCAACCTAGCATGCTAAACCAGCATGCATGCTAATATCTTTGAAATGGGCCTAGTACCAGGTATTTATGAGTATGAGGAAATGGTGGGTTTGTGGCACTCTGAGTCAGATAGAGCTGCTCATAAAGATAGTTCAACATCAAAAGTTATCTCGGGTCATATTGACCCTAAGACAATAGGCGTTACTTTTTTGTGGGAGCTACACTGAAAATTATTTTAAAAAATAAATAAATAAATCCCAAAATTTCCATTTTTGGGGTCATTTTAGGAAGCTACATAGGAGGCCATGTAGCCTACTTAGATTAATATTTTATATCATTTTCTTACGTTTGAATATGATTTCAGGTCATTATGACCCCAGGCCAGTAGGAGGGTTAAAGTTCGTATTGCTAAAAGATCGAAAGGTTACACATATTCTGACTGAAGTTAGAACAGAGTAAATAGTTTACGAATAATTCAACGCAATCTATGTGAATACCTATTAGAAAGGAATGGGAACGTGACGTCAGATTACGCCTGTTGACAGTGAAGAACATCCGTGCATGTTCGTATATGAGACACTGTGGTAGGAGCTATACAGAGCGAACGTTTTATAAATATCTTGGCAGACTCGTCTTCAAGAGTTCATCGATGGCAAGTCTGTTCATGGGGATATGTTTGCTTTTTACAATTTTGTACCAGAGTACTTAAGCTTCGAAAGTGGAGAAAGCTGTGATGCGTTTCTTTTCTTTTCCTATGTGCTTCTTTGCCAGGGGAAAGTAAAGAGCGAGCCAGGACACCGGATTATTTATACCCACGCGCATAATGCGTGCTGCCACCAGTCTAAGTGGATCATTCTTATGGAATACATTCGTAAAAATTCATCATGCGTGAAAAGAGATCATTGTTGAACTACTCAGTCGTATAAAATTAGCTGTACATCCTCCTCAACATACCATTCAACATGAGATGTTGGGTTTTACTGGTCTTAAGAAACAGTTATTAACGTCAGTGAATGTTGTGCTGTCTCCAATCCCTATCATTGTTGTTGTTGCTAATATTATTATTATTATTATTAATAATCATAGTAATAGTAGTAGTAGTAGTAGCAGTAGTAGCATATGACATATATAACAGAAGATAAACTAGAAAATATTATGCAAGTTGCCTATATTATATTCCACACAAATGATCAATATACTGACAGTAAGGCAACAGCACCTACGTTTTCTCAATGTAGTGCATTTGATTATATAGATAAACGTAGATATATTTCTATATATTGGATTTTACATTTCAACATTTGTTTAGTTTCTTGTCTTTCTGTCATCGATTTGGGACGGTCTGTTAAACTTGATTTTAACACTATCCGTTCTACGTCTGAAATATCACTTCTACAAAATATGTCTACCACAAATAAATGTGTTGCTTTTCAATATTATTCGGGCCCTTGCATATAAATAACGCATAACACGATGACACTCCTAAAACTCAACAGTACACATACCATCAGACAAAGAGGGACATTGTTCTCGTGTTCTTGAGTTCATTGATCGCTCAAAATTATGTCTGACCACGGAACGTTTATTCATGTAGGTTTGTTTTCCGTGCCCATTCTCTGACTGTGACGTACCGGAATGAGTATCAAAGATGGCGGCCCCCCTAATCGAAACATGCCATGTTGCATGTTGTGCAAATCGTACCCCAAATGTCCTTTCTTGGGGTAGAGGAAGACTTATTGCCTTCGGAACCTGCAACTCGATAGCCCTGTATGACCCCAAGGTAATGACAATTGCTAGTTAGGTAGACGTTCAAAGTTTGACACGTGTGCAGCATTTCATGTGAACATTACTAACTTTAGCAAGCTAGCTGAACGAACTGGCTGTGATGAGATAAAAAAAAATGTGTTTGATATCGGTAGCTACGTGTTGATACACGACGTGCGGTGTTGCTAATTACGTTTGAATTTCAAGCATGTCAGTGACTGGATTGTTAGCGAGCTAGCTACGTCTTTATTACCTGTTCCATTCTTCCGTTCTTTATTTAGATTGATGCTGACAGTTATGTTTCTGCTTTGTATAAGGAATTTACTGTCGTCTGTATCCTGAACGGGCACACCGGGAGGGTCAACACAGTGCAGTGGGTCCGCAGACAGGATTGCGGTAAGTTAACGAAGCCAGTGCTTTCCACTGGCCAGCAACCCAGCATCCAGATTGGATGGCTAGCGCAGTGTTTTCCCAGCCCTGGTCCTGGGGATACACTGTGTCTGATAGGTGGGGTTTGATTGAGCTGTTAAATGATTACTGATCTCTGTTACGGACATGTGTTGTTGGAAATTTGTTTGCTCTGACCGAAGTATACATATGAGATATTGCTATAAGTTATTTTTATTCATTTGAGTCCCTTAAACAACCCAGTAATAACACGAACCATAATTGATTGAATGATTAACTGTCCAGTGAAACAAGAAATCAAACAACTAGTTATACCTAACGGGGACAGCTGTAATACATTTGTTCAAGAGGAACACATTAACTAAAATATGTTGGAAAAAACACCCTTCCTTTTTCATAATAGTACACACATCTGTAACAGCATAGTTTGTTGAAAAGGGATACCTATGAGATTAAACTCAGAAATACATAGATGTATGTATTTAATTCAAATAAAGAGCAGTGTTCATTAATAGTTCACTCAAACCTAATTTACATTTATTCATTTAGCAGACACTTTTATCCAAAGCGACTTACATAGGTTACAGTTGTTTTACAATGTCATCCATTTATACAGCTGGATATTTACTGAGGCAATTGTGGGTTAAGTACCTTGCCCAAGGGTAAGGCAGCAGCGGCCAAGCGGGGATCGAACCTGCAACCTTTCGGTTACGAGTCGTGCTCCTTAACCACTATGCTACACTGCCGCCCCTAATTAAGAGAGAGCCTAGCTGGAATGAAAACTGGCATACATGGTGTGTCTTCAGAACCAGGACTGGGAAAGAGTGGACTAGCAAACTAAGGTCACCAAACAGCAAACTAATTTACAATCAGGTACAGTATGAACAGTGTGCTTCATAAGTTAGCCAGGGCTAGATACCTTCATTACATTACATTATATTGTTGAAATTTAGCAGACATTCTAATCCAAGGCAATTTATATAGGTTACAATTTTTACATTTCATCCATTTATACAACTAGGTATTTACTGAGGCAATTCCTAGTCAAGTACTTTGCCCAAGGGTACAACAGCAGTGCTCCAGTGAGGAATTGAATCATTACCAATTCTAGCAACCCAAGTTGAGGTCACAATGCTGTTGGTTGGGAGTGATTAAACATCTGTATCTGAGATGTTAAATACATTGCTGTCTAATGGTGCTACCTACATAACAGCTAGCAATCAAATGACTAGCAAGTAATTTGGACATGTTATCATCAAATGTTAAAGTTTTTAATGAATTTTACAAAATTTACTCTAGCTGGCAAATAGTTTTGTGTTTATAGGCTGGATTTCACAGCTCCATTAAAGTTTAGAGTTTAAATATTGAAGTTTAGTTATTAAAGATTTTGTAAAGTTGACACGTGTGAGTGAGCATTTGAAAGTTTGTAACGTTAATGGACGGTACCTTGGATCTCAGCTATGCAAGCCAGCTGTATCTCTTGATGTGCCCTGTGGACAGCAAGGGCTGCCTTTTGAACCCAGCTGGAGACCTACCCCAACTATCAACAGCATTTTAGTCCTCTTTTTATCTGAATCACAACATTTTTGCAGCAAGTGACTGTTTTTTGTTAGGGAATCTAATATGATGGCATTTCCATAGGCCCTGAAACTGAGCTGGTCTCCGGAGGGTCTGATAATCACATCATTGTTTGGAAAGCCCAGGATGGAACGGTATGGCTAATTATGTCAAATTGTGTCTTCTACCTACAGTGTCAATCTCACTTTTTAATGTATCAGGGTAAGAACTGAACCATCATGTCATGCGATGCACTGTTAGAACATTAAAACTCAGGTTTTTAGTGTTTCCTACAATCAGGAGTGGAAGTGGAACAGGCAGATTACACTCTTTGTACTTTATGCTCCTAGTAAAACCAGGAATGGAAGTGCTGCCTCCATCCCTTTTAAAGGAGGGTCTTTGACTGGGTCTGTGTTCCCTCTCCCAGTTTACCCAGCTGGGGCAGTGTGTTGGCCACACGGGTCCCATCTGTGCGGTGGACTCCATTCGGCTGGACTCTGAGAACACCGCAGAACTGCTCATTGCCTCCGCTTCCTCAGACTCCACAGTTAAACTCTGGGTCGCCAATGGCAACAAGGGTAAGGAGGCCACCGGCAGCAGTACTATAACACCTGAAAAGGTTGTACTGTTAAATATGAATTTTTGTATGAATGTTTCAAGGTTTATGCAGTTGAATTATATAAATACTATTATGTACACACTGGTATTTCCTTCACTTCAACACATGTAGTTTCCTATTTTAACATTGTATTATTAACTTGTTTGATTTGAGAGAGAGAATCTGACATTCAAGCAGACTTAATTATAAAATAAACACATCATTATCTCAAATTCATGTGTCAAAACCGTGAACGTGGATGAGAAGACACAAAGTGCCACAGAAGAAAATTTCCCTCAACTTTTCTGACAAGACTGCCACCCTCTGGCAGACCACCAGTACTACAGTTCATCATGTAATCTCACAAGGGTGTATGACGTAACTCCATAGCTGCGCAATGGAACTTCTTATGCAGTTGTGCACTGCAGTCTTTTTTCATGGTAGTCTCTGGCTTCAGACGTATGTTAATATATAATGCATAAACCCAGTGCATCTGTTAAGCCATATAGACATTTTTGCAGTAATTAACCTATAGATATGAATTACCCCTCTGTTTTTCTAAGATGCCTACAATTGAACGTCTTGAATATTTGATACTTGACTGAAGGTTACATAAGCGCTTAAAATGTGCTCTGAGTTGTAGCACTTGTGTTCCTTGGGTTTTTCTTACCATTGTCACCAGTCCAGAGAGGTCAGTGTAAATTTTTTGGATGTATCACTGTGGTTTAATTGAAAATGCTTTTGAAATGTGCAGTGACTGCTTCAGAGCTGACTAATGTGTTCCATGTCTTTCAGTCTGTAAGTGATAGACCTTTATATTACAAATAATTTGAGCACAATATCAGTGGGCACTTATAAAGCTTTAAAATTTTTATTAAATTATTATGAGTGAAATGTATTAGATCAACTCTGTGCAGTGACCCACTGGCTCTGCCAGGGCGTATGTTGGTCCGAGCCCATGCAGTCTGAGCCTTTATGTAAAGTGTGTGATACAACGACGCCCAGGGCGCGAGTATCATGCATTTCCGTTGTTGCGGTGTGAATTTGTCATGTGCGCTTAGAGTCAGCTGAGTGCTCGGTGGCCTCGGTGCCCAGAGGGCAGGGTGACACGTTTCCTCACTGGACCCTGCTCGGTGCCTTACATAAGCCGAGTGACGAGCCTCAGGAAGCCAGCGGCTGGGACAGAGGGTGACGGAACAGCCACCTGTCACTGTTGATATTTATGTGGTTTAATCGAAACGTTTGTGGGCCTTTATCGGAGTCTGGAACAAGGAATGTTGAGCGCGTATTGAATGTTGAGTGCAGTTTTATGGTGATTTGTGGCTATGGGGTCACTGTGGCTGTGACTTGTTTGTTTTGATTGGATTAACCCTCCTGACAGTTAGAGGGGGAGGTGCATGACATCATCGAAAGAGCCACGTACATGTGTTGTCCTCAGGACATGTGTCCTGAAGAAGTTATAGATGCACACGTTTTCCTGACACTTTCCTCTCCAGAGAACTGATACCCAGGGAAGACATGCCTTTTTGACAAATGTCAGTGGCTGTTGCTGAAGCATGAAGAAGAGCAGGAAATCTGCAACACATTCCTGTTTTATCTTTGTCAGAAAAACCCAAAACCAGGTTCTAATTTTGATTTTTATTGATTGTCAGCTGACTGCCTCCAGACCTTATCTTTCGGGAGTGGTTTTATGATGGATGTCTCGTTAGTGCTGTTGCCAGGCAGCAGAGGTAAGTGGTGCTCCGCACTCATTCAGTGGTGCTTTGCTTCTGCAATTTCCATCACTTTCTCCCTCAAACCATCCATCTCCCACCCCCATCTTGTTATGTACATGAAGAGCAGCCTGCTACTCGGGAAACACAGTAAGCATTTTTTTTCAGTGCAGTTCAAAACACTTGTCTATACCTTCAGTCAATATTTGGACTTTTCCTGTGGAAAAAATGGCCAGCACAAAATATCATCATAGTTATGATATAAAACAACAGGACCAGACAGAGTTTGAAAGTCATTTCAGGCTTTCTGGAAAACCCCAAAATGTGTTTGAAAATGAGCACAGTAAGGGAAATGGGTTGGAAGAACATAATATGTATGTGACCCTTTTTGAAATTATCTGCCTGAGTTTTCATTTGTTGTAGAGAAAGCATAGATGTTTCCGATAATAATTGTGTAATGAAGTATCCTATTTGCACACCTTTCATGCCACTTTATTAGATGCACAGTGGTAATTGCTCTGGATCAGGCAATAATTGGCAATGGCAATAATTTAATGTAAGTAGGAAATATCATCTTTAGATGTTTTTATTGAGAATGACTTATCTAACAGTTTTCACAATATTAATGGAAATATACCAACGCTTGTAAGTAAAATACACATTCTAAATTTAGTAAATTAAGTACAAAGTACCTGAAATTAAGCACCTGCTCCCTTGTAATTACAAGCCCAGTTCCCTGTCCAGTACTCCACACTGCATATCCTTGTCAGGATTGGTTCTGAGCATGAGCAGAGTCTGTTCCACTGCACTGATAGGCTCCATAATCCTCTCCACTCTTCTGTTGTCTCTGTGCCTCTGGCCTGCAGTCAGAGCACCACGCTGTCCCTGCCTTTATCCTTTAAACATGAAGGGAACTCTCCTATTCCCCTACCGCATGCTGTGGGTAGGGAGGAATTGACACGCTTTATAATTGCAGTTCCAATTTTGGCTTGCGGGGGTGACGACAGCCGTGTTCACCTGTATGTGAAGCGGGACAGACAGGTAAGGGCCAACAGCTGCCTCCTGTGCACAGGGGTGAATGCGATTGAGTGAGCCAATGAGACAGCACTTATTGAAAGGAAGGAATGTCCAGAGGGTTGATCTGTGTGCATCTATGTCATTTTTTCCCCCCACTAGTTTGAGAGGGTCCTTTCCCTGCACGGTCACCAGGACTGGGTCAGAGGTGTGGAGTGGGCTGCCAATGGTAAGGGCTAAACACACCCCCATGTCTGTCTGTATGCATGACTGTTGGGAGACCTCTCACAAGGCTAATGTGTCTTCCAAAGCCCTTTGAAGTCAATCGAAAGTTGATCAGCATTCTAAGTACAGCATTCTAAAGTTGATCAAAGACACTCAGAGCTGGCCAGAAGGATCGACCGGGCAAGGCCAGTGGGATGGCCAGTTGCCATGGCTTTGGTTTCTTGGGCCTGCGTCTGTGTCCAACAGAATTAATGTCCCACCCACCAAAGATACCGTTTCATTCTGTCAGGGAGTAATGAAGAAAGTACGGGAGACTCCACCATCCCATGCACATCACAGAGTCAGGTTGTTAATGTAAATATCTCCCAAAAATCCTCATTGGCTGCAGACTTGGACACTTTCTAATTCAATTTAAGTTGGAGACTTTTACATAATGCATGAAACAGGCTTTTGCTCTTAGTGCAGACACGATTCCCTTTACCTTATGAAATATTGAAAGAAATAAGTACGCCGTACACTGCGGCACAGCCAGTGATCGAGTGTGTTTCTGTCACTAAAAAATGTGCAGATGGGGAAATTCTGCTTGCAAGCTGTGCACAGGACTGCCTGATCCGAATTTGGAAGGTCTTCGCCAAGGAGGAGGACGCAGCCGACGCCCAGTGCGATGACACCATCAAGATGAAGGAGGATGTTTTCGAGGTGCACGTTGAGGGTGAGGCCCTTCCTGTCAGGCCTTTAGTTTTTTTGTTTTTTTTTCTAGAAGTGTGAGGAGAATGTTTGCTTTCGTGGCTGCGCTTACTGAAGGCGATGGAGAATGAAAAATGAATAAGTGGTATCAATCACGCCTAATCGTGCTGCGTTGTGCTGTTTTCACATGGCTGTCGAGCATTAATCCACCTGATTTATGGCTGTTTCTCTTTCACTCCTCACAACAATTAACCCTGGTTCAATTATTTAAAGATGAGCAGTTCGTTCAGAGAGGTTCTCTCTGTTTTAGGAAATCAAACATACAGTGATATGAATATTATTGTATCCTTAAACGGTGGATTATAGCTCCTGGGGTGCTTTTTGGAGATGTGGCATTAAGTAGGCATTGAAGGATGCTGAAGTATGGGTCAACTAGACAGACTCCACTCACCCCACCATGTACCTCGAACCCCATCTCTTTTTGACTTCACAGATTTATACATAGTGGGATCCATACATGACCTGAACACAAAAACTAAAAAATTTAGAAACTTTATAAATACATAGATGAAGGAGTTGTACCTGCACTCTGTTGAAGCTCCCAAAATGCATTTGCTACTTGGTGAAATATAAGCTAGTCTTTCGCCATACAACAGGGAGCCAAAACAGTGTACATGCTGTACTCCCTTATCTGTGTATGTCTTTTACCCAGCACCTCGAAGTTGATGGATCTGCTTATGTCTTCTGTCTGAAAAACTGAAAAGGCTCCAGACAAGAGATCTTCCAGTAACTTTTCATAAGGGTTGAACATCTTTTTCTTTTTTTTTTAACCAGCACTGGGTGGAGCCCCAGAAGTATTTGGTGAGAGCTCTTGGCCAGATCATTGGACAGACTGTGGACCAATTTCTGCGGACTGTGCACGTTTAAAGGGTCCTGTCCTCTGTGACCTCTGACCTCTGTTGCTACAGGTTCCACCACTCAGTTTGCCGTTTCCTTGGAGACAGTGCTGGCTGGTCATGAGAACTGGGTGTACGGAATCCACTGGCAGCCAGCAGTCATTAAAGGTAATGGAATATGGGTGTGCTGGAATTAATCATTCTTTGGAATTTGTATGTAAAAGGTAAAAATCTGACATTGGAGAAATTATACACCACTTAAATTTTCCCTTTCCTTTAAAATGATAAACACTACTTTTTGGGCCCAAGGTCTCATTCATACACAGGACACCTGGTCAACATGGTCAACATTTTAGTGTGTTAGGACATGTGTATCAACTGTTCCAGTGGTGAAAACAAACTAGAAAAAAGACCAGACAAAAATGATACACCAGTTATTCAGACACTCTTTTCAGCCTTTAGAATTGTGTTGTCTGTATAACTGGGTGTATACTTACAGCTGCTTACACCTGAAAAGAAATAACAGAGCTAATGTGCTTTTCTTGGAAAACAGGCATCAGATAAAATGGTCTTTGATATTAGCCATATTTTTTGTATTGCTGTTATTATAAGATTATCTTTGATAAATATTTGATGTAACACATTAAGTACTGTCAGACGTGGGCAAACAGGTAGGCAAGCAGACAGACGATACTGATCTAGAATATTTTAAATGACAGTATTCCTACTTTTCATTATACCGGTGGTTCAGGCAAAATCAATGCTTTAGATGAAAGGAGATCAATATTAATAGATGTTAGTTCAAAGCATTTCTTCCAGTAATGCTCCATCCCTCACTGGCTCCATGGTTTAAAAAGTTCATCCCTCAGATGACAGACTGAAGCCTGATGACAGAATGAAACAGGGTAAAAATAAAACAAACTTAAAATGATTCAAAACAGAAATGAAAGAAAACAGTAAAAATAGGAGTCTTTTTATAGTAGAGGTCATTATGTCAGCGGGGCTAAGGGTCGTTTGTTCACGAAGAGAGGTTTAGGTTTGATATCAGTCCTTGTTGAGGAAGCCTGTGGCCTTTTTCTCCATTATCCCTGCTTTCCCTGGGAAATGGCTGGCGTACCTGGCTTCGTTTGGGGTTTTCGTCAGAGAGCTCAGTCAGACAATCGCTGCCAACCAAGTGCATGCTGCTTGCAGAGCTGTCGCATTCGGCAGGGTACACTCTGCCCCCAGATCTTCCTGTGTGAGGTCCACCTTGCGCTTTGTATGGCCTGCTGCAGCTCTGTCTTCCCCCCTCTAGGTGGCAGTGTGCATCAGCCCATGAGCCTACTGTCTGCATCTATGGACAAGACCATGATCCTCTGGGGCCCAGAGGAGGCGTCAGGTGTATGGCTGGAGCAGGTCAGTCACACGGAGGGTTTCCCCTCACATTATTTTTACCCCCTCAGGAGAAGAGTACGACCTTTGACCGTGTGATATCAGGGAGAAGCCATTAGGCCCCCCATGTCTTGTTTTCCGCTCCATTTCCCCCGCAGTCTCTCCCAATATTCCCCGTCTTCTTTGGGAACTTGGCGTAATTTTGTTCTGTGATGGGAAAGCTTGGTGCCCGTCCCACAGCTGTGTAGCGACGGGATTGTAATTAGCATCGTCATCACGGAAGGGGTTCTGGGACGCGTTGCAGATCCCTGGCTGTCTGCTCCAGCACGTCTCCGCAGGGTTGAGGGGGAAAGAGAGAGCCTGTCTCATCCGAAAACTCTGCACTTCAGAGGGCAGACATTACTTCTCCTTGTCCACGAATCTCTTCAACTTTTCATACTTTTCAGTCACTTGGGTAATAGCATACCTAGGATAGCATCCTTCAGAATCTGTTTTAAAGATCATAAATGAAGCATGCTTGTTAGTCAGTAATTAGGCAGTCATTTTTCAAGAGTTAATGGCTCTTGTGTGGTATACTGAAGCAGAAACGGAGACCAGAGCTGGATTCATTGCCATACCGAGTGTAGAGACAACGCCCTGTTCTGCATGCTGGCCTTTGGAACTTTTTCGCCCCGTGACCGGAGAGGCACACTGACGCACGAGCCCCAGCTCCCCCCTCTAGAGCGTCCTGTCTTCCCAGTCAGGACTTGCAGCATCTGCCGCGCTGCCAACACCTCGCTAAATTTAACCCGAAAGGTGGAGGTGGGAAAACGCAGGCCTCTCGTCCGCATTGAGCTTGACAGCAACGATTGCGCTGTGTGAATTAAATAACCCCTCACTCCCTTCCTTCTCACGTTACATTGTGAGCCTCAGCTCACAGAATTCTGCCTCATTAAAGCTCCCTCGCTAAGCGTTTATCACAAACAATCTGTGCAAATCAAAGTCTCCAGACTTCCTGCACTTCACACTTAAGGAGCTGTTCCTGCCTTATTGAGCTCACAAGTCACAGGATCTCCTTAGTTCAACCTCTAAAATAGCTACTGGAACTCAGATTTATATCAGTACTGTGACTTTTTTATTGTGATGGTTCATTTTAATTATTTCGATTGATGGGACAAGATATGGTAGAGACCATAATTCATATTATAATCCTTTGATCGTAGATTAGATTCACACTTGCACAAAAGATCCAGTCAAGATTTGCACAGACAGTATATTGAAACAGTCAAACACAAGATGCAAAGAAATTTTTAACAGTAATGGCAATGTACTATTATCTACAGAATGTAGTTCATACAATCCCCAGCCCCAGAGCTCTTGAGTATTCACATCCCCTCTGTGCTGGGGATTTATTAACTCCAGGCTAGGCAACAAATGACCAGCATCCCTCCGCCTAATGACCAGATTTAAAGGCAGTGCACTCGCCACAATAATTAGCGTAATTGGTCAAATTTAGCGGAGAGAGAGTGGCAGTGGGGGGGCCAAGCAAATTGCCGAGTAAAACATATCTAATGAGTCATCCTTTCAGTTAAACTCTGGGAAGGGAAGAGAGATGTCCAGCCAGAGTCCATCAAACCTGAACCATTTCTCATACATCAAAAGGCACTTACTGTGTTTTGGTGACGATTTGGAAACCCAGGAAAAGTGTTTGTTTGGACGTGCTGAACGGACGTAATGAGTTTTGAATTATCAGCATTTACCAGGAAGCTAAAAAATTAATTGCAGGTACCAGATACTTACACATGTAAGGTAAATTGTTCACAGTTTTCAAAGAAGGATGGTGATGATCTTAGAGTGAAATAGAGGTAGAAATCGCTCCAGATTCATTATATAGTGCATATATATACATTTTATATTTGATCGTTGGACTTAACTGCTAGCTAGCTAACTAACGTTAGTTTCAACTAATTTGAACAGATGAAGCTGGGTACTAGTTCTTTCATTAAGTTAGCTAGAGATAGCTAGGTAGCGGTATTAACTAGCTAGCAGGTTAATGTCAGTTGCAACTAGCTGATCCCTAGCGTGCTGGCAACCTTCATCTTCGCAACCCTCCTGCTAAGTAAGGTTGCTGGTTTTTAAAATGGTGCTTGTATCTTTTCACTGCAACTCTGCATCGAGATTTATTATTACTTTAAAAAGTAAGAGCGGCAGTAAAACTGTATTTCACAGTATTGGGGTTAAACTTTGGGGGGGGGTACGCCGTACGGATCAACTACGGTCCGTTACACCACTGTTAGGCGCTACGTAATAAAGTCCCCTATTGTCCAGATACTGGGTTGAAGCTCATCCTGGTACCTAAGCATTTAGCTGCGCCACTGCTAGGGAATGGAGCCTTCTACAGGAGCGCTTATGGAGTCAGTTATCTCTCTACCTGCTTTTATTGTCTCTAGAAAGTCCTTTTTAACTGATACATGTGAATGCTGTCTGTTGTTTGTGCTGTAGTATGTTTGTCAAGTCATCAGATGACCCATCTGGATAAGTAAAGATTAACAGTAATAATACGTGATCAGACTGCTTTGGATTGTTTTTATATATTTATATCTGGTTGTGTTACCTTGCATGTGTGGGGAAAAAACAACATAGGTAGGTAGGTAGATTTTGCTAGGCAGTTGATACTTTCAGTGCAGCATCGTGTCTAGGTAACGTAACATTTAAGCAGTGGGCTTCAGGTTCACATCCCCTCTGGCGCAGCTGCCATTGTACCTTGGAGCAAGTCACTGAAACGGGAAGGCTAACCCATTATGTACGGGTGTGAGCTGTGAGAGTTTCCTTAGCCAAGGGGGTCAACAGAACGCCTCAGTAACGTAACCCTAAAAATGGCGATGGCTAAAACAAAACGCTTTTGCGGCAAGGCTATGCGGGTCATTTTTCGGTCAGCTTTTTCAGTTGTGTAAAAAAAGGAATTGTTACTCAGCACTCGGGGAACCAAAACCGTCATTTAGGTTTAAAGGCTAGAGAATTTATAGGGCACAGCAGGAGCTTTAATACGCTAGCAAGATTGTGAGTGCATTTCGTGTCGAAAATAAAGAAACCTAGAAAGGCATGAAACCGGCAAAAAAGGACCACTTAAAAGACCATTTAATAAAATTAAAATAATAAAATAAAAATTCACAGTATGTATTGGATAAAAAATTGTTAGAATTTCCACAAAACAAATGTGCGAGCGGAGAAAATGTGAGAGGGTCAAGCTAAAGGCGGTCCCGTTTCACGCAGAACGACCTGCGCGCTGATTCGGAGTGAGAGCATGAACTGTAAACTGTAAATCAAGAGTTTCAGAGGCGTTTGCCGCCGGTGATTGATTTTGACGGCGCAGTCGTCTACCTCGAATACATCAGCCACATGACAGCGTCCTTGCGTCTTCGGCAGACTTCATCTGTTGAGATGATATTGTTGTTTTCTCCTCCGCGCCGCCCCTATTTGTCCCGAAGCGCGCTCTTCATCCGGTCCTGCCTGTCGCAGTGCAGTGAAATATGTCTTCTGTTTTCTTCTTTATTCTGCTCACTTACTGGGAGCCGGTGATAAGGCTCGCATGCATTACGGATCCATATTGTTTTTCCTCTCGTAAACAAGACTGATTGCAGCCCCCTCCCGCCTCCGTGCGCACGCCGGAGTTCTGCATGATTTACGTTCGCCGGCGTGCGCGGAATCCCGAATCGATCTCCGTAACGTCCCGCCTCACTCCCGACGATAGCGGTCGGGCGCGGCGCTCCCGTCAGAAGAATCTCCGTTATGGTTATTAGTTCTTACTACTTGCACTTGAGGATCGTAAAGTGCCTGTAATACCATTTTACTGTCCAATTATGCAGAAGAAGGAGCAGTAATGTCAGGGAAAGGATTATACAGTTGCGCGACCACCGTTGACGGTAATGATACATACATTTAGAAAATGAATAATGAGCAGTCACAGAAATCCATTGCGTTCCAGGGAGAGAATGAATGTCATTTGCTCCCCTTAAGCATGACTGTAAATGAGCTTTAACACATGCAGTACTACATGGGTCGGTAGTTGTGGGCCGTATGGACTGGAACAAACTTGGCCTTTGTCACCTCGTGACTAAGAGGAGCCTTTGGGAAAGGACAGCCTCTTCCTCCTGGAAGCTTTGAGTGGGTGTTCTTGGCAATGAGCTGGGGAGAACTTTTCACGCATTTACACCTCGCTGCAGAATTAGCTGCAGTGCGTTGTATCTGTTTGAGAGAGAGAGTGAGCGAGAGAGGGAGGGAAGAGGAAAAGAAAGGTACTAATACATTTTCACAAAATTAGGTAGTGAAATGTCATCTGGGAATTGTAGTCTAGTGTCTGTTGCTTTAGTGAGTCAGAGACAGGGTGGGTGTTTTTTTCCTAGCCCTGAGCAGTAAAACAAAGATTGATGCCACCTTACTTGAATTGTATGCCATAATATGCCTGCATAACACTGTCAAAACATAAGACAAGACATATCATGTCATTACAACTTATGTCAGCTCATGTAATACATGCAGTATTAGACATAAACCCGACTCAGAATGTCACCATGTCATTCTGGCTGAAGCCAGACAAAGAAAGCCAGTCTGACAGAAAGGTGGGCATGTTTGTGTACCTTCATGGTCCTTATCTCTTTCACTGTGCTTTTTATTTGTTGGACATTTTTACCAGCCGAATGAAAGGTTTTATGACAGATATATGTCCAGTACCACAGATGTTATGTTAGTCACGTCATTCTTATGACAGTACTGTGCATGCATTATGACATACCATTCGGGTAGAGTTTTACCCAAAGATTAATTGTTTTAAGTTCATGTTCAGGAGTTCGTGTTGTACTTTTAGAGGAATCCTTTAATTAACAGTTTTGATATTGGCCTGTGCAGAGATCATGTTTATGTAAGTGTTTGAAATAAAGTAGAAATACCTGCTACTCCATAATCTTTCCAAAAGTGTTGGTTGTCATTCCAACTATCATTTTTAGATTTTGTAATATATTATTGAAGTGTGATGTACTAACTTGAAAGACTCAATCAGTCCCTTGCAGTTATTTCTGTCCCAGCCAACAGGAGGCATCATATGAAAATGATCAGGGGCTGGGGACAGGAGTTAGTCAGTAGCATTTCAGCTGAGTTTCTTTGTTCAATATGTAGCATAAAAATGTAGAGAGTGATAGAAAGTTTGTTCGTGGGAGTCCCATGGCCTCGTTCAGCTGGTCAGAACAGGTGTCACCAGTCATGGTTCCTCGGGGCACTACTCTTGGTCCTAGGTCAACACTAGTTTTCCAGTAACAGTGCATTGTGGGACTTTTAGTGCGTAAAATGTTCCCTGAGAGAGCATCTATTGCAGGACTGCATCCTGTGCTGGTTTGTCAGGTATCGCAGCCAGTCAAACTGAATGTCATCCATTCTAAAAGTCAGGATTATGAGGGAGAGGGGGGAAATATGTGCCCCCCCCCCCTTCCAAAAAAACAAAAAAAACAAGCCAGTGACGTCTGAAGTTCTCTTAGTTCAGCTTCCAATTCCTGTCAGGTGGCCTCGTGGATGGCCATCAGAGGGATATGATAGACGACATACGGAGAAAAGCTAATGGAGGCTACAGCGCTTTTAAAACTAAGTTGTCATGAAAATGTCAACAATAAATATTTACAGCATTTCTCGGTATTCCAGTCCGCCTCATCTTGATCCAAAACGACCTTTTTCCACCAAATGGCGGGGGGGGGACATGACTGCCTTGAAGTAAGGGTTCATAAGGGTAGATAATAAAAATTGCAAGTAGCCATCCCAGGAGTAAACACTGTCACAAGGTGCTGCAGCAGGCTGACCGTGATTATTTTTACTCAATCTCTGATCATTGCCTGTTTATTAAAAACACTTTGCTCTTGCAGACATTTCTGAGAAAGTAATAACGCCGGCAGGAGTTTTCGTAGTTAATTACCGGCACGGTTACGCAGACAGAATGTGGAAGTAAACATTTTTTTTCGTCGAGGACTAGATGTCACTCCACGCGAGCATCATAGTCGCAAACGAAGCAGGTTGTGAGATACGAAGGAATCAGCTTATTTCACAGCATCAGTCATCTGCTGCTGACTTATTTTTGAAATTGTGGATGATTGTTTTTTATGGATATTATGTCAGAAACAGGATTAATGTGTTTGTAAATTTCGCTTCAGTTTGCATAGAGGGCCCTGTCACGTTGTGCGAATATGTAATCGCTTCATTAATCCATTCTTTGCCATGTGTTGACGTTGCCCTGTTTTTTTTTTTTTCTGCAAATGATCTTCATTTAATTATCGGTTTAATTAGAAGTTTGAACCAACTAATTAATGCACATGTGTTTGTTTGTGCTTCTAATAGAAGTGGGGCAGCTCTGTGGGAACCAAATAATCTGCTGGTTCCTTTTCTGCTTTTTTCATAGAATTTTGTTCTAGCCTATCTTGGGTATTGTGTGAATATTGTGCTGTCAGTCATAGCCATACTCTACACCTGACCTGAGGCATTTCCTTTTCTTATGAAATATGAATATGATAAATATTGTTTTCCTGCGCATGCACCACTGGGTTGACCTGACTGTTTTGTTTGCTCATTGGTTGGGGTGATCTGCAGGATTGTGGTGTTTCATTTCTCTTCACGGCTTTGTGTGGTATGAGTGTGAGACTAGATCACCTGACTCCTTTCACTAGGTTCAATTCAACGTGCTCTTTTTCACTCCCTCTCCACCTTTTCTCTGTCCTCTGCTCTCACTCCCTCTCTCTCCCCCCTTCACACTCTCTCTTCTGCTCTCCCTTCCTCTCCTCTCTTACTCCCTCTGAATTCAATTCAGTTCAGTTCAAACTGCTTTATCGGCATGACGAGTTCTCTTATTGAAAAAGCATGAACAAAAAACAGAATTAAAGACAGTGTACAAGTACAACAAAAGAGACTGACATAACATGTTACTTGCCACACTCCCTCTCTCTCTCCTCCTCTCCCTCCCCCTCTCTCATTTCTTCTCTCTCACTCTTCTATTCCTCTCCTTTGTCTCTCCCTCTCTCTCGCTCCCTCTTTCTCCGCCCCTCCTCTCTGCCTCTGTTATCTCCCCTCTCTCTGCTCGCTCTCTCTCTCACTCTCTGCTCTCTCTCTCTGCTCGCTCTCTCTCTCCCTCTCTCTCTGCTCACTCTCTCTCTCTCTCTCTCTCTCTCTGCTCGCTCTCTAGCTCTCTCTCTCTCTCTCTCTCTCTGCTAGCTCTCTCTCTCTCTCTCTCTCGCTCTCTCTTTCTCTTTCTCTCTCTCTCCCTCTCTGCTCTCTCTCTCTCTCTCTCTCTCTGCTCGCTCTCTCTCCCTCTCTCTCTGCTAGCTCTCTCTCTCTCGCTCTCTCTTTCTCTTTCTCTCTCTCTCTCTCTCTGCCCGCTCTCTCTCCCTCTCTCTCTGCTCGCTCTCTCTCTCTCTCTCTCTCTCTCTCTGCTCGCTCTCTAGCTCTCTCTCTCTCTCTCTCTCTGCTAGCTCTCTCTCTCTCTCTCTCTCGCTCTCTCTTTCTCTTTCTCTCTCTCTCCCTCTCTGCTCTCTCTCTCTCTCTCTCTCTCTGCTCGCTCTCTCTCCCTCTCTCTCTGCTAGCTCTCTCTCTCTCGCTCTCTCTTTCTCTTTCTCTCTCTCTCCCTCTCTGCTCACTCTCTCTCTCTCTCTCTCTCTCTGCTCGCTCTCTCTCCCTCTCTCTCTGCTCGCTCTCTCTCTAGCTCTCTCTCTCTCGCTCTCTCTTTCTCTTTCTCTCTCTCCCTCTCTGCTCACTCTCTCTCTCTCTCTGCTCGCTCTCTCTCCCTCTCTCTCTGCTCGCTCTCTCTCTGCTCTCTCTCTCTCTCTCTCTCGCTCTCTCTCTCTCCCTCTCTGCTCACTCTCTCTCTCTCTCTCTCTCTCTCTGCTCGCTCTCTCTCCCCCTCTCTCTGCTCGCTCTCTCTCTGCTTGCTCTCTCGCTCTCCCTCTCTCTCTGCTTGCTCTCTCGCTCTCCCTCTCTCTCTGCTCCCTCTCTCGCTCTCCCTCTCTCTCTGCTCCCTCTCTCGCTCTCTCTCTCTCTCTGCTCGCTCTCTCTCTCTCTCTCTCTCCCTCTCTCTCTGCTCTCTCTCTCTCTCTCCCTCTCTCTCTGCTCGCTCTTTCTCTCTTGCTCTCTCGCTCACAGCGCACCCTGTACTATGTGGTACCAGGCATTATCATACCAGGTCTTCCCTGTCCATAATTCTCAAAACTCTAGCCGGAGATTTCAAGGTGTGCATTGTTTCACTGTAACATGACATGCTGCACTATGACTGCTTTCATTATCAAGCGAGATAAATGCATTCTGAAAGGAAAAACACAAACAACTTCCTCCTGATAACTTCCACTTTGCATAATTTCATTTTGGCTTGTCTCACCGACTCCCTTTCTTTCCTCCGCAGCTTGAAAGCCTTCGTAAATAATAGATGGATAAATTGGGACAAAGCAGAGTTGTGGAAGCAAGGAGAAAGCTGTGTGTGTTGAGATCTGTTCGGATTTCGAGGATTGCGGTAGTTAATTAGCGCAGTATAACTTCCAGTAGTGCCTCTCATCCTACGATTCACAAATTAGGTCTTCGAGCAATGCAAATGACCTGGTTTATTTTCCAATTAGTCTAGTGTTTGATTTACTGATCCTTATCACTGTATAATTATGAGTACAGGATGCAATTGGCTGATCTGACTGAACTGTCTTTGTCTTGCTGTGCGCTGGGTATTGTCATGCACCGGTCATATCGATTGCATTCCAGACTGCAATCAAATAAACTTTGACCCTGTACAGAGATGGAAGTAGCACCTCCAATGTGTAGCAGTTTCAGTCATTCCAGTTATTCCATTTTATTTTAAGCAGGCTGTATAGCCACCAACAGGCTGCTCCAGTCAGTGCTTTTGCTTACTGCTGGTAAAACCTAGAGTGGCTCAAACTGCAGTACGAGAGCTATTTCCATCCCCGCAGCAGCAGGAGAGTGAGTTTGGCACCTATTCAGTGCATTGTGTGGCTACTTTAATTGCAGTGTCACATGGTTGAAGCACCCAAATAGAGGTATGCGTTATTACGTCACTTTAGTATCTCAATGTTTTATACTTACTACCTATGTTTTAACATGGTTGGCTTGTTGGTAGGAGTGTTTTGCAGTGGTAAGGAACAGGCTTATAACCGGAAGGTTGCTGGCTCGATGCCCCATTGGGGCACTGCTCTGGTGACACGGTGGTGCTCTGGCAGGGTGTGGCGCTAAGACCTGGCCGAATGCTGTTACCCCACAGGTGCGTGTCGGAGAGGTGGGCGGGAACACCCTGGGGTTTTATGGCTGCGGGATGAGTCCGGATGGGTCGATGATCGTCGCCCATGCCTTCCACGGAGCGCTGCACCTCTGGCAGCGCGACCAGACCAAAGAGGTGAGCTGCGCCCCCAAGACCTGCTCTCTTAGGATGGACACGCCTTTCCCCTGGCATCTTATTTTAGTGTAATGGATCGGAGGACAGAATTAGCCAAAAGCCATTAGACATTAGTACAAAAGCCCATGTATAGTTTTTTTGTGATCCTCACTTCACAGTGCCTTATTAACTATTGTAATATTTATCACCACACCTTAGTGTAATATTAAGGCTGCTCTTTGGCTTTGTCAGGTATTAAATTTATCCCCTGTATCTTTTCCCTCACTGATCTGTACCATTTACAGTGTAGGATGTTTAGTATGCACATTTATGCCTGTTGGTATGGGGGCTATTTGGATGATTATGAGGCAACAGAGGCCTAGATATAGTCTTAACTGTAATGCGGTTTGCCCATAAAATCTATTATCAGGTTTAAGCTGCTGTCATGCAAGAACTGGAATAAAAATCTTGTCAGTGTCAGTGACTGCAGAACTGGTGTTAGGTGTTTGTAAAGAGTAGGGTTTACGTTACCTCCTCACCGTTATGACCAAATGGCCCTGTGGTGAGAGGGAATGGAGGCTGACCCCAGTTTGTTCGGCAGGGGGAGTGGAGCCCTGCGGTGGTCATATCAGGGCACTTTGGCAGCGTGCAGGACCTGAGCTGGGACCCAGAGGGGGAGTTCATCGTCAGCGTGGGCTCTGACCAGACCACCAGGCTCTTCACGCCCTGGAGGAGGAAGGGGCAGGCCAAGGTAGTGCCGTGCTGCTAACCGCTAACCCCTGACTGCAGACTGCAGAACACCCTCTATCCCTCTGTCTCGGATCACCTGGAGCAGAGTGTTCCTCACTTACAGCTTTCATCTGGCCATTGAATTATTTGTAATTTAGCTCACTGCTGACAAAGCCTTAGCACATTAGAAGCCCATTATATTTACACAGCAGTATTTGCAAGTGTCAAGAGCAAGTGTCACTCTCCTACCTTCACAGTTAAGAGTGATTTATAACCAATCAAAGAAAGTTTTGGCAGCCTCTGCAGATAGGTTATTGCCTTTACTGATTGCAATTGCCTTTCTAATGTGTCTGCCTGATAGGAAAGCCTTTTTGCATTGAGGAAACATTGAAATAAGCACTTCCTGAGAAGATTCAGTAAGGTGTGGGAACAGTGTGTTCCCTGATAATTTTCTTCAAGGAGATTGGAATGATGTGAAGACACCGTGGTTAAATTGAACCTTTTGAGTAGGGTTGGGTATCCTTTGGGTTTTTCCGATACCGGTGCTAAAGCGGTACTTTTAAAATGGTACCGGTGCCTGAACCGATACTTAAATAAAAAAGCACAAAACAATGGTCGACGACATTAAAGAATGGCTTTTTTTTTATTGCTAAGGCAAATTTGAAATTGAACACTATATTAACCCTTTCGCACTTAACTTATTTTTATTCTATGTAGTGCGCATGTTACGTTACATGTTTTCATTAGCATTATTAAGCCTCTCATAGTTTTCAGTTAGTATTTGCTATATTTTTAAATGTTAAACTGCTGTTTCCTCAAAGCTAAAATTAGCTAGGATTTCTAGCTAATTTGTTCTAATCGCACCGGTTTTAGCATACACGCTAAATGGCTAATCATACCGGTGTGACCGTATGCGCGAAAGGGTTAACTGTTAACAGTTTAGTAAGTGTACTTACTTACTTACAGTTTAAAGTATACTTACTTACTAAATATATAAATATAAACAAATACGAAACACTTAACAAATTTACATAACCAATTCACATAATAAATGAAACCTAACCCAACTACAGTAATTTAACACTAAATAACAGTTACAGTACTGTAACATCCGTTTTGTGGAGCACCAGAGGGCAAATATTTCAGTTGACAGCTCAGGGCAGACATTTATGTGGCATCGAAATGAAGGACCGAAATCTGCGTTGTGATTTAGTCCGGTAGATACCAGTTGTATAGGAACTGGTGCCATATTGGCACCGGGTTTCGGTACCCAACCCTACTTTTGAGGTTTGAGGCTTCACCTTAAGGTGACTGACAGATTCGGTCACTTCAGTACCAGAGGCCAAACTCATACCCTCTGGGTTTGGAAACCCACCATCTTCCTTTGGACAGAAAAAGCCTCCCCCTAACTGGGTGGTGCATTCTCCCCCCCAGGTGACCTGGCATGAGATCTCTCGGCCACAGATCCATGGCTATGACATGCAGTGCGTGGCCATGGCGGGGCGCTTCCAGCTGGTCTCCGGGGCAGACGAGAAGGTCTTGCGTGTCTTCCGGGCCCCCCGCAACTTTGTGGAGAACTTCTGCAACATCACAGGGGCACCCCCAGACAAGCTGCTGGCCTCCAGTGTGGGTACCCCCATGTCTTACCTCCATATATCTGAGCCTTTAACCCAGCAGCACAAACAGAACCAGTTCTACCCAGCAACACAAACAGAACCAGTTCTACCCAGCAACATAAACCTAACCAGTTTTACCCAGCAACATAAACCTAACTAGTTTTACCCAGCAACACAAATAGAACCTGAGCACCTGACTCAGACGCCTCTAAGCAGTTTATAGATCTGCCTGTCTTCCTGTCTCATCTTTAAAAGTGTTCTCCATCTGTAACCAAAACACAGGAAAATGTGCTTTCACTAGCTTGGTTACTTTTGTAGCAAATGTTGTGTAAAAACACCGCCGCTAGTGCTACTCATCCCATGTTCAGAGCTGTGCCGCACCCTCCTGCATTGCATCGGCAGAGGTGATGATTGATTGTCTGCTCCTCCATGTGTGTCTTCATGCTGCTGTGCTCAGGATGCTGCTAACCTCCCTGAGGGAGCCAGCACTCCAGCTCTGGGGCTGTCCAACAAAGCTGTGTTTCAAGGTGCGTCTTCAACGCGGCTTCCTTCATACACATGTGTATAAATTGTGTGTGTGTGTGTGTGTGTATCTGTATGTGTGTGTGTGTCTGTATGTGTGTGTGTGTGTGTCTGTGTGTGTGTGTGTGTGTGTGTCTGTGTGTGTGTGTGTGTGTGTGTGAATAGAAATAAATAAATATGTACGTGTGTGTGTGTGTGTGTGTGTGTGTGTGTGTGTGTGTATATGTATAGAAGAAACAAATATAGCTGTTTGTGTGTATTTGGTTTACAGTCATAGCTGATATGAGAAGTCTACCTTAAAATGCACATACATTGTCAATATTGGTAAGGTACTTTTTAATGTAATTATCCTGTTTTTAAATTAGGGGAAATGGTTTCCGCCACAGCATTGAAAAAGGCAGTAGAGTGAACGAGATGGCACACAGTTCTGTTCTGTTCACTTTTTGTGGTTTGTAGATTGTGGGTATTAACTCTTTCCCTGGATTCCCTGGAATCTGAGACTGCTTTTCATAGTACTGTAGTTGATTTGTTTCGCTGTTTGTTTCCCTCTTTAATTAGGCACCTCTCCACATTTGATCCCATCTTAAATCCGTCTGGCTGAAAACAAATACAAAACTCTGTTTACTTTTTCTGCTTGGAAACATTCTGTCAGCAGAAGCTGAAGAGAATGAACATTTTTGATGAATGTGCATTTTCTATCTCTCATTATTTCTTTATGTAGAAAAAGCAGCAAAACTACTTATCAAACTTATAACAGCTGAGAATATCACAGCTGAAGGAGTCCCAAGGGTTTCAGTTTCACGTCTGACAACAAAAATGTCTAAAATGTCATCCCTGAATTAATTCTGCTGAGTTACTTGTATGGTTTACAGGTGACTTAATGCCCCAGGGGCGTGAAGAGGAGGAGGAGGGGTTCAACAGCATTTCAGACCAGTACCAGGAGTCCTATTTTCACCCTCTCACCCTAACAGGTAACCCATCCCTGCTCATTACATTATTGTCATTTAGCATATGCTCTTATACAGAACAGCTTGCACAGTGCATCTAATAAAGTGGCAGGAATAATTTGGTCATAAACTAGTAAAGTTCAAGCAGGACATCACAAATCACACATGAATGAATGTCAGTGCCAAACATAGTGTCAGATCACAGATGAGTGCCTTGATATGCAAGTGGAAAGCAATATGTGTTAAGGACATAGAGCCACAGGAAAGTCCACAGTCACCATGCGCACCAAAACCAACCCTGTAAGGGCTGTCCCTCTGTGCTTGCTGCAGCCAGTCAAGCACTTGCTATGGGTTTCATTCCCAAGAATGTATAGAACTTTTGCAGAGTACAAAACGTTACCTGAGAGCTTCAGTTAGTTATAGTCATGTGACTCCTAATTTTCAGAAAACACATCAGGGTCAGTGCCATTTTCAGTATTAGTTTGTGCAAGCAGTACCCATGTAAGGAAAGTTAACAAGAAATTGTGTAAACTGAGCTTTAAAAGTATATATTAAAATTGTGTGTTCATACAACTATCACTGTCTTTTAAGTGTATTCTGCTGCTGCAAAAGGAGAGTGTTTAATAATGGACCTTTTGTTAAATATGCTACTCAGACATTTTTGGAGATCTGATCTAGTGCTATCCATTAAAAAGTCCCAGGTCTTGTAAAGAAGGAGGGCCTGGGGATAGGAAAGTGGTTCTCCAAGTGAAAAAGTGTTTACAGTGGCACTCGCTGTGCTCTGGGGTCCTCGTTCATCAAATGAACATACACTTATCAAAAGCACAAATTTCATTGTAGACCGCACACACACACACAGTCAAAGTGGATGCACACACACAGACCCTCGATCTGTCCCTGGCTGTTCAGACAATCAGCATCAGTATTCCAAATTACAGAGAGTAGTTATAAGAGGCTGACTTTGATGCACAAATCTGGACGTGGTCCATGAAACAGAAACAGGGACAAATGCTATTAGAGGAACAGCAAACCGGGAGGGGGCCCCTCCAGGCAGGCGGTGGTGATTGCTGTCAATGCGATTGAAAAAGCTCCTTAATCTGAAATAATAATTAGGGAGAAGGCTTATATAATTGCAAAGTTAAAATATTGATGACTTCAGGCGATGGGGAGAGCAGTGAAGCAAACCCGAAACTGTTAGCAGAGTGACGTGGCTGGGCTCATTTTGTTTGGGGGGGGGGGGGGGGGGGGGGGGGGAGATAATAAGAGAAAAATGACAAGTCAGATATGAATCGGGTGGAGCAAATGGGTCCCAGCAAGATCCTGGATGGAGGGACCCCATTACACATTATGAGCTTTAGAGGGTATTGTTTGAAACTAAATGCATGTGCTAAATGATGTAATGTAATGGAATGTAATGTAAATGCAGAGCTGCATGATAGGAATGTGAGGGAAATTGGTGTATTTATGTGTTTGTGTGTGTGTGTGTGTGTCTGCGTATGTCATGCTTGTGTGTGTTTCAGTTTTTGAACGTGTGTGTGGATGTTGCTGAATGCGTTTGTGTGAATGTACACATTTTCATGTGAGTGCGTACATGTGTGTGTATCTGTTTGTAAGTATGTGTGTATGCATGTCTATCTGCACATGTATATGCAGACATGTGTATACATGTATGTGCATATATGTATGTATTTGAATGTGTGTATGTGCGAATGTAGGTATTTATGTGTGTATGTGTGTAGATATGTATTTATATGTATGTGCATATGTATGTAGGTATGTATTTATGTGTAGGTATGTATTTATGTGTATATGTGTGTAGGTATGTTTTTATGTGTGTGTGTTCTCCAGCAGTAATAACTCTCTTCTTGCTGTGACAGAGCCCCCCACAGAAGACCATCTCCTTCAGAACACCCTGTGGCCTGAGGTCCAGAAATTGTGAGTCTCCCCAGCCACAGTAACCATCTCTATTCACACATATTATAACGGTGGCCTCTGTGTACATCTGTTTCAGACAGAGTAAATACTGCCATTTGTAATGTTAATATTAAATCTAATGTGAACTTGCCAGAGCCACTGGCCTAGTTTGCAAAATGATGGTAGAACTTGCTCAGTCTTGCTAGGCTTTTTAAGCAGCACTGGCATACTGGTATATAGACAATTAATGAGAATCATATTGATTGTTCTGTGGGTTGTGCTTTGACAGGTGCAATAGTGGAAGTGCTATGTGGTTTGACAGGCTAAGCTGAGTATGTGGGTGTGGGTTCTGAAGGGACACTATTTACCTTGTAGCAGCTGCCATTGTACTATGTTGTATTGAAAACCGCCCATCTACTCCCGTTAGGCAGAGGCCAGCTATAGCCCAGCATTGTCCCTGGATTCTAGAAAGCATGCTTCAGCTTACCTCACTTATACCTCAGTGAACGCATGCAGTCTGCTGTTACCTGCTTCATTATTGTTCCGTCCAAACCATGTTGTGACTTCAGATTTCTGTACGTGTACGGCACATTTGGTTACCACTCTGTGCTGTGTTTTCTGATCACCAGCTATTCCAGCGTATGGTGTGGGGTTTGTTGAAATTTTAAGATATTTATTTTTGATTGAGCATTTCATCAGACTGAGCTACCATTTGCATATTTTAATCATAAAGCTAGTCATATGCAATATATTTGGATTAGGTAGTTTGTTAGTTAAATTAAAACTGATATGTACATTTACTACATTTTGAACAAATGAGGCAAGTCAGCAAGCGTGGGATTTATTGTATATATTAACATTGTCATTTTAACTTAATCATAACTTCATATGATTGTATCCATCAAAAAGTAATTAGATGAATCACGTATTTATTACTGGTGGTCATGCTATTCACATATACCAGACAGTACAATAAGGCCTTACATACTGAGAGATGGTTCATGCATTACTGTACTGTTGCTTCACAGAATTCTCATCTTGCAAATACGAAAACAAAGCCCCTTTATTGCGAATTAGCACTCTAGTTGTGGAAGTAACTGTGTCAGAGACAACATTGAAGGTAGTGGTGTGGCCTGATTCCCTGCTTTGAAATGACTCAAATGATTCACCCTCCCAAAGGAGATGTACATGCCTGAAACGAATACGTTATTACCAGCTTCATTACTAACTCCAGGAACCATTCAGCTGTGCATGGAAAGAGGCTAATTTCTTTCACATTTTGACTTTATCTCACAGTAATATATGTTTGCATACATTTGTTTTGTATTTTTTCCCCCAACTTATTTATCTTTGGGAGTATCCTACTGAAAAGTCACTGTCTAAAGTTGCTCCTGTTTGTAGATAAAATATTGATGTCAAATTTACTAGAAGAGGAAGTCCTGTTAGAACAGAGACGAAAGTGGTGTACAGCTGCAGATTGTATTCTCAAAAGAGACAGGTGAAGACGAACAAGTGTCCCTCATCCAAAGCGAGTCCCTGTCTGTGTGTCTAACAGCATGCAGCTGGAAAAACACTGAATTCTTAAGAACACAGCTCAAAATGTAGGCTTCTTCAGCTTTAACTTGCCAACACAAACAAACTGCAGATTCTTCTATTCCTGGTCCGCCCTCGCCCTGGTTCATCACGTCCTATTGGTCGGTGCTTGGTCTGGCCCCCACCTGTGTGTTGATGTTATTACACAGACAGGTCTTGTTTTGCAGTGTGGCTATAAAAAGCCCCCTCGGTGCTGTGGAAGGTGAGCACTGATAGCCCAGCTCTGGAGGTAGCACACCTTCGCTGATTTATTTTGACAGTGCGAATAAGCGATGACCTTTCTTGCACGGTATTGGGCAAACAGGCCGTCGTGCACCAATCGCGCTCTCACTTAGTCGTCGGGTTTCCTGCTCAGCCAATTTAACCGCCTCATACGGCTTCCTGGAATGACAATAAGGAGCACTTATGATTCTTTTAAAGGCCTTTTCTCAAATGTCGCCTTTTGAGCAGCTGATGGCGCGTAAAGAGCGGAGACAATGCCTGCAGGCGAGGTGTCCCTGCATCGCGTCTCGGCAGCATTCGTTAGCTGTTCCTGTCAAAGCCCCCCCCTCCCCCCACCTGCCACTGTCATGTCCTCTCCTTCCAGGTACGGGCACGGCTTCGAGATGTTCTGCCTGGCATCAAACAGCGCGAAGACGGTTGTCGCGTCGGCATGCAAGGTACCGTACCGGAGAGCGAGAGGCAGCTGCCAGAGCCTGGCCGATGTATGACACCAATCAGACCAAAGTAATCAAACAGGCCGCACACACTTGCCTCCACACAGTGTCAAACAGGTGACAGTTTACACGATGAAAACAGTGGAAATGATGTGCTGGGAATAAGTTTGTTTATCATCCTTTTGCCTTCAGAATTTAAACTGTGTTCTTGTTTTTATGTTATACTATACAGTGCCTTCAGTTCTTAAAGGCACTAAGCAAATCAAATGTATTATCATCATCATTATTATTGTTATTATTATTATTGTTATAGTCGTTATAATAATAATAGTAATAATGATAACAACAATAATAATATTATTAGTTGTTGTAGTAATAGTAATAGTATTAGCAGTAGTAATGCTACGGTTATTGTTGTCATCATAATGACGCTACAAATGCTTATTGGCCAGTAGTATACCCAGCAGCTCAGCTGAGAGTAATGGAGGACAGCTACACGCTGAGACTTGAAACGTGTCATTCGTCATGGCTGAAACAGCTGGTCTTCGGCCACGGGGAGAGGGAGCGAGAGAGAGAGAGACGGGAGAAAGCGAGAGAGAGAGAAGAGACGAGTGGCAGTGAGCAGACAGCACAGGGATCAGGGAAGCCTCCGTCAGCAGCTCTCTGTCAGCCCCCGATCCACTCCACCGCTGAGCTGCAGTGACACGTTACACGGTGCTGCGAGACAGGAGCATGTTCTAAGCGTCGCATGCAATCTCCTACCTTTCGCCGGACAGAGCTCGATCCGCTGACCCGTCCCCATGCCACCCCGCAGTCCCCTCTGACAGCTCTCAGAACCCAGCCGTCACCAGGCCTGCCTGGGAGTCTGTGGGGAGGGGTTTGGGGAGAGCTTGGGTGAAGCCGCCAGCAGGGGGCGCCCTTCTCTATGCATTGAACAACCCTAATGAGGCTCATAATATTGACTGGGAGCCTCTGCTGTTGAAGGTGTCCTTTAGAAGAGGCATTAAATCAAAGCCCTGGGAAATAACAATAATTTCAGAAAGGATAACAAAGAAATTGTGATTTAGTGCAAAATTTAACTGATTCTGCAGGGCACCTGACAGTCATTTTGTACTAAATGAGCAAACAGTCATTTTAATCATACATGATCAAATCTGTGAATCATGCTCACTTCATTTACCTCTTCTCACATAGAGTTTCAAACTATATAACATTTTACAGCATATATCAGATACATAAATTGACCTTCATAAAACCAATAGGTAGCAAAATGGCTTCCATTTATCAAAAAAGGCATTGTCATGCACACAAATTAAATGACCTCTGATTTCTGTAATGGAAGGAAGGAGCAGTACTTTGCTGGCAGTTGCTTCCAGGTGTCTTGTATTTCTCATAACTCCTGTAGCTCTGCCTTGGGCTGCAATGGCATTATACCTGCAAGGAATTTTCAACCCATTGTTTCATCACATGTCAAAATAGAGCAGAACACCACAGCGTGATGCTGTGAGTAGTAACATTCAGGTGTCATTTGAACAGAGATGGTCAGCCCAGTTCAGGTGAAATAGTAGCAAGCACTCTGTGGTAACATTTGAGTGACATTTCAAGGAAGGTGACCGGCTGCTTTCAGGTAAAACCACAGCCAGTGTTCTGTTGTGAGTAATAAACATCATATAGCATCATAAAGGACACATCCCACCCCGGTCACTCTCTGTTCGAACTGCTACCGTCAGGCAGTCAAATTTTGTTGTACATTACAATGGCAATAAAGAAATTCTGATATTGAGACATTGTTTGAAGAGAGGTGATCAGCCCAGCTCAGGTGAAACATAGCGGTCTGTAGTAACATTTGAGTTACATTTCAACACAGGTGACTGGCCTATCAGGTGAAATGCAGTGCTCTGTAGTGAGTAGTATTGAAGTGTCATTTGAACATAGATGTCAACACAGCTCAGATGAAATGCAGTGTTCTGTAGTAACATTTGAGTGTTATTTGAACAGAGATGATCAACCCAGCTCAGGTGAAATGCAGTGCCCTGTAGTGAGTAATATATTGAAGTGTCCTCTGGAGATGACCGGCCCAGTTCAGATGACACAGTAGCCAGTGCTGTCCCCACCCCTCACAGGCCTCTAAGGCGGAGCACGCGGCCATCCTCCTGTGGAGCGCCACCTGCTGGAGGCAGCTGCAGAGCCTGGCCATCCACAGCCTGACCGTCACGCAGATGGCCTTCTCCCCGGATAGCCGCTTCCTGCTGGCCGTGTCCCGCGACAGAACCTGGTCGCTGTGGAGACAGCGGGACCCCCCAGCCGCTGACACAGGTGAGTCAGAAATGCTCCCACAGACCAAAAGTGAGCTTTACGAGCGCACAGCATACACTGGAAAGAGGGGTGTGCCATTGGTAAGCACAGTGGGATGCTGCTAGTTTTGGGGTTCTGTTGGTGGACCCTTGTGACCGTATGTGTAGATGTATTGCATAAAGAGGCAGCTGCAGCAAAAATGTGGAAAATTTGCATAATTAGGTGTGTCTGCTAAGCAGCTATAAAAATGATAATAATATCAGAAGTGTCCTGCATAAGACCATAGGTATATTCCATGAAATGCAGTTATATTACTTAAGGCCATGGGTGTATTTCCTAAGAACACATGTATAGTACTTAAGAAACAGGGTGTCAGCAGATATATAACAATAATCTGTCTCTTTTATTATTGGTAGTAGCTCTTCCTTGGGAATAGGTGTGTGGAATGTATCCTACCTGGCTGAAGTTTATTTGCATGGTGGTTTGAGGCTGTTTTTTCCCCTTAATTTCACTTTGGGTCTGGAAACAGATCAGTTGTCGCACGGATATTGAAAAGCGCAGTGTGTTGCCGTCGGAGCCCGAGCTGCTGAAATCCTTTCTGACACGGCCGCAGCCTCGCAGATGAGGGGGGTTTAGGCAGTGTCACACTCCATCACGGCTCAGCCCCCGTGCCGCCCCCATCTCACATCCACCTGCAGGGAGATCTCTATCAAACGGCTCTCTCCGCGTCCGCCTAAGTGGTTGAGACTGGCCAATTGGCAGCCAGGGGCCATGGAGGTCCGGTGCCGAAATTGAGTCTGGTTCTTGTATCGGCACTTTGTCTAGGCTTCGGACAGGCCCTTAGTGAAAGTCTACTTCCATTAAGGCTGCAGACCGGAGCTCCTGCTCAACCGGCTGGCTGGAATGAAGTGCAGACCAGAGACCTGCTAATGCAACAACACAGGCAGAATACAAACCGCAGCGTTGAGAAAATGAGCGTCACCTCAGTGCTAAACCTAGCGAAATGACCCATGTCCTTCAGGCATGGGGCAAAGCAAGGCCTGAGGATGCGAAATGTTTGCCTGTTCCGAATCCTGACAGCAGTTCAAGAGAAAGAAGGGGGTCAGTGCAGTACTTAAGACCACAGGTGTAGTACCTGTGATCACAGGTGCAGTACTTAACACCACAGGATCACAGGTATAGTACTTGTAATCGTAGGTTTAGCACTGAGGCCAACAAGTGCAATAGCCTGTGATCATAGGTGTAGCACTTATGACTACATTAGTAGTGCCTGGGAACACAGGTGTAGCACCTATGACTGCAGATGCAGCACCTAAAATTATGGGTATATTATGTAAGGCCAAACGTATGGTCCTTAAGACCCCATATATTGTACTTCAGACCAGTAGATGTCAGGTACCTACTTCACATATTTCCAGTACTTAAGACAACAAGCCAGTGGCTGTAGAGTTTGAAGAGGGTTTGGATGGTGCTGTCTGGCATCAGAGTTTGCCCCAGTCTGGGGCGCGGGGACTGCTAACATCACTCTTCTCCTCACATCTCCCTCCTCTTCTCCTTTTGCCTCCTTGCAGAGCTAGCGTTCACCCTCCATGCTCACACCAACAAGAACACATCTGTCCACAGCCGCATCATCTGGGCCTGTGACTGGAGCCCTGACAGCAGATACTTCGTCACCTCCAGCAGGGACAAAAAGGTAATGAGCACCGCCCTCATAGGTTAACCCGTACAGGAAGAGAGAGTGTCACACTGTGCAGGACTTTCATTTATCTACAGACTTGAGGTCTGTAATCAACAGTGTTTCAGTGTGGTTGTAATTGGCAGTGCACCTGGTGGATGTTATTGTAAGAGAGTTGATTTAAAGTAGTCTTAGTTTAAAAGTGATATGAATTTCCTCATCAGAGGAGCAGCATTGTCGTGAGTCTGAGCAAGGGGCCAGAATCAGCAGGGGACTTCACCATTGATGCAGTGCTGACCTCACCAGTCATAATCGCTGAGAATGAGTCAGGTCCTCCTCAACCTTGGACTGTTCCATTTTTTAAATACTAGTTGTACTACAACTGGTTTTGCTCTGATTTAATCGCTTTATTTCAGCACAATGCAATTTCAGATAAAGTGCCAATCTCAGTATGTTCCAAATTTTTTTTTTCCACTTGATGCAAAGTAATAAAGAACACTGTCAGTGCCAACTATAATCTCTTCCACAGTCATGTGAAGACCAGTCAAAAGAGAGTGAAGGTATTGGTTCGCTCAGGAAGCTTGTAATGTGAGGAGTCAGGAAAACTGTTTAAATGCGAGTTTTCCTTTGACAGGTGATTGTGTGGGGTGACTGCAGTTCTGTCGAAGGGGGGGAGGAGAACACTCTGGTGGCCATCAATCCCTGCTCCTCCATGCTGGACGTGGGGGATTCCGCCACTGCCGTCAGTTTCTGCCCCATCCTCTGTCCAGACCACAGGTGTAGTACCTATGACCACAGGTATAATGCTTAAAACCACAGGTGTAGTACCTATGACCACAGGTATAATGCTTAAAACCACATGTGTAGTGCCTGTGACCACAGATGCAGTACTCAAAATCATGGATATATAACTGAAGAACATACGTATATTACCTAAGGCTACAGGTGTGGTCCTTAACACCACAGGTATTGTACATGAGACCAGTAGAATTAAGGAACTTGAGGTACAGAAGCACTGTCACAGGAGTGGGTTTTCTCGTTGGAGAAACTGCTTTTGACCAACAGCATGTCACTCAGTCACTCACAGCACTTGAAGCTGTGCACATAACGGCTAAAACGTGTTTATTTGTTGTCCAAATGGATGTTCTGCCCTGCATTTCAGATGCAGGACTCAAACGGGGGCCATCTCCCTTTATTGTGACATCTCTAAACTGGAAGAATACCCAACAGCCAGCAGTGAAGAATAAAATCCAAATGGAAAATTTCCCACGTCCCGCTTACACCCCTGTGAAAGCAGTCTGTCTGTCAGCGGCCCGTTCTGCATTGTTAGCGAGCAGGCTTGCAGCGCGCGCTGCGCTTGCGTATGAGGCCAAGCCCCTTGCTGTGCGTTTCACACCTCATTTACGCTCCAGTTCATACGTCTCCACTTTCCTGCCACGTGTTTTTTTTTTTTCCTGGTCCCTTAATTCCCCTGCTGTTCTTGTCGGTCTGCAGCACTGCACACTTGTATAGCACGCTTAGCCATTTGTTTTTCCTCACAGTATATGGAGCTAAAAATGAATATTCCGCACTGGAATTGCCTTCTGCCTGTTACATTTTCCTCTGGTCCATGGAGTGTTGCTAGTGAGTTTTGTAGAGTGTAGGGTTTGAAAGAAAAACGGATCTCTACCTGTGGTTAACCTCTGGATGTCTTTTGCTTCTCAGGACACCACAGTTCTGGTGTCCAGGGCGAGTACTGCAAAGCGTGATGGGAAAATCACAGTTTGTCTTTGTAAATGTACTTTTTGTTCAGTAATCAGGAAGAGTCTGTTTCATTCAGACCCTGTGAATTAGAGTCAGTTAGAGGATAAAGAGTCAGCAGAGACACTATGAAGGTCTTCGTTAGAGCGTTGTTGGCCTGCCAAGACTTTGTTGTTAGCCTATATACAGGTCACGTCATCTGCAGCAATAGCCTGTGCCTGTGGTTTTTAATTTGTGTCTCAACATTCATGCCAGCTGTATTGCCAAAATGTCTTCTTCACAGATCTTCATCTAAAACACGGCGCGGTGTCTGTTTTTCTGCAGTTATCTCCTGGCAGTGGGCCTAGAGAGTGGGAAGATCGTACTCTTTAAATGGAGGCCGCTGACAAACCCTTCTGCCGGAACAGACTGGACCAAATGTGGAGAAATGAACAACTCGTATCCTTTATTCTTTTAAAACCAACTGTATCACACCAGTTTACTTCCTGCTGGGGTGGGTCATCTGTACTCTACATCTCCTTGGCAGACATGCATGTGGCTGCTCATAGGAGCAAAATTGCAGTCTCTTAGTATGGTGGTGTTCCATTGATACGTTTATTCCATCATCTCAAACACAGACCACGAACAAACAAAATCACAACGGTGAAGGAGTTGCCTGAAATGTGTGGGGGGAAAAAGAACAGTATACACCCTGAAATGTGAAGTGTACTGCGAATTAAGTACATACTGCCAAGTGAATCGGCATGGTATACATTTGTAACCCTTAATGGGGGGAAAAAAGCTACATGCACAGTGCAGAGAAATTTTCATTGTCTTTTGTTTTTGTGAGAATTTAAAAAACCACACCTCCTAATATTACATTTTAAAAAACTGACAGGGACAAACTGTTACTGTATGTGACCTCAATTGTTATGGCAGCTGACAGTATTTATTTAAAAAAAAATACATATTATAATGAATAATATAAACATAACAGCATATTGACTCAAAATATAGCGTTTACAGATGCACTAATGCTCTTTTCAGTTTTTCAGAAGAACACAAAATATAAAATCACTTAAAATAGCACTTTAGTGTCATATAAATTGAGGAAATGTGGTCACGCATGATGTCCTCTTCTCTCATTATGTAACAGGAACACAATTTAGGATGAATATTTCATTATTCCTCTGAAGCCAGTTCTTCCAGTTTTCCTAGGGGTAAGGTGAAGGAAGAACCGTATTTGCTGTTGTATAACACGCACCATGATTTTTGAAGGAAGTAATCAGAAGGCAATTTTGTGGGTGAATTTCCAGCACTTTAATATCTACTCCTGTTTTAAAGGGAGTAAACATCAATGTGGCAGAAAAGAAGAAAAAGTATTCCTTTGAACAATTAACAGTAATTTCCAGTAATTAATATTAACTTACCATTATGAATCAAAATGGAGAAATTCTTAAAATAATAAATTCTGTGCATATACTCTTCTGTCTAAACTAAACATTACTATTCTATAAAATTAAAATGTCTGTGTATATGCTTACCTTTATTAAACTCAACTTGGATTTACCATATAGCTTAGATAACGATGGCAGCACATTTTTAAGACATTCAACTTGACTGGGGTAACCTTCACTGTATGGATTCATCCACATAACTTGTGCATAGAGGTAAGGCTGAGTGTAGGAGGTACTTTTGAGGGGCAAAAGGTGGATCCTCTACTATAGGAAATGTGGTAATTCAGTCCTGTACGAAGTGTTTTTCCACAGTTCCCCAGGCTTTCCTCCACTTCTCCAGGACCTAAATAATGGAGCTGTCGAGCGGCCGAGACCTGAGCATCATATTACGTCTTTCCAGGCCGTGACATTTTAACAAGTTATCAACACGAGCCCTTACAGGAGCACATCTTTTTAGCGACGGCTATTATTTCATTATTTTCCCTCTGTCCCTGGGTATTATCCCTGAGTGAAAAGAGGAACTCGGCTTTTGGTGCACCTTAAGCGCATACATAGTTAAGACCTTCATGAAAAATTCATTCGAAGGCAGCTGCTGTCTGTCAAGATGGATTGCTTTTGATAGGTGAAATAGCTCGTCCCTGTGCTCACAGCACTCTGTATGTAGATGTTGAATGCTATATTTAATATATGTTGTCATTGCATGACATTGCATGTGAGCAGCAAACATACTGTCTACTTCAGGTGGCCGTTGCGCCATCTTTCATGTACTCAGATTGTAATTTCGGGCAGATGTCTACTACGGTTACCTCCTGACTGGGATTCAGCAGTTCTGTCATGTTGCTCTCTGTTGCTGGAGGCAAGGCTGTTGACAATCCAGAACACACACAGGCAGGGATAACATGTCTAATTAAAATGTGTCATCTGGTGTAAGTTGTAACAGAACAGCCCTGTTTAAAAAATGCTGTGAAATGTTCCAGCTTTTGGCTGGTTTGAGTTTGGTTATGCCCGTGAATGCTGAAGAGGGATGCTGCCCAGTTTGCAGAAGGCCTGAGCTGAGGGTTGATTCTGTTCTGTGCCTGCCTCTCACTTTGACAACAGCGACCAGCGCTTGTAACAAAGTGTGTGTGCGCGAGTGTGTGAGAGTGAGAGAGAGAGAGAGAGAGAGAGAGAGATCAGTGATGCCAGGAGCTCGCTCGGGATCTGCCCGTCCTCTACGCTCGCTAGTTTCCTTGACGACATGTCAACCAGCCAAAGTCATGCCCTGACGGTCAAGCGGCTTCGCTGGAGGCCGAGGGCAGGCCGTGCCGGCCAGGAAGATGAGAATGAGGGGGCCGCCTGGGTCCAGCTGGCCAGTGCAGGGGCCGACCACTCTGTCAAAATATTTAACATCAACCGACTGGCTTTGTAGCACTCCAGCAAGGTACACTGCTCAGAGGGACTGTCTTTCTATAGGTCAACATGCAGTGGGACAGCCTCTGCACAGTTCAACACGCACTGGGACAACCTCTACGCAGAAGAACTGGCGTTGGGACAGCCTCTACACAGATTAACACACAGTGGGACAGCCTCTACACAGATTAACACACAGTGGGACAGCCTCTACACAGATCAACACGCACTGGGACCGCCTTTACACAGATAAACTGGCAGTGGGACAGCTGTTGCATTGACTGAACTCAGCTGGCCGGGTCTATGGGATGACAGCCTTTCAGACCTTCATACAACAGCATGGAAGGAATTGGAAGCCACTGGAGCACGATGGGGCATTTGCTAGAACAGGGATTGGCAAGGCTGGTGATGGGATGCCATAGATGCTTATTTTTAACATCATAACCCATAGTTACAGAAATGGAAAATGTGTTCTGAGAGTGAGAGTGCCAGTTGGTTGAAACTACTCAAATAGATAATAGCAATTTGTATTAACTTGTCCAGAAGGACTGATTCTCAGCCCTGCGTAGGAAATACATGTTAGTGTAAGTTTACAGCTGTCCTGTCAGGTAAAAATGGCACCATTGTTATTTTATACATAAAATGTAATGAATAAATTTAAACAGAAGTTTGGCGTAAGTATTTACCTGCATAGGAGGAGTCCTCGGTTTTGACTTTTTTCAGACCAGGGTCTGGGAGGGGTCACAGGGCTGTCAAAGCAGAGCAGCCAAACTGATGCATGGCGTGACCTCAGCGGGTGGTTTTAATAGGAGGGACTTCGTAAATCCCGCGATAAGCCCCTTGGCATCCTCTCCACTTCCCTCTGCCAGCAGGAGGCCCCGTCGAAAACCCGCCGCCATTTAGTCCTGTCTGAATCGGGCTGCCGTTGGATGACACAGCGGCCCTGGTGCCCCAGCTGGCGGATTAAATCGCTCCCAGAAGTCACCAGAGTTATTTAAAAAGCCACCTCTGAGCAGCCCGCTTCAGACGGCTAATTATGGGATTTGCAGATTAAAAGAGCTGGCCGCTGGAGGTATATGGCACTGAAAGGCGAAAAGCTACAGCCAGATCCTTGGTAGAGCTTTGAGTCTGGAGTGAAGGTGGGGCGTACAGCTGTGTGAGCCACAGGGGTGTTGGAGGGGTAAGAACCCCACCTGCAGACCCCCGCCCCCCACTATGTGAAAAACCCTCATATTTTATACTACAAAGGAGCAACAGGGCTCCAAGCAACAGGAGCATATCCAAAATAGGTGTGTTAGCCAAATGTTTAAGCAGTAAGAGATGCACCTCCCCTGGTAGGATAGGGTACGCAGGGGATTCTAAAAGGTGTCTCAGCCCACAGAATGCCTTGGATAGCTCATGCTAAAACATGTCTGCCTTACCATTGCGCTTTTTTTTCTATCTTGGGCAGGTAAAGACCCGAATGTCTTTAAGTTAAATGGCTCTAAATTGATGCCAGCATACCTTGTGTCATTTATAACAGTTCATTTAACAACCGCTCACTGCTCATACACTGGTGCATACGTTTGATCGGGATGACTCGGCCCTACTCCCAGAGGGCTGCAGTGCAGCAGGTGCTCCAGTTCTCTTTAAACCGCTGGCACTTTCAGAACAGTGGAGCAAAGGTACGTCTGCTCAGTGCTCAGTCAAGACAGCAAGGTTGAATCAGGTAGGTGGGCACCTGGAAGAGAAAACTACAGACACTGCAGCCCTCCAGGACGAGGTTCGAGTAGCCCCGCAGTCAATTTTGGTAAGCGATGACTACAATCCAGTGAAGCTTAAAGGTATCAGACATGTCATAGCTGGGTCCCTCCAGTGGTGACGCATTTACCCAGAAATGTAATCCTTTGGGTCACCAAGCTTTGGTGGGCACGAAGCTCCACTGAGGTAGGTTGCATGCATTTTTGTCTTATTTGAACAAACACATCCTCCACCCTCCATCATCCAACCAGTTTTGCGTAAAAAGTAGGCAACACCCTTTTTGACTTTGTTACCAGTGCCGGTGAAAGTCTGTGCGGTGGTTATGTTTCTAATGTTCGATCCCATGGTGCTGGAGTTTGAAATGGAGGCCCGCGTGTGATGTGCTGTGTGTCTCTGCCCTCGGAGTTGATGTTTGCGGGGAGACGTCTCAAGGACAAGTCTCCGTACTCGCGGCACGTTCCACCCGCGCAAGCCGTGATCACGCGGCACACATAAATCAAACCGGGGAGAAGGGGGGATTGCGAATGAGAGCCATTACTCTCCTCCAGTTGCAGATGTGCAGCATATATATGGGGATATTTCATGCCGTTATCCAGTGGGGGTCTGAAACTGCAGCCTCCGGCACCAAACCCATGCCAGATGTCTGTGTCCAAGCTTTCAGAGACAAGCCATTTCTGGATGTGGCTGCAAGTTTAGTGCTCAACCTTGACAATGTGTAAATATAAATAGAATTGTTTTGTCTCTGCCAGTTCCAGCCTTCCTGCTGGTTTCCAGCCCTAAAACTCTATTTTATTGTACCCATTTGGATGTATGCTGACAACCTGTCAGGACTCATACCAGGTGGTTCTGAGCTGAAGAGCACTGACCTGTTCCATGTGCTCCCCCCTCCCCCTATGCATTATGTTTGACTGGAAGCAAAGTTGAATGACACCGTCTCGCACTCATCATTGTCCTGTTCAGTGACCAGAAATGGCCGTAAATGGCAGTCTGCTGCCCCCGGACGAACATGGCTTGGGTAGCTTTCCCTTCCACGTTTTTCAGCAGTAGCCATACATGCTCAGGAATGTTTGCTCACAGAGGCGGGGACCCTGTGAACAAGGCTGAAGATTGCAGACCAGATTTTGATTAGATGGAGTAATGGCCTCTCTCTTCCCCGGCCCCCGTCTTGATTACCTCCCTCCCGTCAGAAGGTCAGAGGAAATCGTCTTGTTAAACCTGAGCTTTCTCCTGGGTATAATTAAAGCTGCACTCGACACTCTGGAACTGTCCGTGCCGACCGCGGGGAGCTAGAGTAACCGCGGCGATACCCCGGATTAAACCTAATGACTTATGTAATTGAAGAAATAGCCCAAGAAATGAGCAGTTTTATAATGGCAGTGGAGTGGAGACGGGCGTGGTTCCCTTATGCTTGGCCGCGATCACAGTGCAGAAATGTAACCTCCTGCGGAAGGCGGAGGGCAGTAATCAATGCCATCCTCTCCTGACATCATGTGGTGGAGACTGAGTGCCGAAGCATGTCCCTCAGCCTTGTGAAAGCTCACCTCGCTCTGTGTCACCCATCCAACACCAGCTTGCTTAACTATTTGCTATTTGTTTACTCCTCCAAACTACCCATGCAAGTCTGGCAACATTCAGTCAAGAAAGGGTTTTATGTTTGTATAGTAGTAGTTCTCATGCTGTCAGAAAGTAAGAGGACAACAGGCACTTTTTGGAGCCTGTGTTTATAATGTAGGTGTCAATTTTTAAAATCTTCCTTTAGCTCCATCTAGTGGTATAATATGGCTACTGCTGTCACCTTGGGGGGAGCCAGTCAGTTAGCTGGTTCACTGAGGTATGGTGGTATTTCTAAGACTGCCTAGTCGCCGCTAAAAATAGTTTCTGTGTCGCCGAGTCCACTGTTCCACCTATTTGCACACAGATGGCAGGAAAGGGGGCTTGAGATACAGTAAAACAAAATGCTTTGAGGTGATGCAATGTGCAAGAGCGGAAATGATCTCTGGCTGTGTGAACACACGTGTGTGTGCGTGGAAATTGGGTTTGACGTTTTGTAAATATTGACTCTGCGCCAGGGGCATATGTTTGCATCGGCTCACAGAATAACACCTTATCCACGAAACCTACATTATTGATCCCACAGAAAACAACCCTGTGATCAGGGAGAAGGCTGTCCAACAGCTCATTGGAGCTCTCAGTGGGTCACCTGGTGTCATGGTCATGATTGGTCTGTTGTCCAAACACCACCTCCCCCCTCAGTACCCCTGGCTTCACGGTGCCCAGGGGTGCCCTGTCTCACACAGACATGTTAAATGTTTGAAAATTCAATGAAAAGACTGACTTCATCTGACATGGAGGCCCTGTGTAGTTTTCCCACAATCCTCCACACTCTTTGGCCCATATGTTTTCATTATTTATTGTCCACTGTGTATATGAGCACTCACTACAGTATTTGCCCTTAAATATAATTTGAGACAGCACTGTTTCGTAAAAAGGGTGTGCAGTTAGCTCATTGCTCCAAACTCTTTAAAGCTTAAATTCACATGAAGGAAAATATTTCAGCCAAAGGAAAGACAGAAAACATTCAATCCACATTTGTTTTTCAGTATTTTATTAATAAAACATCTTTTGGGACAATTTATTAAAAATCTTTCTCATGCAGTTTCAGGGTACAAGAAAAAATGTATGCATTTTTGCTGCTGTGATTTTATTATGCTCTGAACAATTCCATTCTATTATTGAAAGATCCCATGTGTGTACATAAATATTGGGAACACGAATGGGGCATAGCTTCTTCAGGAATATACATTTTATTGTATAAAAAAAAAGAAAAACAAATTATCCAATGAGCATTTGTCTCTTTGAAGGGCACACATTTGCCAGAAGTAGAAAAAAAAGAAATCCTAACATGGAATAGCGAATACCTGTATGTTATAAACGTATTAAACGGCACACAGTCATTATTCACTGACAGGCAACAGACATACACTCTCACCTCCAACAATCCTATCATATTTAAATTTGATCATAATTTTTTCTTGCTATATTAGAATAATACTTCTAGAGAGAAATGTGTGTATACATTATATACAATGATAGTCCTTTCCCTCCGGAGATGAAATGGTCTTCATTGATATGTGATCCACCAAGTGGAACCAAGTGACAGAGGCCGCATAGGGGACGTTCTTATGAACAGCAAACGCACTGTTCTGAATGCTGAAACTGCTACAGCGGGGAGGGACTAGGCTGCATCATGAGGAAAGTGCCTTGTATGTAATATACGTTCACATGAACATACAGGACTGTGGTAATGAAGTCATTTGAAGTAACTCGCATCTGCCAGACACTGCCAGAGCACCCCAAGCCTCACGCGTGTCCAAGTAACTTTATAATTTCTATATGTCATTTCAAGTAGCACGAGACATGTTCCCACATATCGAAGAGGGTGCACTTAGTTCACCGTGATGTTTATTGCCTATTGAAATAAAACTCCCTCCAACAGTCGGCTTGGTATGACAAGCACACGCTGCTGTTGAAAGATTGTCTTCTGTGCCAACATGGACCCGCATGGCACAGCCTGTGCCTTTGTGTCTCACAATGTGATTTGGTTGTTTACCCACAGTGTCTCTTGTTTCCAGGTTACGCTTTCACACAGTCTTTACAACTAAAGTAACAATGCCATATTCCTTATTGATATACAACCTGTACTCTTATTACATTTTGTTTTATTAAATATATATTTATATATAAGTACTTAGGAGTAAGAAGGCAAAGCATGATTTGTTACAGTTCACAGTTCTTTTTAATTTTTTGGGAAAAGACTGATATTTTTCAAAAAAGACCACAGAAAACTGAAAACGCTTGAAAAAAATTAAGTATTTCAATTATTACGTGATATTTCAGTTTTTTATTGGTTATAAAAATAGAATGAAATGAAGGGAGAAGTAAATGCTTGCATTGGCTGTTTTTGTGGGCGGATCCATTTTTCAATATTTAAACCACATAGCAGATTTTTTTAAACATTTAGAAAAATCACATTTCATATATCCAAATATCCAAATAAACATTGAACGGAATCATATTCAGTTTAATTTTATTTAACCATGATGTGAAACGTAAAGGTAGTCCACTACATTGACACTTAAAAATTAGCGCGTTGTGGCAAAATAGAACTTAATGGATGTTGTAAATGTAGTTGTGATTCTGTGTAATATTCATATTATACAACTCTTCATCACTAGCTCTACTGTACAATACATAGATACAGATACTGTATATTAGAATGAGTTGCAAAGACCAGTCAGGGTGTTGGAACCATGAGATTTGAGCCATGTTAAACACAGTGGTTGCCAGTGATGATAGACTTTATCATCTGACAGCTATACGCCTCAGATTTGATGAGAATGTTTTGAACTCATTTTCTGAAAAGATGAAAATTGCCTGCTATGCATCAAATCAGCAAAAAAGCAGTGTTTCTGTACTTGCAAGCCCTTTAGCTACCCATCACTGGATTTTTATGTTGAATGATATCTCCTCAAAAAATAACGGAAAGAGCAGGAAACCTGAAATGCCAAATATTTCTACCATGGGTGTGGCATTGTCCACCTGGTTATATATACAGAATGTGCATTTATTGACAAATTGGCTTGGTCACAAATATGTTGCATTCACTGACTAAATGTTTCTGTTGTGGGTCCTTGAGAACAGACAAAACTAACTTCCAACATTGTGATTTATCACAACTGCAAAGACAGAAGTGACTGTGAATTAAACATTTTATTTCATGCCATCTGGAGAATGCCAAAGGCCAGAGATTCAATACAGTTGTACCTCAAGGCATCCACAAAACGACAAAGTCACAAATGTTACGTAGAAAATGTGTTTTTTTTTTTTCTCCAAAGTAAAAGCATTTCTCCCCATTCTCTCCTTCAGTTCAAAGGACCTGTGGTCTGATTTCTCGAGGTGAATAGCCATGGACTGTGTGTGCTGATATGAATTATTTTATCTCTTTTCCTGCAAGCGGTTGAGAGCAGTAGTTTTGAGAGGACATCACGTTCAGCTTGTACAAGTCAGACAAGCAGCCCTGCCCTAAAGCTCTTCCGTCTCAACGTGCACCTCCACAGCTAACGGCTGTCCTTGTGCTATTATGACATCATAGGCTTTAAAACTGGTCGCCAAGTCTGTAGTGACATGTCCCCTTTCAACTCCAGAAATTAGAACGGTTCACAGATGTTTTCACAAAGCCAGCACTGCTGCTGATCATGTGACTGATCATGTGACTATTCTATATAACAAAAGGTGGAGCTTTCAACAGATTTACTTAAAAAATGAAGACATTAATGGTGAAATAGATGCTGAGATGACTTGATCTCAGCCCGTAAAACTATCTTATTCAGGATTTGTTTTTGCTCACAATTTTGTTGTTGTGATACAGGTAATGATGACAACAGCTATGTCTACATCTGTGTGCTAAGTAACATTTAAGACCAGTTTTACTGCTTTGAAGATAAATTTATGAACAACAATGAGGATCATGTTCACTGTTGCCAAGTGCCATGTGATTTTTTTCACTATATAATCATACAGCAAAAACAGCTAATATTTGTGTTACTCCCTGGACTGTTTTCATCATGAGTGGTGAAATGTACATAATAGTGACATTTCCACTGGGGATTCCTGGAAAAAACTACTGAGGATGAGCATATAATTTTGATTAAATATTTGTATTTACCAAAATCCTGTTTTGATTCTGTATATAGGAGCCTAATATCCAATGGAAGCCCAACCACTGCAACACATAGATCTACAGCAAATAATTGGAAAAGTTTTAAGTGGAATATTCAATGTTGCCATGCTCGCAAAGTTATTGTTTCTGTCTCCATTTTTCAATCCCACAATTTATTTCCCCTGTACATAAATGCCACCGGAGGTGTGTCAGAGTGCGCTGCATTTTGTCTGAAGTGGACACATCAAAGACTGACTGTATATGAACAGCACAATCCTCATTGAAATATTTGCATTTCCCCATTTGCGATGTGTCCATTGACCCATGGGCCTTTGACAGGTTTTCAGTACCTGGCTAACTGGAAGACTGGCTGGCTTCAGTCACTGTAGCAGCCACTGATGTTGCGGTTTCTGTTACCTCTACATTTCCTTTCTCAGAATGTTCTTTGAAGACAATTATTGTTCAAAGTTTAGATGGATTAAAGATGAAGGGATGCAACTTACCGTAACAGTAAAATTTCAGTTGATAATTTTGGAATTTTACAGGTTATCACTGGATATTGAAAAATCAGGTAATTTAGTGTTTTGATTTTGAAGATTAATTACTTGAATTGAGTGTACTTGCAACAATTATATTGCTGGGAAAAAGTGTATCCCTGGGTTTCAAATGCCTTACCACATCCTTTAAAGCCAGGTCACAACTCAGTCTAGCAACGTGGTATAGTACGCTTTACATTCTTGGCAAGTACAACCATAACTGGAACTGTTACTGGACAAATAGATAAAGCTGAAAATTACCAAAATTGCCAACCCTAGAAAACTCAGAAGTCTTCCAAAGGTTTCTAAAGTGTTGCGGAAGTTCTCACACCTTTGCAACCTTTGACATATCACTCAAGCAAACTTATGCAAATAAATAATGTATCATTTCTAAGGACGTGGATGGTGCAAATTTAGCAAAGTGGAAAATCGGCTGTGCATATTACTCTCTGTTAAAAGAATTGGCCCCTGGTAACATTAGACTCCTGACCTTTAACTGCAGTAATCTAAAATTATGAAAAAGAACCTCACGTGCCATGAGCCAATGCTTTTTACACCACTTAGGGCACCTATGAAATACAAGGTAGTATCACATGAACCAGTTGTATCTTTTTTGTCATGTTAACGTTTTAAGATTGAGTTTTTCCAGCTTATCCCATATGTTCCTTCGCAGCATACACAGAAGTAAAAAAAAAAAAAAAAAAAAAAGATATGGTATTTACACGGTTGTCATGTTTACTCCTGTGAATCCGAGTTCAGTTCTAGAACATCAGCTCCTCCCAGTGTCCTCAGCAAAGTCCAGGGCGTGGTGGCAAAACTCCCACATACAACAAGTTTACACGTGTTCATGTCCAAGACGAAGAACAACCAACATAAAAAAACCCTTTGAAGCAGATAAGGCTACAGATTAGGTAGGGTCCACTGCTGCCCACCTCTGCAGTTTGTTTGAATTAGAGGGGTAGGGTGGTGTGTTGGGGGGTGGGGATGGAGTCACAGGTCGGTCAGGACATCCTGTGGGCCCCTTGGCCCCGCCCCCCTTCTCTCGATCAGTCCCTGTCTGATGAAGGGGACGCTTGACGAGTATGCCGGAATCCTGGGGGGAAGTCCCTCTCCTGCTGACGCGTCAGTCACTTATTTATTTCATTTTTAAAAACGGCTGGCATCCTCCTCCGTGCCTTCCTCTCCCGGGCAGCCGGGTCGGACCTCACAGTCCCGAGACCATGACCCGGTAAGAGGGGGGCATGTGTCTGTGCCGCGGGCTGGAGCCGGGGCTGCCCGTGGGGCTGGCGCAGCTGGCGTCTACACCCCCTATGGAGGGCAGGTAGGCGTGGTGCAAAATGGGCAGCTGCAAGGACAGTCTGCGCTGTATGCTGTGAAGGAGGAGACAGAGCAAGGCATCAGCCACAGTAAGCAGCATGTTACGCAGTCATTCTTACATTCTGTACAGCAAAGGGGAGTAGTGGTAAGGAGGAGGGCTCATAGCCTAAAGACTGCTGGTTCTGTGTCCAGGAAGGCCACTGCTGTTGTGCCCTTGGCATGGTGCATAGCCTGAATTGCCTCAGTAAATATCCAGCGTTGTAAGTGGATAACTTGTAAATACTTTAAGCTATGCAAGTTGACAGATGAGCTTCCCAGTTAACAGAATGAGGGGGACTAAACCCCAGATAGTCTCAGGATCCTTCAGTTTACAGTATTGGGGGAGGGAGAGGGCAAGAGTCCCACTGAAGCAGGCCTGAGCCCCCCCTGCCCTTCCCACTGCCAGGAATCCCATTGAGCCTCCAGCTCCAGGGCCCTTTGAAGTCTTACGTGCTTCAGGTGTGTGTGGCAGCTCACACAGCAACCGCGGGAGTGGTACGTTTCCAACCAATTACATAACCCCTCACTAGTTATGTAAAAAAAGAAACCTTGTTGGATCGTTTTGAAGGGTGATTGTAACTCAAAGTGACTTGAGAAGAAAAAAAAAACAAAAACGTCAGACAGCATTTTCATCCGAGTTGCAGTTTTTCTTCATATAACAGGTAGTAACAACACACAAAAGACCACCTTCGATAATATTTGCATGTTACCAAAACCAACATATTTTTTGCATGTCAACATTTTCTACAATTAACATTTTGACTTGTCCATGGAAACATTACCCTCCATGACCCACTAACTCAGGCCTTAGTAACCATGTAATGGAGTGTCTGTTTGGGTGTTGGGGGTTGGTAAAAATAGACGTGATGCTTCCCTAGCTGGGAACAAGCGCATAGAGGCCACAGTGAAGGCTGTGTGCGCTGCATGCCGATAAGGGGGGGGGGGGGGGGGGGGGGGCAGTGAATCGATTTCCACTGTGTCCTATCAGCCTCCTTCTCCATGTGATCAAATATTCATGCACTGGGAAGGGCTCTGGGTATTCCTCCGAAGCGCGCTGCGTTTCCAGCCCCCCCCAGCTCCAACGGTTACTATAAATCACCCGTTACATAAGCATCTCTCAGTCATCCTCTCTCTCCCACTGCTCCCAACAACGCGTGATCTGGCCACCCTCTGATATCATCGGCCGAGATGCAGAAATGGGGTGTGTCTCATTTGACTGTGCTTTGAGGGTGACGTTTGTGCGGGACGGGAACGTGGTCTTCTTTCAGAGTGGGGGGCTCCATCAGAGAGCCTTGGAGGCATTGAGTATTACACTTCAAGGGATGTTTAGAAGTAGTCAAATAGTGATCAGTTTTTATCTAACATTGTTTTTCCCCTACTCAAAAAATGCAGAGGTGGTAGTTGTAAGGGCTTGGTTGGGGTTGGAAGTCTCAGCAACTTTCAAGCCTTTGCCCTACGGAAGCCAAATGAGATGGGTGTATCTGGGTTTGAGATAGGCGTATTTGGGCTCAACATGGGCATCTCAGGGCTCGAGATGGATGTACCTGGTTCTGAGCACATCTGGCTGTGAGTTGGGTGTATCTGGGCTGGAGGTGGGTGTGTCTGGGTTTGAGGGGTGGGGGGGGGGGTGATGATGCACTCACTGTTCTGGCGAGTTGATGTCCTCTAGTGGACCTCGGTTTATCCTGGAAGGATCTGCTGAGCCCCACTGTGCCTGGGGTTTCTGCTCCAGGTGGTTTTTCAACATGGATTTGTCTCCCTCTGGAAAGGCAAGGAGAGCAATGTCAAGCCTCAACACCCTTTTGCGAAATCTGCATCGACACGCTCAAAAACCGATGCGTTTGAGGCAAGTGTTCGGTATATGTCATGCCGAGAAGGAAATGTGAGGGATAAACACAAAACAATCAAAGAAAACAGCCTTATCTGCCTCTGAAATAACACCTGGACCGCTTAGGAATAATCCCTATTCTGCTGATTTTCCTCACAAATTGTCCCAGATTTTAACCTTCCAGCATAAAATTGACCTGATTTGAAGATCACAACAATTTGCGGTGATGGTGGCTCTGTGGTAGAACACTCCGGCATTATCCCAGAGCAAAAATAGCTTCTCTTAATGCAGAAAAACACAACACTCAGAGCCAGGCTAAGAATTTTTTTGTAACTCTTGTAACGTGACAGGGCAGATAAAAGCATTTCCTTAAAGCACAGTTGAATCACTCCATGAATACTAGGTTAGAGCGACAGCCAGTCTGACTGTGAAATACGTATATTTAGTTCCACTAATAATCCCATTTTGCAAAGAGAGTCACTAAAGCCATAGGCTGTACCACACTATAAACATGGCGTCAAATGTAGTACTGAATCTCATTTTGTTCTTTCTTTTAACATCATGCAACTAATTGTCCCTCTTATGTCCATAAAAAAAAATTATAAAAAAGTGTTTTCCTCAATCTGCTTGTTTTCATTTTCTATTTTCAACATAATCCTCTAAAACTGTGAGGATTTTCATTGATTTTGCTATCCCCCAAGAAATTCTCCATTTTTTGCTTTTACTGTTGTATTATTCAAACAGACTGGCAATCACAGTGATGTAAAGCTCAGATTTAGCTCAGACATTTTGTAGGATGCGGTAAAAGAGCAAATTCCGATTCAAAACTGCCCTTAGAGACCACTTAGTCACTTCTGTGACACAGGAGAAAACATGTGACAGAGCACGCGTGGCAAAGACATGTGCTCATGAATACCAACGAGCCTGTCTGCTGTTTGGGTCCAGTTCTAATTGCTATCGTCCTGTGTGGAATCGTTGTGACAGCCAATCATTCAGAAATCAAGATATGTTTCAGGCCTGCCTACTCGTGAACATTCATAGGTACATCTTTTGAAAGCCATCTTCGTCAGACCAGTCAAGACAGGAAGGAACACAGAGCATCTCGTTGAAAACAAACATCTTTTTTCCACTCTGGCTGCAACCTTATTTCAGCAGGGAAACCCGGTTCATGTCATCCATGGGGGTTTGTGCTAATGTTGTTTTCATGTTACAAACAACGGGAGTGCTTCCGGTGGTTCCAGCGATTGATTCCTCCTAATGTATCCCACTTCTCACACCAGTCAGCATCACTGGTGAGCTGCCTCACTCTGGCAGGTGTTAATGCCTGGCTTAGCTTCAGTACGGATCCGCTAATCCAGACAGCTCATATCGACTCCTGACTGAGAGGAAGACAAATGCCCAACGTGCAAGGGACTGATTGCTCCAAGCATCACTCAATCCACGCTGAGCATCTTTGGACAGCTTAGGCTTGGCCATCATTGTGCTCTCTGTGGGACAAAATCAATAAGGGCACAATGGAATGTCACTGATTCAAGCGATGCAAAACTGTTATTTTTTAAGAGGGTGGAGATAACAAGCAGAATTTATAAAATAAAAACTCATAAAAATCAAAGAACATTCATTTTGTATTTATCTGAATGTATTACAGTTACATTTTAAGGATAGTGATAACTGATTGGCTTCAACCTAATGTTTTGCCATTGCATAAGAAATTCCTGATTGCAATTTTGTGCTCTTTAAGTTAAAAAGTAAGCATATCAATGTAAAGTAAGCAACTGACCAAAAGAAAAAATTTGGTTCTCAAAAATGCTGTCAAGATGACAAAAAAGGGGAGAAAGTACCAGGCTTTTGATATGTAATATACTGTACAGCTCACAGCTATTAATGGTAAAAATTAAGACACAGCACAGGGGAAAAAATTGTGAATGGAAAATAATAAACCTTGTCTGAAAAAGGCTGTTTCTCCACAGATAGCTCCCTGGCAACTTAAAGACACCAGTAATTAGGCATAAATAAATAAATAAATTAATAAACTTGTTTATTAATGTGAGATTTGTGGACATTGATATTTTCAGTGTTCAAAATGAATGAAAGAAATGACACGATGTGATTCCCAGAAATATTTTCAACGGAGGATGACTTGCTGAGAAAGAGCCTTAATTCCCACTCAAATTTGAAACAATGAAACTGTCAGCGTATGCATACTGCAAGTTGAAAGACCAGTGAGTTTTTATACAAAATTGTGTCTCTTATTGAACAGAGTACTATCAGAGAGCATATATTCAGTCTCCTTCCACGCTGCATTCTGTACTTACATGAAGTGGTTCAGAATGCTCAAAACACACGTGCAAGTACTTCCTTAAATTCTCATTTAAATAAACAGTTCATTGTATTAGCGAATTTGATGCCAGTTTTGCCAATCCCCTTGGAATTCTGCCTTGTCGTCTGTATTTGCATAATGCTTCTAAATGGCCTTTTGGCATTTTCAAATTCAGCACGCATTAATTTTGACTCAACACTTTCTTTGTCATTTGCAGCCAAATTTTTTGTTGTTTTTTAAAATATTTACCAGTGATTCCAGACTATTTCCAAGTACTTCCTAGTAAATACCAGGTAAGTAGTGCACTGTAAATAAGTTCAACGAAAAAGCAAACAGGATTTGAGAGATGAGGCAGAAATGATTAAATGAATATAAATCAGAGGACCTTTTTATTATTAGTGGAAAATAAACATCATGACCCACTTGAATTATTATGGGCGCTACACAAAAAAGAGAATATAAGCTTTCAGAAAAAGTATAGAGAAGGGCAAGACTGGTCACTCAATACTCAGGGAGTTTATCTCTAATCTCAGCAAGAGGAGACTTGCAGAATATGACCTATGTTTATAAAAGAGATACTAAAGTTGATTATAAAAGCTACTTCAGGTTAAATTTAGAAATGAGTAAATTGAAGTAAATTTCACATCAAGACTAGGAAGCATTTTACACGGATATCACTGTGTATCACTACATGGAACAGGCCAGTAGAACTCACAGTGGAAGCAGAGACCATTTGAGTGTTTAAAACAAGGCTTCACACAGTGCTACATGCATGTTAACCTATAAGCAAAATGACTGGTGTAGATGGGCTGAATGACCCTATCTCATCATCAAATGTGCATGTGTATGTAATTTGTGTCTGACATTACATGTAAGATGAGGTTTTAATCATTTCTATCTTGATACACGGATCGCTTTTTAGTGCAAATTACAGCATTTACTTGCCATCACTATATTCTGGGTTGTCAATACTCAGGGAAAAATAATGTAGCTGTCATGTTTCAGGATTTGATAGATCCATATTTGCTCTTTCAGGTCTCTGTTGAAGCATTGTCTGCAAGAAAACCGCCATAAACAATGTCTTCTGTCCGACATCCACTGCACATTTTCTGTTGCTGTCAGTTTATGGATTTGCAACAAAAAGTAAACCAACTTTGAAGAAAAAGGTGGTATTACAGCAGCCTCTCTCTTGAGATCCTCAAGGACATCTTTGGAACAGGGATGGGGGGGGGGGGGGTCTGCAAAGTAATATCTGGTGATTAAACCAAATCACCACCTGCAATTCCCTTTTTTTCCTTTTTTTTTAGAAAACCTGTGAAACACTGTGCTCAGAAAATTACTCCCCATCCCTCTCCGCAGAGGCCAGTTTGGCGTAATTCTATTACATAACAATGCTGGAGTGGCATTCAGTCGAGTGCACAAATCTGCCACCCTCCACCGTTGTCGTAGCAGCCCTAAAATCCAATCATTCCTCCCTGTCTCCCAAAGCCAGTCAAGTCCCATCTGAATACGGTTGTCATTTTCAGTCATCCTGTTCACAGACATACTGACAGACACACACACACACACCGCAGTGACCACATAATCTCTCTCGCTCCACATACGAAGGGTAAAAACACACACGTAGATGTGATGCAGGTGCAGCCAGCACAGTGGAAAAAGCAGCCCTATCCGTCTTCCTCCTCATTAAACTTTACTATGGCCTGCTTTTGACGCGCGTGTTCCCTCTGGCCACACACGGGCTGACTGCAAACGCGGGCAGCCCTCTTCTCACACGTGTCCATGTCCCCTTTTGCCACCTCACATCCATCAGGATATTGCGACGCGCGCATCCTTTTGATGCGGCTTCCCCGCTTCTCCACTCTCTCCCGTGCAAATTATAAGAAGGTACCAGCTGGGTACACCCTTATGAAAAAGTAATATATGTCAATATTCATAATTCATACATAGCTGAATCAACTGCAATAAATGTAGCATTACAGTATATGCATAAGATCACATGTATGACAGGTAATGCATCCATATATTTTCTAACACATATTTGATAGGTATGATTTGACATAGCAGAATATATGCTTTATATTTTTGTTCTCATCCTTTTTAATATGTTTGTTGTTCAGTTGGGGCTTGTGCAGAGTGAGCCTTCAGAAAAAGATTTGTCGGTTGCTCCAGCAAGGGCATTGGTGGACACTGCCAGCAGGGGGTGCTAGCGGGTGTAACCAGTGCTGCTCATTTGCGCTCAATCTGTCTGCCACTCTCAAAGAGAGCGAGTGAACCAATGAACTCAGGATGGGAGCTGGGGAGAATGCCTGTCAGGACGGGCATTCTAGGTGCCAACTGCCCTCCCCCCCAGTGCCCCCACAGCAGTCCCACTGTCAGTGGCCTCCCACAAAGAGCTCCATGCTATATTTGAGAGCTGAAACTGAGGCGATCTGACAGGAGCAATGCAGGTCCAAATGAGGAGAGGAGAGGACACAATCATGGTGGCTCTCAAACCTCAGTGACCAAAGGAAAGACTGTGTGGAAATACAAAAGCTCTGAATATCACTGGCTCAGTATGCCAGACAAAGGATAGATATACTGCCCAGACAAAGACATGTCCTAATAAACCACAGCTGGACGACAGATGGTGTGCAAATGCATCTTGCCCTCCCAGTCTTAACAGCTTCTGACTAACAGTCTATCCTTTGAGTCCTTTGAGGTGAGAAAGGGACACAGACTATCAAATTCCAAGATACAACAGGCAATTTCCTGTTATATTCCAGCACAAAGACATGTGTTGGGGTATAGTATTTTAACCAGTACTTTATACTTCTAGAGCATTTATTTGTAAAATGAATGAACAAAATCTGCCCCACTACCATACATTTTACCAATGTTAACATCATAGCTAGCAGTGTCTTCATTTGATATGTAACTCTTGTTGTACCCCTGTGGTATTGCCACATCTTTGCCATGATATTTCAGTAACCAAAGACACAGTTGGTATGCAGTCAATTTTCTGCATTTCATAAGTACCAAGGTCAGAAGTAAGAAGTGAACATGAAGAGAAATGACTCCGTGTTGAAACACCAGTGATAACATCACAAGATAGTTCCATGAGCGACCCCGAAAGCCAGCTTCCCACAGTCATCAAGAAACTCAAACCACCTCACAGCAGCCCCTGTTTCCACTGTGTCAAACAAAGGAGCTTGCAGTCACACAGTAGCGAGTTATGGACCATCATCAGCAGAGTGGGGACTGGAAGAAGCATTATGTTGCCCCATGGAACAAGCTGGGGAAAGCAAACAAACCAAAACAGGGAACACCAGTCTCTGAACTGAAGGGTTTGAGGGGGAGGTAACCCACAGTTCCTCCTACAATCCCCCCATGGTTCCTCCATAGTCTCATATGCTAATTTGAAGGGGGTGTGGAAGTCTCACCTTTGCCGTCTGTGAAGTTGCGTATGCTGAGGATGTTGTTGAGGTCCTGGTAGTGGTTCTGCTTGATGTAGGGGGTCTTCTCTGGGGTGTCCTGCAGCTGCATGGTGACCTCCTCCAGCTCCTTATCCAGCTACATGGCAGAGGGTAGGAAATATTCAGCACTAAAGGAAACCACCAGAGGGCAGGCTAGAGACAAGATGGGATGCCCACTCGATGGGCAGACTAGTTCTAGTTTCAGCTTTCAAAATGTTCTTTCTAGTGCCCATGTGAATGAAATCTCTTTCCAGACTCTATTTCCAATTTGTTCCAACTTTCCAACTTTCCAACAGAGTGGCCGATGATTTTATTCCTAATATAAAAGCCAAACAAACACTTTTTTCTAGAAAATATCAATTCTTGATTTACGTATTAGTGATGTACATTACTAATTAGAGTGTGACATTGATTAAAGTTAAACATGAATGGACACACTGTACCAAATAACATGCACCAAGTCCATGGCCCTTTGAAGTGTGTTTTATAAATGCCCTAAGTGTGTCCAGTAAAATGCTTATCATGGGGTTATGCTGCGCCAGAGGAGCACACTAGCTGTCCTTTAAATCCCTCAGAGACGGGCTCTCGGGCACCCGGCGGTCACAGCTTGCTGGCACAGGCTCACCTCGGTGATTCGCATTCTGAGGCGGTGGTTATCCGTCTGCAGGCCATCCAGCCGGGACGTGTTGGCCTGGTTCACACTCGTCACGGAGGTGGATGTTTTGGAGTCCTCCTTCTTCTGGTTCTGAGTGAACTTTAACCTCCGGTTCTGAGTGGCAGCGTCAGGGTTCGTCCTCATCGTTATAAACTGTACCCATTAAAGAAACCAACTTAAAATCCACTTAGAATGTTCAAATCATTATGCACCATGACATATACAAACAATGCATAAATGCAAATACAATATAGCAATTGCATCTATGCAACTCAGAAACATTGTAAATAAGCTTCTAACAAAGTTACCCATTGTTTCAAGCACTGGGAATTGGAAAAAGAACTCTTGGGGGGGCATTATTGGAGATGTCTGAGATTGATACATCTCAGCATTAAAAGTTTTCCACATGGAAGTTCATTGTGTCTGCTCCCTGTTCTGTTCTGATGAAAATAAACTCCACAGTGTTACATCAAGCTGAAAATCAAATTCACAGCCTTTGTGAGAAGTAGGTTATATCAGGATATGATAGCAAATGCCTGAAGAACGTGTTTCAATGTCAGTGTTTACACCCCACAAGAGTCTAAAATATGTAATGATATTTTGAAAATGTATCAGTCATTGCCACATTCATTAAATGGTAGCTAAATTCAACATTTATTAAACTCCCTTTTAGATGTGTCACTTTCATAATGGTTTTATTACCTCACAGCTGCATTTTCACTGATACTGTTACAAGGTGTCTAGGAGAACTGATCCATCACTTACATCCCTGATATGACCCTGAAAGCCTTCATATGACATAATCATAACCCACTTAGAGCCTCATCTTGAGTATCAAATTTAAGCAAGTGTTTGTCATTTCACACAGCAATCTCAGAGACTGTTAAACTTAAGAGAAAGGGGGCAAAGAAGTAACGTTGCTTAAAATTGTCCCTCAAGCTAGCAGACTAGTGGCCTGGTGGCTGGGCTTGGGTGCAGTCCGCTGTGGAAGCTTGGGTACAGAGGGCGGGCCGGCTCACTTTTGGCACGAACACCAAGCACAGGGTGATGGTGCTGCAGAAGATGATGACCAGGGCCACGATGCAGAACTGCACGTTGGGCTGGTCGCGGGTGAGGAAGGAGACGGCTGCGCCGATGATGCACATGATGCCTACATTGTAGACGCTCATGCCAATGTACTTGCTGTCGTTCAGGGCCGGGATGCTCACGTTGCGGGTCTCCCACGCCAGGAAGCACCCAAACAGCTGCGGGAAGAGAGGGCGACTGGTTTCCACAGGGGTTCCAAGACACACGATTTGGTCACACTTTACACCACGGTGTAATGTACCTAAAATATGTTATAAGGCTGTAGGTACATCTCTAATTAACTATGGAATTGTGTTATTACAATTTTGTTACACTAGTATAAGTTAAGAGAATTTACACCTATAAAAAATATTATCCACTATTTATGTACAATACAGTTAAATTCTGATTATAACACAGTATATCATATCATGTAAATATGTTTATACAGTATATGATCAGGACCGACACTTTTAATTACAGCATGCACATAACAGTGGTAAGTAAAATAGAAGGGGGTTTAAAAAGGGTCCAGCTGCATGCTATGCAATAAAATGGAATTTGAAATTATCTGATATGTTAAATTTTGTATGAAAAAAGGGACTTTTAAAAAAATAAAATAAACATATGACATGTTTATGTGATACATAAATGTTTTCAAATGAGTGTTTTTGCTTTTTATTTCTGTAGTACTGCCAGTTTTGTCACATTATGATTATGGCTGTAATGCAATCAGCAATGACTGCCAACTGCATTAATGCACATTTTCAATTCATCAACAGAGAACATATCAATAATGCAGCAGATTGTTAAACGCACAGACATAGAATTAACAAACTGTTTAACAAACTATACAACAAACTGAAAATGACATAAAGTATAGAGCTGTAAACAGTGGGGAATGAGACATAATGATTCAGAAACTTACAATAGTTTGGTATTCTTTCATATTGTATGTGCAAAAATGAAGGCAATTTTGCTTTTGCAAGTCATTTTGCAGAGTAGATGCACTGGAACTACAGAGTTAAGCAGCAATGCTAAGATAATGCAGTAATCTGGTGATAAATAATTAGGAAGTATGTGTGTGCTAGTAACAAAACTTGTCAATGACATGGGGAAGTGTTTTAAATGACAAATGCTAAATCTGAGAGAAGTGGTCTAATTAATGCACTTTGGAGCGAGTGCCAGCGTGCCCTGGGAAAATGAGTCAGCGCACTCAAGCAGCAAGTTCCAGAGCGTGCTGCTTCCAGATGCACGCCTCCCGGTTTATTTTCGACTTGGGCAATCTCCTGACTATAACCGGACTCCAACCCTGAATTATTGAACACCCCAGTTAGTTAACTTAAGGTATTCAAAGGAGCCAGCCGAGGGAAAGAGGAAAGTTTTAGCGATGTCACATCTCATTTGAAAGTGTGGGGAAGTGGACTGGGGTGCACAGAGGGGGATGTCACGAGGGGAGGGGACTCAGAGGGCCTCCAAAAGCCTCTTCGACGAGACGCGCTCCCTGCGTCTTAAAGCCAAGTTCGGACGGGAGGGGTCTTATATAGGTCACTGCCGAATTATGACGCAGATTGGGTGACGCTGGGAGTGGCGGATATATGGCCATGTCACCCATGTGGCTTCTGCATCACCGAGGGAGAGATGGGAGGAACTCATTTTAAAAGCTAAGTCACCACGCATATTTTCCAGGGACATCACAACCTGACTAACGGTTGTAGACAGTTAATGCACCCTGTCCTGTTTTCAGTTTCTAACTTCCTTGATATTTTTGTTGTCTTTAGAGCAGCATATGCATAACCACTGGAATTAACTCTGTGCTGTCTGTAAAGGGAAAGACACCACTAATATTCCTTGATCTATACTTCAGATGCTGTGCGTAGGATAAACGTAAAATTATGATGTCATTGTTCCCATGGTTGAGGTTGAGATACTCAGAATTTTGCGTTCCTTCATTATGTTAGGGAGTGATTTGCACTGGAGGAGACGCGGTGTTCCTCTTTCCCCCCCTGCAAGAATGAAGACGAGATGAAATAAAGTGGGTTGATGCGCTTGGCTGAGCAGATGGCTCCATCCCTCACCATGAGAAGCCCTTTGTAGGCGTACACGATCCCCAGCCAAATGGTCATGTGTGTGTTTTCACAGTGCTCCAGGAAGGGCCGGATGGCGATGTCTCGTCCTTGCGGATCCGCCTGCAGAACACCGGAAGAGGGAAAAAAGCACAAAAAGACAGTTCATCACCAGGGAGACCATGCTGTGTGTTTCTTCCTGGTCTAGCTAAGGAGTTTCTGTCACTGCTTAAATGATAGAACACTTCTGATGGAACATTAGATTCAGCATTTTTTGGACATTTCTCCCAATGCAGGGTCTGAGAATCATGGTCCCTGCCATATGCAATCATGTGGATTGTCACCACCTGGTGGCTTCGCAGAGGGATAATGGAGGTGTCCAGGAGATCTCCCAGTCATAAGCCAAGATTTCTCATCACATGGCCTGCAAGACCCCTGTGCACAACAATTCAGGGCCCCTGAATTGTTGATTAATTGAGATAGTTGACAACCTGGCGCTGTGTCCTCAGTTCATGTTATAGTGGTCTTTTACTGCAGACTACCTGCACTCAATACCGTGCTGAACAGTTCCACCCCCTTCACAACCATGGTGTCTGGATGCTTAATTGTTGTTTCTTAAAAACAATTCATAGTGCAAAAGAGTATATCTGGATGACTGTAAGTGGCTGAAATTCCCTGTATAATGCTATAAAGTTAACACATTTCAGTTCTACTTTAGACATTCACACTCTTTTCATAAAGTTTACAGTACAAACATCTCCCTCAAAGATCAAGGTGGAGAAGCTCTGTGGCTCTATTCAACCTAACAGCTGCTGCCAAGGACAGCATGCTGTGCAGATATATTAGATCAGGATGGCTGGTTTGAGTGAAGATTGGAGAAACTCACCAAGAATACAGTTCAGTGTCCTTAAAAACAGGAACCCTTGTTGTTATTGTGAGAGTGTGATTTTCGCCTGCAGCTCTGATACAGAATCAGCAAGCAGTGATGCCCAGGTGCTCTGAGCTTCGAACTCAAGCCAATAGGTGACTTCCTGGGTGGGTCACTCATGCCTGGGTATTGGGTCTGAGTTTCAGCTTTTCAGAGAGTGAAGCATTTTAGGTGCCTCTGGGAGTGGGCATGGTGATGTGTACAATAACACAGGAAGTCCGTATTGCCAGAATCACTGCGTGAGAGAAAGCACTGGACACTGGACAGTGACTGGAAAATGATAATGAAAGTTTCAATATGAACTGTTGAGGGTGTAAAGTTCAATAAGAGAGAATGTATATAACTGCACATAAACCTAAAATCACATATACTTTTATATACTATAAAAATATATATTCTATATAGATACTAATACATACCATAAAAGTATTCTGTCAGAGTATCTTAACCTCCTAAGGAATAGAAAAAACCACCACCTAAACAGTATAACTAGACTATGTCCCCTTGGGTCCCCTTAGCATTTTATAGCAGTGGTTTCTAATTCATTCAGCAGAGGTGGCCCTCCAACCTGATTGCTAAACAAAAGGCTAATGCTGAGCTGTTCCATACACCTGTCCCCAGACCAGCTTTTAAGCAGAGGCAAAAATACAGAGCAGCTCTTAATATGCTTGTCAGATCATGCAAGGGGAGGAAGACACTGATTTAAAAGGACAGGGTATCAGTGAGGCCTCCACGCCTTTAGGGGGTGGTCTGATCCAAAACCCGAGGACTGAGCTTTGGAGCTTGCGTTCTGCCTGCTCCTTGCGGCTCTGTCTCTCCCCTCACTTTCTACTGACCCCAGCAGAGGTCCCAGAGCTCTCACACAGTAAATGAACCCTAAAAAAGGTGTTCCCTAGATGACTGCAGTGTGGCCTGTTGTTTGACTCTAGCTTAGTGCTTATGAAGCCACTTGCTCTTGTATTTCAAGTGGCTGTTTTATGTTGGCTTTTTGTGGCAATGAACCCACTGCCTGCCTCAACAACAGCATGATTGTTTTGTTGGCTGCCTTCGGTGGCTTTGCGTTACTTCTTCCCCATGTACAGAAAAGCAAAGCTCAAAGAACTAACCATGTAACCGTGGTAACAGCCGTAACCCCCCCCCCCCCCCCCAAAACTTGGCTGTAAATCACCCTGTCGCTGCGTCTTATTAGCCCGCAGTGGAAATATTCCAGTGCTTGGCTTTACGAGCACCTAATTGCTTAAAATGCCCCTAAATGGGATTCATCCTGGTAATGTTGCTAATGACGATGCAGCTTTGGCTTCAGAAATAACAAGGTATTAAAAATAGCCTGTGATAGGCCCCTCTCCTGCAATGCTCAGCCAATGGCTACTAAGTGATTGCAACAAGGGTCTTAGGTCTGTTCTCTGTATGACAGATTATGTACTGTACTTTTCAGTTACGGTTGCAAAAAGAAACTAAAACAGCTAAACATCCATTGCTGGTAAGACATGACTGCCGCACTGCGGACATATTACAATCATCCCACTTAGCGGTCATTGTTATTCACAGAAGGGGTTATTCACAAAGGTCATTGACACTGTTTCTACTTAACTATGGCATGGCCTGGTTTCTGTATGCACCGTAGTTAGCTCACTGAAGGAGAGGAGCTGGGCTGCAGCGGAAGCTGCTCGCTAGCCCAGTTTCTGCTGTCCCATTTTCCCTGGGCAGACTGTTCAGGCACCTTGTTAAAGTTTGATCCATGGCCGGAGGGCCTGTCCCTTATGGGTCCATTTGGGGAGGGCTCAGGCACAGCCTCTGGGGTCACTGCGGGCCGTGCCTGGGGCAGGCGAGGATCTGGCGGAGAGGCCTCGCTAAATCAGCCGACCATCGTGGTGGTGGTGGTGTTGGGGTTAGGGTGTACAGGCCACTCCCACCAGTACCAAATCACTGCCATGGAACTCGTATATCAGCAGGGAGACAGTGATGCTCATTTGGGAAAAGCTAGCTCTGACAAACATGTTCTGATCTGTTCAGTGCTACATGGCACACGTGCACTGCATTGCATACTGAGTCCTGGTCCACAGAGAAAAAGAAGAGGCAGGAGAAAAGTGACCTCTCTGCAAAAACAAGATCGTGGATCATTTTCAAAGCTATTGAGTCTGATAGGAATCGCATGTGGTACACGGGGCGTATCAGCGGACATTCTGACGCGGGGGCAGGTGAAGCCCGGGCAGGAAAGGGAACGGATCTTATTGGAATCAGCAACGCTGGCAGATTATCAGACGCTAGAAGTCAAAGCGATGGGGAGGGACGCCTACCACAGTCCATTTAATGGGTGCCTGGAGGCCCCTGGGTACAGAGCACTTTATCTTAAGCATTCCACATATGGAGCTCCATTCAGCTGTGTGGCGTTTAAGAGCCGAACTGAGCGGGAATGAAAGCACGCTAATGGTCTCCCCAACCCCCGCAGCGCCCCCCCCCCCAACCCACCCAACCCCACAACATTCTGCATGAAAAGTTTAAATCATCTCAATGCTATTGATCACAGCTTTCCCTCCATTATGAGAACACGTCACATTCCCATTTGGGATCTAAAGTGGCGGGCTGGGGATGAGGATGATTAGTGGGTTACAGGGGACCCCAGGGGACCTTGAGAAGACAAAGCATCAATGGCTGTCTGGGGTGTGGCATTATCTTGTACCCTGTGTGACCTGCACCCTAAGAAAGGGGCTCCAGCTGGTTAGTAAAACATTTTCAACTCAGCTATCTGTCTAAATCTGTCTAAATTCAGAATCTTGATGCAAAGATTAAGCACAGCTTGTGGTCTGGGAAGTGTTGCTGACATCATGTGATGAGCTCATGCCCACAGCGCCCCAGCACAAGTTCAGGGTACTAAAGACAAAGGAGGATTAAACCAAACAGGAATCTATACAAAAAGGCCCTGTGGTAGTGTGTCAGATTCAATGAATAGAACATGAACTGATGCCATGGGACATAAACTCTCAGAAACCTCTTTCTGGTAGGTTCTTGTACACTTAAGGTGAAATCTTCATGCATCTCAACACTTAGGTCTTGTATCTTGGAGTATTTTGTGGCATCTGGACTATCAAAGATAATCTTCCTTTCAGGAGCAAATTGAATGTATTATTTCTACAAAAGCCTGAATCCAAAGTCAATGCTGTAAGTAACTGCAGCAACAAACTAGGGCAGTCAACATGGGGAGTCCTACTTTACAGAATATCATGATAAAAAAACATAGCTAGAAAGTGTATAAATAGAGAAGCAATCAAACTCCTTTGCCGTCACGAATCCTTGATGTCTAATGACTTGCCAATCTTTAAACTCCACAGACGCAAAATGAATTCCTGCCTTATTTAAAGAACAAGTATTTTTACACATTCCCAGTTGACCACAATTAGTCATCATTCCCCAGCAAGAGGCAATGCGCTAACATTAGCCAGCTAGTACAGAGATGCGCACATTACTTCCTCAGTACTGTCAGGGACTGAAACATCCACCTTTTTAAAGAGCAGTAAACAAGGAGAAAAAATAATAATTCCAAACACTTTCAGCGTGTGTTTAAAATATAGGTTACCGGGCAGCTACTTTCACCATATTTGGCAGGCAGACCTTTTTTTTTCTTCCTCCCTGGCAAGCTGTTCACTATTGCCTAGCAACAGCCTCTGGGCCAGGCAAACAAAACGCTGGCCTTGTGTCATTTTTCAGCACATTAGCTTTCTAATGTAATTGTTCATCGAAGGCTAGGAGGGTCTCGCCGCTGATGGGGTTCTACGGAGACACGCAGGGGACGGTTAGGGAGTCGGCGGAGTGGAGCAGGTTTTTTTTTTGGGGTGGGGGGGGGGGGGGGCTGCACAGGAACTCTTACAGCAGGGACTAGGCCTGAGGGGCTGGCAGTGGTGTGTGTGTGTGTGTGTGTGTGTGTGTGGGGGGGGGGGGGGGTTAGAAAATGGAGAGCTCATTCACTATCACGCGTGGATGGCGCGTGGGGGAGAGGAGGGGGCGCGGGAATGAGCTATCAGCCGTTTGACAGAGGTCCTCCATCACCCGCTCCGCAGATTACCGCGCCGCTCTGGGAGGATTCACGTGGCATTTGGTTGGGTTTTTTTTTTTTTTTTTTTAGTGAAGGCGCCGAGGAGTGGGGAACTTTTAGATTGCTCCTGTTGTGGCTCACCAGACACAGATCGGCGGGTTTCTTGCGAATGGGATTCGCGGGCGGAATTCAAACAGGGAGGTGAAGGAACGAGAAGCACAGCTCCCTCCGGCGAGCTGCAACAACACCATAAACAAAGCACTCGGCTGAGATTCCCTCTCAGATAAATCAGTGAGAAATTTTATTTCTGTTCATATTGTTGGCGGAACTGCTGAGCACACCTCGAATGCAGTTTCCCTGACAACTTGAAAAGTGGGGTCAAGGCCCTCGTCATCATAAACAGGAATGACATAACACAGGCCCACCGCCACCCAGCTGGGTCAGCATACTTTTTCCATTTACTTCAACACTGTCACTTCCTGGGTGTTGCCCCACTAAGTGTGGAGAGTGGTTGGACAAGACTGGCCTCTGGCCTGTATCTGTTCAGTCTCTTTCGCTGTGCTTGTGACATGCCCCCAGTGTCATTCATGTGTAAGAGTTTAAGGCAGGATGTGCCAGGTTTCACAGTGACATCACAGGGACATTGCGTAATGGTTTGACAGGCGACGCTGTGAAATGGAGCTTGGCCATCTGAGGAGGCTCCCGTGCCTACACCCCCTCCCATCGTGGAGAGGGGGCTTGGCTCGCGTGCCCAATCTCAGCATAAAACCACAGCGGTGCATATGTGGCTGTGAAAAAGCACAATGAGGCAGAGAAAAGGGTACCATTGTGGTTGTGACTGGCACATTCGGTGCTTTGAATAGGGGGCCTGCCCTGGGCTCTGTATGACCTATATGCAGCACAGTGAAATTCTGAGAAGGCGCCAGCAGGGGGTGGGGTTGAGTGCGCTTATACCAGCCTTTTCAGCACTGCTGTGATTGTCTCTACCCTGCATGAGGCTGGGAGCTGCACCTCCTAAGATGTCTGAAGAAGTGCAGCTAGACTGAGAGAAGCCCTCTTGGGATTGGCTCTGGCTCCTGTCTTTGATTTACAAATGTTTCGTTTGATTCATATAAAAGCACCACGACAAATGCAGAATCCTGAACGGACACTGGGGACTTGGTGTATGACCACTGCAGCCTTGGTCAGATTTAAAATGACTGCATCTGTATTTCAACAAATATCCAATCAACTTCCGCTGTTGCCTTTAATGAACACAATCTGCATATAGCTATCAAGTAACTCTGGATATTCCCTGCTCCTGGTTCATCTCATTCAGAGGTGCTCTGTGGCACTTCAGGCTGCCCACTAGCACTTCCCATTTCTTGAAACAAGCAGAAATGGACCTCACAGTTTTCTCACCCTTTTTTGTGTCTCTGTAACCCAGGCATCATGTTTAAATGAAATCAGATGGCTTACAGTCTCTTGTGTGAACATGCTCAAAGCTCACAGATGGCGTCTCCTCCAACCGACATGCATGCAGATCGACAAAGGACTAAAATACTGACATTGGTGGCTGATTTGTGAAGATGGACGTTACGGAGGTCAGCAGGGTGGTTTAGCTCAGACGGAGTGCTGCTATTGTTATTTTAGCTTTCCAAGGCTATTAACATGCCCTGTCTGCTTTCTAAGAGGAATCAGAGAGTGAGGGGTCACAGATCACTGGGACTGTTTGTAACGGACCCTCTGCTTTCTTTAATCTCAGTCCCCGTGCAGGGAATCATGGGGGCCCAAGGAGTCGGTGATATCAGGCCGGCAGCTCTCACCCTTTCCATTTTCCCCCATTTTGAAAACTTGACTCCGAACACCAGCATCTAGGCTACGCTGCACTGTAAACAACTTGTGCTGATTCATTACCACTAAATGCATCATTAAACCAGCATCTGACCCTTAATGTTAAGCAAATCTAAACATGCAAATTGCATCCCTTGATATATATCGGATAGAGCACTTATGCTATCAGAGCCTGAGCGTTTTTATTGTTTCCATCCTTTAATTTGATGCGCCATCATAACATGGCTTAATGAAAGCACACATCTGGTGGGTGGTTATGTTGAACTGGAAAGCATTCTTCTCCCCATACCTGTTTTTATAGGGTGCTGTTGTAACTGGAAAGCGTCTCCTTATTCATTCAGCTGAATCGACGCAGCTCTAATGCTACCGAACGTGAAATCCTTCCAAAGCACACCTGTGCTCTCTCTCTGAGCAAACATCCCTGTTCACTTCACCATTATCCTCTCACATGAATATGTCAGCGAGAGCTTGAAATTATTTTAAAGTTCCCTGGAAGAAGTGAAGAAATGTTCCAGAATGAAACCCTGGGAAAATGCTTTGGTTGGACGCACTAAGCCCACTCACCAAAATGGCATTTACACGAAGGAGTTCTACACTGCTGTCAAAAGACTAAGATGGTTTTCCTTTTTATTCTCTGATGCATAAGGAAACTAAAACTTTGTGCAGTTGTCCTCTTGTTCCCTTTTCTGAAGAGGATTCTTGCTGTAGTGCATGCTGAGGTCTTGAATTCAAGTGTGATCTTCATACTGCTGCTGGACAGGCTACACCTGAGCATTCCGCCAGCTCTGTTGTCAGTTCATTGATTGTTTTCTCTCTGTTTCCTAGCGGTTTTATCCTCAAGCTTTACTCATCCTTTTTAGACACCTTTTGGGGTCTTCCAGTCCCAAGTTTGTCAATTACAAATGATGTTTCTCTATGCTTCAGATACCAGGCCTTAAATATGATGCAAGCTACTTCCCTTCTTTATGTGGTAAAACAATTCTACAGTGAACGTCCTATCTATATAACAAGACAAATAGGGCACATCCATCAAAACACTGTCACTCCATATTTTAGCGTGTTATCATATACCATATATGTGGTGGTTATTTGTGTGTCCAACAGAGCACTTTTCCAGGGATTCATTTTTGGAGGGGAAGACCTAAGGTGCCCTGTAGGACTGAAACAGGCTGACAATGCGTACACGCAGCAAAGGTCACTCACATGGCAGGATGGGGCAAATTGCTGCCCATCTACCCTGCGGAGAGACGAGTGACAGACGCCGGCCATGTGGAAACTTGTGATGAGGGGCAGGAAGGAAGGAAGCCACAGCCCCCTCGAACTCACAGGCTGCTTTACCACAGCGGGGAGCAAGCAAGACCCAGCGCAGGCATGAGCGTCATGATTCTTGGTTCAACCAAGGTCTCGTATTAGATTTAAACGGGGCCCGTCTGTCAAGAGGTTTAGGCCCAGCCCATCGGATATGGGAGGTTTTTAGGAGGCCCTCTTGCCTCCTCTGTCTCTGAGAGAGAGGCATGGCAGAGGCTGCATGCCATCGCTCAGGGCCTCAAGGCTTTGATGATTATTACGGCTGCTTCCACTCCATATAAAAATACCATACCCACAGCGCATTAATATGAGCTTCCCGCCGTTTCGCTGGGGCGAGCCGATGAGCCCGATCACGCTGGGAAACACAGAGCGCGGCCGCACCAGGAAAGCGCGCAAAACACTAATGCTTCGGATGATTTATACTGTCTCCAACGATAGCGCGACGCCGGTGCTATTAGCTGTTGGCGGCTGTTGAGAGAGAGCGAGAGCGAGAGAGAGAGAGAGAGGCTGGTACTTGTCATTCCTATCCCCTGCCAGTGAGTCATTGATGAAGATGCTGTGTGATTTGTCAAAAGCCTGTATTGCGTCTCGTGTTCGTCCCAAGTCATTAGACTTCCGCGACTGGTGGCGAAAAGGCAGGTGGCATATGAATCTGCTTAGTGATGAATTTCAAATGCAGGGAGACACTCCCTGCCTTAAAGGCCTGGACATGTTTCACCTGACTTCCCTCAAACCCAGCACAGCCTCCACCCTCCACCTCAGCTAGTGCTTTCTGCATACTAATACCGCAATCGCCATAACAACATATCTGCACAAATTCGGAATCCAGATTAGTTGTGGCATGTTCAGATGCTGAGAGAACGAAGCTTTGTTTCGAAATGCAGTGATTCATCACTAGCCTTTTTTATTATTCACTTTGTGCAGGCCTAACAACTCCTTTAAATGTCAGAAGTGACAGCGCCATGCGAACAAGACGGATTGTACTTTTCGATAGTGTTTTCACCCCCCTGTCCTCCGGTCCACGCTCCTGTTCTTTTCCACGTGGACTTGTCTGTTTCATTCTGTCATGACGCAAACGATCGCGGCCCAGACTGACGGCAGGTTGAGGCCAGTCCCGGCTCTGTGACGCACTGCCACGGAAGGGAAAGGGGTGATGCCTTTTGCGTGGGGCTGACGTACACCTCTGCCTTCTCCCTGGCAGGCCATCACAATCCCCACACCTCCGTGGAGGGTTTTTATAAAACAGTCCGACTCCCAGCACTGCCCATCCTTTTTACCATTAGCTGTGAAATGAGGAAGCCCCACACCTCCTACAAAGAGGTGGTGCCCTCATAAATGCAGCCCATGCCACAGTGCTGAGCAGTGCTGGAGTGGGCATTGCCTAGCGCCAGGCTCCGCGCCCGCCCTGAGCTCCATCTATGAGTGGCATGGTAATTGCATCCTTGGGGGGACGTTGCCACGGACCCCGGCACTGTTTGCGTCTAATGGGCCGTGCTGTGCACAGATATAGAATGAAGGGCTTGGTGCTGCTCATTAAAAGCAGCGCTTCAATGTGTGTGTGCTGCTGGCATGGCCATACCATACACAACTGTTCAAAAATGCCATTTACCACAAGTAATAAAATGGTGTGAGGTGATGGGTGGCCATGCTTTGTGCTTTGTGTACAATAAGACTACCCATATGGAAATCAAATATATTGCAGTATGTTGATAAGCCAAAGAATGTACTGCAAATGCAATCAAAATATACAAATATTAAAATGAAAATCAGACATATATTGCAATATACCAAAACAAAAATAATAATTGAAAAATTGAAATATATTCATTAAGTTAAAAGTAGGGGTCGACCGATTATTGGTCTGGCCGATTATCGGATCCGATATTCAGCATTATTACGGTTATTGGCATCGTAATTTTTTTTTTTTCGATATCCGATGCCTCTGTCTGTAGTCACCACTCTGTGGTCTCGAGCAAATTCCCGCCCATAGCGCTATCTGATTGGTTACACGTCACGAGTAATAGCCTATCAACTCTGAAGACTACTGTGCCACAGAGGAACGCATTTGCAGACTGGAACAGCTGCGGTGAGCGAGTGGAGCTGTGTTTCAAAGGTAAGGCAGCAGATACTGCCAAAGTTGCAATAAACATCACAAATCTCTATGCTGAAGTCGCAAAAACACCACAATCTTATGAACTGTATCTATTATGACAAGCATGCCCAATTTCCCAGTTACACTGAAAATGCCCGAATAATGTACTTTGTTGCAGTGATATACGGTTAACTATAACAAGATAATAGAGTTTATTTATGTAGCGACAGCTATATCTTTGAGTAACATTGGTGCCAGTGCAATTGGAACTTATTTTAGCTACCATATTGCGAACGTAACATTACTCACCCGTATGAGTTGGTGTTTTTACATGTTATAGGTAGCCGATGTTGAGTCTCGTAGAGCTAACTTGAATGCGATAGTGAACGTCAACAAGTTCATTTGTTGATCCATAATTTAGCAAGCAAAAAAACTAGCAAGCAAAAAATATATATATAAGGTTATTTCTTGCACGTCACTTACCAGGGCCGACCCTCTCAGTCTCAACCCATGACTACTAGTAACTAGGGATGGGTCATGATTATCGAATTTTCGAATAGTCATTAAATTATAAAAAATCGAATACTTTATGCGACTACCGTCTTGTCTTAACCCTTTCACACTTAACTTGCTATGTAGCGCACGTGTTACTTATATGGTTTGTTATGTTTTCATTAGCGTTATTAAGCTTCTCATAGTTTTCACCGTTGAATTTGCTATATTTTTTAATGTTAAATCGCTGTTTCCTCAAAGCTGAAATTAGCTAGAATTTTCCCAATCTTGTGTTATAATCACACCGGTGTTAGCATACACACTAAATGACAAATCAAGGGGGGGGTCTTCGAAGAATGGTCAAATTGTTCCCAGTGAATATCAAATAGTATTTTTGCTTAAAATGCCCATCCCTACTAGTAACGTTACTGAAGCGTGTCCTGAAGCTGTCTCTGACTCTGTTTCTTGTAGAGAGGTGCAGAGCTGCACTTTTTGTTTTAAGATAATGTTGAAAAGTTCTCTTTTAATTAAACATATGCTTAAAGGCATTTCAACAGTTTTGTGTTGGAGTTTGTGTTATTCTAAATTTTGACACCAAGATTTTCATTTTTACTACAAATGTATCAGTCTCCTTGATTACTAATAATCTGTATCGGTCTCAGCTCTGAAAAAATCATATCGGTTGACCCCTAGTTAAAAGTATATTCTGTAAACTATATTCTCAACATATATTTTTTTGTAAAAGCAAGACAGTTTTGTTGTTTTACTGTTTGCTTTTATTTGTGCCATTACTTTGTGCCTGCTTTGGTTTGTGTCATTGTCATCCAGTCAAGTCAATATTTATCTTTGGTACCCTCACTGCATGCAGCCACGAGGAATTAAAGTTTACTGACTGTGACCTGTAAGTACGCTCTCAAAACTGTACATCCACAGTGTTCTGGCTGTATGGAGAAAGAAGCAATTAAAGTCTACTGACTGTGACTTGTAGGTATATCCTATTGATTGTGTATCTATGGTGTCCTGGTTTTAAGTGATTGAAGTAAACTGACTGTGACCACTGAGTGCAATCTATGGTGATGTGGTTGAATGGAGACAAGAGCGATTACAGTCTACTATCTGTCCCCATTGCAGCCCATGTAGTGACAGTACAGGGTATCTATGTATCTATGGTGTTCTGTTGCGTAACTGGCGACACAAGTGCTATGCAACATGCAAAGACTCTGTGAATCTTCCTGCGGTCGTGCTGTGCTTATGCCTGTTACTAAGAGGAGAGAGAGAAAGAAAGAGAGCAGGGTAACAAGGGAAGATGTGTGAGACCCCCCCCCCCCCTCCCATGACCTTTACGCTAGGTCCTCTCGTGTCCTCAGATGAGCTTTTGGACTCGTGGTGTTGCTCTCCTCTCTGCACTCCCTCCGGGCTACACCTGCCCGCAAGGGGTTAAACAACACAGAGGTGCTGCCGTCAAAGGCTCCCTGACAACGGTGTGCTAAACTCCATGAGTGCCCGCTCTCCTGCAGCTCTGACTGGAGGCAGCTCACTCAGAGCCACCCCAAGCACAAGGCCAGCTGAACCACGTTTTGTTTTACACAATCAGAACCGAAAAAGGCTTTGTGCCACAGCGCAGGGTCGCAGCTCGGTCCACGGGACAGCGCCATGCAGTGTGACAGAAGGTCTTTAAATAGCTACAGTATGTGTTCCGCAATGCACAGGTGGTTGGAGAACGGTACATAGACTCGGGATGATTCCAGGCAGAAACATCAACATTTGCAGGAAAATCTGGGCTCTTACTAAATCTCGTATGCTGTCAGCTGGCCAAAGCCTCACCGAGGACACCAGCCAATCACCAGATGGAGCAGTGGAGAGAGGCAGGAAAGGAGGAATGTGATTGGACAGAATGCTTGATCTCATTCCATGAAGGAAGAGAGACCTTGATCTTTCCTGATCTTCACATGACAGGGCAGCTGGCAAGGAGAAGGAACCACCTTAAATGTACAGCTGCAACTATGCATACATTACACACCAGCTATTGTGGGCACACTTTAAGCATTTTTTTATCTGAGTAATACTGAACATCAAACATCTGAGTGATGTTTGTATATGGATGCTAGTTGGGCCTTTTTGGAGGTTACATCCAGACATTAGTAGAGTGACACTCATTCAACTCCATTGTTCACTACCAATTTAATGTTCAGAATTTAATGTAAAATAATATACAAGCATAGCATTGTCAATGTCATAGTACATACTTAACCTTATAACTTTGTCTCCCATCAGTGGGTGCAATACAGAAAATATACCCATAAGGCTTCCCCTCTCTCATAGACATGACTGTAGGTGTTCTTACACAGTCTGAACTGAGTTCTGAATGAGTCTCAGAGATTCCATGCTTTACTTTACTGACCAGTCACAACTGGCACCAAGATGAGCTGATACGCTTGCGTCAGTATTTAAACTTTGGGATATGGTGCTGCTTGTCAGTAAAGTTAAAAGGATAGCATGGCACAGCTTTCCTCTTCCCTCAGTAACAACTGCACGTCATCTGCTCAGCCGATTGGAACCCCTTGACACGCGCCGGCTTTGTCGGCAACGTCTGCCGGACCTGAATGTCATTCTGGGTCCAAGAACAAAGAGAATAAAAATACACAGCCGACGCGTGCGGTATCTTTCTCAGCGCTTGTAGGATGGCCTCAGATTTGGGGGGATGAGCTTGCGTTCTGTCTCTCTCTGCCGATGTCATTTCCTCTTTCCCCGTTTGGAGCCGGCGACTATTTGCGACGACGACACAATGAGGACGCGATTGTTCATCTTCGCCGGTTTCTAAAAATACCGCCCACCCCTCTCTCCCTCCTTCAGTCATTCCTTCGTCAGGCCACCCTGGATTAAAGACATGCAAATTCATTTGCTTTCTATACCAGACATTCAACCTGTCGAAGGGTTTAATGATCAATCACGGCACTGCATTCATTTGTTTCCATGGAAACAAATGAGGAGCTGTGGTCTCCGCACAGGAAAGCCGTCTCCACCTGGTTGTGGCTTGGCCTACCTAACTTATTAATGATTACTTTCCCCCCACGGTTTGATGCAATAATCCTGTACTCATGCTTTGCATATGAAATTACTTCCACGGCTTGGTGTCTTACTGTTCATTTGCACTGACTTCAGAAATTGAGAGAGACAGAGAGAGAGAGGGAGAGGGAGAGACAGATAAAGAGGGAGAAAGAGAGGAAGTGACAGAGCATATGTGATTACGACCATGGCCGAGTTTAATTTTGTTCATTTGCCCTGATTTGAGAAATTGAGAGAGGCAGAGAAAGATACAGGGAACGTGCGAGAGAGGGAAGGAAAGAGAGGGATTGAGACAGTGTGTTAAAGAGAGAAAAAAAGAAGAGAGAGAGAGAGACAGGAAATGTGAAATAAATGGGATAGAGACAGAGACAGAATGATAGAGAGATCCAGAGAGAGAGAAAAGAGAAAGTGTGAAAGAGAATGAAATAGAACAAAGAGAGACAGAGTGGAAAGAAAGATGGTACAGATAAAGAGAGAGAATGAAAGCGATACAGAGAGAGAGAAGGAGAGCATAGCAGAGAGAGTCCAGCACGAGTTCAAGGTTGGTCCAAGCGCATGGCCTGTGCCGCCTGACTGGCGCATTGGGCTCACTCTTGGCAGCACTGGCGGGGCAGGGCCCTGCTGGCTGACTGTCCTGCCGTCAGATGGTGGGAGTCAGTTTGTTACCGAGCCTCAGCTGCTGAGGCCAGAAACAGAGTCAATTACCAGACGGAGGAGCCAGTGCTCTCTCTCTCTCCTTGCAGTGACGCTGTCCACCTGAGGGTAGCGCCTGAGAGCTGGCAGTCGGCCTCCAGCCGGGGGGTTGGGAGGGAGGGCGGCTGTAGGCAAGCAGGCACACCATAAAGGCATGGAAGAAATGCTGTGGCCTACATTGTGTTAGACCTCATTCACGTTGCAGAGGGAAACTACGTCAGCGCCCCTTCTATCTTTCACAAGGGGGGACCCGAACGACGCCAGAGCGCTTCAAAATGGATTTCCTCAACCTGCTGTGAAGTCAAATTCAATCCATTAACTGCCGTCACACTTGCAATCTGTAATGATCACTCATTCAGGTGAAAAAGGATGATAAATATTTACAACAAACGTGGTGGAGTTCTCTTACTGTTAGGTTTCTATTAATACTGACTTCTAGGCCTCTCGTGGGACACACTTTAAAAGCACCATGGCCCGTACTTTGAGGCCTGCTGGTTATACAATTCCCTCATCTCCCTGTATGCCTCCCCACAGTATATCGTTTAACCTTTACCTTGACATATGTATGTTTTATTACAGGGGTTTCCTCTTTTCTGTTGAATTATCACTTCTGTTTTCTGGCACAACCACATCTCAACCAGATCATACTGCTCAAGATAAAGGTATCAAGCTCATACGCTGTTTCTCATGCTACCCATATCAAACTGAGTGTTAGCTTAATTGGAGGTGCACCATTATTGAAAGGCTTCAGCCTGAAGCTTCATTTCACCCCAGAGGGCTGTTTGATTGCCTGCCAGGTTATTGATCGGAGAATCGAAAGTGGGGGGTTTTCTGAAGGATGGCCGGGTATCAGCTCAATCGACACAGCTGGTTAAATACATCACATATGGCGGCATTGCAGGATCTCAAGCTAGCGCTCTTCATTTTTCAATAAATATTTCTCCATCTTGCGAGCCTGGGAGTAATTAGAGTTAATATGGCTCGGATGGGGTCATCTACTGCAAGATCACATTTCAAGACAGTGATTAGCAGAAAGTGCAGCCTGTCACCTTGCAGATGAGACTCATGGGGGCTGTCACATCACTGCGTCCAAGTGGGGGCGCTATTGTGCAGAGGAGCCATTCCCCTCTAGCTCCTGTGGATCTCTGTCCAAAAGCTTCGGGTCAAGGCATAACCTAATTAAAAGCACCTCTGGTGTCACACTTAAAGCAGCTAGAGGGTTGACAGTTTCAGTCCTCGGCAGAACAATTCTGTTGTACCCTTGAATAAGGAACCTTTACCCATAATGCTTTGGTAAAATCCAGCAGTGTAAACAGGCATCTGCCAGAATGCAAGTAATATAATGGCTAGATGGTGAATTTTAGGGTCATGGGTTCAAATCCCAGGTGGACACTATTATTTTACACCTAGAAATGGTATGTTACCTGTGTGTGTGTGTGTGTGTGTGTGTGTGTGTGTGTGTGTGTGTGTGTGTGTGTGCGCGCGCGCGCATTGGGCCGGTGGGCTGTAACTAACTAACATGCATTGTATTCATTCTGAGCCGCCATGTATTGGGCCATCTGGTGAGTAAATAAATAAGTGTAATGCAATCTTAATTTCATGCCTCGGAGAGCAGCGATATGAAAACGTCTGATGATCAAGCAGACGATCCCGTCTCATCTCTCACTCAAGCAGATTGGGGGAACAATGATTGATTCCTGCAAACACCTGGCTCCAAAGGGGGCGACTCTACTTTCATTGTTCATAGCGGCTTTCGCGAACGAGATGACAGCCAGGATGAGAGACGTATGTGTTGCCGGTCTCTCCACCGGGTGAGGCTAAACTCATGGTAAGCTCACCATGGCTGAATTAGCGCAGAACAGACAGGAGCTTTTCGACTTTCGTTGCCATGTCAGGAGCGTCTGTACTGCACAGGTATGAGCCACAAAGGGCTTCTGATAAAGAAAGCGGAGTGAAGCGACTAGGACTAGGCTCCGCGGCCCTGCAGTGCTGTCTCGCTGGACAGATTCTAAGGCAATTCCCTTAGTGTGACCCACATGCAAATGAGCTCCATACTTGCACAGAGCTCAGTAGCTGCTGGGGAACATGGAAACAGACACATAGCAACCGCCCTCCTTCTGCTCAAAATACAATGTACTCTGGTTCGTAAGAATTACTCATATAAGAATCAACTGACTGCAGAGATCAAAAACGGAGGCAAAACCATTCCTATTCTAAGGCTGTTTAAGCACATAAGAATTACTCATATGAGAATCAACTGAATACAGTGATCAAAAACACTGGGATAGAGTTATTCCTATTATAACGCTGTTTAAATACATAAAAATTACTCATATAAGAATCAGCTGCATATAGTAAGAAAAACACAAGACAGCATCATTCCTATTCTAACACTGTTGGATCACATAAGAATTACTCATATAAGAATCAGCCAAATATATAATCAGAAACACTGGTACAGAGGTTATTCTTAATCTAATGCTGTTTCAATATAATGCTCTTTGTTTAAAAGATACCTACTCATGTATCTACAGCATTGAAATATTCTGCTGAGAGGACTCAAGCAATCCCCTTATACAAGTCCTTGTGGGTTATCGATGTTCAATGGAGTGCACAGGTGTATGAGTAAAAAAAAAGTGAATGCTTGTGAAAAAATCCATTAAGAGTTTAAAACAGTGAATCTGGTATGTGCTGCTAATTACCGCAGCGCATTGCCCATAATATGTATTGAGAAAAAAAGTTGGGGCATTTATCTAAGTGCTTAGATGCCAGTTGACATAGCAGTCCTACCACAACATAACATATAGAGAGAAGACAGAGATCACAGCTGCAATCATGCATCTTTGAATACATTTACATTTAGTCAATTGGCAGGTTTATCCAGAGCAGCTTATGTAAGCAAAGGTGCATGACGGCTCGTAGTTGCTTCAAAAGCTGTTGGGAAGCTGAAAATAGCAGATTTGAAATGCATTTTGTCCAAAATTGTACATATAGAGGATATATGGACTACCTGCAGAACAGAGGTTTAAGACACTTGTTCCTTCCTGCTAGTTTACCTGTTGCCCTGGGGGTATGAAATAAGCAGAGATAAAGGCAATTCTGGCTCCATCAACTACTATAACTAACAAGGGCAAAGACCCTTTGAACATACTGCTGCCCCCTAACATCAGACCAAACAGGAAATCAAACAGGGCAGTCTTTACAAGGTCTCTGGCACGATTAGCATGGATCTGCTTCTTGCGACTACCACATTCTACCGTTGTTGTTTTGGTGATTATTGCAGCAAGGCTGCTGGGAGCTTAGTAAGAGCTTGAGGTGTCCGGCTGTCACTGCAACTGTCTCTCTCTGAACTCTACACAAAACAAAGAGTTGAAATGTCAAAGTTCCTGGGTGGAAGGAACAATTGATGAACGCTGCTGGGTGTAAATAACAACCAATGAACATGCCCAGACTTAAGGAACACCCTTACGTAACCAGGGGCTGAGGTAGGGGCACTGTCTCTGCACTCAGAGGGGGTAATGATGCCAGGGGCTGGCTGCCTGACAGGAACAGGAAATTTACGGACGGAACTGACCAGTAATCACACGTAGCCCCAAGGTCACTGAAGGAAGCTAACAGTCCTGTCTGACCTTTCCTCCATGAGTGCCACTCTCGGCAGCTGACAAATACGAGGCAACACCTCCTGGCTCCTCCAGGAGGCTCCCGGGCACTGGAGGTACACTGTGCATCAATAAGCAAACATGAAACCCCCACAGGTCGCATCTGGAGTGCTGCAAGCAGCTTGCCTGCCAGTGCCACCTGCACTGCTCTGGCCCACCAGCAGATGGGGCAAGTGAGTAAAATGCAGCATATGCACAGTAAGTAAACTCGTCCTGGTAATAATATTACATATACTAATGCTAATAATGCTAAAATGCTAGGAATGACCAAAATTACAGGACCAAACATTTTAATGTGTTTCCTTGACATTAATAAGGGAGGGTTATGAATCTGGCCTGTAAATAGGCCCATCTGCCAAAGAGCTGCTTCATGTCCCCTCACATCAGACGGAGCTTTGATTCCTTTGAAGTCGGTCCTTGGCCTCAAACGGAGAATCATCGACTTGGGTCAGGGGATGGACGCCGGCCTCTCTGATGTCTGCTATACTCAGTTGCCTGCCCACAGATTGAGCCCTGCTCAACTCCCTCTGCACTGAACATTATATCTGCTGTGCCCGGCCTTTCTGGACTTGAACTTGAACTGCCCCGATATACACCCTTCAACAAACTCACACACACACATGAACACACACATACTTTTCAAGAAGGATGAGTCTACATTTTCATATTTGCTTAAAATACCATGATGCAGCAGAACAGGCCTGTTAATTGTGAGCTGGCTTTTATTCTCTCCTAACGACGCACCCAGGGACAGTGAGCTGGGCTGCACACAGCACGCAGGCGGCCTCGGTCAGAGCATGCAGGACTGGCCGTGCTCGCAGGAACAACACAAAAACAACACAACATGGAACACAGATCCTGGCTGAGGCCGGACTTCATTCTGCGACTTCCTGCCATGCGAGGAAGCCGCGTGATTGGTGGATTCGACCCGGGCCCGCCCCCATTTGGCATCACAGCATGCCATGGAGGTTAATTACTACACAGATGGCTAACAGGAGGGGGCTGAGCTGGTTGCGCATCTGAAAGATAACAGCACTGGCATCCAAAAAGCCATTTCCTCTCCACTCTTCAATGTGAGACCTTCCTACCCTCTCCTGCTTCCCTTTGCTTTGTTTTCTCATGTTTAGAAATCTCTTTTCAGTTCGGCTGTTGTTGCACGGTTATTTCCATACAATGATGGCCTCTGGTATAAATGCTCTCTCCTCTTATAACATTCATGGAAAATAGCATAGTCTTTTCAAAATCATATGGGAAGTCCACTCAAATTAGGACGCGCTCATTAAACTCTAAACCAGCCAAATAAAACTACCGTTTGGGAGCTGCGGGCGGAAGCTGCTTAGTAGCATTTTGGTGGTATCCGAGATACAGAAATGCAGACTTTGTAATTGGTTCAACTTGAAGCTCAAGAGTGAATAAGCAAACAGCTATAAGTTTTCAGCGTGAGGTTTCAGTGCGGTGGGCCTTCGCACGTCCCATCCTACCACGCCTTCCCACAGCCACTTCTGCATATTGATCCAGGGCCTTTTGCCCACTTCCTCTTGGGACTGCTTCTTTTCCCCACATGTTTCCTGCAGGAAGCAGCAGTCCTTGACATTGGCAGAGTCCTCCCAGATAAAGGGCCATACATCATACGCACCAAAGGTACTGCATGACGGCCTAACAAAGATAAATGAACGCCACACTCATCTGCATATCGGTGCTTGCCATTGGGAAAAAAAGAAATCAAATCCATCCTCTGGATTTTTCCACCAGACATCCGATGCAATGATTTCAGCAATACCACAGAGCTGCAAAGGCACTGAATTAAAACGCTGAGTATTCAAACAGATGACAACAAACTTGAAGAAAGTAAATCCATTCACTGAGGCAGCAGAGTCATTTAAAGACACACTGGCATGATTTCTAAACGTTCCATCCGGTGTGATCTACATGTCTTTTTTTTCCTCCACGCATTATCAATTCAATGGGGGTTGTTTGAAGTCAGCTTCTGAAACCACTGGGGCTCTATTTGAGCTTCCAAAGATCAAAGCCCAAAAGCTCTAAGAGTCGGATCCAATCCCTGTAATATTTCCTGACAATGCAAGCACTTTTGGCCCTTCGCAGGCAGGGCCTTGAAAATGACTGATAACTTAATCAAAGACGAAGGTGGGGGGGGGGCAGTCGCTCACGCATCACCATGGCAGCAAGGGAACGCTTTCTGTACGCTACATAAATAACAGATGAAAAAACGTGGCTTATTTCATTTACAGTCCAGTGATAGATGAATGAACAAATAACATCATAGCAGTGCTCCTTAAGAATGCTGAGGAGGGGGCGGACGGCTTTGACACGGCTACATGGAGGTTTTCTTTTAACGTATAAGGTGCTTGGGGCTCGGCTCACCCGGGGGAGAAAGATGCATGCACCTGATTGGTCCAGGACCCACTGGGTGTCTGGGTGTTTGGGTTGCTTGGTGGCAGGTGAGCTGGCTTCATGCCTGCCCTCTCCTTGCCACTGAGCTCAGTCCTGCCCCAGGGTCCTGGCAGATGAGAGACCACGGTTGGTGTCACCCATGGTGTCAAGCCCTGACCTTAGCCTATTTTCACTCAACACAACACCCTTGACCCTGGCCTACTGCTACCCAACACAACACCCTTGATCCTGGCCTACTGCTACCCAACACAACACCCTTGACCCTGGCCTACTGCTACCCAACACAACAGCCATGACTCTGAACTACTGTACCAGGCTGCGAAGAGCAATAAGATTGAGTAAAGGTTTCATCAATATCTCCAGACAATTATCCCCCCCACCACCACACAAAACACACACACACATGCACACTGTCATCATGAGAAGCGGTTTTAGCGCCTCCAAACCCTAAGAACCCCCCAAACTAACTGAGCAAAGTGAGAGCAAATGTTAAGCAAAGGTGACGTTTGGGGTAGTGATAGTCCCTCTGTCCTCCATTGTCCTCCTCCTTGTCGAGGCGGTTGCGGTGCCAATTGCATTGCTATACACATTGAAGCTGTACTGTTTTAAACCACATCCCTTCAAGGTCATCCATAACAAGCCAGCAAATCAGACTGCTTAGCCTAAGCAATAACACAGACAGAACTTTCAAAGAGAAGCCCACGGAGCTAACTGTATGGTCAATATATAGAATATCTGTGGTGCGGCTTAATGATCCACATAATTGGTATGGCGTCTGTCGGCTGACAATCAAAGACAGAGAAATCCACAGAAAAATCACTTTGATTGGTTCAGATTGGTGAGTCACTAATAACACAAGACAGCTCCACCCATGCTGGGGTTCATGAAGGCCGCCCCTTCCATCACTAGTCTGGACCACTGTAAACCAATCAGCCAGCTGAGAAAAAGCATATTCAGTTATGACTTCCTGTTGGGGATCAGTTTGTATCAGTGGGTGATAGTAACTCATTGCCTTGCTTTGTGCAAACAGTAGGTGTCTAGTCATGTCCGGAGTGAGCCGGACGACATCTCCAGGACTTGCATGTTTTCTAATCACTGTGGATCTCTTAATTAATGGAGTCTGCTGTTAATTACCCCCTCAATACGACTGAGTATGTCAGCAAAGCTCCTACTGTGCAAGAACAGTGGGAGAGGATCACTGACTTAGCACTAAGCTAAATTATCCGTTTGGATAATGTATGTATATATGTTTGTGTAAATACGAATAAAAAGCCTCTATCTGCAGCATTACTGTAGTCCAAACAGAAAACAGAATGTTTGTCTCTGTTCTGCTGCAATACACCAATCAATTTACTCCCCCATTTCAGCGACTGCAAAACTGTATTCACGCCAAGCTACAGCACACAGGGTAATGGATGTGTCTTCCTGTGCCCAAATGCCTTCACGTGGACTGCAGTGGTGAGTGTATCCACCGCAGCACTATTGGAACAGTTTGCAGCGTGCTCCAAGTTGTAAAGGGCCACTCTGACTGGGCTTCCTTGTTTGGCGGCCACGGGAATTCTTGACACCGCTTTTCATTCGGGCCTCCTCTAATTGGTAAATTGCGTCCCCCTCCTGCTCAATCAGCTGTTGCCTGGCAACAGCCGGCCGTGGAGTCGAGGCGGCCTGAGCCAGAACAGTCTGGAGAACAGGGGCTTTCAGATGAGAGGCTGAGAAGGGAACGGGGTTTCCAATACCAGTGAAACAGCTTCAGAAAGGACAGATATAGAGGTGGGCAGATATTATCCAGACCACAGGGGCAAAGTAGCATATTGGAGAAGGTTCCTACAGGGCAGCTCCCACAGTTCGGTGTTATTTATTTCGCATGCAGCTAGCTACCGGTGGTTTCTGATGCCGACGACAGAAGGGAAGGAAGGAAGCGGTCCCCATGCAACGGTGATGACTGTGTTGCCCTGATTAGAGTTGTGGGGACATTGGGCCTCTGTGCGTCCATGCTCTGTGGGTGGGAGGGACTCTAGAAACAGATACTTCTGATGGACTCAGGCCCCATTCCCCAGACTGCCCTGCACTGCGCTCATCTAAATGAGCTTGACTCTCAGGTGGGCCGAATAACGTCATCGGGCGAGCTGTTCTCCCAAAATAACCTGACTGAGACCCCGTTGGTCTAACGCTCTTAAATATTGTAGGACGGCTTTCTAAGGGTGAGATTTGAAGGAGCATTTTGCTAAAAAAAAGAATTGTTATGTCATTTCTTTACAACATTGCATATTCCTCTTCTGCATCAAAGAGAGGTTTGGTTAATGCTAAGTGAATGACATTGCCACAAACAGGGGGCCAGCGCAGAGTTGAAGAACAGCAGTCCATTACTTCACACGAGGACCGGCTCTGCCCCTCGATGGTAAAAGTAGTCAGTAAAAAATGTGAGGTGGGTTGGTTCAGAGCCTTTAACGACCAAGCTGGCTTTGTGGAGTGATCAATGCTGTAGGACTTCACTGCCAGTCTGTCTACAGAGCACCTTTCATTATTCTGCTAGCCTACTCCTCACAGAGACATACACATAGGTTCTTATGCTGAGGATTACTGAGGAAGTGATTATTAAGACCTGAGTACTCCCCTTGTATGGTAAGGGAGTTTTTTTACCATGTTGGGAGGCATCACATTTTATTGTAGTTCCCAGTCAGGGAAGCCGTTGAAGGAACTGACATTTAGGGAATCAAACTCTTTTGATAAAGAGCTTGAAAAGAGTTCAGCTGCAGCCCCTTATAAGAAGGACCTTTCAATCATCTGTGTCTTCCAGTTGTGCCATGAAAAACGAGACAGCTTTTTTCAGCTTTTTTTTTTTGACGTGTGATTATCTGTCATGTTATTTTACCTGAAGGCACTTTATCGATACCAGCACATCTTGATTCCTGTGGAAAACTTTTAAAATCTGCTGTAAAAAAAAACGTGAAGCAAGACCATTTCTTCTCTAGGTGTGAAGGGCACTTTACTCCTTAAAGTCATATGCGAACGCCCTTGAAATGCCATTCTCACACAAGACTTGCTATTGCATTCTATAAATAAACCCTGTTTCTGTCCTCCTTAAAGCGCTCGTGTGTAAACTCTAAGATGAAGCATGAGAGGACAAGATCTTCCACAGGACTAGTATGAATCTGGTCAACAACACATCACGCCAAGCGTATTGTTTCAGTTGAATTTAATGAAAAATAGGGGAAGCAACAATTTCAGATCTGGAAAGCAGAGTAGGACACATGAGTTGGCTCCTAGAGGCCCCGCCAGCTGCTCGTTCTCGTCTCCCAGGGCGCTGGCCATCATCGGTGCAGGTGCCTGGAGATGAAGTGTAGCTGATGAGTTCCTAATCACCCGAAAATGAGGGACTTACGGCCTCCCTGGCAACCACGGGGCACGGACGAGGAAATCTGGGCTGACACGCTCAAAAGCAGCAGCGTTACATCCATTCCTCATCAGGGAGCAGATACACGAAGCTGAGGCCCCGAAACAGGGGGAGCCGTGCTGAATGTGACATGGATTTTGGTGAGTTTTTCTCCTTTTCAAGAACAGAGTAGCAGAGGGTTGCCAGAGCATGAGGGAAATGCAGGAATATTTTTTTTCTTTTTTCAGCATTTTACACGTTAGCAGGCAGGTGCCGCTTCTCAGGGGGGCTAATGTGCATGACGGTAGACTCACTGCCTCTGCCAGTCCCTATGCCAGTCAGAGCCAAGTACCCCGTGATGGGTTATCACTCGTCAGATCTTCGCTAACCTGCCACGCCAGAGTGGGCATGTCACGTTTGGCTGTGGGGGACTGCGGTAGGGGTGGGGAGGTCCTGAAAGGTGTTTTTCTCGGTCCCCCTCCGCTGATTTGTCATGTACGAGTGGGGAAGAGGAGGGAAAAGCAGGCTGAGACGCTGAGGGACTTTCCCCAGCTGGGACCCCCCCTCCCCTCCCTTATCTGCAGTCTCCAGCAGCTCCTAATGAGATCCTTCGTGTTCAGACCCATTACTTGAAATATTCAGCGTCCTCCTCGCGGCACATTTGCACTTCAAAGGAGGCGGTGACTCATGCAGCCCGGGCGGGTGTGCTGGGGCCAACGCCAGCGCCGTGGATGGGGCGGGGGCGGATGTGAAAACGGGGCAGGGCACTCACCGGGGGGGGGGGGGGGGTCGGGCTGGGCGCGAGGGACGCCTCCCCTCCTCTTCTGCCCTGCATGCGTGTGTGGGACCAGCTCTGCCCCCCCCCACCCGCAGCCCCGTACCGGCTCCTCTGTTCCGGTCTTGGGTGCCGAGCCGGTGTCGAAACCGTGGCTGTTGCCATGGAAACCACATACCGCAATACTCCCTGCAGCCTGTTTGTGTTGCAGTTTGGAGTGAAGCCATGGGGTGGAGGTGGTGGTGATGGGGGGTGGGGGGGGGGTGTTGTTGGGGTGTGGAAATCAGGCGACCCACTGGAATGTTAATCAGCTTCCTGATGGTTTGCGTCTCATTATGGGGAGAAAGGAGAGAGGGCCATCATTTTCACAAGAGGACCACCCAGGCCGCACTTGGGGGGCACACCTGCGACAAGCGGGGGACCTCAAACGCAGCCCGCTAACTTCCTGTCTCCGGCTCCCAAGCTCGCCATTACAAACTCTCCATTATTCAATAGCTGTAAATGAATTTAATTGCTCTGCCCAGTTCCTGCAGATTTCTGCCGTGTTCCAGCGGAGGAGCTCAGGGCGAACAGGCTCACGCGGGGCTGAGGACTCCCGGGGGGAGCATACTTTTAAACCAGTGTTTCTCAACCCTACTCCTGGAGGCCCACTGTCCTGCATATCTTCTATCTATCCTTGCTCCAAACACACCTGATTGAAATTAGTGTGCACACGCTTGATTAAATCAGGTGTGCTCAGCTAATCAAAAGTACCACTGAGGAGTTCAGTCGGGTAGGTAGACCAGGGAAAGATGGAAAATGTGCGGTGCAGGGGGCCCCCAGGAGCAGGATTGAGAATCAGTGTTTTAAACGCCATCAACCATCCCGTGCTGTCCGTCCTCTGAGACGTCCCCAGCTCTGTCCCCATGACCCCCCAGGCTGATCGATTTCACCAGCCGTCGACCCATGACCTCTGCAAACCCATGGCACGGCCATGCCAGATGGATCAATGCCAATGAGTGATTTGGCCCAGGCACCACATTGTCCTATATATAGTGTGCTAAATTGCTACCGAACGTATAGAAAACATCTACACATCCAATGTTTGGCCACTGGCTCATTTGGGGCATGCTTTGCCTGACACACTGTGCCAAAAGGTGATGTGGCATTGCGAGACACCCTCTAAGAGCTCCCCGGAGCTCCTCCCAACCCCCACCCCACACATGTGCGGGTCAACCACCTTGTAACCGAGGCCAAACAGAGTGTCTCCGAAGGATGCTATGGGGGAGTTCCTTACATGTGGTCTGTTACAGTTCACAGCCTATAAGACTATGCTGTTACCATGGATCCGTGATCCACGGCCTTCCCCGCAAAAGATATTATATCAGGTTTTTATAAACCATCACATGTTATCAAAACAGTTCCCGCTCACTCTCACTCTCCTCTGTGCTAATTTCAGTGGACTCTGCTCCAGAGACGACCCAGTTTTCGCACCCTCCATGGTTTGATGGCTGAATTTAGATCACTGGTCACACATGCCGGCCAGGTCAGCTTCAGCGCAGAATAATCTCAGCCCGAACTGCCTAACTTTCCAGACTGGCTGAGCATCTCCAATGCATTTATTAATACACAAAACAGACGAGACCAAGCTTGTGTTTTTGTGTCAAAGAAATTCAAATAATTAAAGTCATATCTATATAGCTATATGGTATATATTACAATATACATCTCCTGCATCTTGACAGTCCACAATAGATGCAAATTGTTTAACCTTCCAGCATCATGCATTATTATAGTTGAAACAATTTCCAATAATATCACTGTGCTTCATAATCTAGATCGCTTAAAAATACTAAAAACAGGAAAGCCATATTATGTGTGAACATCGCTACAGAGTACAATTTGACATGGGTGGATGGCTTTGTGCTGCACCTGCACACGCAAACATGGACTGTGGTGACATGCCCCCTGGCACCGGGGGCTGTAGAGCACATCCACGGCAGAAATGTCATCATTCGCTATCATTCTATATGCACTGTATGTCAGAAAGCAGCCAGAAATGGATGACCTGGATAGCATCTGGATTGTCAGGACCCATATAGCTGGGTGCATCCAGTGTGCATAGATTCAATGGTCCTCAGAGGACTGGCCTATAAACGTCCAGCATGTGTGACCAGACCAGAAAGCTCAGGTGGCGGGTAGAGGAGTCTGAGACGCCGCAGGGAGTCTGTCTCCATGCAGTGTAGACATGGCGCTCTGTCATTTCTGTGACGACAGTAGCATGGGTTATGGTGAGAAATCTCCCGTTGCCCTGTTTGGGGGGGTAGGGGGAGGGCCCAGACCGAAGGAGAGGGCTGCCCCAAATCTCTCCAGGCGGTGCCTCGCAATAACATGGGATCCTCGGCGCAGCTGTGCTCCGCCCCCCCCCCCCCCCCCCCCAACCCCCCTGCCCTCCCAGTGGAGTGGCCCAGAGCTGTGAAGCGACTTGTTTTTTCCTGCCCTCGCCTGCTTCCTCCCCGGCTCACCCTCTCAACTGCCGACGTCGCCAGGCAGTCCCGTGGTGATCCTTGTGCAGCGCGCCCAAACAACATGTTTTTCCCTCCCTTGGAAGGGGCTCACGGCGATGCCCAAGTGCTCGGGGTCATAGGAGGACCCTCCTCTAGCTGTGGTTCAGCGGACCCTTCTGAGAGAGACCTGGTGCTTTTTTTGGGAACCATTCCTGTTACTGCTCACATGTTCACAGTATTGCTGAGATTCTCAATGAAATGTCCCAATCAATATACATGCACAAGTAAAATGGATTCAGAGAATGTCAACTGTGCCTATATGCAGAACAGCACAGAGAATGGCCTTCCATGTTGGTATGGGTAGACACGCAATTGAATGCCCTGAGGTGGGTAACCTATGACATAAATAATACAGACTATTTCCACATCCACCATGTTGCCTCAGTTCAAAACACCTCTACTTTGGAGCAACTCCCCTGGCAATCTTGAACCAGTCATCAGGGACACACATGCACGCAGACAGGTATTTTGAGACTCTCAGGGTGGATAGGTTACCTGAGGGTGAAGGGCGGAGTTAGAGGGATAGCTAGTTTGCACCCTGATAATATGTCACTGGACCATTTGATTTGTGGAGGTGCTGGTGGCTGTTGGGAGCTGAACAGGTGGTGGACAACATCTGTTGGTATGCAGTCCTTTGGTCCTTAGCAAATCAAACGTTAGTGTTTTCACAGTGGAGCTCGGAGCCAGAGTGCAGGGTGCTAGAGGAGAGGCAGGAGTTGACGGTGGAGTTTCCTTTCCCAACCAATCGGCACTGCTTACTTTCCCCGCTGCAGACCCAGGGGAGAGACCGGGCCGATCCCATCTGCGTGACCGCTGTCCCGCTCAGCAGCTTGCTCCAGGGACGCCTGGGACACTGGCTCCACCCGCCGCCGCCACACTCATCTGCGTGCGTGCTACCCACGGCCCTGGGGGATGCGCCTGGCCCTCCTCCAGCGAGCTCCCCAAAGACCCAGGCCTGGCTGCTGCTCCGCACACACACAGCCCGGCCTGGGGAGCCTGCGGAGCCTGCAGAGCATTCCCATCCTGACAGAGAGGAGCAAACCGGCCCACCACCCCTCGTGCCCTCTACCAAAACTTAACGCCCATCCTCAGGTCCCAGCCCCCAGTCCTCATGTGCTGAGCGGCTGATTCAGCAGGCTGACGACAGCGCCTTCGTCGCCGCTGGTCCCCCCTCGACAGGCGTCCACGGTGACGCTTCGCCATGGTTAAGCTGTCGGGTCCAGCGTCACGCCGATGCAGCTGGGTAAACTTTCCACTGGGGGGGACGGGGGATGTGTGTGACCTTCCCCTTGCTGAGATAATTGCGGATTCTTTTTTACCTCCCCGGCCCATTAATCAGCCGTTGATAATTTGGCATTGCGCACCTCGCCTCGGTGCTCCACGGGAGATTGCGCGGCGATACCGTGTGGTCAATACCAATGAAGCCAGGGCGGAGACAAAGCAAAACAAAACAACAAAGCTGACAAAAAATCCTGTGAGACCTTTCTCTATTCTGCGCTGCCTCCTGTCTGCTCGTCACTGTGATATTCATCCGAAGGGTGCCTGCTTCACTTTCAAATGCCAATGAACCCTTAATTATGCATACCGCCGGTCCTTTGAAAAGGGAAGAACCAGGAATCGGGCAGCCCGAAAACACTGCATATGACAACAGCATGGAACTGTACCCATTTATTTATTACGTTAAAACAAATGCAAATATCACCTTTATTCTTACAATACCTGACATTAAGCAAACGAAGTACAATGCTGACAGTAGCTAACATTTTGCTAATGCATTTCTGCCTTTGCTCTCTCCCAAAAAAAGGGGGCGAACTGTGTACTGGCCAGAATATCAGATTTCAGAGCTGGGCACAACTTTGCATTACAGAGAGACCTTTTAAGTCAAAGACTTGAGAATTGACCCCCTTCCGCTGTGAAACAGCAAGCAAACAAACATGAAACACAGACCTTCGGTTCGATACCGGGGGAGACTCTTGAGAGCCCACCCTCAGCAGCTAGCTTTCATCACTAGTTGCCATTGACCTCTGTGGTTCATCACTGATTTTAATAGGTTAGATGGTCCTCTTTAGCTCATTAAGAGTTTGAGCACATGGCAGTGCAAGTTCAAAACCCACTGCCCTTCAAGCTCAGGGAGGATACACTAGCCTATTTCCAGGTGTCCAGGGGACCACAACGCCTCTAATTAACTTGAAATACCTACTTACCCTTTGAATGCCCACTGCTACACTGTCAGAGGCTGACATATATTTAACCACACACAGATATTTCTGAACAAATAACAGAAATGTGTGCAAAAACGGTTTGGTGGCCATATAACTCGAATATATTATGTATAGTGTTCTGAACAGAGCTACTCAGTTATTCAACTGCATTTTAAATTAATGAATATTTTGATTAATTGTATAGAATTTGGGAGTTCAATAAACAACCTTTATTGCTTGCACACATTGTGCTGGCACAAACTATAACAGCATATTATAAGCACCTTGCAACAGTAGTACTGTAGGACTACGCAATGCCCTGCATAAGGTTAGCACACCTGTAATTACAAACAGGTTAGGAGTCATTTTGGGCTTAGTTTTGGGTTGTGTTAAAGATGTAGCTGGCATAAGTTAAATTCATATAACCTGAATCATGCAAAAATGTGGCTAACTTGTAACAAAATATCCCATACTGGAAACTATTAGTCTTAAATGTTCCCAAACTCCAAGCCCAAGCATCAACGATATTGTGAGTTTAAGTGAACAACAGAGAAAACATTCTAGATGAACATATAGTGAGTTTGCGGCTATTGAAATAGCCCCCTCCACACACACACACACACACACACACTGCGGTGATGCAGAGTCATCGCCCGGTATGTATTGATCCTATGCGACCCAATGCAGCTGATGACTGAATCTCAATGCGCCTCTCACCACCTACACTCGAGCAGATGCAAAGCAAATCTTTGCCCTGTGCACGGGCAGCCTGCAGAGTGCCTGATGAGTTGTCACTTTGCCCCGTGCAGGGCGACAACGCATCCTATGACCGGCCGTTTCAGAGCGTCTCTGCCGGACCGGCCGGGTGGATTCCCTCAGCCGGGTTCCCCCCCGACGCGGGCTGAACACACGCAAGCCGAGACGCGCCCCTCACCCTCCGTCCGCGCCACAGTGGCACACAGGACCAGAGTGTCTCTGCACCTGCGAAACCTCAGACAGAAAATCAATCTAATGAGAAACCGCCGTACCCACCTCCGCCCCCTTCCACCTCTTTGCCTGCACCCATTGCGGGCCTGCTAGTTATCGGCAGAGTGACTGGCTGTCACGGGGCATTAGCGGTGCCGAAGGGGAGTGCCGGTGAGCACAAAAAGGAGGGGGGGGGGAGTATATAAACAATGGTGGCAGTGCTTGTTAACATGCGTCTCAACCTGAGAGCGGTCTGTCAGCCCGAATCAGCCCGGAGACTGCTCAGGGGAGGGGGGGATTGGAGTTAAGGAAGAGAGAGGCCCCGCATTCCTCTCATTATAAATCCCTTCACAGCTCCTCTCTGTCTCTGCGCCAGTCCCCTCATCCTTTCTCATTAGGAGATGAGCGCCATTGTTTTTGCAACAACGTCGCTCTCTGGGAACGGCTGTTTTAGCGGTTTTCCTTCAAGAGGCTGCAGTGAACTTGCAGATGTTGCTCGTATTTGTTCATTTATTTCTTTCGGCATTTTGCTGAGCAGTTGGGGAATGAGCTGGCATCTTCGGAACGCACAGCTGAGCACTCTCCCGGTCTGAGACAGCCCAAATTCAGAGATTCGCAACGCTTGAATTACTTTCTTTGTTTATTTATTTCTGGGACTTAACTGCAGTTTAAGAAAAAAACACCCATTTGATATATTTTACTTCCATTCTGTACTTATTGTAACAGATTGCAACATTTGATCTATATTTGCCAGACCTCAGTGCTATTCCTGATCCAGTCTTGGCGTGACCGCATATCACCTCCTGCTGGGCAACGCGGGTAAAGACCGTTCATGTGTTTCTTTCCGAAGGCCCCTGCCAAACCCTCCCTCTAGACTGGCAAGTGGTGTGGATCAGTTCCTTCTTTCCATAAACAGGAAGGGAGAAAGCTGAACTCACTCCTCCTTCTACAGAGGCTCAGATATATTGACAACAGGGAGTATCTGCAACTACCCACAACCGTGAGCTGATTACAGTCCCTATAGCAACACCTAACCAGGACATACCGCAGCTGACAACTGATAGAGCATAGCACTAAGAAAACAAAATGCAAGACAAGACTGCATATAGACTTCATCCAGATTCGTTCCACAGATATCAATTTTTGATATCATATTTGGCATCTATATTACATGGTATCACACAAATGAGTGTATACATGATATTTGCAACACCATGGACACATAACATAAATGAATAACCAAAAGGTGTGATTTAAAATGTGTCCCATTTCAATAGCTGCAATATCCATTAACACCATCTGACACTGATTCTAATAGGGGAGCAGTAAAAAGGCCTTGCACTGCAATGGAGATGTAGACTATACTTTTGTGGTTTTAGCTGTAGTGCAACCCTAAAAATACCACCTCAGTATTCTCAAATGCGATGTTCATTACTGCTGTTCTTTTTTGAAAACTATTGCATCAATGCAAATAAGGAAGAAATATCCTATATGTACATGCCCAGGCAATTCCTGTTTCTATGAAAGGTCAAGGAAACCCCAATGTTATAAGTGGGAGCTCTTGAACACCAGCAGAATAAATTTATTTCACAGATAGGTAATGGTAGATATGGGATTGTGGCATTCATATAATAATAATTTGCGTATTTGAATATGCTCGTAAGGTTCAGGAGTGACAGGATATGGGGAGCAGCAAAATGCAAGCCATGTTCTTCAGGGTGGGTGTTTACAGGGTGAGTGAAACAGCGCACAAAATCACAGAATAAAGTAAATTCTTCATTTTCCCCTTGAAACGTCACCAAATGAAAACAACTCACCAAGACAAGAAAGTCAACACAACAAACTTGCAGAAAGACCCCAGTGGTAAAAAAAAAAAAAAAAAAACTTTCCTTTTTTCTCTGCCGTAGTTTATTTTCTGGCTCTACTCCCTCAACTCCCAGCCTCATCTTGGCACACATTTTGAAATTGTGTGGTAAAGCTATCAATAGTGTGTTTTCATAAACATCAAAAATGTGGATGATTGTGTGAAACAGGGACTGTCTGTACATGTTTACAGCAGAATGTACATAGTGTACTATATCTGATTTTTTTCATTTGTATACTGTTGTAGCAACGTGATGGAAAGTGCATTTCTTGGTACACCAGTAACAGCTTCTCAGCCTGGAGCCACAAGCCCACAACTAACAAAACATGACAAACATGATAACCTCCACATCTCTTATGCTCATTTCTATAATGTGTTTCAGAAGGAGACACATACACATTGCTCAAGGAGTAAATAATATAACTTTTTTTTTTTCTTCTAATGAATTGCCTGCATAAACTCTATCAGTTCCATCATTGCTGCCTCAAATGTCACGTATACTGTACCTCCAAGCTGTACTCCTCCACCGTCCTCTTCAGGGGATCCACTATCTGCCAGCAAATGAGGATGCAGAGGTCTATGAGCAGCATGCCGCCGACAATTATCAGCAGCTTCTGGTCTTTGATGATCTGGACAGAGGGGAGAGAGGCAGAGGGGGAGAGTGTGAGGTGCGGACAGGTGACGCAGAGACACACAATTTAACAAAGCTGTTTCTCCTGTTTTTGAACTCCGGCAGATGAAAGTGAGGCCCCACTGATCTCCTCTTTTTTTCTTTAGTTTTTAATAGCATTTGACCCGACCGGGAAAAAAATCAAAGCAAAGGTCAGACAACACAGGAACAGACCTATTTTAGAAAATCGGATTCTGTAAAGTGGTTTCTTTCGGGCCGGGAACGTTGCTTGACGCGGAACTGAGAGGGTTTTGATCCACTGTTTTGGAGGTGGCGGAATGCACCAGTACTGGCAGTACCAGGCCACAACATTGTACAGCATCACACTACAAAAAGATGGCAAGCGAGAACCTTTCCAGAGTGTGAAAGGCCTTAAGAGAAGGCCTTCCAGTAATAGCCCTGATTGTTCTTCTGACCAGAGTCAACCTTATAGCACAAACACCACAGTAATAATTCATTTTTGTAAAATCATTTTTGATTTCTGAATTAAAATTGAATGGTCCCTTTAAAGCTACACTGCTTTTGATTACAATGACAAAAGAAATGAGCATATATCTTATCATATACTTTTTCATATACCTTATGATATACCTTAGCATATACTTTTTTACAATTTCCCATGATGCTGTGACTTTGGCTAAAAATGACAGCAGCAGCAGAGCCATTCATGGGCTTGTTTGAGGTTTTTTTCCCCAGATTGACAAGGGATGGTGAAGACTGCTCGATCAAGCTGTTGTTTATTTTTATCCTGGAAATGACACCTTTTGACGTCTCCCGCTCTCTGAGATGCATTAAATTTTGCCAGTCTGAGTCACGGGTACAGACAGTGACAGGGACGAGCCAAAAACGCAGCCATGCATTGTATTTATTAAACTGATGTGTCTGTGCAACATTTTCCATCAATGAGGGCCACAGTTTCCTCAGCCCTTTGTGAGCTGACAGCTCAGCAAACAGTAACGTAATATAATCAGAACAACATATAACATAATTTAAAATCTTAATGTATAACATAATACCATAACCCAGATAGACGGACTGATACCTATATACATACATACACATATATGCATACATACATACATATATACATACATACATGCATATATTTCAGCTTGGAAATAACCAGTTTAAACAGGTTCCATGGACCATTGAAAGGAACACACTGGATTTCTGAGCTGGTGAAAACTGGGAGGCACAATGGCGACCATGTGGAATTTTATTCATGGGATTCGCTGCCAGGTGCTCAGAATGGCACCCAAGCAAACAGAAGAGATCTTTCAACCTCATCACGCCTCCCTCTCCTCAGTAACCTTGTTTGAATCGCCTCTCTCCAGATTACGGGCAGCATTCGCTATGCGTAAATGTTCTAACACATCCCCATTTCAATTTGATGTGATGAGGTTATTTCGTGTGGGAACAATACCTTTATGATCATTCTCCCCATTATTACACTGCAGCAGTTTCTAAGTTTGCCCTTAACAAGGTGGATTGTAATGGGGCCATATACAATTAGATGCATTGCAGGTGGCACGTGCTGCATGCTTCATAATCCATTTCATACATCATACAAGTCTTTCCCACAGAGAACGGAGGAAGTCCAAAAAATGTAGCATTAAATTGATCCCAAAAGACTCATCTGATTGGCGGGAAGAATCTAGCAGACCAATAAATTTCACTCTAATGGGATCACTGCACTCTTGGAGTCGCACGCACGGTTGGGACACATAACCACGTCTAATATATCTTATTTATTTGAATTATAAATGGTTTCCAACATAATGATCAAACCGTAAAGGAAAGAAAAAAACTTGTGGCAGGTTTATTGCTAGCAATGCAAGGCTTCTTTAAATTATTGCGTTTTGTATTACACGTGTCCAGAAGCAATAATAGTGTATTAGTGCGCTAATTCATCACTGTGATCCATACTGTCTCAGGAGTGTGTCTGGCGTGGATCACACCTTCGGACGCATACAGTACCGATTCTTCACTCCATCTTTTCTCTCTCTCTGGTATATATATGTGTGTGTGTGTGTGTCAGCAGTGTATCTGCAGGCTCATTCTTAGCTTATCCCAGAAAGCACAAAGGCACTTGAGTAAATCTGACAGAGGCATGCAGACAGGAGCATGGCCTCTCTGTGACAGGCTTTCTGCTTACCCCCCCCCCCCCCCCCCCCCCGGCCTGGGGCACACTTTTTAAGGAGTGAAGGGGCGCGGTGTTGGAATTCGCGAAGTGGAACCCTTATCGAGCAGCCTCTGATTTGCGGGCCTGCCGCCGTCGGAGCCGCGCTTGACGACGAGGCATCACACGGCGCCAGAGGCTGCTGCCCTGCGGAGCACTGTCATTGGTTCAGCACCTGCCCTCAGTCAATACCTTACAGGGATCGGCAGCATGCAAAAGGCAAGGGCACATGGGAAAGTAGCGGAGCCACATTCTACTGGTGCATAATGCAAGGGGACACAGACTGAGATACATTCCACTGCTATATGCATTTTTCTCAACATCCTTTCATTAAAAAGGAACAAAACACATTTTTGGCTTCATCGCCTTTATTCAACCTGGTTTTGGAATTGCCAGGGGTACCTCTCAGCTGTGACATGCAGGAGCACTGAACTGAGCGAATGCAATCCTCCAATACACCCGCATGCAGTCAGTAGCTATTTCTTGCAATACAAGTTACACATTATTATAGTGGATCGGGCGCTCATTGGAGGATAGGACCTACTCTGCTGACATCATCTGAGCAAGACGGTGGCGCCCGACCAACTGCAGATTCCAACCGCAGCTGAGGGTGGAGGGAGGGAGAAACCCCAGCCAATCTACCCGCCCCCATCACCAGTGGTACTAAACCAATTTGCTGCGAGAGTGGGGGATTGTGGTCATTGTTTGGAAAAGACATATCGACCCCAGCCTGCTTTCAATGCCAATGCCTTGTACGTAATGGAACGTACCTCAGCGTAACTGTACAGATGAGCCAAACCCTCAGATGCAGGAATGATCTGAATAATTCATGAGACATTACTGTGTTTGTCTGCTGCTGCTCGGTTTAGAATAACTGTAGCCTTTAGACAGTGGCAGGACAGAGAGGAAATCATTATGTCAATACTACATAGAATTAAACTATATTCATATTTTATATAGCACTGCATATAGCTATATGTCATATCATTTTCAGTTACGCCGCATATAACTTGGACCTTCTGGCTTATACTTCACAACCTTTATTCAAATTAGCAACTTCATTCTCTTTTTTTTTTTTTTTTTGTTTTATATAAAGTATGATCATTACTGTCTCTAACCAAATAAGAAATGTTCAATGCTTTATTTTGTACACGTTTCTGATGAGTGACCAAATGTATAGTACTAGGATAATAATAATACACTATAATAAGAAGAAGGAGAAGAAGAATACTGCATAGAATTATTTGCATATAGCTATATATCATATAATTTTCAATTGTGCTGCATTCATTTCTGGCCCTTCTGTTCACACGCTTCACAAACTTTACCTAAATTAAGAACTTCATTCTGTATTTTGTTTAATATAAAATATTGTAAGTATTGTATTTACTCAAGTAGAAATTGTTCTTTGCCTTGTAGTGTACAAGTTCCTGATGAGCAACAAAAAGCACAATAATAGCAACAACAACATATCCTAACAATAGTAATAAAATGAAGAAAACCTGTATCTCTGAATTTAATTCCACCTTTTCATTTGTATACAATCTGCTGACAAAATGCGTGATTCAAAGCTATTATTTCTTACTGTCATTGTTCTGAGAAGCATCTAAAACACAGGCTAGCTTTAGCATGCATCTGTGACATTTCAGCCCGTAAGGCGTTTGGGCGGGGTAGGAGCCGGAATCATGTGGGAAACAGGGGTGACCCTGCCGCCACCTTAGCAATGCGTGGCTTCCTTCGGCGACTCCCACGCTGCCTAGTGGACTGGCTAGCCCACATAATTTCGCTGTTATGAAATCTAAAAATAATCAGGGATGGAAAAAAGGGCCAGGGAGTAGCACCTTTTAGGCCCGCCGATATTTTTACATAATCGCCGAAACAAAGTGCTGTGTCTCTCCTTTCATTTATATTCAGTAAATAGCTGAATACAAAAACAAACAACAGCAACATCTGAAGACAGGTCAGAGAGCACAAATTTGTTGTTGTATGAAGATACAGGCATATAGTCTGATGTAAGACAATGTGCCTCAAAATAAATGACATTTTCTCTGTTTCCTGTAAACACAGCTCATTAAAACACATTAAAACAATACGCTGGCCATAGTTCACTCCTGTTACTGGTATCACATGACCTCAGTCAGAAATTACCCAGGGTGCTTTTCGATCCGTGGCACCGAGCTCTGCCTCCCTCCTTGCTCTGTGACCTGCGGTGTGAAATAAACGGCTGTAATGATTTTTGTGTGCCGATCGATGGGAGGACGTCAGGGAGGCATGGGAGCTGCGCCCGTCTCTCAACCCCCCCAAATGGAGCCAACACCTGCGCTGGTGAGGCAGCGGCCGCTCTAGCCGGCGTTCCTGCTCACGCCACACACCTCTCTTCTCACGCCTCCCAGACCTGCACTGCGAGGCCTGCCAAGTCCACGGCAAGCTGTGCATGCCTCACTTCCAGCAAATGTTAAAAGGTGATTTTCTAATGGTCACTGCCTCCTCTGAGAGGATTAATGATTGCGCAATAAATTACAGGAGCCAATTTTTCTATACATCTCTGTCTCTCTTCCACGCCCCCACCCTCTCTAGTTCTCTCTCTCTCCCCCCCTCACACACACACACACACACACACAGCCAATTTACCAACCCCAGTGTAGCTCTGGTCACTCACCTTCTTCTTCATCTTTACATTCTTGAAGATGGCATGGACTCTCCAGGTCTTTGCGAACATCGCCCCGAAAGCAGTCGTGTACCCCACAATGAGAATCCATGTACGAACCTGCACAGAAAGTGAGTGTACCGCCCTTAACATAAGCCCTTCTTCTGATAATGCACAGACCGAACTACTAGGCTGTTCAGTCAAAATGTGAGACACTTAAGTTGGAGATATGAAAATGTTTTGTTGTGTACAGAAGCCTATTTGTTCATTTCATTGACTGCTGCATTCATTACGTTGTGTCATAAAAACTTGCTTAAATTGGTTATGCAAAGTTAATGGTTAAGAGCATAGCAGTTAGACTAAATGCAGCCTGGAATGTTCGCTTCTGAAACAAAAAAACCTCAAAGTGTTCTGAGAAGAAGGCTATATCAACGCTTGTGATTTCAAAAATGGAAAATGTCTATTGAATGAGATAAGTCAGAATGGTTATTCATATGGTTACATTTGGGAATTGCTTAACAAAATAAAACTTCTGAAGGCCTATAATCTTTGGCCGGTAGCATTAACAACACATGAATGGAATGCAAGTTCTTGATTTTTTTGTTCACTCTCCACTGACTTTTTGACCTTTCCTTAATCCCTGGGTTTGAAACTGCAACACCCTCTCACTGTTGCGCCACACTGCCACACTCTGCAATATGTGCCCTGAATCTCCCAGAAGTGTCAAAGCTTGACAAAAGGCCAAGCCCCTCCTCGCTCAGCGCTGGCTGAGCTCGGGCAAATAACAGTGGTGTCAACCCAGCGACAACTGTGCTCAAACAGCTTAATAAACGACTGAAATAATAACAGCATACAATGGCCTCCTCTGGCTTCCAAGACAATGTCCAATCATTTATGCAGATAAAAGAAATATGACTGTGAAACTGAATGCCTTTGTTCTTCAAGGACAAAATGGTGCTAATTAACCTTGGGAACCCACAGGCACTGAGGGTAATCACTTAATAATGTCCTGGGATTTTTATTGTGATGTCACAGGAGGGAGGAGGTGTAATGGCCAATCAAAACTGGTGTTGGTTTTCATCCACCTGCAACTGGTGTGGACGATCTGTTAATGGTTCCTAATTGAGTGGCAGCTGTCGCGTTATTGATTGGCTGTCCGCAACGTGTGCGGAGGGGATGTGGTGTTGGCCGCTGGTGGCTTGCGGTTTGACTGCGTGTGTTTTACAGTAGTCTCTGTCCCTGTCCTGCTATGGTAGGTAAATGAGGGGCCCCTGGGAGATCAGGGGGCACAGAGAGGTCAAGCATTGACCTGGCTCTGATCTCTGTCTCTGGCAGTGCACTCAGCCAATAGCTCAGGACTGACATGTGCCATTGAATCAAGCTGTTTCACTCTTTCCACATAGATCTGGGTCTGAGGCAACACGCTCCTGAACCTCCTCGGCACCAGGCATACAAATGGCTCTGTGGCTTCGATTTAAAGTCGGCAAGCAAACATAAAAATAGATCTCCTTTTTCCATACACAGATACAGATGTATTGTGGGTATTGCTCTCTAGGAACTGACTATGGGTGTGCATTCTCAAAACAAATAATGAAACGCTGAGAGTAACAACATAATGACCAAATTAAAAAATACAGAAAATCTGATAAAAAATTATTAGTCATAAACAGAGTACAAAATTATTTGATTAATGTCCTAGTCTCCTTCAATGCATGGTGCTAAGATAACAGCATGCTGTCACGGCAGATACGCAGCAGACAAGACATCTTTTACAGTATCTCAGAATCCAAGCATGGCTTTAGAGTAACCTTTAATGGTTTATTAATACTAGTAATGGTAATTACTACACTGTAGTAAGCTTGCAGTTTGTGAAGTCATGCTGAGTATTACCAAAGTGACCATTATTGAGAAAATCATTTATCACAATAATCAATGCTCCTCAATTAGGAGGAGGCTTAGTTTGTCACACTGAAATGTTTTATGGGATAATATGCGTTTGATGTACTCCACATTCAGGACGTGCAATGGACCTGTTACATACCACTAGTGCCTGCCCTGTTTCTAAACAGGGTTGGAGTTGCAGTGAATGCATAAGCATTACCACAGAGTACATAATGTTTAGCCATACATCAAAAGCACCATTAGCATGCTGTCATTGCACACATGCTAACTTCATCAGCCATCTATGTGCTGAGGCAGTATATCAGTATATCCAGGCCTTGAGGTACTCACGGTGCACAGGGTTTCAAACTCTTTGTCAGACACGAAGGATCCATCGAGGCCAAAGAGGAAGATGGAGGCGTAGGACAGCATTCCTCCAAGGATAATCAGGTTGTTCATGTATGGGCTGGACATCTTTATTAACCTGGTGAGACAGACGGATGTGGGGAGAGGGGGGGTTAGGGAGGCTGATATTGATCTGGTGCTCCCATGGACGTAATGAGCCGTACTGCCATTATGATTAATAAATGGGACGCCGGGCTGACCCATTTGCACCAGTCTGCCGGGATCCTTTAAATACACTCTGTGTGTTTAAATACACACTCTACAGAGAGGCCCTCGTAATGACTCCGCTCCTACAGCTGCAAGCCTGGAGATAAGGGGTTCTTTCTGGGACAAGTGCAGCCTCAAACCGCTTCTCTGTGTGTGAGTGTGGGGGTGTCTATTGCATTTAAATTACAGACCTCTCCCCCCGCCAATTAATGGTACGTTCCGTATCACTTCTCATATGTCAATGGACAGCTGAATGAGGGAAGAGGGGTTGGCTCCTGCGATACCCCCATGTTTAAACCGCATGGGAGCAAGACGCGGGGCATTCTTTTGAAATGGAATTGCTTCGAAGACATTATCGGGATCACCGATGGGCAATCCCAGTTCCGGAGGGTCTCAAGGGACTACTGGGTTTCAATCTGCCTCAGCTCCACATTGCTTAATTGAAATCATTATTTGAATAGACGTCCAATGGCCAAGCATCCCAGGAGCACCCCCCAACTCATGCAGAACCCCCCACCCCCACCCCCGCAGACCTGGAGGACAGACTTGGGATGCCTATATCTGAAATCCATTTACTGATCAACCAGCCAGGTAGGCAGGGGAAGCCAGTGCTTGGAAAAAGGAGTACATATTCCATAAAAGTGCTTGGGTCATTTTGCTGAAACATGGTCGGGATGTTAGCCACTCTCACGGCAAGTTCAGCTTCGCGGTCTGACCTGTGGTTGCGGTTCTTGATGTTGAAGAAGAGGAAGGCGCCAGCCATGAGCATGCCCAAGATGGTAATGGTGGACAGGATGCTGTAGAGGGGGACGTTGATGTGACGTCGCTGGAGGCGCACAAATGTTCGGTCTTTAGGGGGCTCCAGTCCTGCAGAAGAAGCAGTTGGCAAGTTTCCTGATCAGCATGACACTAAATGCAAGCAAATTGTTTGCGTCTGCTCATGTGTGTTTCCATTTGTGCTTGTGTACATTTCTGTGAGGAGAGTGTGTGTGTGTGTGTGTGTGTGTGTGTGTGTGTGACTGTGCAACACCTCACTGCTGGTTTGATTTATCACACAAAAGCCTGAGGTGCACAGCCTATGAACAAAGTTCGCCTTACAAAAAAGTAATGTACAGTACATGAACATATGAAATCTAAAACATAAGGAAACATATATATATGTGTATTATATATAACTGCTACAGTTGATAAATTTAGTTTTATGCATGTTGACGTGCATTACAAACTCTTGAGGAAATATTAATACGGAGGTGTTACTTCATCTCAGATGAGGTGGAGTTTCCTACAGAGTGAACGTACACTCTTCCACTGATTGCGCCAAAGAATATCAGTTAGCCTGGTGTGGTGTCTCTTTCCCCTTTGTAAGTTTCCAGAAACCTACAGCTGTAAAAGTAGGGTCTGCGGTCACTGGCCGCAGAGTGTTTTGTCTGGCCTTCCTGCATACACTGTAAGCCTTTGCTGGAGTGCCAGCTGATTTGGGGGGCTCAGCTTACAGTGTTGTGCTTAAAGTGGCCTAAAATGTGTGCTCTGGTTGCAACTATCCAAAACTGGAGTTTTAGTTTTTTTTTTTATTTGGACTTCAAGTGGAATAACTGGACCACACAACCACACACAATGTGAACACAGGAAAATATTGAACAACATTAAAAATGCCAAATGAATGAATAAATGTAAATTCTATAATCATTCTGCAGGCATAAGATGGATAGTAAATTAAAATAGGGCATTGGATTGGTGTGTTATGCAGAAGGCTGAATGCAGTGAGTCTTTCTCAGGCTGGCCCAGCTAAATGCGGCCCTTATTTCGGGTCCTCCTACCTTGAAAGCGGATGGTGTTGTTGATGAGGTCCAGCGCATCCTCTATGGCATTGTACTCTCCCACCTTCACCTCCTGGCCCTCTGTGTTAACACAGGAAGACAGCGTGTCTGATAAGAACGACGGGTAGAGATTAACGCCTTCGGCTCTCTGCAGAGCAGAGGGACAGTGGAAACTGACAGCAGCAGAGAGGCCTAGAGACTTCTCCCCGCCACAGGGAGGTTGGAAGCGCCTGGCTCGATTAGCACTGGGCTAACAGACTGACCGGGAAGCCATGGTTGTAAAATAAGATACACCATATGTCAACAGTGCCACAGAAGGATGATATAGACATGAACATGCAATCACACAGCACACAGCATATATTATGTACACCCTACAAACTGGCAAAAAGTGTAATCTCATAAAAGAGCTATTGCACACCAGGGAAATTTTCCAAACACATGTAGTTTGGAGAATAAGAGCTGCTCAATGCCATAAATGATTACTTCCTGCACAGTTGGTGATTTAACATTTCACATTTATTCATGCTCATGTTTAAGTTGGTCCTCTGTTAGAGCAAAAATGCAATCTATACATTTGCAGAAAACACAGGAAAACAGCCCCATAAAATAGCATTTGAGATCCAAAACATTCAAACATATACAGGCACATAAAAAGCATGAAGCAATATCTGATAGCTGTTGGCTGAGATGAACATCTGAATCACTCATCTGAGCAGCCAGGCACAGTCAGACTTGCTCTAAAGTTCCACTGACGCTGCACTGAGGAATTAGTTAAGTTCATTTGCATTTCCCTTCCATGCCCAGGGGGGCCCAGGCCCCTGGAGAATCTAAGGTATTACAGAGTTTTGTTCTTTTACCGCTGTCCCCTTGTATCTGATGTTCTGGTTTTTGCTAGTATCCATATTCCTCTGTTGTTATCAATTTAGGTTTGGCTGACATAATCCCAGACAGCCTGAACAGGCTTCATGTTGCCTTCATATTCTTTATGAGTCATGTGTTATTTTTGGGGAAAAAAACAATGCATCATGTAACCTGGGTCCCAGTTCTACACCACAGTGTCTTATTCCATGTTATGTGTTCAGTGGTTGATGAAATAAATGAAAAAGAATGAATAAGAAACAAGAAGAATAGGAACAGGTAGAATAAAAATACACAAAAGCTTCACTAAATGATGGGTACCAGAGTAGCTCAGTAGTTAAAGCGTTCACCTTGAACACATACTGAGCTCCTCAGCCCAGCTGTGATCAGCTCTCAAAGCCCGGTAGTGGGGAACAAATTGTCTTTGTTTTGTTGGGGACAGAGGTGGGTAGGTGGGCTAGGGTTTTCATTGTGACACCTTTCTCAGGGACCCTGTGATTCACCAGGTGCCTGGATTGCTCAGATGGAGTAGCACCTATCTTCCAGCGAGCATCCACTATGCTGTAGTGCACTATTGACTTGTGGTGTGAAAAATAGCGAGTGTCTGCATTTGTCCCTCTTCAGTGCTCGATGAGACTAGTATACAATTGGCAATTACAGAATAAAGGTTAAATACAAAATAATGGGTTTGAATAAAGGAGGGGAATAAAGGAATCAGCATATTCCAGTAACTCGCTAAACATATCTGTAACCTGCCTCTAATCAGTGTGTTCAAAATGGACACTCAGTCACGCGTCCTGGAGCACGCAGACAGTCATCAAAGCATTGGGAGGCAGGTGATGGGGCAACAGGCATTCTGCAAACAGGCTCATAGAGCTCCATCTGGAATGGCCTGGGATGAGGCCTTGCGGGATGACAGTAGTGGAGTGAGCCAAACTCCTCTGTAGTACACTGTTGAATTGTAGTGTGAAAAATAGCTGTTGGCTGTGTGTAACTGTATCAGGGGACTGCATTTGTCTCACCTTGGTGCTTGACTAGACTAAAATACAATGGCAATTACAAAATAGGGTTGCATATAGAAGCGTAAACAACACATTACAGCAACTCTGTACACGTATCTGTAACCCACCCCCAATCGGTGTGTTCAAAATGGTTGCTATGTCCCTGGAGACATTAGCGTGCGGTCAATAAAGTGCAGGGAGGCAGGTGAAGAGAACGGGCATTTCATAAGAGAGTTCACAGAGCTCCAATTGGATTGGTCAAGGAGGGATGAGCCCAATGACACCTGAGCTTCTTGGACACTGACAAACAGACACTGCACTGTGCAAGAGCCCGCTGCATTTCACACGGTGTGCTATCCCTCTCAGAAACAGACGTGTTTCTGCAAAACCTGAGTCACCTGTCTAAATATGTCCAAATAAAGGCTTTCCAGAAGCCTCCATAACAGCTGGCAGTAATGGGGGACCATTATGCCAGTGTGAAGCACTGCTTCTGGATGCAGTCGCCAGGCTCTCCTGTGGGTCCCTGGCCTCCATCAGAGCCTCCGTTGGACAGGAACATGAGCGTCGCCCATTTACCTCTTTTTTCTGTAATAAGGCCTCCTTTCAACATGTCTGTTTGTTACAAACGCCACCTGGTAAATGTAAAATTTGGCACACTAATGTTGTGGAGCTGTGAGAGTGAATAATGAGAAAAAATGTCACTGCCTGTAATTACATGAATGAAGATTATTATTCTGACTTGACTAAATCAATTCCAAGGCATTCTATCAGTGTACGACATAACCCTTATTCAACTGCCACACCTGTGAGAGGAAAACCAGTGAGAGACTGCCTGAAAGTTGCTGGAAAGAACTCGCTAATTACTCCCATGCTAATGATTCTGAAACATGCTAACAGATGTTAATATGTTAATTATATGCTAATGAGCATGTTCATATTATCCCACCTGATGCTTTCACCAACATCCAGCCCTGCAAGGGCTTAAAAAACAGTTAATCACAACTCAGTCCATGCCCAAGTCATGAACTCATGGCTCAGTGTGCATAACCGTCCCTCCAAGTCAAAAGAATGTTTAGGTGAAAGTATGCAAGCTGTGCCCACACTTATAGTACAGTAGTTAAAAACTATGGCGGTGAACCTTCACCCTCTACAAATGCTTAACACCAACAGACATTCAAACAGTCGAAGTGAAAAAATAAACAGCAGAGAAAATATGATCCAGTTTTCTACAGTATATTTGCAGTCACATTTAGTCATTTAGCAGACAGTCTTATTTCAGTGCATACAAAAGTACATACAAAAAGGTTAATCTAAGAGCAGAGACTATATCAGATCATCAGTAGACAGTATAAAGAGTATAACCTATGCATCTGCATATAATACCTATATGCTGATGCATACATATGTATTCTTATTTTGGCTGATTATTAAAGTTGGACAGTTAATATCAGGTCAAAATATAAGAGTACAACAAAAGATCTTTCCAAAAAGAGACAGTGCTCTTATTCCCTCTTATTCTTTTAATCATTATCACTGACTCACTAACCCTAACACTAATCCAAGCACAGGTAAAGAGGGCTACAATACAATAAAGAGAAATAAGGACATTAAAACACAAGGACATCTGGCATGGGGACTGAGAATACAAGAGAACAGCACACAAATCATGATTGTTATCATCCTTCATGTTGTAAAATTGTGATTGTACTTGGATTACTTCACACGTTTAAGAAGTTGCTTATGCACTCAAACTCAAGTTTGGATGATTTTTTGGGTTATTACCAACTGTCGAATGATTGCAGCATAGTACATTTCATGGTTCGTGAATGGTTACTAGAATACAATGCTTGGGAGGCTGGACTTGGAATTGGGGTCATAGGTTCAAATTCTGGGTGGGGTATTACTGTTGTGCTTTTGCACAATGAAATTAAATGCTTTAATAAATATCCCAAGATATTAAAAGGAAACATTTAAAGTGCCCTGGGCAAGGATGTCTCTAAAGGAAATAAATAATAGTCATGTAATTTACTCAATGAATGTGACACAAATTTCATGAAGCCATTGTTAACTGTACAGTACAGTTGGCAAAGCTTTAAGAGTCTCCCTGGAAAAATCACTGGTATTGGGCTTCAATAAAATCTGTACCACAATATTAAGCAGCTATAACTCAGTATTTGTAGCAAGCTGCATTTAACATTAATGTTGTTTCAGTACAGTAAAAAGAGGTTGAAATGACAATAATTCCAGCGTGTAACCTGGGTATCTCTCAGGAGCCCCCTTTTAACACCAATCTAATCTTTCAAGAGCTGTCTTAAAACCTGTTATTTGTCCCATGTGAATTTTAAGAGCAGTACTGTATCGACCATGTTACTTAATACAATAACCTCAATCCTGTTCTTCCCCTTAAAGAGATTCTCTCAGAGAATCATTTGATCATCTGTTTCCTCACCAGTACCAATTAACATATATTTTAATTGCTGCTTGAAAGTCATTTTCAAGGTTTTGATAGAAGCAACTGACTTTGTATTTCAAAATTCAAGACACATGAGTATGCCAAACACACAATAACTTTCAACACTTCCGTACCTCCGACCAAACATATTCCTAGGGTTTTAATTTGTCATAGAACCACCCCTCAGTAGGTTCCCCTCAAGGCATAACTACTTATAATAATGATAATAATTTTCTCTGCTCCAAAAAAAGAATGAGCCTGATGGAGCAGACCCCTTGCCACCCCCAAGACGAACTGCAGTGACCGTTCTTCTGTTTCCATGGCTGCGAATGCTCACGCCTGCGCCAGTCACGCCATATGAGGTGTTCACTGGTGCAGCCTGGCTCTCTGTGACAAAGACGGCAGTGGGCTGTTAACGAGGACTGCACTGATTCTGCAGTTTCGCCGCAATCAGCAGTGAGCGTAATGAGCGAATTAGCCGCGTGTTGCTAAAAATTGCGTATCGCTAAGTTTTGTTGCCGTGTTCCGTGAAACGCTGTGGTTTGGAGGCATGTTTGCTTGCTTATGTGGCGTCTGTTTAGAACCACTGTGACCTTGGTGACCATTGTGGGGTATTGACACAGCATTTCCTACCTTTGAAATTTCCATCCTTATTAATTAAGTCATGCAATGTAAGGATCGCTGAAGCATAATGCGTACAGCATTGCTGATTGTTTTTTCCCAGTACACAGCCATCAGACCTACAGAAATGCAAGTGTTGTGGTGAATGAACGTTCACCTGCATGCATTGTGCATTGGTCCCAATAATTGAATACAATAATAACAATACTGTATAATAATAATATTTAGTCAAAATACAAATTTAAATGTGTTTTTAGCCATCATGAGCATCATTGGAGTTTAAAATTCTGAAGTTTAGTTTGATTTAAAAATTCATTGTAAGCAATGTGTTTATAAATGACATACATTTTTGCATAATATTGATATTTATAGTGTACTTTGTGAGCATCTGAATAAGAACATAATTTCATATATATGTATGTATACTCCAAACTTATGTCCCCCTTTTTTATGTTACTGGCTGTTCACCACCATGAACTGTATATCCATTGTCTGTCTGTCCATTTCAGTCTTGGATGTCATAAACGGAATCATTTTTATTATTGTGCAGAATATTTCCATTAGTCCTCATATACAGACATTTGTTTTGTATTGTGCAATACGGTATATTTGGTTTTTAGATTTTTGTTGAATTTTTGGCCCAATGTTAAATTCCACAGAGCCCACATCTCTGAGTTTGACAATGTGCTTAGCCACTGGTATGGTTGTGTGTGTGGCTCTCCGACAGAGAGATTGTTGCAACTGCAAAGCCACAGACGCATATAACTTCCTTTGATCAACGTCCCCCTCCCGGACGGCTTAATGTAAGAAGCTTGCACGCGACATCACTGCAAATGTCTGACAGAGCCTCGGCTCCTCTGTCACGAGACGCGTGTCTAAGGATTCCTCTGCGCACCGTGAAATGACAGTGCTGGGGAGAGGATCAGCGCCTCTTTAAATATTCATTCTGGGCGATCCCTTCTCCGCCACCGATGTGACAAAGAGGTGTCACGGATTTCCTGTCAAGTCAGGATGGGGGCTGTGAGACGGGGGGGGGCGAGAGATGGGGGGCACGCCGCCTTGCCCCGGGGCAATCACACACTTGTGTGTGCATGTGCTTCAGAGGGGAGGAAGGCACAGCGCTGCAGCCAGTCGCTGATGATGTTTTCTGCTTAACGGGGACTGCGGGTGCCTTCAAGCTGACAGCTGGCACCGCCATCCCAAGCCAAGCAGACTTCCCTTTCCCGCAGTGCTCCCTCCCTTTTTCTTATTATCTATTCAGCAGATATTCCCATACAATGAAAATGTAAGCTTTGCTGTAGATATTGGGTATGGGGATACTGAACTTGGAGTGTGATGAGGGGATCGCCCATGGCTGTGAGGGCGAGGTGGTTGATCCTCCATTTGGACATCATGTACAGGCAAACAGATGGGATGGGGATGAGGAGGAATGCGGTGAACAGCTGATATGAAAAGGAGGTGGCAAATGGGGTTTCAATACTGCTGGATAGGACTGGTTTGTTAGTTGCGTAGGGACTGTGTGAAGATTCTGCTCCCAAATCTTCATTTGGATATTTGGTTTGCAAAGCAGACACGTTTGTCCAGGGTGATGTTTGTCCATGTTTTTCAAGCCATTTGTTTCCACAGCTGGGTATGTACTGAAGCTTGAGTCCTGTGCCTGAGTGCTCAACAGTACAGCAGGAGCAGTATCAAATCAAAGATTCAAACCAGCAAGCCTCTGGTTCCAACCTCAGTTCCCTGCCCTCTGCTGCATTTTGTGTCTCCAGTGGTGCTATGTACTTAAGCCAACACCTTGACAGTTAGATGGATGGGATTTCACAACCACAAATAAAGGCACAGGGAAAAAGGTGTGTGTGGAAATCCCTATAATAAGATTACATTCCGTCAGCCTGATCTCATCCGACGGCAGCTAATTCAGTTGAGGTGGATGGACACTGGCATAAAGACATAAAGGCCAACAGCATACATGTGCCTCCTTTGAACCCATTGTATTCCCAAGCCAACAGATGGCAAGTTCTTTGCTGAAATTCTGATTTCAACATTTTAAATAATAATTTTAAATAATAATAACATGACCTCTCCTCAGTCCAACCACAATGAAGTTAACTTGGTACATACAGTACCAAGTATATATATACTTCATGACTGTAGGTTTCAAAAACACACCACAAGCTTACCTTGAAACTGCGTGAATTTGATTGTCCCCATCCGTTCACCATTCCTGAACATAACTTGGCCCTGGGCAAAGAGGAAAACAAAAACAACATATAATAAAAACAGACGACATTCCTCCTCAGCGTTATCCCTCACAAAAGCTGATGAAGCCGGTGGGCCTAGGCTGTGCTAACCTCACAGACCTCTAGGGGACAACCTTGATGAAGCTTCCATTTTCATTAAATGTTACTGCTGCTAATTTCTTCCAGTGGGAGCTAAGAAGGGAACCAGATCAGGTGGTTTGGAGAAGATTAAGAACTGACATTGTAATTCGCCAAGATTCATGCGCTGATTTTTTTCTGGCATGCTCCATACTCCTGGCACTGTTACAGATTAGAGTGCACTCCAAAGTGTCTGGCAGAGAGTAGTATTCAGACCATTTGTCAAATCAGAGGTCTGTGAATTGATCGGTTTATCACGGTAAACATAATTTATTTGCTCAGCAAATTGATTTGCTAAATAAAAAAGTAGATAAATGCAAAGGTCAATACTAAATTAATTCCCCAGTTCACATCTTGTCTCAGAGCATGTCACTTGTCAGTTATCATTTGCTGTCTCTCAAAGAGACATTTTGAACGAATGTCTGAATCAAAAAAATAACAAGAATGGGAGCATTGTCTTTTGAGGAAAGGCTGTCTCAAAAACATTAGGTGAGCTGGGTTCATTCCTGAACAAATGACAACCAAGTACAGTTATTCAGACAATGATGGTCTTCATGGTGTTTTACACTACTTTTACACCACTAGTTTGCCTCTAATCAGGCACTCTGAAAACCTATGTAACCATTTCCCTACTGAATGCACTGTACTGACCAGCCAGCAATGCATACACAACTGTTGGCTGACTAAATCACTACTGACCAATTGCAACTGAATTAGCAAGGGTTTACACCTCCAAGTTTAGACCAAAAGACCACTGAACTCTAGAGGGCCTGGAACAGCTGTTCCTAATCTCATTTATTAAGAACACCTGTTCCAAGTATAAGAGTGCAGTGGTCTTATAATTTAAACCTGAGGTTTACACCCCTGAGTTCTTTGCAATTGGCACTATAATTTTCTGAACAATCATATACAGAGTGATTCTATTGTATGGTGAATGATCCAATTCTGGATGACTTAAATGCCAAAGTCACTCAGGAATCATGACAGATCAGCACAAGACAGGCTTCTTGCTGCCCTGCAGCATCATTTACATCATGACAGCAAACCCCTTAATGATTATACTGGTAATTGTCAGAGGATGAATAAAAAATCCTACATAAAGCAAGAACTCCCTTGAACAGTGCCTCTGCCAGGACCCATCAAAAGTGTGCATTTAATTCATTGTGCCATCTACCCACACAGCACTCTAATTTGTCATTTAACCAGAGTTTTTGGGCTATTTGATTACACAAAACAGGTGAAAGAGACGGAGAGCAGGAACGATTCAAACGGCATTTAAAATGGTAAGGTGATGGAAGAGCCAATTTAATTTCAAAAGAGAGAAAGCTTTGAAGTGCTGAGCAGGCAGCACCCCGGTGTGATTTTTGTCTTCATTCGGCATCTGTGATAAAATAAATGTGCTGTATAACAATGAGTTTTAACAGATTGATGCAAATTAGCGTTCTCATCAGGGCAGCAGCAGACAGTGGTGCTTGTGGCTCTGTCATTGAGGGTGTATGTTTAAATCAATGGCGGGGTCCTGTTGCTAGGCTAGCAGCTCGTCTAAATTGACCCACTGAAAACTCACCTGCATGGTTTCTGTCCCAAAGTCACAAGCTAAACGCATAAGAAGATAAGAGACGATATAAATACAGTTACATACTGTACCAGCCAATCCATCATTTCAGCACATTTAGACTCCATTAAAAAATCATAAGTGCTGGAGACTAAGTGCTCTGTCTGGTGTCTTCTCACAAAATAACATTGCAGGCCTGTGGTGTCAAATAGTTATTAAGGTCATACAGGGTACACCCTTTAGCCTTCAATGGTCTAACAGTATCTAACAAGAGTTGAATGAATGAACTGACAAATAACTGTTGTTGCTCTTGTACTGGCACCTGAAGCACTCTGAGAACCTAAGCTACATCAGACTGTAAAACCACAATGTAACAGCTATTCCATACATAACGTTTTACGAAATTGTCTCTTTGCACATGTGGGCGCTGCTGTTTTTCAAAAATGACAATGTTGTGCTGGTTCTTAGTGGAGGGTTGTAGATAAAAGGAGGGTGGAGGAACAATGGCATTAGTCCCATGTGTATTTTAACAGCAGTATTGTATCGACCCTGTCACTCACACAACAACCCCAACCTATTCTTCTTAAAGGGCATTATAGGGCTAATCTCTCAGAGTGTTACTTCTGGTCTACCTCACCAGCACCAATGGACATGTATTTTTAATTGATGCTTTAAATTCATTTCAAACAGTGTCCAGTAAGTGGCCAGGACTAGAAGGGGTAAATATTTTGAGAAGCATCATTCAGGATGTATTCACTGAAGACATACGCAATGAAATCTGTGACACCTCATTGCTCCTGTCTCTCGGCGTCGCGCCACCTCACTGCAGCCGGAACCTGTATTTTGAGGCCGACAGCACTGCTTTCGCAACAACCCATTATCACCTCGCTTCAAGGCCGCCCGTCCCTGCCGCACGCCTGCGGAGCAGACACTGGCATCTCCCTGACATCGGCCCCAAGCCATCTCTTAATGGATGCTCCGCGGGTTCCTCTGCTATGCAGAAAATGGCTCTTAAAATCACTCTCTGCGCTGGAAACCTGTTGCGCTGAACGCTGAGATGAGAGATGCAAGTGTGTGCAGTGGAGGGCACGATAGCAAAAAAAAAAAAGAAAAAGCAAGACTCATTTTAAGTAAGGCATTATGTAGCTCTCACAAACCTGATTCATAAATACTTGATATGACCAACTTTACACTGGATTTAATTTTTTTCTGACTATAATTCTCATGCCCTTATAAGGGATGTATTGTGCCTTAAATGTTCCATCAGCCCATGTTTCAGGGAGGAGCAGGGTGTTGCTGAGCTGGAGTTCTGCAGAGGGGGCTTAGATGTGAAAGGAACAGCATCAGATGGCCTCTATTCCCTCTCTCTGAAATGCCCTGGAGAAAACAGCTGCAGGTATTGCAGACTCTTACCAAATTTGACACTTCGCCTAGGGGCTGTGACAAAAGGCACTTAGATGTGAGACACCCATAATAATATACTGCCCTCAGCAAAATGATCCAGTTTGAAAGACTTGGGATGCATATCGGCAAATTTACTGAGAACCATAATGCTCTCATAACAATGAGAGAAAAAAATGTAATGTCTGAATGCATTCATTAGTACAAAGTAACTTAAAGGAAATGAAGTTAATGGTTATTGTTTTTTACAATAATTTTCACACGTGTCTCAATACCATGTCCACTTTTTCAAAACACTTCACACATTCACCATATCAGTAGACTATGTGAACTAAACTGTGTATTCTTTTGCATTGCTTTGATACAAAATGCATTCAATCACCACTTCTTCCGAAATTCAAGAATACCTCTCTCAGTCAATGTTCACTACCAGCAAAATTCTGTACAACTACAGCAAATTTTGCAGACATTTAGATACTTCAAAACAGATAACTTTCAGTTCAAAACCTAACAAAATTTAGATCACTGTAGATGGAAATATGCTGCATTTTGACAGATAAATGAAACTGTAAGCTTGAAATAAGACAGATTATTCTGATTTTAGCAGAAAGTTTATTCAGTTTTTTGTTTGCAGCCTTGTAACATCTATACAAAAATGGTCATATTTGCATTGAAATGTGCATGTACATAGGAAAAATATAGATGTAGTTGTCGCTGAAGAGATTTTTCCACTATTACTGCTGTATATGTAAGTCATGGGCTATCAGTGTGAGAAAGTGACCCAAGAATGCAACTACAGTAAATTTACCACACTCAGTAGTGGTATCTACAGTATTGTGACAGGCAAAACAACAGATCAAAAAGTTTATTCTTGGTGTCATGATAGCTGCTTGGCTTCAAATATTTATGGGGTGTGGGGGATTGTAGGGATGGATAAGATATGCCAAAGATTTTTTTCTAAAGGTTCAAGGCAAGGGAGAATGTTGCAGTAAATGTGGAATTCATACAAATTTGACCCAAAATACAGAGGACACCATGGATCAGCATTAGGGCTACAGCAGACTGACTTACTGTACTAGAAATGAAAAGCATCTGCAGACTTTTTGTTGTACTATAGTATACCTCAGAACAGAGCTGTCATGAGGCATATTGCAGCATTTCAGATTTATTTGTTTGGTATTATAATATGTACTGTAAAAATGCAAAAACAGAGGATATGGCAACACATAATATATGCATTTTGCAATGCTTCAAGTTGTTTCTGTTTTTTAGTCCATTGTATTTTGAGTGACAAAGTAGTCTTGCTGGGAGAGAGTATTTGCTATAGTTGTGGCAGCATGAGTCACTTTTGGGTACATTTTGAAGTGTTTTGTTGGTTGTAGTGCATTTTGCACAAAAGATTAACTGATATGCTCATATGCATGGTTGTTAAGCACACTGTGTTAAGAGTTTTGAAAAAGTGGGCATGGTATTGACCTAAGTGTGAAAACGGTTGCAAAAAAGTGTAAACATGTCATCAGCATTCACTCTCCCCTGGATTCATTCAGCATTCCTCCTTTGACTTGCAAGGTAATACAAGTGTGACCTCTTCCCCAGTACAAACACAACTGTCTTACGTTCATGTTAGTGTTGGCTGGACTCGCCGAAGCGTGTCTGGGAAGAGAACAATGGCATTTTATTGCAATTTAATTGCAAAATTAAGGAAAAATGCTGACCGCATCCAGGGGTGTGTGTGTGGTCAGTGGCAGGAAGCAGAGAGCACTCAGAGTGTGTGTCTCTTATGGCAGTGCCTCTCTCTTTAAAGAGGGTGTGGGAGGTTACAGAGGGCAAGCAGGGGCTCCTATGGGGCTGCAGTGCGGTATATACAGTGATTGGATCATCACACCCGCGCCCCCTCAGCAGCGGGCACCGCTGCGCAGCTCCGCCTTCGATTCGCCGCCCTGGGGATGTCTCTAAACTAATGTTTTACTTCCTGCTTTACTTTGCCATTCAATCAATAACAGCAGAGTCGGTGCCGGGCTCATACCGAGCCGCCCGGTGGACCCTCGGGGAGGGGGAGCAAACTGCGGGGGATGAGAGGGAGGAGGCGAAGAGGTCCAGAATGTGCTGACTGCGAAACGGAGCGCTCACGTTGGCGCAGGGAAATGGTCAGGACCAGAGCAGGACAAACTGGGACACCTCCAGGGGGGATTAAGCTGAACTGCTGTACTCCGGTGCTCGGGACCTGGCTGTTGGAAAAGAGGCCTCCTCTGTGTCTGCTCAAACACTCGGCCAGGAGCGTGTCCAGACGGGTGGAGCAATAATGCTCCTGATAATGCCATCCTGTGCATGCGGTGTGTGTGTGCAGGTGTGTATATGTGTGTATGAGTGAGTGTATGTATGTGTGTGTAGGTGTGTATGTGTGTGTGTAATGGAAGGGGGCAGGGGAAAGGTTTGCAATCCTGTATGAAATATGGGTCTTTTCACCAAAAATTACATTTTCTGCAAAGCTTGAATCTGACAAACCCAAGCCAATGCATTTGATTATAATGCAAACTGACAAAAATGGATTTCTGTCCATGAATCTCCCTCCATGAATGAAACAAGATGACACTTTCATGGGCTACTGCTAAAATGTTTGCAAACATGCTCAACAAATACTGCTTATTTTTATATTTATGACTTCTCCATTTTAAGAGATGCATGACTCTGGCAGTGCAAATAACTTGTTTTTGGCAGTGTTGGTATCTGAAACATTCCCCTTTCAAACAAAAGTCAAATTTCAGTTCTCATTCTTCCCACAGTTTGAATCCCGCCTTCTTAAAATTGTAATTTACAGTTTCCAAAGCTGAAGCTTTTTTTTCAGACCAAACTTCTCAACAGATCTCCAATGCAGATTAACTGAAATACAGTTTTACGCATTCATTTCCTCGCCCTTGAAAAACATATTACCATAAATAGCTGATAAAACATGCAATGCCTTATTTTCTATTGCAGATGGACTCAAATTCCTATTTCTGATATGTGACTTCTTCTTTCATGGCAATGGCTTACTGTGGTTCTGCACTTTGGATTACAGTTGGAGCAGCTATTTCTGGATAGGAGGCTGAGGAGAGCTATTCAGCGAACAGCCTGGGGGCCAAATACACCATGGACCTCCTGTCAGCCTTTTGATCTTTGAGAAATATGCCTGTTATTAATGTACCAAAAATCGCAACTTGTTGGAACTCCAGTATAGTGTTACGTTATATGCCCAGGATGCTGGTGCCATAGGTGAATATCATCACCTGTTTTTTCCTTTTAATGGGTGCCATTTTTCCTGTTTATCTCTATTTATCAATATTTTCAACATTATTAATTATGAGCTGCAAATATTGCAGCAGTGCAATATTAGTAGCTTGTGTGAGTCAAGTGTAAAGCTGGTAGCAGTTAGCAGAGTCGTTTCAAGCGGTAATGTCACTCCCTGAGACTTAGTTAGCTAGCCTCATTGCCTATGGTGCTAGGGGAAAATTGCCTTTAGCTCAACTGACAATGATGCTGGTGATTACAGTGGATTGTGTGAGGAGAGCAAGGGCCTGGATCTCATTTGAAGGTGCGAGCCTCTTTCATGTTTGTTACATCAGCATTGCTTCTTAAATAAATATGTATTTGCCCTGAACAGAAAAAGTAAAAAGTGTGATGATGCCTTATTCTGAACATGATAAATAATATCAGTACGTATTTAAAGAATTTGGCTGCTTTGTTATACATGTCTTTTCCACACATACACCATTTTGCATCCTCCAAAGGCAAAAAATGTGGGCCCATTTCAAACAGTAACTGTATGTCCCACGTCTCATTCTTGCCTACCAGGCCATTGAGTACTGGCAGACTCAGCACATGCTAATGACCCGGGGCTCGGGGAGTGAAAGGTCACGATGCGAGCTGAATAGCGCTGCTTGAGGGCAAACACCCCCACGGCATTCCAAACCATGCCGTCCTGCAGGCCCGGGGAACCCAGTCCAGCCCGCGCAGTGTCTTTTCTCTGTTAACAATGACAGTGGTCAGCACGTCTCTCTCACGCTTCACCGGGGAACAGCTCGTCCTTAGCTGAACCCCTCAACTCTGCAGGCAGGGCACCTGTGGGGTTCAAACCGCCACTGGAATCCAGACTCCGCATTCATATTTAACCTTCCGAACATATTCCGTGATGTACAGCACTGTACTGCTGGAATTTTTAAAAGCTATTCGGTTTCATGTTTATATTTCCCGGAAGAACAACGGTCCATATTTTTAAATGGGTGTTTCGATTGCATCCTTATATTACTCATGAGTACTGTTTTTCCATTTTTGTACCTCCGATATTCACAACTTATTGACTTTAAGTAGCTAACACCACAATGCCTTTGCTATTTTAGGTTTCAGGAAATGTCACTTGACCGCTTGATGAAAAATGATACACGCAGATCTCGCTTCCGCATAGCAACCCGAGTGGCTTTTAAGGGAATAGCCTATTCATAACTCCTGATTCTCAAAGCAGCAAGCCTGAAGGCCCGCGAGACCAGGATATTGAGAGGATCATCCACAGAGTTTGTAACGTATTTCACACAGCAACACTCTCTGCAGGGCCTGGAGGAATCATGCCTCTGAAATAGGCTCATACTCAAACATCCTGGAAGCCATTTTCCTCAGATTACTCTTTAAATCTCTGTAATCAAAACTCAGTTTTTTTTTCACAAAACCAAAACACAACATTTTTTTCTGTAGAAAATAACACTACATCAACTTCAAAACAGTAAAATAAAAAAAGCACAAGGGGTGTTTTTATGCATGTCTTGACTTTTTCAAAATACTAATCCTGGTAAACATACTAATTATGAGCACTATAACAGAGAAAGCCTGAAACTCCCTGAGACAGTATTGGAGAAAGCTCCTGTATTGCTGGTGTAAGATGGAAAGGGGATGTGCTGTATTCACCATGACAGCGTGTGATTAAATTTAACGGAAAAACAGCGGGATGGGAGAGAGCAGAGCCGTGACCGGAAGGTCGAGTCAGGTCTCTAGCCAGTCGAGACAGTGGACCAATAGTTCCTTCAAATGCTGCTTTTATAGGTGATCAAAACCATTTTCTCCACAGAAGATAATAGAGCTAAAAAATATGAATGTTTGTGTTTCAGTTACATCAAAACTGAGATTTGTGCTGCCCCCCCCCCAAAAAAAGCAATACTCTTGACATAACATTGTTCATGTCATACAATTATAGTGGAAGTACAAGTAGTAGATGTAATATTAATAGTAGCACCATATTAATGTTACTGTAACGTCAACCTCTGAAAAATGAGGATATGATATGTAAACGGGCCAAACTTAATAACTTCATATCAGAGCCTCTGTTTGGGTTTTGCACACAATCACATACAGTTCTAGACTTGAAAGGTCATCTTTCTCTGTAGAACAATGGAGCAAAGCTACATCCATTTACTGGCGGTACAACATGAATATTCTTTAGATGCTCCTTCCTGTCATGCCTGCATGATGGGGGTACAAATGAAGCCCCTGTTTATCACCATGAAGAAAATCTGAGCCCACACTCACCGTGACTCCAAAAAAGTTGGTCTCATTCATGGCGTCCAAAACCATCTTCCCCACCACCTTGTCATCAACTGTAAAGTTCCGGTAGATGTTTTCTCTCTCCTTCTCCCTCAGCTTTTCCATGACACCAGTCAATGTCTTGGCGATGACCCAAATGCCGTCATAGGCAAAGCCGTGGAACTTGCTGGATTCCACCCCTTTCTGCAGCCTCTGTCTGTTGTACTCTCTCTCATACTCCTGTGGAGTCTATACACAGGAAGAAGGGATTGCTCAGAAAGGGCCCTTCTTCATGCATATTGGATTGGGGCTGAGGGTATGGGGGAAATTTACATTCATCAGAATGTACTGAAGGAGACAGTATTCAGTTCAATAGTAACTGTTCATGTATGCAAAAGTAGGAAATAATGTATTTTGAAACCAAAAATACTAATCATAATTACTAAAAAAAAGCAACTGAAACTAGCTATTAATTGGTTGTGAGGGTTTAACCTCTGATTTTCAACAGGACCTGTGTTGAGTTAGTGCTTTAGGACTAACAACCATTTTGGTTTATTCATATCATCTATCTAAGGCAGGGACGAAACAGCTATCATTTCCAAAATTATGCAAACAAGTGTAGGAAACAGAACTAAAAAATGTAAGAAAAAGACGATAGAATGTAACAATCCCGTTGATGTCAATTTGGATAAAACCATTGTTTATTGCATGGTGCAAGCTATGGTAGGGGATATTTGTACAACACTAAGAATACACTCTGTGTATTCAGCAATGGGAAGGAAGTCTTCAGGATTGTACTTTTAAAAATTCACTCTAAAACTTTCATGGAATGTTAATCCAGTGGACTGTATCTAGATATGGAGCTCCCTGGGTTTGGATTTGGGCACTGGTGGTGGACCTACCCTTCCGGAGATGCCCTTGGTCTGTTTGGCACTGAGTGGCTCAAAGTCCACGCTGATATACCCCTCCATGGCTGTCAGCAGCTTCTTGGTGGTGCAGTTTGTGGAGTTAGCCTGCTCCCACCAGTTTCCCTGGTACCAGCCTGGGATGATCCACTGGTACTTACTGCCAAACATGTTCAGGTTGTAGGCCTGGAAGAAAACAGGAAGTGACAATGAGGCTCGCCCGGAAGTCATACTCAGTGCTTTCATCGAGCAGCAGGAATATCCCCTTGTACTTAGAAAGAGGATGGAAAAGGGTAATATTAAAAAAGAAGAAAACAAGCACTTGATACTCTCAATGAGTATCATTTGTGTTTTGTTACAACCTAAAACATCCCACATGTGTTTTGTAAATTCTTTTGATATTCTTACACTATGCGTAGGCACTACGCTACTGGCTGAATATCTGTAGTGATAAAAGAAAATACTTCAAGCTGTTCCGGAGTCTTACATACCTAATTTTAATGTACCCTGCAGTCGAACATTGCCCTGACACTAAGTGTTACTTAAAAAGATGCAATTTAAAAGTATAACCTGTCTGTGCTGGCAAGGATAGAGCTGGTTATGAATTAATGAGGGCTCATGGAATCTGGTTACTGCACCAGTTTTGTGCCTACACACACAGGCTGATGTTCCACCATGACATCTGCTGCAAAAGGCAGGCTTTGAATATGGAGGGTGGCGATTAAAACTGCGATGCTATCTTTACACTTAGCCTTAATAGCTTGGAGCTGGAACCTTTTTCTGAATCTGAGATGTTTGCATTTATTCAGTCAGAAGGAATAATTACACCACCCAAACCCAAAACATTGCAGATTTATGATGCAATTAAACATTGCATGATGCAAATATTACTAGCAGAAAAGCTATAAACTGCAGTCAGGCTTCACATAAGATATTGTATACCTGTGTAGGGCGTATAGAACACATTAATGAGAATGCTTAGGTTATCATGCATAAGCAAATGGGATGGCTTTTGGATAGTCAACATGGAGATACTAATGTTGCCTCACACAATTTTTTTTTCTTTTTTGGATGATGTACTATATCACTGTGCAAAGTACTGTGATTGCTTATGCTTATGCTAATCAAAAGCTTATGAAGGCCTTACGCATGCTTCATTGTGGCATTACACAAAGAACTGCCATGCAAAGTGCAAGCAGAAACATTATGAGATCATAAAATTATATTGGAAGCACTTTGCATTTTTGTGTAATTGCTGCTTTTCCCTTTGTTTCTGTGTAAAGAGCCACACTTTTAGGGGGGAGTTCAGGTAACTGCAGGTTACCATTGCAGCATTACTACATTTTTACCACCTTATAACCCATTTATCCTGAACTTTAAAATAAAATGTATCTAATATATCAGTAGATATGAATGTTAATACATTGAGAAATGTCAGCCTTCCTGTTGATGAGGATATAGGAGCACTGTTTTTCAGCTTGAAGTCCAATAAAGGGATCACACCTGGCCAAGGGAGATTTTTATACTTGTGCATTGTCTGAAAATTCTCCTTTGTCTTCATTTGAAACTTTTAAGTGGAACAATAAGTAGTATATTTCTAGACATATTATTAAGGAATAAAGCAGTAAAACAGCAGTGTGTTACTGGGATGAGCCCCCTGTGACTTTGCTTTCTGTGACAATGTATAAAACTACAAGGCTCTCATGCACATTAGTACATAATGTCCCCCCTTCACCCTCGGGGACAGTGGCTTGAGAAAGATGCACCAGCTGAGCATCAATGTACAGCATAATGGATCTCTGCTGGCAGCAAGTCGAAAGCCTGTGACTCACTGCACTGGTGCTGTGACTCTTTGGAACGCACTCTGTTTAAAGCCCCCATCCTCGCCAGGTGAGAGAAAGTCAGATTCCATTGATTTTGTGATTGTGCCAAAGGCGTCATGCGCCATCGGTGATCGATAACGTCACGTGAGCCCGTGCCGTGGTGTTCCTCTCGTTTGGACACTTAGCTCCATGAGGACTGTCAATAGCACGGACGCAAATGATCCGGCTTGACTCACAGCGTGACTCTGCTTTCTGCTGATGGTCACAGGGGTGATACTTACACAGCAGAAGACTTTGGAAGCCAGGTTCTCATCAAACTGCCCAATAATTATCCTCACGTCGTTATCCTGCAACAAAAACAAAAAACAATGTTAAAATAGGCTGCTGCTGCTGCTGCTTGGGTAAATGCCACCTTGGTAAACTGGAAAAGTATTCCACCTTGGTCCCTTCCAAAATGAAAATTTTTCATCTCATTCTGTTGATAAATAGCTTAAGTGTGAAGCTGTAGTGACAATTTACTTAAATGGTACATCATAATGTCTGTGTGACACTGTCATAAGAATGACATATGACATGTGGCATTTGACATAAATCCTTCATAAACCCATTCATTTGGCCTTTCAAAAAGGACACATTCACGTCCAATAAATCCAAGAATTAAAGCAGAGTAAAGGAGATGAGGACCACAAAGGTACACAGGCATGCCCATCTTTCTCTCAGACACACTTTCGTTGTCTGGCTTCAGCTGTTATGCCATAGTGACATTTTCCGGTGTCAGGTTTTATCTCCAGGCAGCTGACATAAGCTGTAATGACATTCTATATTTTGTCTGATGTTACTTTTATAATGGTGTTATGCAGGCATAATGATTTAAAATTCAAGTGGTATTGCTGGAGCTATTTATACGTGAATGGGAATTCCAGCTTTGAGAACCTTTGCAAAATTTAAATGCTGGGGGACAGACCAGCACTGAATTGAGTCAGGGGATAGTTTGGATCTCTCAAACCCATAAAGTTCTCACAGAGTCATGTGATGCATAGGTGAAAATTACAGTTTTTCCCGATTGCTAAGACACATTTTCTGAAACCATTCACCACTTTCTCAAAACTACACACACATTCTCAAAACGTCATTCTCATCTGTACAACCAGCTAACTTTCCAGTCGAAATCAAACTTTGTCCTCAGACAATACACACAAGCAATCAAAAGCACATACTACATGACTGCCTCTTAGACACTAGACGGATTAATTCAAAACACTCTTACCAAAATGTAATTTTTCCTCTGAAATCAGTATTTTGAGAATCTGCATCATTTTGAACTTTGTAACATCACTTTACTGACATACAGATTACCCGTACATGAAGACAATATCAAGAGACATTCAAAACAATACTATACAACACCTTTGCAATGTCACATTGACAAATTACTGTATGAAGAGAGCAGAAATTTTCCACCCCTTTATTTCCAGAAAACCATAAGGAAGGAATAGTGGTACATAGGGGAGGTAGAGTACAATAGAGTACAATTTTGGAAACAAAAAAGAAAAAATTGAAAAACTTAAAAAAATATTTATATATACATAAGATAAACAAATGTAATTCCATACTGTAAATCTAATTACAACTACTCTGCATCATCATCTCCTCTCTGGTCTGAATCCAACCACAAAATTTCATCAACTTCACAAAGGATGTTTGCCCTGGCCAGGGAATGCAGGAAATATACCCTGATATGTCTAATCCAGCTTTGGATGGCTTCTATGGACACATCCTCACAGGCCTCCTCCATGGAAATCAAGAGGTTTTCTCTTGTGTAGGGGTTACTGTCATAAACCTTCCACCGCCATGCTGACAAAAATTCCTCTATTGCATTGAGGAATGGGGAATATGCAGGTAAAAAAAAGATTTGTGAATGCGGGGCGGTCATTGAACCAGGCGCGAACCAGAGCAGCCCTATGGAAACTAACGTTATCCCAGATAATAACATACGGGGACTGCTCTGGTTGCCCTGGTTCCCCTTCCTGTTGAAGTCACTGGTGAAGTTGACCTAGGAATTCAAGCAGATGTGCTGTGTTATATGGACCCAAAGTGGCATGGGGGTGGAGGACCCCTTGATTACTGATTGCAGCACATAGAGTCACGTTGCCTACTCTCTGGCCAGGAACCTTCACAATGGCACGGTGACCAATGATATTCTGTCCCCTTCTGCGCCTTGTTGTGAGGTTAAACCCTGCCTCATCGACAAAGATATACTCATGGGGCTGAGGCATCCCATCATGTTCAAAGATCACATGCAAACAAATGGCCCTATTTATAGGGATCCTGTGATTCTGATTGGTGTGTCACTAATTTATTGGCTTTGTGTTTACACCTAGGGAAAGGTGTGCTCTTTAGTGCAGTGAATGATTCATTTGGCCACTTTTGCATAGAGTTTTGCAGAAAGTGTTTTACACAATGTACTGTGTAATGTGGATTCTGGTTTTACCGTTATCTGCTTTAAGTCTGTGTGTTGGTGTCAATGGAATGATCGAAACAGAGGCCTTTTTTCAACGTGCGTTGGTTCATTAATACCCCTTAAATGAATTAGTCATACAGATTAGTGTTGGATTTAATCAAGAGACCCAGACAGAACATTAACCAGTGCAGCAATGTGCTCCATAGCACCAGGGGTGACAATCACTGTTAAAGGATGCCAGAACAATATGAATATCCCCTTCCATCACATCACAGAAACACAAGTGACATTTTCCACAGTATATGTGGGCAGCTGTGAACTGCATTTGTAACCTGCAGGTTGCAGGGTTGAATATATGAATGGCTGTTGTACTCTAATATCCTCTAGTCTTTCAGCTGTACAAATGGATAATAGGTACATTTTCTAGTGTGTAATTCAAGTAACATACAAGAATCTTAAATAAATGTCCAAAAATAAATAAATCTAACACATGTCCACTCAAGTCAAGCACTGGTAAATTAATTCTCCACTTCATATAATCAACTAAGGTAATACAGGAAGACCTAAACAGCATCCAAAAGTGGGCAGATACCTGGCAGATGACTTTCAATTTAGATAAATGTAAAATCTTGCATGTAGGAAATAAGAACCTTAGACAAGACTACTTCATGGGTGGAAAAAAACTAGAATGTGCTCAATTTGAAAAGGACTTGGGAGTAATGGTTGACCCAAGCTTAACAGGATCTAGGCAGTGTGCTGTAGCAGTAAAAAAGGCCAACAGGATGCTGGGATATATAGCCAAAAGTATTGAGTATAAATCTAAAGAGGTTATATTGAAATTATACAATGCCTTAGTCAGACCGCACCTGGAATACTGTGTGCAGTTCTGGGCACCACACTATAAAAAAGATATCGAAGCTTTAGAAAAGGTTCAAAGAAGGGCAACTAAATTAGTTCCTGGCATGAAATATAAATGCTATGAGGAAAGACTCAAGTTACTTAACCTATTTAGATTAAGCGAGAGGAGGCTTAGGGGTGATTTAATTGAGGTATTTAAATTTATAAAAGGAATCAATAAGGTTAACTATAATAGATTCTTTAGGGTGAGTTCAGTCTGTAAAACAAGAGGACATAAATGGAAACTAGTTAAGAGTAAGTTCCACACTGATGTAAGGAAATATTATTTTACACAAAGAGTTATCAATACATGGAATAGGTTGCTAGATCATGTAGTTGAGGCAGAGACCCTTGCTGTGTTCAAGTCTAGACTTCATGCAGTTTTGGATACTCTTTAATTAAGAAATGGCGAGCTTAGATGGGCCGAATGGCCTGTTCTCGTCATCATATGTTCTTATGTTCTTATATATTATCTAGCTCTCAAACAATTTCTATTTAACAAATTGATCTATCATGAACCTATGGCAGAAAACATTAATTCACATTAAAAATCATCATGACTTACAATTGGTACCGAGTACCTACTAGCCAAATGCATGCTGAAATGCAAATGGTGTCCTGTTTGTTATTAATGTTTGTTATTAATTAATAACAGCTTTTCCAGAAATAGAAGCATTTATTTACTTTGAAAATGTGACATTAATGTGTGACCAATGTTTGATATGTAATCAACATATCAATATGTAATCAATTGTAGTTTGCGCCTAATAAACTAGTGCAGTAAGCACTGGAAGGTTAGGTATAGATTCTTTTTCCTATCTCTCAGATCAATGTATAGCCTTTCACTCCAGGAGCCTGTGGAAATGCTACCTCCCATTGACTCAACTAAATCCATTGCTTTTCTTGACACGAGCAGAATGGTTTTCTCAGCTGTCTTTCAGTCAATATTTGCTCTGCGACTGAAAGAGTTTTTCAAAGGATCGGATGAGCCAAAGGCAGTACGCTTTCAAATCTTGTGTTGCTCTCACATTTCGTCAGCAAATCATGTTTATGTATGGGCTCATCTAAGGTATACAAATGTCAAGTTTAAAAAATCAACCCTTTCTACTGCTGTCAAAATGGTCAGCACACATAAACCCTCCAACACTTTTAACAGCTTTAGGTCAGCCGTTATGTGGGTCAGCCATTATGTAATTAAACAAATCAGATTTATTGATTGGCCACTTGATGCTTGAGTTCAGTGCAGCGGATATGTGTCACAGTGACAGTATGAATCTGAACATGGCTTTTTTGTTTTTGTGGACACTGCATATTGCCAAACAACACGTATGTCTAATTTGTATCTACAATGTTGCACAGTGGGAGCTCGAAATGATGTGGCAAGAATTCTGAGTACTTCCTCCGCAGGCAATCCCAGGATAACACAATTGGGGCTAGTGTGTGGTCTCCAGACCATTCCCACAGAACTCCATCAAAAGCCTCATCTCCCCAAAGCCATGGTAGCATTTTACTCAAGCCAAAAGCATGCTGGATGATTGGGGCTTTTTGTCTCAGTGTTTCTGCCATTCAAAGCCCTTTGTTTGCGCTCAGCATTCTCATCTGTACAGCCACTGTTTCCCTTCACTTCAACTCATGCCCAGACAAGTCTCGGGCGTGTCTCATACGGTCACATGGTGGAACGCAAACAGCTGGGACAGGGGGGAGACAGAACTGAGGCCTTGGAGAGAAACAGCACTTACCACTCAGAAAGATGACTCATTCTTTTCTTCTTTTTTGGATATTTTTCCCCTTTTTCACTTTGAGGTTTGGAATCAGCAGTGACCTGTGCCCGCCTTGCCTCATAGCCACACCTCCTGCACCCGCTCATGGATCGTTGCTGCACACTTCCAGCACACTCTCCCTGTGATGCCTACATATATTGAACACGCTACAAACTATACTATGGCAAAGCTGGGGCTGAGTGGAAGATTGACATATTTCACACTGATGACAAGCAATCACCTATAGTCCTCAATAACTCAGAATTGTCTATAGTCACCAGTAAGTACTGAATGATTACCTGGGAAAACTTAGCCAGGCTAAGCCCAGATGATATATCACAGACCTGAACTAGTAATGCCTGGCCTATGGCTCAACCTTCGCTCAGAGCGCGCACCTAATTTCAGCTGAACCACCCAGTCGCCCCTATAGCTACTTCACAAACACCCAATGACAGATTTCCAGTTAACAAATAAGTGAGACAATATGTCTGTTAAATTTGTAGCTGTATTGAAATAAGAATGCATGTGGTATCAGTACCACAAAACAATCATCATTACTCAGGGTACTGTACGTGAGTGTACAAGACTATTATTCTAAAGAAGAATAACACAGATGAATACCCCACATTCTGGATGTGCTATGTTGACAAGGCTTCCAGCTGCATGTGTCAGGGCTCCGCCCCCTTAGCTGTGGTGTTTTGTTTTCCTCTGTCCATGTGCTCTTGTTTTCCTTGTGTTCCAGCCCCGCCCCGCTCCCCGCCTGGTCCCCGCCCACCTGATTTCCTCACTGCCTTCACCTGCCTGCCTGCCCACCCGCATCCCATCTCCTTGTCACCCCAGCCCTGTATCTTCCCTGCGTGTCTCTGTCTTGTTGCTAGTTTGTTTCAGTGTTTTTCACCTGTCTCGTCCCCGCGTTAGTTTTCCTGATTGTTTGTTGCATTGCCGATCCTGCCTGTTTCCCGACCACGATTTCTGCCTGCCGTTTGGACCTGATCGCTACCACTCACCTGCCTGGTTCCTGACCCTGTCCGCCCCGACTCCCGATTCTGGATTTGTCCCCGGACTGCTTCTCTGTGTTTCGAACCCTGCCTGTCTCTGGAATTATGAACTGCTTGTCGATTTCAATAAAACATCTGGAACCAGAATATCCTGTGGTCCGCGTGTGTGTCCCGATCACCGGCTTAACAGCATGTTAAGGCATTATGCACTGGAGTTATTGGTCTGGGAGAGACTATAGGGTACACACAATGAAATCCCAACTTGGGAGGCTGCATAAACATGGTAATCTGACAGGTATACAGTAGAAGAAAGGATACATTATCAAAATTTAGGAATAAAACTGAAAGCAGCTTAGATTCCCTTTGCCAGACGCAAGGATTATTACAAAATACTGAGGTTTACCTACTGTAACTGGTCCCCTCTTTGAGCAAGGTGAAACAAAATGATACATAGGTGTACGGGGTATTTGTACAACATGGTGGGTTACAAAAACACATTTCAGCATCGAAACAGGCCTTCCAGCCATCTCATAGTATTCCCCCACCATGGAAAGAGGCATGAAGCCATCTTTTAGGCTTTAGTAGCAGCCCTATTAAGTAAGCTGTTAATGCAATCCAAATAGAAGAGTGTTCAACCACATCTATAGACCCTTGTACTTTAAGTGATTTGCTATATTAAGTATTCCCATAACATCATGACACATTTTTTATGATAGGAAAATGGTGTAGGTAATGCTGTTATATCCGCATACACAAATGGAAAAAAGCTTGTAGTGAACCAAAAACGTCAACGCTGAGGTAAGAGTGGTCAAACCTTTCTCACAGCACTGCTGTGAAGTTAAACCAATGCTGGCTATGGTGAAGTGTGCATTCCTTAAAGTGTTCATCTGATGTCTAAAAATAGAACCCTCTGTGAGCATAACATGCTCTATAAGATGCATTACAGCTGGGGTTTCTGGGTCTTTAGGGAAATAGAATACTGTAGCTGCCCTACTGCAATTAATTATAGCTCAGCAGCAGTAGCTGTGACGGTGATCGAAATAGTAAGAGTAGTCATATAGTTATACAGTAATAAATATGCAGCGTTAATAGTCATTTGGAAGTTGATTTCTTATTCCAGATGATCTTTGTTCACATGTATAGGTGGAAACTTCTCCAGCTTCCCAGAAGATGCGAAGTTCATATATAAGATTAGTTTTGCATCCAGAAATGGCTTTTCTCTTTAAATCATATTGAGAGAAGTAGGGGTCCTCCACAGCTTTGATCTGCTGGCTTGGATTATGATGTCATATCAGCACCTTGGAGAGCGAAAGACCTGTGTCTGCTGGTGCAGTAGAGATTGAAGAAACATAAAGCTGCTCGTGAAGGTACAAATGTTGCTCACTAGAGCTGGCAGTCAACGAACAGAAGATGTGTCACGCTTCTTACTACATTAAATTGAAATGGATCACTGAATCCAGACATTTGACAATCACGAGAGCAGCGAATTAATCAGGAGTAAGAACAGAGATGTTAGAAGGCACCTAGAAGCAAATATTGGGTCAGGAACACAGTCAGATTTTATAAACAGTGACTGCACCAGCCAGGATTGGGTTCATCAAATTACTCTTCACAATATAAAACACATATTGGACAGGTTTGACTTCATCTGCGTGTGTGCTCTCAGGATATCCCCTGGATTTAAAGGGGACACTGTCTCTCAGGTGGGATGTAGCTGGAGCGTTGGGTAGTAAAAACTATCCACCTGCTGACACTGACACCTGCTACTTGTAAGCACTGTGTGGGCATGATACATTTTGTTGCATTTGTTACCAATTTGTCCAAACAATTATTCATAAAATCACTTATTTGAGAGAGACAAGCTTTATGATGTTCTATACCTAGAATTTGGAATGTGAACCAAAGAGTGAATTTCACACTAAAAGTTGTAAAAAATAGAATAAACACTACTGCAGATAGAATGAAGATCATCACAAATAGACTAAAGACGACTAAAGCAGACTAAATTCCACCCCAGATAGATTAAACACTTTAAAAAAGAGGGAGAGATGGCTTAGCTTTATACAATCCCAGCATGATCTAATAAAAACTACCAGAAGTGAAAGTGTAAATTGATGACCAGTAATTTCTGCATTCATGTTATTGACAGGAAAACAGATGTTTAGATGGCTCCTTTATATTTCCAGTAGCGTTTCCTTCCAGGGTGACAGGATGAATGAAAGTTCCAAGACCAAAACTCCCCCCAACACTAGAATCATCTATAAAAATGCATGCCTTTTTGATGCTCCTGATGCCTTTCCAAGACCCTCCACCTCGTCCCTTTCCTGGTGTCACACATTAGGCCGACGCCACTCACCTTTAGCTTCTTCACGTTGACGCAGGGGTCGTTGGAGAAGCTCTCTGTGTCAGCGATTTGAATGTCTGCCTTCTCCAGCTCATTAGTCAGGTCGTTCCTCACCTGTCAGGGAGGGGGAGAGAGACAGGACCTGAGCAATGCCGGCCAGGCAGTAGAAGCCCTAATTTGGGTACATCATCGCTGAGTTAACCCGAGCTTTGATTAATGTCCTCATTTTCGCTGAAGACCCTCTGCTTGAATCCAAAATGCCCTAACTGCTATGTGTCTGTGGACAGCCTCTAATGCACTCGAACCCCTGTTGTTTGTGGGATGGAGCTATGTGTGGTCTCCATTAATTTACCCCCAATTATCCTGTAGAAACCATTTGTGATTGTCAATTAATGCACTTAAAGGAAATTAGGCTTTCAAAACTGGAAATTATTTCTTGGTTCCCATTGCGTTTTGGCATACATGCTTAAATCAAGGCACTGCTGGGCTTTCTAAGCACATTGTCCCTACTAGTAGAAGAGGAAATGCATTTTTTCACTATTTGCAGTGGTGCAAATCCAATTTTGGTGATGGAGGTTAGACACTGCACAGGAACAGAAATGCAAACACAACATATTGCAGTCATATACAGTAGATCATACAATTAAATAATCTCCCACAAGCAGACAGTGAATATTGTGGAACACTAGAATCCAAGTAAAGATAAATGAACTAGTGACTTGAGGGCTGCAGGGTCAAGTCCTGAGTGGGGAACTGTGTTGGTTTGGTTGAACACAGTAATCAGTCTGAAACTCCTTTGAGAAAAATTGTCCTGTGTGAATTCATCACGAGCAAAATGTAATCTTGTGTCAGAGCCACGATGCTTTCAGAGATAGTGCCCTCAAAAATGGCAAAATGTGCTGCGTTCAGAACAATCCTCGTGACTCATCATATTTGTGGAAATAGCTTTGGAGAAGTGCAGTGTGAGCATCCCTTTGATTGCATGTAAATTTTATTTTGTTTATTTAACCTATATTTAACCAGGAAGTTAGTCCCTTGAGATTCTGTATAAAATCTCTTTTTTGAGGGAGACCTGGCTAAGAAAGCAGATTTAAAATACAGTAAACGTTTTACTTTAAATATAGAGGACAGAGGTAGAAGATGATTCCTCCTGTGGATTTCTTGGTGCTGGACCATGTTTGTAAATGCTCTTACACAGAGCGACATACAAAAATGAGTACAGAAACCCAATAAAGTTGCACCAAAGGCAGTGGGTACAGGAAACAGCTAACCACATCCAAACATGCCACAGTCCAAACAGTCTCTTACACAGTGATGCAATAACTAGTGCATGCAAGCTTCAGTCAGTGCACAAATGTCAAACGTAGGTGCAATACAACATACCAAGCAAGATAATGACATGAATAAAAGGAAGGCAAATTATCTGATGCCTGAATGCCATGACCATCACTGTCCCTGTGAGGCCTTGCATCTGTGACCAAAAGAGGAACCACAGGCATTTCTGACATATCAGAAGATGCCTAATGAGATACATCAGCCTCGCAGTGGGAAGGCCACTGAACACGTAAGAGGGATACATGCCCAGAATGCTGGGGATTTGAATCTGATGGGGTCCTAATATTGCACCTTGGAGCAAGGTGAACAACATGACTCGCTTCAGTAAATTTAGAGCTACAAAACAAACAAAATGCAAACTATATGAAGGTATCTGCTGGGCTCATGAATGATGTAACATTGTACTGGCAAATGCTGGTGGAAAAATGAATACAATGCATTTAATTTAAATTGTATACTCACAAACACAGACACACATGCACACAGAGACGCCCCGAGATATTCCCCAGATAGACACACGCGCGTACACACACACATTTTGCTTGCTGACGTACTTTCTGTCTACTTTTCCTGTGAAGTGTTAAACGTGATTTTCCCCAATGCAGGTGTGTGTTGGGAAGGCTTTTAATGGACAGATTTAACTGGAAAGAACTGTCAGAGCGGTAAAAGAGCTCAGGTGGATTAAAGGATTTTAAAGCAAACCTAAACCCACAGAAGATGAGTATGATGTGATGGAATATATAACGCATTTGCATGCTGACCTGTCAGCTGAACCCAGGATAGAAATGATAAACAGGAAGTGAAGCGAGTTGGGTGTGTCTTGTCGACTGTTTGTGTGTGATTCCAGCAGCAATGTTTTCCTTGCTCTGCAGTTGTATGAAAACCGCTAGAAATTTCATCATCTTACCAAAATATCCTGTTGCTTCATACCCTTCCATTTTTGCGATTAATGGTCGTTACTGTGTCACTTGAGAACATAATTGCCTGTTTTCACTGTTTGTACCTCATGCTGTAAGCTGAGATACTGACACACACACACACACACACACACACACACACACAAACACAAAAACATATTCACACAGGGCAACAAGCTTGACCGATGTAAGAGCCTCTTCAACAATACTATCATGCTCCACCGTTTTAATATAGCAGATAAACGCTCTGCATCATTTCACTATCAAACTCAAAATGTATCAGCTGTTTTTCAGCTTGGTAAAGTAGTCAGTAAAACAAGAGTTAGGGGAATCGTGGGAGATAACGCAGAGGACAAGCTTCTACGGGAGATCTGAACACATCCACTCAGAATTTAAACACCTTGTTCCAGTCCGTTGGCATTTTCTGGGAAAAATAACATGTGAGAACTTGTCTGGGCCTATGCAGTAGAGACAGCACAGAGAGACACACCTCATGAGACATAATTTCTACTGTGTACTGTTATGGTACCAATATCTTTATTTAAGGCCAGTGTCCGATAGAACCAGCATTTTACTCTGTTGTCAGAAATGCTTTCAAAGTTCATAGTCTGGTCAATGGCTGCTATTTCAAAATAATACCCATGACAAGTACACCCATGAGTGTACTTAAATTTACATCATGTATATATTCTATTGTTTGTAGAACTTTTAATTTGTGATTTTCTTCTCTTTTCATCAGTGTTTCATTTTTCATCTTATTTTATTTTGTGTATCATAATTATGTTTTTCTGTAATGCTGTCTGTTAAATGCTCCTGCAGCACTTCCTTTATTAAGAAAATTTGATATTGGAGTAGAAAAAGAGAAAGCCTTGCATAAGAATTTTCAGAAACACTTTTGCCAAAGCTAAACTGATAAATTCAAGCACTTGATTATCCATAGCTGTGATCTATGCAGGCGATCTATCCAATTAAACTCTTGAAAGGAACTCGTAGTCACCATTTCGACGATCATTTAGGTCAGCCATCCTCTTAAAATCACCCTCTTTGAGTACACGCCGAGGCTGCATTCTGCAGTGCGTTATGCTACACGTGTTTTGTGGAGAAATGCCAGGTAAACCCGCAGCCTGAGTGACAGGCTAATATCCCAGATCGATACGACCTGGTTTTGCTCTTTGGAAACAATAACCCGAAGAGGTTCGGTGCAGCTCCAGTGACAGGCCGACGCGGCACACCCAGATGGGCGGAGGCACCTGGCAGCCGCTGGCCTTGCTGGCTGCCTGCGGCGAGGCACCAGGGGCCGCTGCCTGGAAAGGCTTTTGTTTATTGGGTAATCCCAATCTCACCGGCCCTGGGGCGGGCTCCCCCGGTGCTTCTCCATCTGATAGCCGTGGCTGACAAGAGAAGAGCGAGCATGCGCCACGGTCCGGGCCCAAGCAGGGATTCCCCATCATCCCTCTACTGTAAATAATGGGAGAAAAAAGCAGAATAATCCACACGCGCATGACCTGTTCGGGAGGCTGTTTGGGACAGAGCAAAATCTGGATCAGATGACAGCCGCAGTCGTATTACGCTGAAAGTATTTAATTTATTGTGGCTGTGAAAGGACATTACGGCAATAAGGTTCTATTTATAGGGCGTTTTTTTTTTTTACGACAGGCCAGGGCTGCGCTCACAAAGCGATCAAAGCTTACGTCCTGCCTGAGCGGGGAGGTGCATAAAGATGTTCAAACAGTGAGCCTGAATCAGGGCCGGCATCTGAGGTGAGGGGAACGCGAGCGCCTGCCAGCGGAGAGGGTGGCGGCTGAGTTCTTATGCTGTGTGACTCTCAGGGTCGGAGCGTCCTCTCTCTTCATGCCTCGGCCCGTGTGTGATTGGGCGGCAGGGTATGGGATTAGCCTCTGACGTCAGTGCTGCGCTCGTGCCATCCCAAACAGGAAATGCTTGCTCTGGATTGGGTGCAATTTCAACAGATCATGCATGATTTAGTCCCTTACACATACAGTGTAGCGGGCTGAAAAGAACAGACAGCAAACTCCAAGCATGAAAACCTTTGTGAGCATGACACACTAATCTCAACAAACTTCTGGCAATGAAGGCATATATGTATGCATACATACATACTGCATAGAAATAGTGATAAACATACAATCATATAATCACATATAAATGTATAGCATCAGTGAGTATACTCTTATTTGTATATTTAACTATATGTTATATGACAATATTTATAACTCCCAATTGCTGAACATGACATATGCACTACATTTTTAATACCATATTTTAATATTCCTTCTTTTCGAAGCTGCAGTGGTGAGAACTGTTTTTGCATTAACGTGACTCAAATCCTATCAGCATAACCTTCACATTGATCCATTTTGACATCAGCACGATGTAGCTGCTCCTTTGGTGCACCTCCCGATTTTGTTAATTCCTGGCAGTGAATGGGGGAAAAGGCTGAAGCGTGCAGGCACCTTTTCATTCACCACCACCTGACTACACTCAAAGCTCTACACTGACAACATCCCAAAATACTATGTCACAAAAACATATATATATTCCAATAGCTGGAACCACTAAAAAACAATCATATACATTTCTCTTCTCATGCTGCTATCTCTGGACCCAGTCAAAAACAGTGAAACGAGACAAGACTGTTGATTGCTAAGAACCTTCAGAAACATCCAAGTTAAATGACGAGTCGTAAATTCCTGAAGTAGGACCTCGTTTTGCTATCTGAGGAACAGTTCTGACCAAAGTAGTGGGATGAGGCCAGAGGAGACCAGCGAGTATTTGGAGGCTTCTTTAGAATGTCTGAATTAAATGACCGGGTGCAATCCTTGCATGTCAGACCTCATCCTCCTACCTGAGGGGTAGCAGGCTGGTCCACCTTTTACAGCAAGCTGTTAGCCTCCTGCTTTACCACTGGCTCTCAGACAGGGATTATGCATTATTAAGCACTCTGCAATGAAATCCCACCCGCCGGTTAAAGGCGGATCGCCCAACCCTGCCACACACGCTGCTCCCAGCCAGTCGGTGGAGGGGAGGCCGCGGACCCCACGTACAGCACAATCGAAACATTTCGGAGAACGTTTCCTGATAAATAGATTTAATTCTTTGGCACAGCTCCCATCATTCTAATCTTTAATGGTGGAAAAAAAGGGATTCAGACTTAATCTGCAAGACGCCATGCCGCGGTGTGATTCAAAACAAGACCTTAATCCACTTATTTGACAGACACTTGGGTGGGAAAAAAATAAATCTAAACAGCTCCTGCCATGTGCCAGATTTGGAGAGATGAAAAAGGGCTTACGTTCGAGCCAGGGAGAGCGATCCTCCGAAATAAAAGTCAGATAAACTCCACACTCAAAAATCACAATCATTCCAGCATGACTGCTGTTTGTGTAAGAGATTGCTTATGGAAAGTTAGTTTCACTCTGTACGTTAAGATTATTTCTACATGAACTAGCATAACCAAACATTTCTAGATAAATGACTGATATGAATCTCAAATACAACTAACCTGATTCCAGGCTAAAGATCCACATTTCAAGCTTTAATGCTGTATACTGCCAATCTATGTAACTTTATTTAACTGGGAACGTGACTGCAGGGCGTGTTTTAATATGGCTGTCTCTGAACTTCAGCCCATCTTGGGAGGGAAAGGGTTGAGGGGATACAGGAGTTTGGGCACCAAGGTGAAATGATTATTTTCACCATTTTTGCACTACACAATTGTCACAGTTCACAATTACGGCAGAAACTGTGGTGTGTGGCAGCAGTGTGGTCTGTTTAGTCTGCTAAATGATGATAATGCAATGCAAATTTCACTAGACCATTATTATATTGATGATAATAATGATATTCTGGTATTTGGTTCAATCACTACACATCCGCACCAGTTGGATTAATGGTCTAGCAAATTGTATGTTGGCCCTAAATTCTCCCATTGGGACACTTGCATAATGGAGAAGTTTGCACATTCTCCTCCACTTAGGATCTACAGTTTGGGCGGGGCCATGTCCAGCTGCACAGCCTGCTGGGAACTCCTTCTGCCTGCTCCGGCATGCTCAGTGTGACCCAGTGGCAGGACAGCACAGGTGGGCAGGGTTCCAGCGTACTCATCTCCTCATGAAATGCCCATGTATTTATAGCTGACTAATAATTAAATGGCATCGCTCTCATTAGGGGGCGCCTCACCTTCAGGCAGATCCGGGGCTTCCCCTGAGATGCATGTATCCCTAATGGGGAACAGCGGGACAGGATGTGCAGGTGGAAACTGGGTAAGGGGATTACGACGGTGCGCAGCTGGGACAGGCTCACTGCGCACCCTTTAAAACGAGGACAGAACACCATCCCACATGTCCCCTGCTTGGTGGCTATAATGCACTGTGACAAGAAAGAAGCAACCACAGCACACAAACAGTAGTACTGCTGCTGTATACATGCAATACCCTTGTGACGGAGTGAGTATGCGCTCTGACTGCCATACCAACGAGCCTGGCTCTTTGGCATCGCGGTCAACGTCACATGGTTGGTACCCCGTAGACCCGGGTTCAAGGCTGGGTGGGGTGACTGCTCTCGCCCTTTGCTACAAATGGTGTTAGAAATGGGATGGCTTGCCGCGGGGCCATCGGAGGCGTGCCCAGTGTGTGAGCTGTATGAAGGACCCCCAGGTTTGGTTAACCCCAGTGTGTGAGGGACCCCAGAGATGGGTGGGGCACCCTGGGATGGGAGAAGTACAGCAAGGGAATGCGTGAGGGACGCCTTGGTGTGTGAAGCGCATGGGCGTGCTTTCCAAAGGGGAGGGCAGTGTGACGGAGTGTTGTCACTACAGTTGAGTATGCGCTCTGACTGCCATATCAACGAGCCCGGCTCTTTGGCATCGCGGTCAAAGTCGTGTGGTTGGTACCCCATAGACCCGGGTTCAAGGCCGGGTGGGGTGACTGCTCTTGCCCTTTGCTACAACCCTATGACTGAGAATGTGTGTTTATGTCTATATACAGTAAACACACACAAACACATGTAGATAGATAGACTGGTAAAGTATACCAGTGTCATTCTGTTCGTTAACCTGTTTGCACTTTGGGCCCCATGCATTATGCATGAGTCCTCCATTTCAGTGTTTTCTCAGTTTAAAAAGCAAACGGACAGCAGTTTAACACCACACCATCACTGAGGACAGCACATTTGCCTCCGCTGGTGTGAGGAGCTGCGGACACCGTGGCCTCTCTGCCAGCGATGGGCAGAGCTGTGACCACCGAACAAACATCTGATAAACGCCTCCTTGCAGCCCTGTCAGATCCGTTCTCAGCAGCCTGCCTCTCACCAGAGGGGCAGTCTCTGTGTCAGGGGGTCACAGGGCTGCCTCATAGTATTTGCAGAGATGTGTCTCACACACTGGACATCAAGCCTTATCTTACAAGCTGGTTTAAAAGGCACCAAGGCTGTTCTGTGAAAAACAACTAGCCTTAGAGTTATCACATGTTCTGCATCATATTATTGTCATTTAACAGATGCTCTTACCCAGAGTGACTTATATAGGTTACAATTTTACATGCGATCCATCTATACAGCTGATTATTTACAGGAATTCTGAGGCTGGAATTGTCAACAGCGCCCCAGCAGGGAATCGAACCAGCAGCCTTTTGGTTATGAGGCCTGGTCCTTACTACTACAGAACACTGCTGCCCAGTGTTCTAATTGGATTTGCCCCAGGAGAAGGATTTTCTTGAATGTACCAAGCGTACAAGTAAATTTCTCTGACAAGGCTGTCTGATGCAGGTTTGAGACATCCAGCCAAAAACAGGGTTCTCACAGGTTGTTTTTCAATCCCACAGCGCATTTTAAGTAGCATTCAGTGTATCCATTTCAAAAGGGAAGGATCATAATTGCGTGCCAGATGGACCACAGTAAATTAAAATATCAGCAATGCAAAGCATGTTCATGTTTATACAACACATATCTAATAACTGCTTGTTAAATATCCTGTTTTCTCACTGCATACATTTGTGATGCAGATCTACAGGAAAATGGAAATAAAATTGTGTAAAATTCAGAACAATTATAGATGTTTAATAAAGTGTTAATTGACTGATTTATGCATCATTAAAATACACTGAGGGTGTTTAGCCCATTATTAATACATGCTAGTAAATATGCTATTAGGAAACCAGCAATGGTTGTTAGGTTCCATACACATATGCACTGTTGAGATTATATTTCTGTATGTATAGGTATATACATTATCCTCCATAGTCATTTGTGGTTAAAAAGGAATGAAAGCATGAAAAATTAAAACAGAAAACAGAAAAATGTCCATATCGTATATTTTCTTCTGCTTAATTTTTTTAGATGCTGTAGTTAAGCATACATATTTTTTCTGATATATATTGTTTTTTTTTCTTAGATTAGTTGTAAGTGGACCACATTCTAAAGTGTTGCTAAACAAGGGTATAGCAAAAAATATAAGTATATAGTATATATAAACTATATAGAAAAGTATATAAGTCAGGACATAGTAAACTATAGTCTTTGAAGAGATAAGTAATGTCACAAATTGCAATGATTAAAAAAATTATTCTGCCAGTTTTACTCACAACCCTGTGATTTATATCACTTGGTTTGACTCATCTGTAACTGGAGTAGTCCATCTGCACATGTTAAAGTTCCATTAGCATCCCATTAAAGCTGCAAAGGTATTACTGTGTGAAACTATCAGCAGCATGCCTTGAATACGGCCCGGGACAAAGGCTACTTTTCGGTTGTGAAACACTGACCCAGGGTCAGCCCTACAAATTGTTGGCAGCTTTGCGGGACTTAGCGGTGGCTTCTTCTGCGAGGCAAAGCTGAGCTGTAAGGTCACGACCCCCAGAGTGTGAGACTGTACAGCAGAATACAGACTCTCCTGCGTCTTACAGAAACTCAGTGAAGACATCTGTGCACAAAATGCTGAGGAAAGCAGGCAGTGACTGTGTATTCCCCATCTCCCTGCAGACATGCATTGTGGGGACAATACGTGTGGGGGCATGTTTTTGCATTACAGAGCTGTTTGCACGTTGTGGCACCACTCAAAATGCCATTTTTCACTAAACCAACTTGTGCTGCAGGTGATAACCTTCTTCAGCTTAGCCTAAAGCACATCACTGATCCCCCTTTTCACAGAAATAACCACTTTACATGCTAATGTGCATCCGGCGATAATGCAGAATGAAACGGGTCTTTTCTGGTCTCCTCAGACCACGTGGTGAGAAATGCTGTTGGGCGTGGGGATATACCCTTAATGCCAAATGCAACACCACACCAACAATTTCTGCTATCGATCAAGACTAAATCTAACAATACAGTTATAGCCCAAATGCTCTGAAACAGCAGTGAACCCGAATAAAAGCCAACTGTGCAGTTCATCCTATAGATATTTTTTATATTGACCAGACAGGCAGCTTCACATTGAACATTCACTCTCTGCCATTCTTATAAGTTAAATGTGTTCTTGCTGATTTGTTATGTGTATTCTCAAAGAGGTGCGGTCAAGAGATCCAAAGTTAGTATATCAATACACATAGTAGTGGAACCTCCAGTTGCTAATTGGAACTTCCTAGTCAATGAAGTTCTGAGAATGGAAGTAATGCAGGAGTGTGATAATAAATAGATTAGCTTTGGTTTTACTGATTTTAAATAGTGTCGAAATGCAAAGGTAGACATAGTTTGTCTCTGCATACTAATGTAAAAAAGGATGTTTCTTACAATCCTATGGGAGGAAACCATTTTTAATAAGTTTTGCAAACCATTACACCATCAAATACCACATAAAAGCCTATATATTGTCAGGATAGGCTGATGGTGGACACAGCTGTTTACATTACCACATCCATATAATATGAGCACCTGCTCTAAGCTGTTTCCTATGAAAAAGCAGCCAGTAGGGGAGCTGGAGTTACTTGATGATGGGGGCAGGGTTCACAAAAGGGTGCACGGCAACCAGAGGTGGTTCTGCCATTTGATACCCTCCTTTCAGTCTCCATCAGTTGGGGTAGGCCGTGCCTCCGCCCGCTCGCTAATGAGGCTGCATGGAGCAGGATATCAGCAAACTGCAGGTGGGTTGCATTAACAGGGCAGTCTCCAGATAGCCTGCATTGTTTTAAAAGGCCAAGAAGCTTGAAAGCAGGTTCAGTGTGGCGTGATCCCGGAGATGTCGATCTTTCCGAACGAGTCGTCAGACCTGCTCACTGTAACACCCTGCCTGAGTCATTCAGCTCTGTTGCTCTTTCATAAACCTTTCCACTCCTCAGAGAGTAGTGATTGCTAGGGTAAAAACAAGGCACTGAATTGTGCTATATTGCCATCACTTAAGCAACAGACAAATATATGCACATGGCTTGGATTTGTACTCTGTTGTGATTGGCTGGACAGCTGTGGTATATTTTCTAATATTTGGTATGCAAGTTGGAAAGCAGATCCTGAAAACAAGCTTTAAGTATTATTTCAAAGTTCATACTTCAATCATAGACATGAATTCTACTGCGAACTGCCTATATTGATTTACTATCTCTTTGGAACTCAAGCCAATCCATCAGAGCAGGGTTCTGAATTCTATTAACAGATATTTTCATTGTTAATGTTAATCTTGTAGCAACGGTTGCTCTAAAAATTTCTGCCATGCTCCAGGCTAACTTAACAAAGACAATGACGTAACATTGACTGGCCTAAATGCTGAGACAGTTGAGTTGACAGTCAATTCAGGGATAATCAGAGATCACAGGTATTTACATGCCATGTAAAAATCCTACATTTCCTGTCAAAGAGCAGGAAACTTCCATTTACCAGTGTTAGGAGACAGTTTTGTGGAATGGCATGGCGTTTGATCCGGAGACACGCGATGTGTATTCGAATACAAACGCTGGAGACAAGCGATGTGTAATTGAATACAAAGCAATGTCGCTACATCCGACCGGAGCCGAACGGCGCCTCTTGTGAACCCTATGGAGCCAATTAGGTTACAGGGCTCAGGAAATACCCAATTAGAGAGGGAGCTGTTTAGCTATGCACAACTCCACAAGACCAATCAGAAACAGCACCCCCGCTGGTTATCATAACTCATATGCAAATGTGACTGCTATTAACTGTATAAAAAATGAACTGAATTCTATACCTGTTGAACTTCTGCTCAATGCTAATGTTCCCACGGCCGGCTGTGCTAATAAACCTTCCTGTCTTTTGCTACGAACATCGAATCTGCTTCTTTGTCGTAACAAAACGCTTTTTGGTGTTCAGGACGTTGAAAACACCAGTTTACCAGGTTTATAGGATTTTCCTTTTGCTGTGCACCGCTGCAAGCAGACAAATGGTTGGAGATTTCTTCTTTTTTTCTAAGATGCTACATGGTTTTCTGCCACAAATCACAATAATGCCATCATACTGCTGCTGAAATATGACATGCAAAACCGAAACAGGGGGCATGGGGAAAAGAGGAGTGACTCTGCAAGCTATAGAAATGTAGAGGGGCAGGATTATGAGGGCACAGGGGTGGGCATCCTTCCGCATGAGGAAAAATGCAGCTCTAGAGATGGAAAAGCACAATTACAGAGTGGCATTTTTGTGGCCCTCTGCAAATCGTACCGCAGGAGCAGAGAAAAATTTTGATGTACATTGCAGCTATTTCTGTGTTTATATGATGTTAGAAATTGTGTAGGTCCTTACAGTCACTTAATGTACTTCCATGCCTCTTCGTCACTAAGATGAAGCAGGACACTGCATATTGGTCATGGAAGTTTAAGCGATGAGCCAGCAAAACGTATTGTCTGGTTATAGTGATATGCGGTAGGAGTATAAACCGTATACAAGATACAATTAGCATATACACTCACACACATAGATGCATAGTTTTTCTTGTTCCTGGTTTCACAAGCTAAAATAAATCAAAAGAGCAATCTTCCAAGGTTCCCCATTAGTAGTCAGCAGTTTTTTTTTTCTCTACAGACATAAAATAGACAGGAGGGGAGCACAGTAATGAGTTTTCAAATGATGTAGCCTGAACTCTCATTAACACCAGCAGAACATTACCGCTGCTACCTAGGGTGCAGCTCTCTGAGTGCACCACTGTGTGGAACGAGTTACAAAAACTACAGACGATGCGTTTAAGCACAGGGCTGTGTGGTGCAAGGATGGAATTTTGTGGGAGTGACAATGGTTTCCAGGACGCCACACCCAGCGGTTTTCTTATGGCTGTGTTCCAAATGAAAATGTCTGGCTACAAAGGGAAGACAAAGGATGTGACCTCTGTTGGTGGCCTCTGTAGGTGAGAGCAATGAAGTAATTCTATTCTGACACCACTCTGAAGAACAGTAGCAATGGAAACACAGACATGCATGTGACCGTGGCAGCATAACATTAGCATTGACTGATTTTTAAAATTTTGTTTAATGACACAAAATAGTGAATCTAGCCATGGAATCTACTGTAACTACTTACATTTATGAGTGAGCGAAATTGTACCCTATTGTCAGCTTTCTCAAGAAATGCAGTGCCTTCCACAACCTTAACAAATATCATCTCCTGTCTCCATCTCCATGTCTATTGGTTGTCCATATTGGCGTGGACACTTCAGAGTACCCTTGGAAGCTATCATCCTGAAACATTTCTGAATTGGAACAACCCTTTAGAATGGTTGCCATTTAATTCGAGCCTTCAAATGCCTTTTCAGAGGGAACAATTTCTCAATTTTAAGCATGCAGCTTTACCTGGCAAAAGATCCAAAACGTTGCCGATCAAATTTCTGAATTTCTGCTTGGTTATACGTAGCCAACTACACATCTAGTTTGAAATGTAAACCTTGATTTAGCTGTGAATGTGACTCATTTTCCAAGGTCACCTTCTTTTTTTTTCACTTTTTAGAGTGGAAGTATGTATTTCTGCTCTCAGATGCATATATGCAAATATAATGCAAAAATGTCCCATAATAATCAAAATGGAAATATTTGCACAAAGGGAATGAATCTGGATTTTGTTTCTTAGCGTCTCCTTGACTTTGGGGTTGTAAATATACAGGAAAATAGCAAGCAAGCCGCAGTTTGAGTTTGCAGAGAGAAACTATAAAACAGAGATTGAAAAAAGATTGAACAGCCTTGTTTGCCTCTAAAAGTACAGAATATGCCTTGGACGATTCAACAGAGGATTTTATATATGCATAAAGATATATACACATACATACACTCCCTGCTGGCTGACATATCTATCATACCTTCAAATCACCTCAGCTCATTTAAAACCCTGCCGCTTGACTGGACCTAAATACAACCATGTTTAACCCCCCAGAGCATGGTTCACAACTCACACCAATTTTCAGAAGCCAGTGATTGCCCACCAGGCACTCAAGCTCCTCCCACCTACAGTCTATCATCCAACCCTTCTGCATCAGCTTAGTGCTTAGCAACAACTGGTCACCTGGCAATTTCTACCCACCCAGGCCATGCATCCCAAACATGTCCCCCCAGGGTGGAATGAAGTACCTCTGTATACAATTATATGTGACTGATTCTATGTGTACCTTACCTCTATTTTTTAGCCTGACATGTTCACACTGATATGTTGCTTGCTAGCCTGGACTTATGCCATTGTGTTTACTATTCTTACGATATAAACTCTGCCACTCCGTTTAAGATGCACTGGGTAAGAGTGATGGCTAAAGAAATAACAGATACAGTGCATCTTCACAAGGAGCTTGCTACAGAGTTCATTACAATAAGAAAAGAAAAACACAGCAGTCACGCGCAGGAGATCAAACAGCCAATCGGTGATCAAAGAAACGTATATGCATATAAATGCGCACACACAATGAAGCTAGTCCTTTTAGATTACATGGGAGGAGCCCTTGTTTTTCCATCCCTAAAATAATGAGTGTGTAGTGTTTTCTGTGTAGCCTTTCTCAAGGAGTGGTGTGTGGAACAGGTGAGCCAACATCTGCCACAGCACACTACTGCATTTTCAGATTGACACTGCCTGGATGAAACTGGATTGGAAAGCGGATGAAAATGGTGAGAGGAGGATGTTCTGGCTCACCTCTGAGAACCTCTGGACGTCCTGGGTCAGGGTTCCCACACGGCTCCAGTTGTAGTGGTTCAGGAACTTCACCACGGCTGGGTTGACAGCGTTGTCTGATGGGACAGTTCGGAAGAAGTTGGGATACTTTTTTTTGTCCGCCAGAACAGGGGTTGTTGCAGCAAAGGACAGCTGAAAGGAATGAGAATATGTTTAGAACAATTGCTAGATGGATACAAATTGACTTGCATACACTGTACTTACCCCAGCAGCTCATTGCTAAGCAGCAAGTAATGTGAAAATTCTCAAGCACTCATTTCAGTGCTTTCATTTAACAACTCTACTCTAAGACAACAATAAAGACCTTTATTTACATTGGCTGCACTGTGCTTTCCCCTTACCTAACTCGGAAAAACAACTATAAGCAAGCATGATGTATAGTATAGTATAGTAGAGTATAGTATACTAAGGTAGAGTATAGTATGGTAAAGTACCATTATGAATTTGGTGCTAGCTGACATTCATGAAGCACTGTACAACAACCCAACATTTTTTCCCCATTTTTATACAAAATTAAGAACCCATGTATTACAATAGGATTGAATAGAGATTGGAAATTCAGTCAACACATGATGTGAATGTGAATGAACCTTTTTGCAGAAATACATTTCCCTGAACTGCCACAAACCTTCAGGCGTACATCAGTGGTACAGACGGGCATGGGTAATCCATCACTAAAATTACCGAAAATCCCTGACCAGTCGTGGGTGTGTGACTATTTTTGGGCTAACAACACAAGAGTAGATTACCTCGCCTGACTTAAGCAGTACAGACTTAAACAGACCTAGTATTCATTTGAATGCCTTTGTGAGCGTAACAATGTTTTGGCACAAATATCCTCAGTTTGGATTAATCCCTGTTTGTTCATTTCCTTTCTGTGGAAAATACAAATGTGATGAATGTCAAATATTAACTGAAGATCTTTAAACTACTCCTCATATATTGAGCTCAAATATTGCACCATAAGCAGATTCAGATTAATCTCCCTCTAAAACAGAGAGAGCTGTCTACTGCCTATCCTAACCCATACTGAACTCAAAAAATGCACCTTTTTAAAAGGCAGGCAATAGGCAATAGGCAATAGGCAATAGGCAGTAAATAACTGTCACTTTCATATTCACTGTGTATATTGAACAATATACTGTAAAAAAGCATAGGTATTGATGAAATGTGAAAGTGGCAGTAACTGATGTTTTGGAAAAAACTGTACCGTGTAAAAATGTATTTCTTGTATTATGATTTCCATGTTTTCATGCATTGATACTGTTCACTTTTTCACAAGAGAATGTAATTGCTGAAACCATGTTTCAGTTTTAACAATACATTGTTAATGTCTGGTTTTTAGGTTTTTGGGAAAGATTATTTTTTAAAGAGATTCAATTAAGAGCACTTAGAATGTCAGTTAATATGACCTAATTGTCCCAGTGATGACAGAGGCTTCCTGAGTCTTTGGGAGAAGGGCTGGAGAAAACACATTATGTGCTCCATAATTTATTAGCGGGTGGGTGGAATTTCTGATTTTAATCTCAGGCATACTGGCACTGTGGATGAACTGAAAGCGAAGGGATTTCTGACTGCACTTTGCTGCTCCTGTCAGATTTCGGCAGTACCCCCCAGGCAGTGAACCACCAAGTGTGCACCATGAACCAAGCCGCAAAAGCCTACCCGCCCACGGAGTTAAAATGGACACATTCGACATACGCGCCTGCTAATTTGCGATTTGGTGATATAAGGCAGCTGTCCCATTGTCAGCCAACTGTACGGTTAACAGAATGCGTGGTAAAGTTTATCCACTGCCTCATGAGACAAACAAAAAACAGAAAACCAAGGAAAGCTCAAGAAAATATAATGAGTATGTTCCCCCGGTGTTGCACAGAAAAGATGCCTGGCATTTAATCTCCACAAGGTCATATTCCTACACTATTAGGAAATTAGCCTTTTAACCCTGGTCTTATGCTGATTCAGTCTTAAGTAAATCTCCTGTGGTCTGTAATGCCACTCATTCATTCCTCACCCATGTGCAAAGATGTCTGTTGTCATTTTGTTGTTCAAATCAGCTGAGAGGGACAGCACAACACGCGGATTAGTGCCGTCAGTTTAGGCTGGAGTTGAGATTTTCATTATCTTGCTACTTCTAGATACGGAATTGCCTAGAGGATGGCGCAGGCTGGCTTTCTTGCCCGTTATAATCTGTGCTCAGCCAAGGCCAATGTGGCAAGCGTCTCCCTGAATATGTGTTTCTCCCTCCGAGAGGCACACGGCAACACGTCTGTCACAGTCAGTGGCAGGGATGGGAGCAGAGAATCACTAAAATCAAATAATTTTTACATTTTCTTGTCTGTGGCTCTAACTAACCAATCAGAGGCAGAGGAAGACAAACATAGTTATTTTGGAGCTTGAGAGAACCAGTCACTGATCTCCCTGAAACATGCCCCACGCAGCTACCAGCAGCTACTCCTTGTTAGCCATGTTACTTGTTTGTCTACGGATAAAGTAAAGCCAATAGGGTAAATTGCTGAGAACAAATGAATCAATTCATAAACAAATCAAGTTAGCTTCATCTCTCATAGGTCAGTAATATGAGTTAAATCGGATATGCGTGGTGCAGATATTGATGTGCTCTTTCAGATGAGTTACTTTTATAAAGTTGGGCACGAAGAGAAGTCTCCTCTCTCACCTCACAGGAACAATGCTTGCTTTTTCGTGAGTCAACACTGAAACATTTCTTTATCAAGCCAAAACTAGCATCAGTTTGTGCATGACCTCAAAGCAGGAGGCTTTTCCAGTGAAACAGGTTTCTTTTCAGCAACCCTCAGACACAGTTCCACAACGCTCAATTACTGAGCTGGATGTAGATAGCATCACAAGGCATTAGGCCTTTCCATTACCAAAAAAATACTCATTCACAGAATGAGGCTGTCACCTTACAGAGAAGTCAAGCACAAAAAATGCCTTATTAAAAAGGAAACGCCTATTGGATATCTGCTAAAACTTTTCAGGCCAACGGCTTACATAACATTTTCAGAGATTTTAACTTCAGGGCCAGGCCCACCACTGCTAAATCTCCTACCATTCAAAGTCCCCTTGCAGTTAATGTGAGCAACCACATGGATAAACCTACCTTACACAACCTCGAGTACATGGTACAGACCAAACGCACACATACACACACACTCACACATATATACGCACACATTACACCCCATCATGCCCCATCAGATGCCAGAGCAATTCATGAGTTAAATATGAACTTTGCTGAATTTATTAGGGGCTTTGGAGGAGGGACAGAATCTCTGCGATGAAAGATTCATCCTGGCTGCCGCATCTTCAGCACCTTCTCTGCAGGGCCTGTTCTCCACTCCATCCGCGCAGCCTTGAATTCTTTATGAAGAGCTGAAAGCTGGAGAGGGAGGCCCACAGGTACCTCTGCAACGCTCACTTAATCTCCTGCTCCCCCCTCTTCTCGGCCCGTCGGCTGCCCTGCCTGCGATTCCAGCTGAACTCACTCGTCATCCGTCGGTTACATCAAGGCCAGATTTTTCTTTCCTTTTTTTTTTGTAATCTCCCGGCGCTAGCTTTAATTAAAATAGCAAGGAGGGGCAGGTTGCATTTGACAAGTTTTTTTTTATTTTTTTAGAGACCTGACAGGAAGGTGACGCTGTCTGAGGAATGCGCTAATAAGGAAACTTTTTACACAAGTCTGAAATGTAAAAGCTGTGGGTCAGTGTGTAGTTCTTGGAAGTAACACCGCTGTCACAGTGGCAAAACAGATTTAGGTCATTTTACATCTCTGAACAGAACAACTGTCCACTGCTTGGACCCCGCATGAATTCCCCTTCGTACTTTGTATTGCATAGACACACACTTCAAGGTGTGTTCATTCCATATAAATAGGGTCTTCATGAATACATACACACAAGCACACACACATCCATGCACACAATCTGTATTGGATTTTCAAGGTAATTATAAAACCTTTCTCAACACAAACACCAATCAACCCTTATCTTATTTAGCTGTTGACACGAGTTTTCGGTAAGCTTATTAAGGCTTTGTGCAAGACAGGCTCAGAGCTTGGCAAACTCTCTGATGAACGACGCAGGCAACTTAAAAGGTTGTTTAATTTCTTGAACATCTCAGAGGGCGAGGCTGAGACATCCCTCAGGACGCGGCAGGTTATCTTCCGCTCAGATCTCAGCTCCTCACGCAATCTGACAGAGCATCTCGAGCGTTTCAGGCAGGTGAAAAATCGCCGCTCCGAGACTTCAATGCAATGCCTCGAAAGCATGAAACAGCATCTCAGGCTGCTCTCAGTGCTTTTTTGTGCCAAGCGCTCAGTCGGCCTCACAGCAGCCTCATTATCAAAGTGTGCATGGTACGCCTAACCCGATATTCTCCCCAGGTTTATTATACAAATCCTTGATTTGTTTTACTATTGCAGGGAATTATGTTGCATCCAGCAATGTAGTTACATGAACTGCAATGATGAATATTTCCACATGACAACGTTATGACTGCTAACATTTTTATGCTTGCACCATGATTTGCACCATGATTTTACTATTGTATCATGTACATTACATATATGATATCTAAGTTACATGAGTTTTTATTTTCTGACTGCTGAAGTTATGATTAGTGTGTTGGAAAAAAAAGCACTCTTGCTTAAATTAATGCCTAAGCAGCATTGCAGTTAGATTGAATCGGAGCTGCATTGTTATAAAGCTATTAGCAAGAGTGCACATTTCACATTCCCTTATCTAATGAGGTCTGAAGAGGTGGATTCCTCTGGCACCAAACTGAAGCGATTTTGCCGTCAGGAGTCAATAAACTATGTTTCATTCTCATTACAGTCTCCTTGAGTGACATATTGATGGCAATGCAGAGTCTACCTTTTGGCCAAAGCCTGTTTGGCAAAAGGCACTCTGCTGCTGCCCTATAAAATACAGTAAAAAACTCAAAACAGGTTTTTTTTAGCCAACACGGGCATATCAAAGCTGTACTTCAATATGATGATATAGTCATTAATATTCACACAATTATTACACCTCATTTAGAGATGCAGAATATCAATATTATTAATCTTTCAGTGAAATACTGACTTCAGCATAAAAGATTCAGCCAAACCAAATACCAAATCCCTCTAAACCTTAATAAAAATGCATTTCCTGGAGCAAACCTGTGATGTGTCTTGCTGTGTGGCTGTTGCTGTCAAAACACAGCAGCAGAGGTGACCACACTGTAATATAGCACCTCTTCTCCTGCAATCATATGATATCCAGTGTGAAGTTGTGCTGCTGTCAGGGTTGCCACCCTGCCTGTATTTGATTGCCATTGCTGTATCTATGCAGTCTGATAGGACATATACCACCCATTATTTTCAAGTAATTCTCAATCTGTTTTTATGTGTGACAAGGAGCAGTTATTTCTGTGTTATATTCAATTAAATCGAGTGCTTTATGCATCAAGAGCAATGGTGTATTGCTGTCTAATGTGGCAAAATAATATCAAAACTAGACTGCTAAAGTTTCAGGAGAAACTGTTGCAAGTGAGAGCATTATATATAAAAACTTAAAGTGTTCAGATGGGTAGGAGATTATATGGTACTTCTGGCAGCAGTCAGTAGAAGAGGAAAACGGTTAAAGGTTTTTTGATGTAGTCTGAAGCTGGATGACTCTTTATTATCAGTGCTGTCCAGGGAGATCCATTATCTAACATGTTGTGTCTTATCAGTTACCACCATGTGCATTTTAAGTGTGTGTAGACGTCTGTACAAGACTGTGTACAAGAGCTTGAATCACTTGAATGCTTGCTGTGATAACCTGCTTTGCAAAACACCTTCTTTTTGTTCGGCAGTTTTTTTTTTCTTTTTTTTTCAAGATAATACCTCTGTAGATGCAGAGCTCTAAAGTATTCAAGTCATGTCCTGTGTATGTGTGTACATGTGTGTGCATAGATTGTGGTGTGTCAGAGTGGTGTGTGAATAGATTATGGCATGTTGCTACACTGTTGGATGGAAGAGTTTTTTGAGGTTAATATTATGAGACTGAGAATTCTGTAGATGTGATGCTATGACTGCCTGTGAGGATGTGTGCATCAATATAATATTAGCTTTATCATACATAGCTAGCCTGCTTGATTGGTCCTTCATATTAACGATCTGGTGAAATGTCACCTTGATCAAAACATTTACCACTATGAGTAATCTGAGGATATACAGTGTGGTATTTTTGGATTCCAGAGGCAGAGGTAACAACTCTGGATAATAAAAGACTGGAGGGTAATCAGAAATCCATATATCACATGTTAATGATGATGCAGTTCATTTGTCAGACATTTGACAGTCTCTAATTTCCTCCATGGCTTCCTCACACATGTCAGACATTGTGTGAAATGGGATTTTGTACCTTATTACTCCACTTCCTCCTCAGCCTCCTTCTCAACACAGTGAAGCTGCATATCTATTACCATCTCAACAATAGCTGCATGAATATTTTTAGCCTGAGGGTTGTCCAAAGTTCAACACTATTTCTAGGCCACAAAGTCCAGCATCGTTGTTTGTGACACTTCTTCTCTTTGTCTGAGAATTCTATGGCAAGGTCAGAGAAATTATTACCACTGCTATCAATCATCTCTGTGTTCCACTGGCAGTATAAATATGATACTCCAGGGAGCACCTCAGAAGCAGGTGTTTTATCAGTGGCAATTCGGTGAACAATTCCACCAGGATATCATCAGCTTTGAATATAAAGTGCACGTTACCAGTTCAGCCTCTTTCATTAAGAGCTATTTACACAGTCCATGTGTTTTTAGGTTCTTTTTCCATTGTGCAACAACCAAAAAATGTCCCACCATCTTGCATTATCCTTTGCAACACATGGGTATATACGTGTTGGGGGGAGATGTAAGGTTCAGGGGTTCTACTCAGAAGAGTATTTAGCAGATTCAGAATGAGGCAGTAAATTGATTGAATCCAAAACTAAAATATTTATATTTCAAAATATCAGTACGTATATGTTGATAGCTTTTAAAATGTCAATTTTCTATTCTGTTTTAAGAGTCACAGAGTGCAAGGAACAGTGCAATTTTGGGATCCTAGCTGACTCATCCTGTCCTTGGATTGAACACTGATTGAGCCACTAGGGAGCTCCATGTTCTGCATTTTTTTGGGAAAAAAAAATCATACTCATCCCTTTGAATGGACCCCTATAATGTTGTGTCAAATTTTTGGGGGGTAGCTATCAAATATGCTTTTGGCCACACTGTTTAATGATTGGACATTAAGGGTAACATTTCTATGTTTTATTAAATATGACTGATTTGCAGCACTCATGTTCACACCAAGATGGGTTTAGCAGCCAAGAAGACAGAGACAGAGAGATCACAGATATTCTATATACCACCCAGATATTCAATAAAGTGCATTTAACATTGAGTTCTGTCTCTGCAATTGTTAATGATGAAAGTGTTATGATTTGCTGGCTTGTGAAAAATCATGAATGTAGTCTAAAACAGAACACCCAGCACAACAGAGAAAGCACCGGCACCTCCTCTTACCACCCAGAAACTCAGAGGGCTGTCAAGTACAGTGGACAGAAGGAACATAAGAGCCAAATATCAGGTCAGCACATAGAATCTGTGGCTGCTCTGCACAACTGCAGGGAAGGAAAACTGATCAAGCAAAAAAAAAGATGCACATACAACCCCAGCAACTTCCTCTAGCCTAACTGGTCAGTGGGGAGCAAGTAAATAAGATCATGAAATGCTAATCAATGCAACACTCCCATCTGCTCTCTCCCAGTGTTTCGGCATCAGCGACTCTCCATCCTGGGTTATTATGGGGACACTGTCCTCATATGACCCTATAATGAAAAAGGTTTCTGTATTCCATAGCCCGTGTGTGTTGTTAACAGTACTTGACATGATGTCAGGTGCGCGGGACTGGAGCTGCATTTGAAGTCATGGAAGGAGAGCTGCCTGTAATTACTTCCTGGGGAGGTGCGAAGGAACGGGGATTATGGGATATCAATGACGGATAATTAGAGGATAAGGCTGAGGTCACAGTTACGTTCACAAATGACCCCTTCAGATTCCCAAAAGAGTTTCAGGTGCAAAGGCAACAGTATCTACACGAAAAAGCAAGCATTCAGAAGATGAGGCAGGAACTCTGCTAATGGGTCAGGATAGATGCAGGACGGGTGCCTCATTCATGCTTTCTCAGAGCATCCGCACATTCATCACAAGAGGCCGTTCCAATGCCGCAGAATGCATCATCAAGCCAGCCTAATCAGGCCCTCTTGTCATGGCTGCCTCGCACCGGAGCCTGGTTCAACAGGCAACAAGATCATCCAATATTCAGAAGAGGCATTTGGCACTCTGCGTGATATCTCAGCCTGCTCTGTAGGAGAGGCAGAACACTAGCCTAATGGAGGCCCTGCAGTTGATTAGACCTGTAGCACTGAAAGCAGAGAATGGGGGAGGGAGGGACCGCAATAACTCTGCTACGACAGGCCCAATTTCTACATGCGGTCCTTCCCTAACGGAATCCGGAACACATAACCTGATGTGCGATGCGCGTCACGTAACTCAAAATGAAACATTTTAATGCACAGACCTCAGCATGCCGTTGTTTCCTGCTGCTTGCTATGCCTAAAAACTTCAAGAACTACATGTTCACATAGAGAAGCCCATGCTCAATCAGTCACCGATACCACAATCTGTCATAGTAGCAAAAAATGACACTGCACCGGTATGCCACACTATAACTGAATACTGACCATACTGCATGTGTGAGGTCTGTTTATTCCTGTCCAGTTCTGTACATTTTACTGGTTGACATTATTGTACGTGTTTGTGTGGGTATGTGGGTTGTATTAGTTGTAATCAGCTTTCCGAATTCAGGATCTAATACTTTCAAGTCTTTACCATCTTCTTAACTGGCCACAAAATTGTTGAATTCAGGCTGTTTGTTGCATAGTCATGTTTGTATGTGTGTGTGTGTGTGTGTGTGTGTGTGCTCACGCGCATGTAAAATGCTCTTCGCAATAATCTGCAGGGAGGCAGAGTGAAAATGGCACTCACAGCATTTTAAACTTTGCACACAAGATAGATTAGCTCCTCTCTAATTCAATTTAATCTTCAATGCAAGAGTAATAGCAAACATATCGCCATATGAAATATATGTAGAAAGGAGATCAGATACTATAATAACTGCCAGTAAGCCGGCGTCTAGCAATGACAGTGGTGAGTGATTTGAAAGGCTTTCTCATCAGCAATAGACCGCAAAACCGGCGCACAAACCCATTCCGCGGCATTATATCCAAGAAATAAGGCCGCTCCTCTTTGAGCTGGCTGTCTTAGTCTTCAGACGTAGTTTGTGAAGATATGAGAATTGATTTTGCAGTCGCTGTCTCCCATCCCGGCGCAAGCGGTAGCCGGGAGCGCAGAGGACAACATTGTCAAAGAGCCGGCAAATTCTGAAGCCGCACCTGTGCGCAGGCAATGGGAGCAGACAAAACACAGGTTGGAGAGCAGCTGTGACCGGAAAAGCGTGGTTTTAATTAGGGGCGTTTAACCCCAATTACAACAATCTGTGTACCGTTATTTCTTTCTTTTACAGCACACCGCCAAATGCGAAAGGATTTTTTTCCCCTCGTCCTTCGCCACCCACTGCAAATTCATGTTTTGCGTGCATGTTGGAAAGGGGGATGCCGCGTGTCACCCCGGCGGCTATGATTGACAACCAGGCGTTCCGAGGGATGGGTGTTTGTGAAAGGTGTCCTTGTAAAACACCCCCATCCTCCTGCCCCCCCACACACACCACAATGCGAGCACCATAACTCAAGCGCCGTCTCGGTTACCCGCTCTTTCAGAACTGTCACCGTGCATGAGGCAAGGATAACTCGGCCTGATCATAATTAATTGGAAAGGATAGCTGGACTCATCAGGAGCGCCATTTATCATTACAATAATTGTGTTTAGCGCAGTGATGGACCGGGGTAGAATGGGAAGGGGATGGTAACTACCCAGGCTCAGCCTAGGGCTGGTGGATGTTTTCATGGATGTCAAAAGGGACGGCCGCTTCCATTAGACATTGATGAGCGCACTGCTCCCCCGCTCTGTCCCTCATTTATATTGTCTTGAGGCTCGAGCACATTTTTTATTATGATAAAAAGAAATTGGCAGGGCCTTCCCCTTGACCAACTGTTTTTGATCCTGTTTTAATCGTCATTACCGTTCACAGCCGTGGACTTTTCCCCAAAATCATTTTGAGGGCAACAGTTGTGCCCACACAGTATTGTCAGTTTCTCCTCCCAAAGGTCAGGGACAAATTATCAGTTCCTCGATCATAAAAATAATCCCTCCTCAACGTGCAACCACCTTGCCCCCCTTCTGGATTATCAAGGGCGTGACCTTCCAGCCGCGGCTTGGCATTTTCAAGCGTTAGTCTGAAACGGGGCTTTTGAAAGTCCGAGAGCATTCATTAATGCGTACTATTAGGTGTCGCTGCTCCTCTCCTCAAGGAATTAGAAGAGAGGATAGAGAGATTGACCTGGTTAAAGACCCCGGGAGCTGTATTGATCATGTAATTTCAGGGTCTCCTGATTTCAGACTTCCTTTCTCTCTGAGGCAAGTGGTACATTACTCTCCTGAACACCAGTCCCCTCCAGCTTCTCGCTTCAATCATGGCTATACGTCACGGCTTACTTGCATTTGCCACTGTGTAATAAAGCTGAGTCGGGATAGCCATTAGCTGAACATTTCCTATAGTTCTTGACAGACACCCCCTGCAGCGCTTCTGGCTTCTTTGCAGAGCAGGACTGCATTCATGGTTGGGGGGATATAGTCTTTTTCTCCATTTAGGTCTTCCTCATGTTACAAGTTTGTTCATTAGCCTTGTCAAGAGTCCAGGGCTTGGGAGCCTGGAATGTCCAAACAGTTCAAGGATTGTGTGTCAGCAGCCATTTTTTTCTGCTTGTAATCAAGTTGGCTTGCTTTCCAAAGGAGGACATCATTCATGTAGGACCTCTGAGACTGAGAGTAATATCAGGGCTTCTAAAATGGGGATGGGAGTTTTCAGCATTTTCAAAACAAGTACTCAAATGAGACAATTTGGCTCCAGAAATATTTCTAAACATGTTAAAACGAAGTATATTTTACTGGACACAACTACATTTATTTACACTCATTAACTGTAAATGTGTACTTCACATATTGTAATTTAAATCAAGTACAGATCCACACAGGATATGAATGTTGATCTTAGTTGTTGAAATGTACCTGGCTAATTTAAACACTGACACAGAGTTCATAGAACCATGTTTACATTCAGCAGATACTAATTACCAGACAATGCAATTGTGTTTATTGGAGATTAGCTGGTTGACATGATAACAGTCTTTAGCTTCCTCCATAAAGGAGTTACACCCCCCCCCCATTTGGACATCATAAACTGGGAATAAAGGTGAAGATGGAATACTAATTTATTTTGCTCTACTAAGATTAACTTAGTAGAGCAAAATAAATCAGTTTATCTAGGTTTGGTTAGTTGCATAGCAAATTGTCTGAAAACTCTCTTCGCGAATTATGTGCAGATTGTGAAAACCATCCAGTGTTCTGTTCACTCCACACTGCACATTATGTGAAATTCAAGTTTTATCATTTGCACAGCTAATTCTTTGACTACCAATCCAATGAATTCCCACTTTAAACAGCCAACAAACCATTCAGAGAATTGGGCACGATTGTTGATCTGATATTCTCTGTCTGAGCATGATATAGTAGAGTTTCAAAAAGTTTTATTTAGATGAATAGAAATATAATCAAAACCTGCCTTATGTCCGGCAGAGACAGAATGACAGTTTTCTGAAGCTTCTGAGGGTAAAAGAACACTCAAAACAATTACTGCGATCTTAGATTTGAATGTACATATTTAACTAATTATTCAGTGCTACGGATGCACCGCTTTCACCTTACATTATCAAGTTCGGCCATGCATGCCGCTTGGCAGAGTCTACCACGGCCAAATTTGCAAGCAGTTGCACTTGAAGTTCGTGTCCACCATCTGCTGCCAAGTTAGACGGTTTGTCTGAAAGATCTGTTTGCACGTGGTGTTGCATACAGCTGGTGTTTTTGGTGTTTTGGTGTTTTGGTGTTTCGATAGCAAATCTTACATTCTACTGACATTTCTGATGTTTTATCAAAATATTCCTGCAACACCCTTCTTTTCAATGAATAAGCTCATGCCACTCTACAGCACTTTTGAGAATGAATACTTTTTCTGATTTCAAGACACTCATGTTTAATTGCTGTAGATAGCTAACTTGAACAAAAACTGTCGTTGGTTCAGAGGTTCTTCCTTGAATTACGATGTGGAATTGTCTACAGTTTCCCCTTAAGAATCATTTTTAATGCTGAACACTTGCTTGAATGCACAGTTAAAAGAAAATCTTTTAACATGATGACCTATCACTAGCATTTTTGAGTGCTGATAGAACACAGGGAATTCTTTGTGGGGATGTCATTTTATAGCATCCACATGCATAATTCATATATCATGTGTGATTCTCACCAGCATTCTCGTGCATTAGACTCTGTAGAGTGCGAGATAATACTAGCCCAATGGCTGAGTCATCTTTTTTTTCCCTTCACATAGCACCTACAGTATTTGACACATTTCAGGAGTCCAGCTGAACATAACGCAATCTCATCTTGAATGGAGAGGCAGCACGTCATCAACATTATGACTGGGAAGCGCGGGTCGCAGCAATGAACACACATGACAGCACGGCTCCTCCCCCTCCATATTTCTATCTCACCCAATAACCCTGCCTGTCCCATCGTGCCTCTGCAGTGATGTGAGTCCTGCTCGCACTGCCTCAGATAGAGAGATTTTCAGCAATCCGCAGGAAGGAGTATGCCCTTCAGCTAACTGAACGTGAGTCAGAGGAAACCAGCAGCGTTGCCGTGGAGCTGAGAGACCCGCTGCCTTCATCCAAAGCCACGCAAGCTTAAAAAACTGCAGGATATATTTATATATAAGCACGCAATACCAGTTTTGGAAAAATATAATTAAACAAGCAATTCAGCTACCTGGAACTAGACACAAAAGCACAACCATAATTATAATGGCTTTCATCACAGGGCAACCTTAGAAGGGCAATTTGTAAACGCTTTATCGGTGCAACAAAACATTTTCTCTGGGTGTTATTTTGTAATGCAACCGACCTAGGTGCCATTTACGAGAAGCTAAGTCAAGAGAAAGCATGTGTGCCTTTTTGCAAATTAAAAATCTGATATGAAAGAGCCCAAAGCACAGAGGAAGACCCTAGACTAAACAACATCTGTAAATGCAAATAAACAATTGCACACACCAATGAGTAAATAAAAGTCAATGTCTTCATGTCACCATTCTTGAAAGCACAAGGTGAACATCAGTCATAAAGTTTTTGTTGATTCAATTAAAAAACAAGGATAAGATCAAATGGGTGCAATTTGTAGAGTGTGTTTGTAATGTAGAATGAGGAAATAGCCAAACATTAGGACAATATTCTTGGTTGGAGTATCTTTCCATTGACACACACAGTAATAAATATAATTAAAGCCATAAGGAAGAGTGGGAGATAAAAAAGGATGAGTAACACCTGCCACATCAATTCTTCAAACTCAAAGTTCACAGCTTCCTGAAGGTACCTCTCTTTAACAGTGGTCTCACTTGATTCCTTTTCACATTGTTTACTATAACCTTCCTGTCTCAGGTGCAAGCCCTCTTTGCATGCTTAGACATTTTTGCACATCTCCCTGTGCTTAAATTAACCGTAACTGCTGGAGGCTAACAGACGGCACGCTGGTTTATGAATAACATCACGACAGCCCAGTCGCACAGTCCTAGTGTGGAGATGAATGGTAGTGCTCTCTATTTATAAATTGAGATTTGATATTGCCACCTGCAATCTCGCGGCGTTTCTGTGGCGGCCGGATCGACAGGTATGAAAGATTAATGAGGAAACACTGAACTGCAGATACCGCTGTTGTTCCATTTCTTTCCCCTCTCCTTCGGGGAAGGAGTTAGGATTACATCAGGCGGGCCTCCACACTCCGTTGCCGATTTTCGAGCTCCATTCTTCAGCCACGGTTATTAAAGATTCAGATGCTCCGGCCAAAAAAAATCCATTTCTGTTGGAGACATGTCTCTCGTAAGTGGTAGTATGCTGCTTGAAGTGGCGTTTCTGGGTACAGGGTAGTTTCTGAGGGCTTGACATTCAGTAGACGCACTATGAGTTTTCAATGCCAAATCTGATCTCTATGCAAACATAAAAAGAACAGGTGTTTTTTATCACTGGCCTGAATAGGCAATGAGCTGAAGCGGTCACTCATGCAATGTAATACCAGACTCGCCCCAAACAATTGGGTAGTCTGATATGGCATTATATTATTCTATTGTTACGTTATTCTCCCTGAGGAGGGCAGAATGAACAAACGACAAACAACTCAGTTCTGTCAAGAGCGTGCAACTACAGTCCAGGAAGCGTGACAGGAGAAATCATATGGCCACACCTCCAAAGACGACACCTCCACACACTCCACTTAAGTAGTAATGAACAATCGAAAACATCACAGAAACGAAAAAAGAAAAACTCCATTTCTACTGAGAGTAGTGCATAATGTGTATTGTCTCCACTTACAGACTTTGCTCTGGTGGAGTGGAATAGGCTGGTCACTGAAGCAAGGTATTCCATTACTGGGAGACCATGGAATATAATACAGGCCACAAAAAGTTACAATGACTTGCAAAAGTCTTGGAGCTCAGACTATAATTGGCTATATATCTGTGAAAGTGCTCCCTTGAAATCAATATTACTGGCAGTCCCATTTCCTCTCTCCATTCACAAACCTAATCCTCCATTCTCATTTATAATGTCCCGAAGATTGCAACAGCTCTTTCTACACATTACACATTCTCTCGATGCAAGTAATTCAATTTCAACCCATCAGCTCCCTCCACCAGCACAGCATGGAAATCTAAATATCATGTGCAGAAAAAAACAACACACACAAAAAAACACATGCCCTTGTTTTCCGAAGGCCCGCATTTATAAGGACGGGCTAGAGGTTTCTTTTACAGTTTTCTCATAAACCACAATGTATCTGTGTTTCCACCAGCCAAACATGCAAGGCCTGCCGCTCCAGTATGAAAACAGCAAACAAAAATGATCCTCAAAAGCAGTGGAAGTCAAATTTCCCTAAACCAAGCCTTTGAGAGTCCTTTCTGTGTTGAAAGCCTCCGTGTTTGACAAGATATCATTCTCATAATCTACTAAGAGGGACACTCTTAGAGCTGGGAGGAACTCCATTATCTGTAGCCGTTTCGTATAAAAAGAAGCGTACGAATGAGAGGCAAAAAAGATGATTGCATATCTGAAAAAGTCTTTTCAAAACATCTTGGGTGGGTGTGTATGTCAATTTAGGCACGGCCTATACCGCGGAACTGATTTATCTTGCAGCAACACAGACATTTCTAGCGGATTGGGTTTCGAATCAGAAAGCGGCGGAAGCCTAATTTAATTTTGTACCTTAACCATATGCAGAAATAACATTATTATAGAATATTAGAGTACTTTGAGACATGATTGCAAATGATAATTCATGCATGGAGAAATTGAGGCTGGAAAAAATATTTTAAACACAATCATATGAATCCCTTGTGCATTTAGATTTCTGTCTCTTCATTCCCCATTCCAGTGTGAGAAGCTCGGTTGTGTGTGCGAGTTAAAAAAAAAAAAAAAACAGCAACCTTGATTTGTTACCATATTGTGCATGGCGTTTCCCAGCTGTGCCACAGAATGTTCCTGGTCCTCAAGTGAATTGTGAGGTATCAAAGTAAATTCTCACACATTTTATGATGTCTTTATATTTATGTATTGCGTTTTATATGCCTTTAGGCTAGTGAAATACGTGTTTATGACCAAACAGACACCGGTCACCGGGCCCATTAATCAGGAAGCAGGGGGTTGACTGACCGGTGTGATCGAATTTACACCTTGCTTCCTAGAACATTTATAAGCCCCTGTTGCATCTAGATTTCTCAGGAAGCGAGACCTCCGTATGAATATCGGCACAGTACAGCTTCAGAAACAGATAAACACTACACAGTGTCTTTCACTACTAACCGAGCAAAGAATCAGGCATGAATTGCATACTCATGCATGGCCATGTAGTGTAGTGGTGAGGAACTGGGCTTGTACCCCAAAGTTTGCCAGTTCACTTCCTAGTTGGGGCACTGCTTTTGTACCCCCAGGCAAGGTGCTTAACCCAGATTACCTCAGTAAATATCCATCTGTATAAATGGAAAACACAGGTAAACACAGTAAGTGAGTGTGAGTGACTCTTGGTAAGAATATCTGCTCTGCATCAGAGACACCAAGAGCATGGATTCAAGACATTGAAGTAGTGTGCAGCATGTTAACTACAGTGCCATGGCTTTGTGTTTAAATACGTAGCAAAGGACAATGCAGAGGATGCAGACATTCTGATTGTTTGTCTAATTGCTCTGTGGTATATATGAAACAAAGTTAAATGCAGCAGACACCAGGCCTTACAGACAGTTAAAAAATTGACAAAACATGCTTTTTAATCTGCTTTTGAAAATGGTTTAGAGAGCCATGTGTGCTGTATGCAGAGGAGCAAAATCCCTTTCAACAGCCACGGCCAAATGAATAATGCATGAATTTAATATCCAACCTTGGCACTTATTCAGCTGCAATTTCTATCCACATGAATGGCCCTCGGAGCAATGGATTACTATCAGTGGATTATTTTTAACCAGCTGTAAAGTTTATGTTTTAGGCGATCTACCCTCACAAATTCCATGAAACAGACATCTGACGCAAAATAGTACTGTCTTTGCACGGCCTTTGGTCACATTGCATAGACATGTATGTGTGTGCAAGTACAACTCAGCAGGCATGAATTTTAATACAATTAAGGGGTGTTGTTGTTGATGAGGTTTTAGGGGTACAGATCTTTGGCTTGGAGTCCGAGAAAGGGGTTACACCTTGCTGTGGCCTGAGGTTGTTGACCCCCCTGTTTGGACATGCATGGGAACAGATATAAAGAACAGATGGGGTGGAGGAGGGATGACAAGAACAGCTGACAGGAAAAGGAAGTGTTTTTTATACTGGAGGATGGGACAGGTTTGTTGATTGCATGGGGACTGTCTAAAAATTGTCCTCCCGAATATTGGTTTGGAATTTCAATCAATGACATGATCATTTGTCATGTCATGTTCAGCATTCATTGGCGAATGTTACTAATGTATTCTGGGAAAAAATTACTGACCACTCTTGCAGAAACGTGACATCATGAGGCATTGTTAGAACGCCCTCAAATGTAAGGAAGAGAGAGGGAAATGACTACAAACAGAAACGGCCACAGTCGGACTCTGCCTGGTTGTGGAACAGCCCAGCTGATCTTGCAGGCAGTAGTAATGCAGCCATAGATAACAGGCACCGCCTCTGTAGTATGTCAAGCTCGCTTGTTACATAAGACCCTCTACACGTGAAACGGAATGGTGTCGCTTAATTTTTTCCCAGAGATGACGGCAGATTGCAATGCGCATGAATGGGCAAATCTGGCCGAATGAGGGGTAGAATATACACAGAAATGGAGAGCCAGAGACAGGATGGGGCGGAGGTTGGAAGTCGGGGGGCTGAAAATAGAACAAAGAACTGTCGGATTGCGGAATTGAGTGGGTGGTCCTCGCCCGCCGGCCAGATTGACGCAGTTGCCTCGACCCGGGACAGAAACTGGACCGGGATAAAAGCCGCAGTCTCAGTGACTCACGCTGCCCACCAGTGTCCACCGTGGATCCGAAGATCACCACCCAGACGAGGCGCCATGGTGACTGTCACATGTCATAACCACCACACAAATGGGTGACGCTAAGCCAGTTTGAAAAAGTCACCAGCCCTCTCAGGGTAGAAATGCAAATCCCTCTCCGATTAACACGAAGCCTCCGCCTTTCCAGAAAACTTCATATAGCGACAGTCGCGAAGTGCTGCTGGTGGAGGTTTTGCAGGCGGGGGGGGGGGCACCACAGAAAAGATTCACCTCACATAAACGATTTCATTATCACAGGCCAGTGTGGCGGCTGGGGTATTGAGTCGGCTGCACTGAGGTGAACCCGTAGACACCTTGTGATTGCAGCGGCATCGACTGTCAAGGCCTCCCGTGTAAATCCCTGGCTCCTGCGGCACTGTGAGCGGTGTCCGAGCTGGACCCGCAGAGTGCGCGGCTGCCGCTCTCCTGCGTGGCACTTCTGTCACATGCACACCTGTCACCCGTGTGACTGGGTGATGGGAGGGAGGGGGCACATGGAATTTACAGCGCTTTGACTGGATAGAGTTACATGCCAAAGAGGAAGGAGAGCAGGTGGGCAAGCAGAAGAAAGCCTTGAACCTTACAGCCATACAACGCTGCAGGCTACATGCTTTTAATGCTTCCCTGAACCTTATGGACATATAACACCACAAGCTTTTAAAGCACCCTTTCCCTAACAGGAGAGAAATGAATGCTTGTGAGTGCACTCCCAGTTTGGTTGCTCTCTGTATCTCACTTTCACCCAGAAGCTTAAAAATGTTTGATGCAGAGAGCAAAAACTTCACAACATTTACTTCACTGAGAATCTGTATATCTAAAAATAATACAACCTGGATCAACCCCCCCCCATACCTGTACAGTGTTTATATCCCATTTACTTGCTGTTCAAAATTGAAAATCAGCTGTTTTGGATAAGGACGGTATTTCCACCATCGGGTTAGTATCTGTTGAAGGCAGCCCTTCTCCCTCTCAGGGGTTAAAAACAGCCTGTATATTTTCCTTCCAATGGAGCTGTCAGACACTTCTTTGCAATGATAATTTAGTTTTCCTTTGCCTTGTTTTACACATGTTTGAGTGCACTAAAAAGAGGAAAGCACAGATTTAAATGCTGCATTTGAAACAAACCCGCTACACTGTTGACAATATGCTAATTGCTCTGTCTGAAGAAAAGTGGTTTTAGCAGTCGACTCAGTCTTACCATTTTCCAGGATGATTCTGTATGGAACATTGTTATAACAATAATGTATAATGTGTAGTAATAGCAGCATTGTGCAGTGCTCCTATTAATTGAAGTTCCAAATTCAGAAGGAGCATTTTCAGACAATTCCTATGCAGTTAACCAAACAAAGACAGACTGGTCCCATCCACAACTATAAAAAATTCCAGTTACTACTTCCGTTCTCTGTCAGCTGTTCACAGCATCCCTCCAAAACGCAGAGGCAAACAGGTGGCGGTGAAAAGCTCAAAGCCTCAGATTTGCTCCTTCTTGCAATTGTGTCTTCTGCAATGATGATGAGTGTGTTTCGAGAGAGAAGGCCTGAATGGTATCACACTGTAAAAAGTGCAAGTAGCATTTAGCAGCCATCATGTTCATCGGGTAGCTATTAGTCAAGAAAGTATGTCGATAGGTAATCATGAAGGAAGGCAGGTAGCAAATGCTTTCGCTTTCAGAAGCCCAAAGGGAGGTGCCACAATAAACCACATACAAGAGAGGAAATTGCACCCAGATCTTAATTTATTACATCTATTAGTGGCAGAGTTTTTGAGCAGAGTTTGGAGAATTTGTTCTGCAGTTTAACACTGTTGCCAAAGCTAAGTCCATTAATGCATCAGTTCTTGGCCACTGTGAATATAAAAGTACGAATGAGAGTATTGCGTACAGTTCCAATCATCATCCTGACTTGCTACATTGTGGCGGTAATCAGTAAACTCCACAACGCCCAAACGAAAACTCATTTTGTAATTCTGAGGTGCAGCACGGCAGGAAAGCAAAGTGAAAGCTGAGAGCACACATTGTGCAGAATTACAGTCTCTCCACAACACCACCACAACAAATCGCTATGGAAGTTATGACTCTCCCAACTGCACTTTTCCTGCTTTTCCATTACCCAAGCAAAAACGCAAGCCTTTGACAAAACTGCAACATTTCATTAGCAGGGCAGAGGCATCTAGGGAATGTTGCCAGTGATCACAAACCAGTTTTATAACTCCGCTTGACAGAATTTGATCTCAGGTGGGGTTTTTTTTTAGGTATTCAGATGGATAAAATGGATATTTGCATGCAATGGCAATTATTGACCGGGCAGGAACCAGAGATGCTTCTTGCATGCTGCTTGCCGATTCAAATCTTTCTTGTCCTTTGTTTGAACACAGACTGACAGTATTTAAACTACATTCCAGCATTGTGGTCCACTCAAAGCGGTGATACCAGAGCGTTGCACCAACTGTAAATGCTGAGGTTGCATTAAAATAATTGCCGCTGAAGCAGACTACACTGGGTGAGATAGCTTTGCGGTTTCGATTGAATCGAGATCCCTACTAATCCAACCCCAGCAGTCTTAAATGAGCCTGGTGACAGCGAGCTAAAATACAACACCAGTGACCTCAGCAGATATCAAATCCAAAGCGATGGAGTAATATTAATATCTTGCGCTTGGCCGCGGGCGCTGACATATTGGTGTGCTGCTGGAGTCCAAAGGCAGGATCGATGCTGGCCCGCCTTCTGTGGAGACAAACTCGTGGGGGGGGGTGGAGGTGGGGGGGGTGTGGGGGGAGTGGGCCAGCTGCCCAAGAGTAGCAAGTTTGTCCCAGCCTCACCGGGGGCGTTGTCAGGGCGGCGAAGACTGCTGAGGATGGCAATGCAGGTGCCAGCGATGCAGAGCACACCAGTGCATTCATCTGCGGTCCTATGCAGGGGCAGGCAGGGCAAGGTGATACCCATCTCACCAGGTAAATGACTGTTTATCTGTGCTGCCATTGCGAAGAGAAGGACTGGCCTTTCGGCCTCCTTTGGTCTTGCAACCTGAGTTGTTTCAACTAAGTCGTTTCGCTTTGCACTATGCATCATATCCTGTAATGGCAGAGAAGTCCCACTGTGTGCGGTGCTGAGTGTTGCAGGAAAACAACTTAAAATAGGGGAAAACAATGTTATAGATAACTAATGAAACAACATTCTTCAGCTCCATGGGGCAAAAACAATACAGCATAAGAAGCTGATTTGAAAATGAGTGCAGACATAATCTGTTATATGGACCATTTCAGAGTTTAACAGTCCAGAAGTCCCACGTGAATCATCCCATCAACGAGGCACAAGATTTTCTACATAATATTTCCGTCCTGATGCCAGTTGCCCAAAGGCAACTCGAAGCTCTGTTCTCTTTGCACAAAAGTCCTCCAGGCACAAAATGGTTAGCAGTGTGGACAGCTTGTCTGGAGACCAAATTTACAACCAGAGGTCCCTGGGTTCAGTTAGCAGGGATGCAGCTAACCAGAATAACTCCAGTACAAACACAGCGGTATAATCAGACGGCAAAATGGCTCCCAATTCACAAGACGGGGGCTAAAAAACCAAAACTAAAATGCTAAGAGCTGTAAGCAGCCCTGTATAAATGAGTAATGAACAGGGGAGACGTCAGGGAGTCTCTGACAGAAAGCGGCTCTTGATTAAGCCTGGAGAGGCGCTAGCCTGCCCCGCAAGATGTGAAAGGGATTATGGGAATGTGACAGTTATCAAGCAGCCAGGCCCCTTTGCAGCCCTGCGCGGGGAGAGCCGCTGCTCGCAGTTTTTATTTATTAATCCCGCTCAGCCGCGCTCTGACTTCTCATGTTTATTTTAGGGTCGCCCCCTCCTCTCCCCCACACTGCCCCATGCTGCCACCTCTTTCCCGAGCAGGCCCGTGTGGAATTTCAATGGCGGGTTTGAGCTGCATTTTTTAGCGTGGAGTTCGCAGATACAAATGATCCAGAAATCCCTGCACATCCAAGGGATACAGTAACAGCTGGGGTCCAGACCCGTCTGTTTGTTGTTAATGACAGAACAGCTGCGAGGGCCAAATGGTCATGATAATAATGGTGAGTAAGGAAGGTGTGCTGTGGACCAATCAAGTAGCGCTTTAGGACACTCTGAATCAGGCTGCAATTTGAAAGAACATAGAGTCATCTACTTAGAGATTCTGCTCCTTTATCCTTGCATACAGCTGTGAAATTGATGGTGACTGATATTAATGTCTAAGCAATGACAAAACATAACATTAAATCATATCACTGTTACTAGGATGTGGTAAACAGTACAGTATATGGTATAAATGCAGAAATAAATGAATGCATACTGTATATATGTATATATACTTTCAGCATTGTGTGTTACTGCAGTAGATAGGTATAAGTGTGACTGCGACTGCAGACATGCAGTAGCCCCAGTCAGAGGCCAGGGCAGAGGGGCAGTCCAATGGAAGCATAAAACACCCTGAGGCTCCTTCTGCACCACTGTGAAAAAGCCTGCCCAGACCTGCAGTACCAACAGCACTCCCACAGCCCTGCCTCTACTGTGTGTGTGAGTGTGTGTGTGTGTGTGTGTGTGTGAGAGAGAGAGAGAGAGAGAGAGAGACAGAATGTGTAGGCATACATGTGTGTGTCTGTGAGTGCATGTACACATGTCTATTTCTGTGTGCGTGCTTGTGTGTACATGTCTGTGTGAGAGATTGTGTAGGCCTGTGCACGTATCGTGTCCATGTCATTAAGTGTTTGCATATGTGCAGTGTGTTTACAGTATGTGGCCATGGGTGTCCATGTGTAAGTGTCTGAGTTTGTATATGTTTATATCTGTGTGTGTGAAAGTGTTTTAGATTGTGTGTGTCTTTGCATGTCATTGAGTGCATGTGTATAAGCCATGTGTATATACTCAGTGCAGTGTGTGTTCAGGCCATTTGTGTTCATGTGTGAGCATGTGTTTGTGTATGTATGCTTCCTGTATCAGTAGATAATAGGAGGCCAGAGCACCAGGCATATCCCTGGTTCTGTCAGCAGAAGGGCATTGCCTACCCGTGGCAGCACATTATCTCCAGCGCATTCCCAGATGAGCAGACCAGAGCTCCCTTCCCGAGATGCATCGGGACAGATGCTGCCTCCCGAAGGCTTCAGCTGTCACAGAACGAAACAGGGTCCGTGCCACATTTCTATCTCCAAACGTGCCGACAGGATCAATGCTGTTAAATGGTCATAATCGCAGTGCTGTTGTCTTGCGTGGCTACACTGGGGCTGGGGAGAGACCGCAACTCCCCAGCGTTTTGCTTTACACAGCCCCATCCCGGTCGTTCATCATCGCACCACCCCGCTTGTGAAAGCAGAAATTTGGCAAGATGAAATTGCCCATTATTTTTGCTGCAGTTCTCCTGACGTAGTGTGACGACCGGCGTGTTCCGAAATGCTGACTCTCCCCTGCCTCACGATCGGGGAAAGTTTGAGTCAGAGAATATGTTCTCTTCTCTCTGTGCATACCGGGCAGCGGGGTGACGCACCAAAGCAAGAGTTGCTGAGTGAGACAGATGGTCGAGGACACACCTCTGGGCACAGCTTCTGTATAGGTGAGCTCCTATTAATTCAGCACCAAGCCAAGCTATAAACATCTCCTCAAAATTCCTGTTCTGCGAATAGTTATTTCTTAGCCTGGACTTCTGCATGAAAGCCAGTTTCCTTTAAACTATGGCACCATATTCTTGTGTTACAATAAGTACCTGCTAACAAACAGCTGCCATGCCATTAATTCCATAAATGAGTGACATCAGAAAGGTTACACCAGCCAGCGGTAAGCCTAGCGGTATGTTAATCAAGAAGGCCCCAGTTAACAGCGATGTTCTGTCAAAAGCTCCTCTGGCCCAATGGCGCCACCCTCTCACTTGCCCCGCATCCTACACCCACCGGTCCACCCGTCAGAGAGTCTCAGTGGGGGCCCCCACCTCGCGAGACGTTTCATTTTTCCGAGTCGGGGCTAAGCGCGCGCATGAAAGTCAAAATGTTCGCCTCGAATTACGGCTCCAGGGTCGAGCCGAGAAACGGAAAGTGCAGCTGCGAAAAGCACTTAAGTAAATTACAGTGTGTGTGGGAACGAGGCGTGAGGCCCCCCCTCCCCTCCAGTTCCTGACCCAGTTGTCACTGCTGCTGCTGCTGCTGCTGCTGCTTCCTATTCCAGCAGGGCTCTCTCTGCCTGTGAAGAGCCTGCAGTGAAGGGCTTGGAAATATCTCCTCACCAGGGAAAAAGCTTCACTTGTCAACCTGAGAGACTATTTTTTTTCTCTCCCCTAAGCCCTGACGGGGAGCTAGAAATAGTCTCTGTTTCTCCAAATGAAAAAAACGAAACAGAATTTTCACGACTCTTCTGAGGGAAACCTCAAACCTGAAGGGAGAGGTTGATCTGAACGGGCTGCGGTTGCATCTGGTGCTGAGCTGAGGTGATTAGCTGTTTGGCTTGGCATGGCTTTAATCGTTCAGGTTTTACATGGTTGGCCTGAACCAGGTACGCAAATTGTCGGGTATCATTTACAGCTAGCCACCCCAAATTGAATGAAAAAGGGAAAGAAATCATGAAAAGAAAACAAAGCTATCTTTCTGAAAGGTAAGTTCACACATGCTGAACCACAGCTCACAGTGCCATGCGTGAGACATAATATTACCTTCAAGCCATCATAAACTTGCATGTGTGTATGCCTACATGCATGTGTGCATCCATGTGAAGTGTTGTATGTGTGTGTGTGCGTGTGTGCGTGTGTATGTGTGCATGTACTCACATACACAACTTGACACCAATTAGTGCAAAAACAGTGTAATCCTTTGCGCTATTAGCTAACCAACAGCACGTTTCATGCACCCCGGAGACCCAGACAGAAGGGAAATCTAAAGGCTGCCGACAAAGGAAAATCAAAAAGGTAGCCATTGTTACATTGGTGTAACTGATATCAGGCTATTGTACCAGAAATGGCTGTACACTCATTCTACACATATAGCTGCCTGTATCTCACATATAGACACCAGGTGCTAACATTCTGCGGCATATCAACAGCTCTTTATGATGTCACACGACAGTATGAAAAGCAACCGTTCTGTTGCCATGGTGCACAACTGGATACCGAATCTTAGAAATGGTAAAAGCAAGCAGCCAAGGCGAAGAAAACTAAAACTGCTGTGAGTGCAAGCAGTATGACATGCTTGAGGGTATCGATAATGCGCTGGGCTTTCTTGTTTTTTTGTGGATGTTGCTGTTCTCCAAGAAGAACCACTGAATAGGGAAGCTCAGTTTTGGTGACATCATCTGCTTGCACAAGGCTAAAACGAGTGGGGACTCCAAAGAAAGCTGCTGCCGCAGGCTTATGTAACTTACATCCTAATAAGCCTTTGTACCTCACACTGCATTTAGGTGTGAGCCAAAGTTTGGGACAAATGTAGATTGCACAAAAAGGTAAAAGTTGAAATCTCACCTTGTGAAGCTCAGTAGAAATGAACTCCAATTATATCCTCATACAGCATATTTTAATGACAGATCCAAATGTGGGCCATGCTGATTAATTTCATGCCAAGATTCTTATTGTCCATTGATCCAATGAGGCAGATAACTCCATTCGAATCTAGGCAGACTCCTGTCATTGTATAATGATAAATTACTCACTCGGTTTTACACAATATAACAAACTGCATGGAGAAGAAAGGCTAGTTTTCCTCACAGCCTGGATGTCCACTCCCCTTTTGAATTTGGCCACTTCTGTTCAAATGAAGAGTGGTGGCCAAACATTCACCAAATATGTGTCATTTACAAATGACATAGCAAATCTATCTAATGTTTCAACAGAGAGCACAGGACTCTGAACTCTCATTCTGAAGAGGGGTGCAGGAACGATTGTTGGCTTGTGTGTCTTGTTCAAAAACTCAGGCTGTTTGCCAAAAAAAGGCAAAAACCAAATGTTCCCTTTTCAGAGATCAAGAAAACCAAATGATTCTGGTGACAAAAATAACATGCTAACAAGCTTATTCAATTAGTTAAGATTTTAAAAATGTCAGAATATATTATAACATACACATATGCATATAATATCCTGAAATATCACAATATCTATGTTATATTGCCACAACTTTGTAACTATCTCGGGTGTTGAATACACTACAAAATTTTATATTTCATTCCCTCTACAATATATGTATATTGTACAACACATATGAAAGTGGCAATAAATTATGCTTTGTAATATATCCAGTATATTTTGGCATATGTTAGTAATCTGGGTTTTAGTTTCCTAGATAGAGTGTACACTTCATTTCATGAGGAGATATATGGTCCCCTGTATTGCTGAAATGCATTCCATTATATGCACTCAGCTCTTTGGGATTTTCAGTGTCCTTCAAGACCGAGGGGCAGACACCGGCGAAATGCGCCACATACGTTACTCTGCTGGAACGGCGGTTGAGTTAAAAACACGTATCGATATACCTGACTGTTCTGAGATGTGAACGGCCCGCTCTCATTCCATTAGGAGACATAATACATTTAGGGACCTGACTCGTACCACTGTGAAGCCGACACCTGCAGTTTCTCATCTCCAGATCTCATCCACTGGCCTTGATTGCAGTGTGTTAGTCTAGTTTGGGCTGGACGTGACCGGGGTACTGATGCCTCTCTGGAGACGGCTTCCAAAGACATTGCTGCTCGGAACGCAGGCCCCAGGGCTCCTCATTGTCAATGTCTCTGGAAAGGCCTGATTGCTCTTTCTCAAATCTGCGCCTAAATCCCTTGCATTGTCTGCAGGAATATTCAGATTGCAAGACAGACTGGGGAAGAAGTGGGATATGCAGTTTTTCTTTCCTCTTAACCTCAAAACACATTTGGAGTCTGTCGTTGTTTTCCTTTACAGCGGTCCAGTTAATTTGCAGTGTTCAAGATGTTATAATCTAGGCAATTTCATTATGCCTGGGGCATAATTCTGTCTAAACTGAGCTGAATAGCTCATGAAGGTGCTGATGCTGTCTGGTCTGTGTCTCTAACAAAAACCCAGCGATGGCTGTGGTCTGAATGTGTCCTGTGTGCTTCAGCTAGCCAGACATTCTCTATTTAAAGGGTTTTAATGTGCTGTGTGGTCCACAGGGTGTACTGTTGCGTGATCGCACCCACACCCTCTCTCAGTTCATTTATTAAATATTCTGCTGCACATAGAAAACAGACTATTTTACTGATGAATATTGAATTAATCTTTTTCCCCCACTCTTGTTAACACACAAATAAGACAGGCATGAGAAGGGAAGTTGCTGCAACAGTATTTCTCTGGGAGCAAAGTGGTGAGTAGAAATGCAAGTCAATTACCTCAGGGAGAATCAATTGCCAATGGATTTTCTATTATTTTCAAACCATGCTTATGAAACGAACTTTGGTAGAGGAACGGACTGAAATAAAAGCGTTAGATTGACAGACAAGTTGTAAGTGGACTCATTAAATATGAAAAAAACTTTTTCGCTTGGCATACAGAGCACTGCAAAACTAATTTGTACACTCAAAATACATCTCAAATTACTTCCTGTTCAACTTGATTGATTTCTCTCGGTGCGCCCAGATTAAAAACATCGTTTCATGTAGGATCTCATGATGAGCAAGCTGGCCATCTAAAATTGTCATTGCCAATGTCATTTACACCTCATAAATGAACTCCCAACGTTCAAATACAGAGGGAATGCTTACCATTTCCCAACTGTTCAACACTTTCAATTTATAGGAACCATTGGCGGGGAGCACGTCGAGAAACCTCTTTAATTTTTAAAATGCCATCATCTTTGCTCTGAGAAGCAGTCGGGTGTTTCTCCGCGGTGAGACATTGGTGACACAACAGCTCTGCGATCGGTGAGGGAGATGGAATTCATTCAGTCTGAACATTAACATGAAAAGCGCCGTTGATGGGGGACGGCTCGGCTAAATGCGCTAAACGCGTTTCTGCAGAGCATATGCACACGTCCGCAAACCGGCCAGACCCGCGTCCGCTCATGCGGAGACAATCACTCGGAGGCAACAGTGCTAATCTCCGGACCCAAATGCCCACAATATCAATACGGAGTCTGCTTTCTCCGCGCAGTTCACGGAACAGCATCATCGAGCCCCAGGAGCGGAAATCGGAGAACATGGCTGCATATTGTGTCAGAGTCCTCGGTAATTACATTCTTTAACCCTGCAGCGGGGAAGCGCCGCTGCTCCATCTCTGCGTCAGAATTTACACTTGCAGAGCAGAGTGCACGTGACAGGCTGGCAGATTGAATCCTTCTGTCATCGCTCTTGCGCCGCACCGAAGAGAAAGTGGGCTGACCTCAGCACCCGTGCATCACACTCGGTATCATGGACTTTTAAAAAATAAAAAAGAAAAGCATGGACGACTGCAACACCATTCACCGCCTAAACCCCTGCTTGTTAATGACAACTTTGTAGTGCTAGGTAAAAATAACCTTTTTGATTATTATTATTATTCCTAAATGTACCAACATAGAGCAGGGATATTTCTTGTATAAAATAAGCAGTCGGGCACTGTTTGACTAAGAAGATGACAAACTCTGCAAAATTGTGCCAAATTTGAATTAATTGCAAGCTCTTTAGGCAGTTCAAATAGATTTCAAGTTTCCATACCGACTGTAATTAAATTTCCTCTTAGCTGTTGAACTTGACCAGAACAGTAATGCTCATTTCCTGTCCATGTTCTATTTGGGTGTGTTAGCAGAGCAAATATATAAATTGAATGCAGGAGCTGTCTTCAAAGGGTCAAAGTTTTGCCTAATTTCTGAGGCATGAGGCACTCTGATGAGAGGCCTGTTCATTGCAGAGGCATCATCCGGTTTGCATCTGTAATGCTTAGAACAAAGCAACAGGAATCCATTTCAAACTATTTTGTATGACTCAGGAGAAGGGCACTTTCCACCCCAAGCAACTGATCCTGGATCAGATTCAAACTTGAACACTGCATTAGGAAGGGTGTGGGCAAGCTGATCTTGGATCTGTTGTTAGAAGAGGAAAATGCCTGGAGCAAGACTCGGCTGGGAGCAGAGCCCACAAACCAATGGTGTCGGGGCAGACGCTTGACCAACAAGGCCACTGAAGTAACTGGCACAGAGACAGACTGGCCAGAGATTGAGCACAACCCTTATGTTGCCTGTTATCGGAAATTAATCACACAAATATGGAGCCAAGGTTTTGTAGAAAAGTTGAAAAAAGTGCTGGCTGCCTTGTTAACTTGTGCCTGTTGGCATCAAACCCCAGCACATATGACTGTGTCTGCCCTGATAAATGGGATCTTATGTCCTGGCAGTTACCTTCTAGACTCAGCTTAATGTGTGACTGCAGTAAGGTTTAATGGTCTGACGGTTTGGTTGAGTTCAGACAAACAGACCAATACATAAAATAAATATTTTACAGAGGTGGCGTTATTGTTTAGAGTTACTGTTTTATAGCCTTACAAGTTCACATTAAAATAATAAAGATATAATGATACATTTACAAACAGACCTGAACAGCACCAAGACCTGAAACATGGATTCTCAAATTAATGTGGATATTGTAACTCATTGCTGATAGTCACTCTCACCATGTACACAAAGGGTTAAGAGTATGTTCATTTCTGTTATTCTGCTAAAAACTTGACATCATCCGTAACACCTGTTAACTAATTCGCGAGGAAAACAAAATGTCACAGCGCCGTCCCTGCTATAGTTCATCTCTGTTTGTTCATTTAGTTATGATCTTCAAAACAACTGTTGCTTACTTTCAATTAATCTCTTATTCATTTTTAATTGTGTTTGCTGGGAAAGGTCACTGCCAGTTCCTGTGCATTTTCCAATACTGTCAGGACTTCTTGCTGGTAAACCAGCATGGCTCTTAAAATATGCAGAGGCTACACCACAGGAAGTGGTGGCATGGGAGTGGTAACCTATTGAACAACAAATATCAGGTATCTCATTCCCCGTCCTCTGGGTTTTTCGCATTTGAGCGATTCCTAAAACATGGAGCCAAAGTCTCACAGAGGTCACTGCCTCGCTTCTCCATATCTGAGAGCGCTGAAATCTGACAAGTGCGTCATTAAGAATTTACTATGTAGAAGTCACACGATGTATCTCAACTCAGTATTGACTGTAAAGGACTGACTGTTAGATGACAATGGTGGGTGGATACCTTGATCCTAGCCGCCTTGGGTCTGTGACAAACGGCTGGCTGGGCTGTCGGGTTCAAATGGCGGAGCGACAGGTGACCTTGCTCCTGCATTTACACTGATTTATGAGTTTGTTTATGACTCTGGGTAGTTGGGAGGCTCACTTGTTAACGCAGTGATGAGGTGATGAAAGAGGCTAGTGTGCGAGTGTGAGATCTTCACACTCATTAAAATCCATGTCATATGGTCCTAGTCATATGGTTTCCTTTTGCACAACTGAAAACCCATGTTTTCCTTTTAAGTAAAGTTAACTAAAGAAAGCAAAACCCATCCCATATACTCACACAGGAAACAAATCAATTTGTAGTGGGATTCTTTAGCTCTGATCAGCTAATCTGTGATGGTTATCTGAAAGCCATTTTCTAAGCTGAAGGTGTGGGGAAGTGTTTGCAAGAATCGAAAGGGTAAGTCTGACTCATTTGCCATCTTAAAATTAGACTTTAGTAGTTCTGGTCTGAGGGTGTTGCATTTGGCATGGTGTGTCTGTCTGTCTGTCTGTCTGTCTGTCTGCCTGTGCTTATATCTGGGAAATAAGTGACCTGTGCCATTTTGTATTTTCAAGCAAGGATGAGCTTGTCCATGGCTCTGTTCTCATCAATGCTGAACCTTTTCTGTAATTTGGATCCACTGTTTCCAAACTGATAAATGTTCAGCTATAGGACAGTGAGGCTTTGTTAGTGTCACAACTTGCCCTCTAGAGGGCGCCTGTGGAGGAATGGCTTGAATCAATGCAGAGAGGATCTGCAGTCTCTGACTGTACATTTCTTATGGGATTTGTCACTTAAGCTCCCCTTTCCCTGTGACTCTAATCAATGGTGCAGCATCTCAACATGGCATCCAATTTACAATCTGAAATGCAATTACATGGCTGTCCCAGCAACAGCCAGTGGGTTAAGAATTCAAACAGACAAAAGTACATTATTTTAAAACATGGCAGAAACATATCATGACTTTTAATTATTCCCCAGCTACGTCATTGTGATTGTTATGATGGGAATGAGCCTAAACATGTTCTAACTGGTTTTAAGCATGTCTGTCTCAACCAGTGGTTTAATATTTCCTGTCTTCTGGGGACATCACCTCCATAACCTCAAAATGCATGCACACACACAGTGTACAGGCCTGTGGGGAGGTGAGTGCTGCAATACATTTTTAACATTGAAAAGAGGGAATTTTGCAAAAATTCTCTTTCTCTCCTCTGAACCATGGTGGTTTTTTTTTATTACCTGCCAGCAAACCCCAACTGCTTTTAGTCACATAATGTCCATACGCCTGCAGTTCAGTCTATGGAATTTTTATTTGGATATCTTTAGTTGTTATCACTTAAAAGGGAACATTAATTTAAGACATAAGAGCATGTCTACTTTATGAATGTGTTTGTTTTCATCTGTGGGAAGTTTTCACATTTTAGTTATTGTACAGTTCTATGATTTTACTTTAACATGAAATGTGCTGCCAGGTGCGCCAGTTTTCAGGTTTACTGCTTTTGCCAACTGGCTAGCCAATGAAAGATACACACATGGTTGCTGCATGCATGGCATAACTAGAGTGCACTCTACTGAACGTTTTATGCCCGCCAAATGATGCCATTTCAAGTATTTTCCATTACTACAGATGGAACCAAGGAGTGCTCTAGTAATGGTTTACAGCTGTGCATTTCAGCTGTGCATAAACATTGGCCTTTTATGCATCCAGTAGGGCATTGACACAGGAGAAACAGCTTCAAAATTGGACTGTTGGGCATAAATTCAGATAAAAGGTCAACTTTAATGAAGCTAGTCTTCTTTGCACCCACCACTGTGTAGCTAATTTTTTCTATTTTGCTAGTAAGAATAGTACTAGTACTTTTTTATCGAGGCTTCATTGTTATATGTACTGCTCAGATTTTGATTCCAACAAATGAAAAAAAGATGTTAAAATAATCCCAATTAACAATTCATGATAAAAATGATTAAGGATAGTCCATTTTATGTTAAAAACAGCGTGGTTCCATTGACAGCATATAGATACCATTGGCCTGTTTCTCTCAGTGTGTTTGTCTTTGCAGTGACTGTCATTGTGTGATAATTCCAAGATTATTCTATGCACCTGCCAAGTCTATTTTTTGCCCCCTAATGAGCACTGGTGGGAAGAATCAGTAAGTTTCTCCAGGAGTCGAGCAACAGCTCTCTTATTTTTAAACTGTTCTTAATCATTTGCCAATGGGAGGTCTGTCTCCTGTCTTCGCAGGGGCTGGGGTGAGAAGAAGGCAGTGGTCTGTCCTGCTGACTTGAGTAAAGCAGCTCTCTCCTTAGGCTGGAGATCTGTACTGGATCAGGGGCTGGAGAGACCAGATATAGACTGATGAGCACGGTTTACCCAATAAAACCAACAAACTTATACAAGAGGCAGGTGACAATACTGAACAGAATCCATCCTTAATATTTGCTTGTTTGGTTGTAATTTTGTCTACGTAAATAGCCAGTGGCATCCCATGTGAGTGGGTCTACTCAGAGCATTGTCTTGGACAAGAAAGTTCAAATACATCATAGGCAGAACTTTTGACCTTTCCCAAAATGCCATGTCTGCTTGTACAGGAGATACACTCTAAAGAACCATACTCTCAGTATCATGATGGGGTCTGTGTTTACACACAAAATGAGACACTCTGGACACCCTGCTACATTCAGGAACATTTTGCCCCATTTCCCGTGAACATCTGCAGTTGTAGAGGTGTGTGTCGGGTTCTAAGAAGGACAAATTGAAACATGCCCTCTAATGAGGACCCAGCCTTTGTCTCTAAAGCCGTTTACCCAGACCCTTTTGTGCTCCTCGGTGGTAAAAGGTTTTTATTAAAATTTAACAGAGCAGGCTACACTTCATCTTTCGCCTTTTATATTTAGACAAGCTCTCTGAATGTGTGGGACTCTGCCAGTTCATTTGCTTCCCCGCAAGAGATGTTTATAAACTCTCTGAACTAAGAGTGACAATTACTTCTAGGCTCACAAGCAGTTGTTCTCCATCATATCTTATGCACTGGGAAAATGCAGTCAGCTATAGAAAATGTATACAGCTACGTGACTGCATGAAGTTGAAAAAGACCTTGACGGTAATAGCTTCGTGACAAGTAGCAGCATGTTTCCATCACACGATTCATCAAAATATGGAAAGTGGCAGTCCCAGAGGAGTATATTGGAAATCACTCTCACAGATGAGACATGGCTTTCAAATGGTTTAGCAGGTGTACATGAGCATAGAAAAAATGACATTTCAGCAGACATAAACTTGTGTTTGATAATGCAGTTCAAAATATATTAAAAGCGTATATACAAGCATTTTTAAATGCATTTTCCCTTTTTTAGCCTTCTGGAATTGCCCGCTGTTCCATTCTGCAACACCCCCTATTCCCACACAATAGTGCTAATGTACAATGAATGACATTCATCGACATGCACACTCAACAGCTATTTTTCACATCACGAGTCCCACAGCAGACCACAGCCTGAACGGACGCCGACTGGAGGATAGTTTCACCTCTACCGACACCGTCTGTGTGACTCGCAGATGCCCCCTGAGCTGAGGTGGGGGGGGGGGGGGGGGGGGGGACAGACAAATCCCACCCTACCCCTGTGGAACAGAGCCAAATTCTCTTCCGCTACTCTGGACTCCTGGTCATTTTCAGCAAACGACCCAGCTGAGACCTGAACTGTGCCCAGACTGGTCTGGACTGTAGGGCTCAGCTTGTGCCTAGGACAAGTGGCTAAACTAGCTGAGACACTTGGGGACCTAATCTGACAGGGTTTTAACAGTTTTCACAGGACATTGAAAGTATTTTGTGAAGGAACCAAAATAATGTACACACAATATTGTGACTGGGAGCAACCTCAGGTAGTGGTAAGGAGGAGGGATTGTAATCAAAAGGTTGCTCGTTCAGTTCCCTGCTGGGGCACTGCTGTGGTACCCTTGGGCAAGGTACTTAACACAGAATTGCCTTAGTAAATATCCTGTGTAAGATGCTTTGAATAAGAGCATCTGCTAAATGACAATAATGTATGGTGTTTCAGGTTTAGGCTATTTTGCACCTAGAAGTGGTGAGAAGAAGAATGTAAAAATAGTTTAACTTCTCTTTTTACCGGAACACACAGTTTTTTTTTTCATATGAACTCCAAAAAGCAATGCATTTCATTTTAAAGTTGAATCAATGCATCAATGCCAATATTTTGTGCTGTTTATATCTTTACAATTGTAAATAGCAAGAATTTCACTCCCTTGTGCCTTTGGCCGTACATTTCATGCTTCTGAAAGGCCCAATTTGTTAATCCGCTCAATCCCCGATCGCAAGCCGTTTGGATAAAACGAAAACCATTGCGGCCGTCGCTTTATGTCTGCACAGCTGTGTAAGGACTGAGAAGACAAACTTAGCAGAAGGGTGGGTATTCAGATGTCTGAAAGATTAAGACTTTGGGAAGTAAACACGCTACTTCGCCGGCTGTTTGCCGGCTTCCCATATTCTCGCAAACACAGCTACTTCCACTCTGCAAACACTGCCTCTCACGGAGCGTCTGGCTACATAGCAGTCATTTCATTTCCCCTGCTGTTTCACAGAGGACACTAAACTCCTCGTCCATCTCACTCCTGTTTCGGCTCACCAGCTTTACAGCCCATCAGAAGGCCTACAAGCACCAGAGTGGAAGGAAACAGTCTCATTCATGAGGAGAAACACTCTTTGCTGCTGGATACAGCTTTTAGTTCTTTTGATGGACCTGGTGCTGGGTCTGCGATCTCGGTGGTGCGGCTGACGTTTTTTGGGATGAGGGGGAGGGGGGTGGGAAAAGCTGGGGGTTTACTGCTTTGTCCCTGAAATGGAAGCTTTGTTTGCATTTGCTGTGTACCAGCGGATGGCATTTCACACGGCCTCCCTTTCTGCAAGTTTTTGTTTTCATTAATTTGTTCCTCTGAGAGAGAAAAGACCTTTTCAAATCACTGAGTTAAAAAAGAACATTTGGAGATGTTGTCATCCCCCAGCCACCCCTCCCCCCTTTTTTTGTTAACTCAGACCCATGGATGGCTTTCCTCTCTCTTATTACATTTTTTTTTGTCAGTTCATTTTTTGGTTCCTTTTCCTGAAATTCTGTGATTCACAAATACATGCAAGTGACTTATTTTCAACAAAATGCAATTGCTTTTTATCAGTTTTGGTGACTGCTGAACTCAGCGGAGCTGCGGTGTACTCTGTTATTGTAGAGTTACTGTAGCACTCAGGCAGTTACAATAGCACTAGTTATCACATTACTGTGAAACATCTTCAAATGGGCTCAGTTCTTGAGCTAAGACCTTCTGCTAAATGGCAGATTGCAAACATAAATTGTATTTGTACAAAAACAAGTTAACATTTGTGAGTCAAAGTTAAACATTGATTGATGTATAGCTAACTACAATGGAGATGCAAGTGACCTTTTTACCCGCATTAGCATTAGCAGTATTGTCTCAATTACACCTCCACCTTGGCCACATTTGGGTGGCATGATGTGGTCGCTCTTGTCTAACCATCTAAGATAGTTCAGCTTAGGTTCTTGAGAGGACTTTACCATAACTGTGAATGATATGATGGAAAGCAGCGATATGTGGCTCAAAACAGCACCCCCTTTGGCCACCTGTCTGCCACAGTCAACTACTGCTGTGCAGCAAGTTGACACAATCGTATCTGTCTCATTTTGGCCTGGTTTGGGAGCGGTCTGTGAGGGGAGCAGCTGTACTAAGCAGAGGGGAGGAGGAACAGCCGGGGGGCATGGCGTTTGGGCTAAAGGGAAGCCGCTTTTTTGCTGTAGCGGACAGCCGGCTGTGTGGACGGCTCTTGTGTTGCTTGGGCGGTTGCACCGATGTAACTGAATTATTTACAGTCCTGTGGCTGAAAGCGGTGCTTTCTGCCTCCGTGAGAGATAAGTCCCCTTTGTGATTCACCCGTGGAGCACGGAGAGGAGCCCCACGTAACGTAATGAATACAGACATTTTGAAAGAGTAAAGCCCTCTAATTAAACTGATAATGTGAGCTCCCTGTGTTAATACACAATAATTCATGTGGCAGGTACAATACTAGGGCTTCCAATCAGCATGTGTTTACTCAGTAAAACCCTTCAATTTCAGCTCATTTTTATTTCATTTTATTTATTTATTTATTTATGTTTAACTAAATATGCATTTACACAGCAGGGTAGATACGTGAAGAAATTCAGGTCAAGTACAATAGCAGCTCCCCCAGAGGGATTAAAACCTACATCATCCTGGTTATAAACCATATTTCCTCACCACCATTGCCAAATGCTTATCATACAAAATACAGAATGTGAGTAAGCTGTGCAGAATCCACAGCTCACTGCGCAGATACGGAGTGAGCTGTGGATTCTGCACTCCACCTCCTTCTAACATACCTTCTAGAGGTTTTGTTTTTCATCATTCAAGAATATTATGTTTTTATTCCCCTGCTCAGTTATTCATATTAAGCATTGCACACTTTCACAGTTTAAAGTCAACATTATCATGGATCCCAAACAAATCAGCTGATGCATCAACAAAATGCACGCTGCACTAAATGAGGTATTTTACAACAAATATTAATAGATCTCTCAGATCTATCATTTTATAGACTAATCATATCTACAGTATCTTTTGTGCCCTTGGAATGCAAAGAAATGCTCTTTCAGAAACCAGAAATTTGTGATACAAAAAATGACTGCAGTGAATGGCATTACAGAAAGTATTGCAATAGTCACAAAAACACAGCTGAGAGCTTCAGGCAGCCTAAATTGGCTAGGCTAATAGCCCCCGCACACATTATAAATGGGCAATTATCACATCTTTAAAATGGAGCTCTCAGCTACACAAAGCAATCTGCAGCTCTCCTGAAATCTCTCAGTTGTCACAGATCTATCATACACAACACAGCCCTGAATTCTTTACCTTCTGCTCCACTCAACCGTTACAGCACAATTGCACATGAGGGCAGAAGAAATCACAAAGCTCAGCTGAACTCTGGCCTTTGACCTAAGTCTCAACTTCAACCTCCACAACATCCAAACAAACATCACAAGGTTTTGTCATATATGTATGTATTTGCCATAAACAAAACCCTGGTTCTAGAATAACCACACAATGTATACTTTATTGTTTTTCCAGTTAATCATATGTAACCTAGAAGTAGGCCTGTGCAAGCATCCCCATCTCCCCTGCTTTAAAATTCCAAAAGCAAACATTCAGAGCACATGGTAGATTTTCCTTTGTTTCCCACCATACAAATGAAGCATTTTATGTCTCTGTGACGGCAAATTGCACAGGGGTCAGATCCCGCCATTAAGCAGGATAGCACCAGCTGCATCCTCACGTTCAATAAGCTGAAACACAAGATGGAGCAGGGGGAAAAAAAGGCGGCAGAGAGGAGCGGGAGTGTTCTTAATGGCAAATCAAACCGCTGGGCTAAAGTGTGCCGCTCGCTGGTAATTGCCCGGTTTATCAATGCATCCTCTTTGTCAGATCCCCTGAGGCATCGGGAGGAGGGTTTGCGGGAATTAGTGCAGGCCCTGTTGCCGTGGATGCCCAGTCAGATAATTGCTTGCGTACAGTCAGAGATGAGGATGCAGGGGTGGGGTGGGGAGGGAGGCATCGTTTCTGTTATTACTGCAATTGAGCATTTTTTTACTGAATGGAAGTTTGTGTTACAGATATCAGCGAGCTGGCGGGGGCGTTAAACTGTCGTTTATCGATCTTGAGTTTTCGATCTGCGAGGACATTTTTTTCGCCACAGACGTGACGTTGCTACGTCTCTGGTCAGAGCAAAATCAACGTTGCCTTTCATTTCTTTGTTTCATATTTAAAATGTATCCATTTTGTGAATCTTTAGAGTGAAACAGCCAAGATGAGAGCTAGCAGCATGTCCCTGCCTGCTTTTCTGGAAATGTTTAATAATAAACCCAGAAAATTTCCTCAAACAAGTGCGTGGTCCGCGAAATTCAGGATTAGCACATTCGAGGAATGGGTCCTGTCTTGAATCTGGAATGGTGGGGCTGGCAGTGGAGAGCAGTCAGAGCTGCAAGGATAAAGACTGCCAAATTTGTTTGCTTTCCATTAACCAGGGCTTTTCAGGAACCGTCCGAGTAAGGGGAGTGGCAGCCAGTCAGAGAGAGAGAGAGAGAGAGCACCGGCCCCTCCGCGGTCTGTTCGCCACGGTAACGGCTCTGGACGGAATCTGCAGGCTGCTTGTGGGTGCTGTGGGCCTCCAGCCTTCAGATGGACGCACAAGCTAAATTAGTTTGGCAGGCTGCCTGCCTGGCCAGGAAGGCGAATAAACACAAACCCTTTCTGCGCGTTGCTGACAGTGATTAGCGTGGCTGCCTCGCACGCTACCTGTCTGGAAGGTGGAGCTGCCCTGTGTGGCTATCAGTGCAAACCACAGAGCCTGGGGGCCTGCTGTTCTGGAATGTTTCACCATTTTCTTTCTGCCTCTGAAAGATCTGGGCTTTGGGCATTTTGGTGTGGGACCAATTCGCCTCGCAGGGCTTTGTTTATATGTTTTTTGTTGGTTTTTTTGTCATCAACATCCTGTCAAATACGTTTGCACAGTGTTGCTATGTTGGATAATGATATTCAAACAATATGTGGAGGATAGTTCTTAATTTTTTTTTTAATTGGTTAATTGTGTAAGAATATTTTTATTGTGCTGGGGGAGGGAAAGGAACATATTTATTTTTTATGTTAGCAAAGGTTATAAAAGTAAAAACATTTCCAAAATGTTCCTATCTGTTTACATCAGGTAGCTGGCAGCTTAAAACAAGATATCAAATTAGCGTCAGGTAGCTATGTAATTAAAACAGAACCCAGACATACCAAGAACCAAATGTTTCTGGATTACAGAAGAAGATGATTCTTCAATTGCATCATCTTTAAGAAGGGTAAATGCAGCCACAATGGAAACGGAACCATGTTCAATGAAATCTACAGCACCGTAAACATTTATATTGTGTGCATAATATTGAACATCAAAGACAATTCTAGTTACATCAAAGAAAACCTGGTCTGTGAGACAAATCTGCTTTATGACGAGAGCAAAAGTCCTGTTCCCTTGTTCAGAAAGATTGGCTGGGGAGAGAAAGACTGCACACCATCTGTGCCATCATGAATAGAGCACATTCACTCAAAGCATTCCCTCATTTGCAAAGTGGTGGAACTAGCCAGACTTCAGTTCAATGTATCAATCTGCAGGATTTTTTGGTCCTCAAACATTTACCCGACCGGGGCTTCTTTTTCTCCAATGCCATTCCTAATCTGCCGATATGTAAACTGGGGGTGCCACATATTACTCAAAGGCAGTGGTGCACAATACATGGGGCTCAACCCCAAATTTTGGCTCCTGGATGAGGTGCAGAATGGGCTGTGATTATCATTGCCACTATCATACAGGGCAATAGCCTTACTTGCTGTTCCAGGGTTTAGTTAGGTTTTTTTTCCTGCCTTATCAAGCCGTGTCCATAGACAAGAATATCACCCTAATGTTTGTTAGCACTCCTTCAGAAGTGAGGGGGGAAAGTAACCCCTTGTCCCCAGAACCATCTATAATTCTATCTGCTATACTAGTGTTATACTATCTTCTTGAAATCACTAGCTTGATATAAAAACATGGGTAAAAAGTCATTGCTAAGTGTTTGTTCAATTGACAAGGCAGGCAACTACAGAGATGTAGTAGGATGGCAGCTTAGATGCAGCTCCCCGGTGTCGTCCGCTGAATAAAAACAGCCCTGTGATTTATGACACGGGACACAGCAGTAAGCAGTTGACAGCCAGCCCCACTTAGCTCATCCTGACCGCGGGATGTAACCATTTAGCTGCAGGTGACCATGACGCGCCCCCATCACCCGCAGTGATTATTATACATGCTGATGTCCCTCATCTCTGCTTCAGGGAGGGTAGGCTTCCAGCATCATCTTATACTGAGGCATTTATCGAATACAAGCTCAATAGACACATAGCTGTCTGGGGTGAACTGGTGGATTGTGCAAAAAAAATGTGTACCCAAGATCTGCATTGGGCAGAAATCTTGCTTTGCTTTGCAGATTTTTCATACAGGTGTGTATTACAGGACAAGTTTTTCATGTAAATCAGCTATTAGGCAAGATTTGTGGAGTTTGGTACACAGAGCCCCTAATTTGTGCGACAGAGTGGAATTAATTGTATCCGTGACATCTTGCAGTGGTGAATGTTAATGCGCTGCTTAAAACACAGGATTGCTAATGTGTTGTAGAAACACTGGTAATTTGAGACTGCCGAGGGTCCTTTATCTCTGGTGCTCATGTTGCAGAAACAAAGCCCCCATCTTCCCACTGTGAGTCACAGCAGATCATGACGAAGACAATGGCTCGCGCCCTAAAATAAGCATTCTTTCATGCTTCTCCCCCAAACGCTGTAGGTTGTTGCATCACTGATGATCTCGCTGGAACAAGTGCTTTGTGAAACGTGGAATCGGGAACAGCTTGGGACCCGTCTCAGCAATGTGGTTCTTCAAAAATTTTTAAAAATTTCCATTTGAACAATAAACGAAGGATTTACTATGGATAAGGTAACCCATCAGGGTCCCCTTGGTTGATGTTCCAGCCCCCTTAATGAAACTTCTTCTTAAGTCTCAGGGGTTCCCAGGTAAGAGGACATGCTGGGAGAAAATAAAACCAAGGGAAAGGTTTGGATGGAACAAACATTTATAAATTGGCCTTAAAGATCTTAAAATGCTCCTTGGATGTAGAGGTGTTTTACAATTTAAATTTCAGTTACAGACATATGTCTGTCTATGTCTATATTTTGTCTGTCATATAGTCATATGTTATATCAGTCTGTTTTATAGGTGTTACCTACTAACCTTGCGCTTGTAATGAGCACAATTCGGAGATAAATGTACATTGCACTGTAAATATCCTACAGCCCCATACAAATTGAGTTTTTGCGAACATATGTTTCTAATTCTGCCAACAAATATTTATTTGAAATAAGCCTGTGGTTGAGTGAAAATTTCTAGTGTTTAATGTAAACCCCTGGCAGGATGTAAATGCATCCGATTTTGATTAATTAAACTAAATTAATTGTGGATAGGACATTAATTATGGATGGCATTTATTCTCGGATTTCCTTGTTCAAAGCTCCTTCCAGAAGTAAATGATTCATACTCCTGGTCTTCAAAGTGCTCTGGAATATGTGGCCTAAATAAGAATTTTCAAAGCAAAAAAAAAAAAAAATCCACAAAAATAAAAAATAAAAGAGGAAAGGGTGAGAACCGCCTCTTCTGAAAAACAAGTCCTTGCGACTACAAGTGTGCGTGCGCGCATGCGTACCTATTAAAATCACTGCCAGCTCAAATATTAAATATTTCCATTTTCATTCCATTTTCATATAGCGGGTTCTTCAGCCCATGCGCTGTATGCAGTTCTCACATGTATGATTCAGGTTTTTTTTTCTTCTTTTTGCAAAAACAAGAATATGTTATTATAGCGCCAACCCATGTGGAATTTAAAAGTCCATTCATCTCGGATTCCTTTTGAAGAAGGCTCCCTGAACGCTCTAGTTCAAGGGGATATGTCAGTAAACGTCATGGATATTCTCCTGTTGTAAACATTCGGCCTCCAAACAAAGACTACAGAAAGCAACTCCATCACTGTATTGTGATGCTTCTCTCACCGTGTGCCCATGCCATTAACCATGGAATATTATCTGCAGTTATTTGAAGGGGATAGGGCTTACGGCAGATTTTAAGCACTGTAATTAACTCCATGCACTTTCCATTATCTCAGTCATACATGTCAAAATGTTCTATGCTAATCAGTATAGTGTGTGCTGCCTCTTATTGATTGGGGGACAGCAGGGAGATGGGCAGTGGACACTGCAGTGTGGCTCTCATGGCTCCCTGTTGTCTATGAGCCCTCTCCTCTCCGGGACATTGCGTATGCTGTCAGTGCTTTCGAGGGCAGCAAATGTTTTATTCCAGGCCTTTTCATGCAATTTTGCCCTCAGCAGAGAAAAAAAATCTTCAGCACTCAGAAATATTATGGCAAAGTAAACTCGGTGCCGCCTTCAACTGCTTCCAGTGAAAAAATACAAAATCAATATCAGTTTTTCTGCCTTTCCACATTTCAGAAAAAAATATATGGAAGGTAAACTTTGATGGTTATGCAAATGCACTGAATTTTTCCAGGATCATTTTATATAATATATGTATATATGATATATGTACAGCTGCTTGTACAGGATATCAGTCCATTGCAGGGTCTTTACCCAGAATCCATTTCTGTATTGCACTAGGTGTCACTGAGGGACATGTTTTTATGTTCTTTGTAAATTAAGAATTTGATACAGAATTTGGTGCAGAGTTCCAACATCAGAGTGAACACCCTAATAACATGATAGTCTTCTGCTTGACATACATACTGAGGACATTGAGGGCTTTGTTTTATGTGTCAGTGTTTCCCCTCCAGTCAATGAGACAGAAAAAAGAGAACTTGTCCACACACATTTTAGGTCCTCCCCCAGGAAGCTGGTTAAAACTCTGATTGGATGTTGGACCATTTTGGAGGGAAATTTAAGTGGCCATGCTCCATGTATATTAGGCCTCTCATCCCACAAGACTGTTTCTGCATAATGAGCCCTGAGTCTCCGCCGTGCCTTGCTTCATTGCAAAAACACAGTGCGTGAATCACCACTAATTTTCTCTGTAAACTGCTCTGCTATTCCGCCTGAGGTTTGAATCCTGACTCATTCCGAGGGATCCCTTTGCCCCTCCTTGGGCAACAGAGCAATCAGTCACTGCATAATTTTAACTCTGCTTGTTTGTCTTTGCACCAGTAAAACAAAGCCATTTGTTACACGGAGAGATATTTTAACCCATTCTTTATGGATTTACCCTTGGTAAAGACACCACCACCACGCACACAGCTAGATAATTGAAATGCACCTTGCTTCTTCCATTCTGTCGGGCCCATGAAATCACACTAAACTTTGAAAACATGAAATATGGATATGGTACAAGAAAGGATTTGACGTCACCCCCACAGAATGCAGCAGAGTGCATGTTTTATTGAGCAGCTCAGTATACAGGCCTCAGAGGGACTGCGTTCTCTGAAAAGAAGAGAATATCGAGCTCGCCACGCCGGAGGAGCAGCAGGGAGGGAGGGAGGGAGGGCAGCGTGTGTTTACCACCAAACCCCCAGAATCAATGAACGTTTGGAATGGATGCAAGTCCTCAGACTTGTAAACATGACCCCCATGCAATGTTTACCTGTGACACGGTGTAACGCTCCTGGTCTTGGTACTGTCATGATGCGTTTCTCGTTACTGCCTACGTCATATAGCGCCGTCACTCGGCTGACAGCAGTGCACGTATTCCAAGGTGGTTTTTAAACATGGTTGAAGTGTGCGGGAATCACGTGATGTGTGTACTGTACTGGCACAGCAGACAGCGTCAATGTGTATATAAATCCCAAATCCAACCATACTCCCATTGAGCGAATCGCAGCTTACCATTGTTAGAGCAAATGTCCCTCAGAAAACAAGCGTGCATTGCGATGCTGCAAGCCATCTGAATAGAGGTGATGTTTAAAGAAGCCCTATCTGGCTTATGGATCATTTGAGCTGAAGAGTGGCGTTTCTCTTTCACAATGGGCCTCTCGCGCCATTTAGAATCGATTGCTGTAATAAGCAAACAGGGTCATTTTGGGATCGTGCCAACACCGTGTGCTTTTTCAGCCACACCATAGAAAGAAAGGCGATTCTTGCATAATGTAACAGCGTTCTGTAGAGCACATTGTGTCCAGGCTATGTCTACAAGCTGATAATGCATTGCTGCTGTAAGGTACAGGGATTGCAACATAAACAGAAAGTAAACTATTTTGAAGCCAACAGCTGATACATGAGATTATAATGTTTTTTCCATGGTTTTTTTTTCATGTTTTTTTTTCATCGGCAAAGATAAGTGCCAGTGGCAGCAGTGTAGTATAGTGGTAAGGCGCGGGGCTCATAACAAGCTCATAGCAAGGTTGCTAGTCCGATTCTCCATTGGGGAACTGCTGCTGTACCTTCGGGCAAGGTACTTAACCCAGAATTGCCTCAGTAAACATCCAGCTGTATAAATGAATCACATGTTAAAACTGAAACCTATGTAAGTCACTCTGGATAAGATTGTCTCGTAAATGACAATAATGTAATATAATAAGCAAGCTCTTTTGCCCCCCCCCCCCCCCCCCCCCCCCCCCCTCCAAATTTTCATGCCACACCAAAACAACCCCTCTCATTCTCCCCCTGCTCAGGTTCGTCAGCCTCTTTCCTTGCAGGCATTGGGAGCACATTAATTACAGCACTGCTCCGTATCGAGCGTTCTGAGCAGACGAGGGGAGCGGGTGCGAATCCAACACAAGCGCTTCTCTCCGGGACCAGCGGGGGTGAGTCAGTCAGTGAGAGAGCTGGACGGGCTTCAGTTGTTACATAAATCCTCAGGCAGATGGTGCCTGCAGACTGAGCGCTTAGCAATGCCCTGGGCAAGATGTGTGCCCTGGCTTTCAACGCCTCAGATCTGTGATCATGAAAGGACCCCATTTCCCCGGCGTAGTGCCATTTAAATTGATATATTATGTACAGTGCTCCCTGGGTTTTTGGGGGGCTGTGTTTACGCTAAGTTTTGATGCTAAATAGCAAGGATCACTCTTTAGACCTCACCCCATGCACGTCTTTGTGCTTCAGTTATACCACTCTTTGCTACCCTTATGCTGCCAGCTTAAGGGTTAACAAATGAGAGTTTTGGTTGGGAAAATGATATTGCTGAGATATTTTCTACCGCTCTCTGAGTTTGTACGACTAAACGGCTGCATTCTAGACTGGAAAAGGGCAAAAAGGCAAATGTAGATTGGTGTTTAAGCACAGCAGATTTCTTTTTGATTTTAATTTGTAATGATTAGATGGATTTAGAGGGGGATGGATTAGATGGATTTAGATTGGGTTCATCATTTAGCATACAGCAAGGTACTCTCCTGCACTGTGTCTTCACATGCAGATTTGATAAAAAACTGCAATAATTTTGGCCACTATCAGAAAAAGGAGCCCTACATATGTCACTTTGTTTGGTTTGGTTTTGGTAAAAGTAAGAGTGTGGTCCAGTAAACTGTGGTAATCCTCCACTCAAGGCAACATTGTCATTATGAATCTTATTGTTTCTGCGTATATGAAACAAATGTCATGCATCCACATGTGTCATTTAATAAAATATGTTGTGTCAGTTTCATATGTTACATTATGCAGGCAGTGATGTAGAGGAGAATGTGCTGTAATATTATGCATTAATATGTCTATGCATATGTCTGTAGCAATAACTTACTAACATTTCAATACATAAGACATGTTTTGAAAAAGAAGTATATTGCTTACAGATTTGATTTTCATTTTATATTTCATTTGAAAAGGTATTAGTTGTTTATATACTAAAAAATGCATACCTACATACATTAAATAATATAAATAAATAGATCTTTATTGTCCACTGGGGTGGAAATTTTCCTTTGGCTCACCGATACATATAAGGTGAGCGCAGGGTCTGCAGCAGAGCCCCGCCCCCTACTTCCAACCGCACCCCCTACTTCCATTAGAGACCTAAAGCCTGATTTAATGGACACGTCTTTGCTGTCGTTTCCGTACCACTCTGACATCAGTATGGAATATATCTAGCAGCTCTGCTTAATTTGAGCTGAGTGGAGATATTACTATTGAGAGGTTGAGCACAATGTCCTACAAAGAATTACAAACATAACAGATGCAAGACTTGCATATCCAACTGCAAGAGACAACCATCAGAGGAGACAGGGGTACGACCTTTGCCCTTAAAAAACACTGAAGTTGATTTGAGGAGGCCAGGGACGACGTTAGGATGTGCCAACTGGAGGCCTTCTACGAGAGCCATGTTTACTTACCCTCCCAGACAGCCTCAACAAAATGGCCGCCTCTTCAAACATTAGCCACGCACAATTACATGAAATTAAAACCACGTGTGAGCGCGTGCTGTCACACAACGCAACTGGCAATTACGGCAGGAAAACAGCCGATTGTTATCCAGTTTAAGACGGGACAGCACAGATCTGTTTTGCTTGGTGCCATTAATAGTTAATGTTACATCGTCGCGTAATGGTTGCTCCTGGCAACAGCGCTGCGGCTGAGTGCCATTTCGCGGTGTAGTGCATGACTGCATGTCACGGCCAATTCGCGCTCAAAACACTGTTACCACCTTTCCATTCGTCCACTGTTGATTTCGTCAGGAATGCTCTCAAGGCTGCTGTTTGGAGGTGAATGCACCATTGATACAAATCTCACTTGGCCTATTTTATTTTTTTTTTTTTTGTCTGCAGTTGGACTGAGACTTTCATTTAAAAAATGATCAAGTCTGCTGAAGACACATCATCATTGCCAATGAATAGTTAAATAAATACAGCTGTTAGATAACTAGATGAAGGAGAAAAAAGGCTTTTCCCAAAGTGCTGGACATAAATAGCACACCTCCATTAACACCACCCAGCCAAAATCACTACCAATACATAGGAGCCAGGTGCCTAACTAATTGGGGAAAAAGGAAATGCCAAGTTTTTTCATCAGCATCATTTAGTTGCTCCTTATGAGATAAACAGAATCAAATGATATCTTCACGTTTATCAACCATTAAAATCATAGGCATTTTTGTTATTTTTAATGAAGTATCTCTTAATAACAGCTATAAGAAAGCATGAAACCATAAACTGCTACTGTCACAGTCAGTAGTACAAATGTCAGTCTCTTTATGTCCACAGCTACAGGCCTACACAGCAGAGGTGAGGTTTATTATGTTGATTTTAACCGCACCTATTTGGGCCCATCAAGAAAGTATATACAAATATACAATTTTAATCACATGGTTAAAAATGATGAGCAACCAGGTCCAGAGTTCTTACCGGGCAGCGTGAACGTAGCGTGCCATTTAAGGTAAAATAGCAATCTGGCTCTTGAGTTGTGTCATTTCTTCATACGTGACATTTAATAGAGCTGTCATCCCAGCTGCCCTTTATATTTCACCCCTCCTTTTGCACTAAGACAATAAATGGAAATTGATTATCCAGCGGCTGCAGTTTCCTTTTCATTGTTCAACGGAATATGAATACTATGTGGATCGAACGCGTTGCGAGGGGTCATTGCCTCCGTCCCCTTGCGGTTTCGTTCCTGCACATAATCGGTTGCTTTGGCGCTCCCAATTCAAACGGCGACTGAGACGCACATATGTCCTTTCCTGGCACTGCGTGAAAGGAGATATCCGAAGCGCCCACTTTCTTTGCAAGCAAAGCCGGATATGTAAAGAAATACCCCCGAATTGTGTTTCCATGCAGGTGAAATCCTGGAGAGTTTGAGGCTTTTTTTTCGATGGAGTTGTTTCATCTATCAAACCTGTTATCCTCCTATCAACCTCCCCAACCCCGCCTCTCTACCGAAAAAAAGTCAAGAGTGTTTTGCTTTGGCACGTTCTACTGTTAAAATGTATCAATGTCACGTAATGGAAGTCTGCAACCCCCTGCTTTGGAAGTGTGCCTAATTTTCTCTCGCCCATTGATAAAACCGCATAAACACATTGCCCTTCCTCTTAAGTTCCTTTTCTGGAATGTGAAATGGATGAGGGTTCCAGGAACTTTGGCAAAATGTTTGCAAGCTTTACGACTGAGGTTAACAGGAGAACAATCCGCGGGGTCAGGACTTCTGGCACCCTCATGCCATTTATCTCAAATGAATCGGTTAATGATCCAACGAGCGTCAGTGACTCATAGGCGCTCCATAATGTGGGTCCCACCAAGCGCTAAGCGTTCTGGGATGCCGAGCTTGAAAATGACTTCCATCAGTATGATAACCCAGCGTGTGTCAGCGTGTGGGGCTGCCTTCCGAGCCTGTGCTAATTGTGCGGGAAACAGCGGGAAATGTCAGCTATCTGTCTGCGTCTGGATGAGCCCCCCCTCCCTCTCCCCTGCACGTAACATCGCTGCAAGGGCATGGGGGGTTTCGTCACCTCGATCCCCTGCGCTGACACAGCCTTTGCCTGAGAGTGCCGACATCGAGCGAGTGTGACCACATCGTATCCTGCGGCTGCGTGCGGCCATGGCGACGCGGCACACAGGAGCTGTCACATGCTGGGGGGTGAGGGAATCTACGAGGGCCTCTCTCTCTCTACTCTCTCTCCTCGTACCCCTTCGGGGGCTGGAGGGGAGTGAGTGGGAGGGTTTCACATGAGCGCAGTGGGGAAAGACACGTGAGAAGACCCCCCCCCACACACACACACACACACACAAACCCCCATCTCCCTGACTGCCGCGCGGGTTCGACGGGCACGTGCTCTCTCGTGGCGGCGCCGTTCCCAACGCAGCCTCCAGTGGCAATGTCACTGTCACAATTTCCAGTGCAACATCTGCTGAGGAGACAGGGGAGAGTGTGTGTGTGCGCGCATGTGTGTGTGTGCGTGTTTGTGTGTGTGGCGGGGGACTTTGGGGGGGCCTCGCTCTCTTACCTGCACGAGGTTCCACCCCTCCAGAGACTCGGCGATGATGGAGGTCACGGATGGGCACACTCCCCCAAAGATCATTAGGTGCTTTGGACCGAAGCATATGGCGTCGAAGAAGGCCCTCAGCCCCTTCGCATTGTCACACTGCAGAGAGAGAGAAAAGAGACAGCCGCTTTAACACTCCAGAGCTCATATGAACCACACTCTGTATCATCACGGTCAGCACTGTACATGACCGTGTGCTCGCTCCCAGATCAGCCTACACCTCATTAAACCGCAATGCACGGCCGCTCTGCTCGCGGTTCTGACGCAATGCAAAAAACAACCCTCAGCCTCCTTTATTCTAACGTACAAAGCATGCGCTGCTCTCCAGCAACATTCAACAAGAGGGGCCGCTCCACTGCTGCGGCGGAGTCGAGACATTTCAGATCTCTATGGCAACGCTGCTCGCTCCTAAAACTGTGAGGGAAAATGTAGAGTAAGTTTATTGATTGCCATATGAGCTGATAACTCATTTTGCTCTGATTTTCTGAGTTTGGAATGATATTCTATTCCGGTAAACACTCTCCATCACATTATTCAGACTCCATTCCGGGGTGACAGTGCAGAGAAGGCCCTGAGTGGTCTCAACCTTTACTTAATGAAATTCCACTTGTGATTTGACCTTGTTAAGTTCACTGGGGTTTGAATTAGTCCTGTCCATGCCAGCTCTGTCTGTTGTTTTGCCAGCGAAAAAGCCATGCAGTATTTTCATAAGAAACTGCCGAAATGAGAGGGCCCTTTACTTAATGTCTTAAAATATCTTGCAAATGTCATAACATTTGGAAACGCTAACTGGAAAAACTGTGTAATAGTATGGTCATTTGAATGAAACATCCACACACACACAGCTGTATGTTCAAAAATATAAAGGGAATAACTGTTTAGGTTGTGCCATGAAAGCCTATTGGCTATTATCATCCCCCTTTTCTATCAATATCTCCACTGTTTGTTTCAATGGTGGAGGCAGTAGCACATCCCAAAGGAATAAGTAATGCATAATCCTATATACCATGGTGGTATCGTATACTGTATTTCTATGGTACCTCCTCTCTGTTTCATTGATAACAACTAACATTATCTGTATGGTATGACTTCTCTACCTCTTTGAACCCAGAGAAATAGATCCATTTTCCTAGACTTCACAAATGGTAAAATTCCTCTGCAGTGATTTACAGTTCTGACAGTGCCCCCATCCCCCACCCCCCTCAAAAAAAGAGAAATTCAGATCACTCCACATGTCCACTAGCATTTTCCGATTCACAGATTACATCCAGACATATCTCACCCACTTACAGCACAGTATAAAGTTCTCAAACATATGACATACCATACTGCCAATCTCTGCAGTGGATTCTAACCAAACTCTAGGGTAATGTCCGACATGTGCATCTGACTTTCCTCCCGAGGGGACACACTTACAATCTGCAGCATCTTGCAGGCTTTGACCGTGTTGCCATGGGAACCCGCTTGAGACTTTGAACGATAACTGAGGGAGGAAGCCAGACTGCCATTGACAGCTATATTTAGTGGTGACAAGGCGGTGTATTCACTGCGTTATCAATCAAAATCTATTCAGAAGGGAAGCAAGGGTTAACACACAGGGGGAAAGGCACCATTTGAAAAGGAGGCCTTCCCTTTCTCCCATTGCGTTTTCCAGAAGTCTGAGGGTTAAATTGTAAATTGTAAAGAGCACATTTACAGTAAATTGTCTTGAAATCTGCTGTTTTCCCCACATTGTGTATTAATTCATTGGCATATGCCCTCATACCAGGCAACTCACCTTTTACACCACATTTATACCACATAGTACATCATATTGCTGGGACCATGGGTGATGGCCCCAGCAGTACATTGTATTAAGGTATTTGAGCTACTTTGCTTAAGGATACAATGGCTTTGCAACACCCTGGATTCAAACCTGCAAATCATGCCCTGCAAAAGCCCTCAGGAGTACCATGGAGACAAAAAATTGCATATTTCATTTACGTTAATATTTTTCCTGCTTGAAAAATTGCTCCTTTAAGGGGAAAAAGATAAAGCAGGCAATAGACCTCTCATATCATTAAGTCCTTATTTTAAAATATAACACCTACATGTTTAATAATAAACATGATTTAGTATAGCCCCCTTATTTTAAAAGGAATCTGTGGAATTATTTTTCAGCTAGAGCAGCAAGTATGTAAATTACTGCTAAAGACAGTAGCGTCTAATTAAATTTTCCAGATCTACTATAGGGACAATGTTTAAACTACTGCAGTGCCTGCGTCTGATGGGCTAAGAGCTCTGCCTTTTACTTCAAACACTGATCTAGGATCATGGCTCTCTGGAAGGAGAGTAATTAATAGATCTGAGCAAAAGATTGTGGACATTCCTAGGCCTGTACAAAGCACCTAAAATGTGAATACTGATCTCCACACTTTTCTCCAAAAAAGCATTTTTGAAAGGACCAGATCTGAGGAAGACAGCTACACCACAGAGTTCAGTTTGACTGGGCAGAGCTCTCAGTGAATCTACATGCAGTGGCCGGCACCTCAGAAGTAAAATGAGGCCTAACATTTTTAAATAGCTCCACAGGAGATCATACGTTACTGGTAATGTCTGACTGTGTTCTCCAGGTTTGATCTGCGTGGCTGTTTAATCTCCTCGGCTCTGCCTCCCGTAACTTCAAAGCAGGCGTCATTACATGAGTGCATTCCAGGCATCAGGCCTGCCATAGGAAACGTCCGCCGACCACAACGGCTATGCCCATCTCAGCCCAGCGAATGTGAAGCTCGCTCTGGAAATGTCATGAGCGTACTACATCGTTAAATGGCCCAATTCTAATCCAAATCTAATTCAAGGAACTGGAGGCGTTTTGAGCTGGCTGATTGGGTTAATGCTCGCGGTAATCAAATTGGTGTCCGCGACTTGGGAGGTGGCCAAACTGGAGGCCAACTCATGTGAGCTGTGCTGATTTTTATCGCGGGGGCCCGCTCCAGGCTGACAGTGCACACCCCAGGCTGAAAAGTGGGAGACCCACCACCCTCTTTTTCACCTGCTGCCAAATGCTTCTGGTAGAGTTGACATCAGCTCGGACGGACCCCGCTAGCCCAGGTTTTTATGGGATAGTTCATCTGGAAATCAGAATACACTGCACGAGTCTAATTCAGCATATTAAAAACTGTTCCAAACAGTTTAACCCAGTGCTGACAGTTGATACTCTGAGCTATATACTGAATTTCCACTAGTCATACCGTTGCTATCAACCTTTAAAACTTTACACACTGTTATATAATGTTACACATATTACAAATGCTAAGGCCTGGTTTGAGTTTATATGTGTCCTTAACTAATACATCAATGCAATTGTTGCTATCTTTCAATACATTTTTTTGTTCATTAATCGTGGTGATCGCAGATCTGGCCGAATTGTGTAGACTGTGTAGACTATGTAGAAAGCAACACATTTAACAGTGAGTCAGATTTAAGGTGGAACATGGACTGAACCCGGGTATGAAGCACAGAACTGAAAAGCAAGGCTGTCGCAGTCTCGGAGCTCAGAATCAGAGTACCTGGACTGTAATGCTCAGAACCCAGCGGGTAACATTCCTTCAGCTGACCTCCCTATTGGAGCGTGCGAACCCCTGTGGACCGGGACAGGGGGTCTGTTTATCGGCTTGAGAGGTGCGGCAGTGCTCACACAACCTCAGAAGCGTGGGGGGGCGGGGGGGCGGGGGGGGGGGGCTGAAATGACGTCCGCAGTCATGCTTCCAGTTGCTACTCACTTCCTTTACCGCGGGCGCCAGGGGCCAGCGTACCTGTCAAGTTCCGTTTAGCTGAGGCCGTACTTGCACGTGCACGGGGGGGGTAGGGGGGCGGGGGGGGTTATGCCCCTCTCCCCTGATATCTGTGAGGAGAATGCTGGTGAGGCGGCAATAATAGGTGCTTTATAGCAAATTTGTTTGCAGTGTGCATCACGGAGCTGGGGACAGAGGCAGAGAGGAGGGACTTTTCAAGGGCACGTCAACATCACGGCGCCTGTGACATTGTGACGAAACAACCGGTAATCAGGGAAGGACAGCCACAATGAATCGCCTTGTCTAAGAGCGGCCCTGCCAATGGCAGCAGACATCACCGGTAAATGTTGAATTACTGCATTCAAATATGCAAACCCACAACAAGTGCTCAACACAAAGTATCCCATTCAGTTAGGATTTCAGTCGCCAGGTACCTGTAACTTATGACTAGGGAGTCACGCTGGTAAACCTTCAAAAGTCAGACTGATTGGAAAGTAAGCAGTAGGACCTAGATACCATCTCCAATGTTACGTGTGCATTTCCTGAAGTGCTGTTTTATTGCGTTCTTGAAAATAGACGTCTCCTTCACAGCGCTGAAACTGGATGTGTGGGAATTGTGGGAGCATTTTTCCAGAGGCCCTCGCTAGTATGCAGGGTGCTGAAAGTGAATGCGCATGTGACTGGATGGGGACCGTACTGATGCATACCCCTTGGAGCTGCACGGCCTGGCACATCTGTGGACTTATTGATTACTTTGGCGCAATAAGGGGCAACCATCTCAGAAGGGCTATGCTTCCACACACACACAGAATTCAGGAAAGTCTGTTGCGAAGACACACACACACACACACATACACAGTGCCTCTACCTGCTGGCAGCATGGCAACAGTAACCACCCAGGGAGGCTTGGAGAGTTTCGCAGTGCCGGGCCCACACAGATGACAGAGAAACCCCAGTGGCCTCTTTTGTCAATCGATGCCCTGTTAATTTTGCGGCCTTAAAATGCCTGCCTCTGGGATGTGGCAGGTTGCTACCCATACCAGTAGTGGGGGATAAATCAGAGGAAAATCACCACGGCTCTGCCTGGGCCTCTCTCTCCCACTGCTGAGGGCTCCAAACAGCAGGAACACAGCAGATACCTTAACCTGCAGCAAGCAGACTATGCATTTCCACAGAGATCTAAGCGACCCCTAACCTTGATAACCAGGTGTACGCCATGCACAAAGGGTTAAATTATGCCTTATGCCAACACAATTATAAATTGTGTTGCATGAGCGCCCACTCAGGTGGGGAAATTTCAATGTTTTAATAAACACATCGCACATTTATTTTGAAAATGTAATTATTAAAAATTGACATCCATGAATATGATGGTTTGACATTACATTACATTCATTTAACAGATCTTATCCAGAGTGACTTTCAGCATAGTGTATCCATTCAAGTTGATTTAGGGTAGGATATCACTTTCTTGACATAGCAAGGCCATAAACCTATTATGAGAAACACTACCCAGTATTTGATATATTTAAGTGGAACGCATGGTAGTATTATCAGGAATGCTCTGCAGAATCATTACTATGAAACTTGTTTTACTATTAAAAGCTTGTGACAATAAACTGAGTGAGAAAATGTTGCTGACTGACACCTGTCCAAGCAGACACATTTTGGAGCAATAACACAAAGCATCTTTTCACACAACAGAACTGCCTCGGCTATTCCGATTTGTGGTGGACGTAAATCTGTGAATAGCCTCCATGAGGTCCAAGTGTACGAATGCTCTCCAGACATTTGTGTTTAGGAACTTCCTAATAGTCTGTGCAGAAGTCATTGATGTGTGTAATAACCTTTAAGAGCCCTTCCGGGACATCAGCTGTGACTGCTGTGGTGTTCCCTGGTACGGCACTGGAGAGTCAACAGACACTGGTCAGACAACAGTGCTCAAAAGCCACCCGTTTGTACCTCTATATCATGGTTCATCCTGAGAATGACACGGCAGCACCAGTATGAAATACACATTGATCAGAGAATGGAGAATCGATATTGTCATCCCCAACAGCCCACACAATGCAACAAGCCAAACCAGGTTCGCTTTTGCCAGGAACTAGTGCTCCTGGTCATGACTAAGGCTCTATGGAGGCAGACTGTGGGGAACACTGGCACGACCAGGTTGCGTAAATGTTGGGCTTATTGGATCGAATGTTCTTTCTGTCACTCAAATTTAGGAATTCAGTATGGCTGCTCTTCTCTGCTCCTTTTGAACAGGAGCAGCTAGTAGATGTTGCAGCATTGACAGCATGAGCTCCAAAAGTTTCTCAGAATTTTTACTTAAGCTACATCAGTAGAGTAAATGCCATTCAAGAGCACCATAACACTCTACTCAGATTTAAGGAAAGTCCACAACTGTTTTCTACTGCCAACTGTCATATGTGGACAAATCCAGTCAACAAGCAATGAGCTCAGCTCTCTGCACACTGTTCACCTCTGTCTGGACACCCAGATGTCAGCTAATCTCAGAGAGCGGGCGCCATAGGATCCGGTGTTCAGCGGGCATGGTGTGATATCACATGCTTTGTCCAGGGCTTGGCCCTCTCCACACAGGATGAACACAAATTGGCTAAACTAAATCACTTCAAACACATTGCAACTATTAGCAATCTGCAATGAGCAGAACAACAGACAGGGCTTAGAGTGTAAGCCTATTACAGGTTACGTTGTTTACGGCCCTGCAAGTGGGAACACCATTGAGCAGATGCAGTAGATGACCAAGGAGGAAAAAATCCTGAACATAAATCTGGACGAAAAGCTTAAATATTCAATCCAGCAAAATGGAAGTGGGTTTAATTGTGCTCCAATTGTAAATACAAACATACATTTCCTTTCAATACTCCTTAATAAATCAGGTATGAATCTTCTCAACCCTGAAAATGAAACAGTGCACAAGCTCTCAAGAGAGAGGTAGTTTGGCAGTTGAGGCCTGCCTCACGATTTAAAAATAAATCAATCGATAAACCTTTAATGTCAAAAAAGCTATTAGAAAACTGGTGTTAAAAGCAGCATGCATATTATAGCTGCTTAATTGGTGGAACTCCGAAAACAGAATGAAAGAGATGGATGGCCAAGAGGATAGGCCATTATCAAGTTAATTATTTCTTGGCCTGAGGTCTCAAAGTCTCCCTCTGATGTCCTCTTTTTAATGCTCAGGGAAGGAGGGAGGAACTGCTCCCGTTTTGGGAAACGCTCGTGCTGAGGGGAGCAGTGCAGCATTAGCACGGAGAGAAATACTAAAATGTTCTGCTATCAGCTCTTTGTGTAAGGGAACACAAGGCAAAGGTGCTGCTGTGCCCTTCAAGCATTTCACTGAGTCCGAGTAGCAGCCTAACTCTCTCTCACTTCCTCTGTCACTCTCTGGTAAAGGTCTACTTCACCCTCCTCTCTCTCCCTCTATCTCTTTCTGTCTCTCTCTCTCTCTCTCTCTCACACACACACACGCCCCCCCCCCCCCCCCCTCCCTCCCCCCTGAAATCACACCTCCTGCCTGCCACATCTCCTGCTGTCCTTCACTCATGTGTCTTGGCAGTCCTACACCGCATCTCGTATGCTGGGCAGTGCTCTACTGCAGCACGGTGGGAGGACAGCAAGCTGTCCTATCGCGTTTCAGCAGCACTCCGATCCCTCGCCCCTCCGACATCAACCGCGGGACTGCGGGGCGATCCTCGCTCCTCGTCGCCCGACACACAAATTTAAGATGGAACGAGCCAGCCCGTGTATCTGTGACCAATTCCCTCGCAATCAGAGGGGTAACCTTGGATGAAACCAGAGGTGGAATCAATTCTACAGGCTCAGCATTTTCTTTTGCATGCAGGGCGCAACGGCACTGGCCGTAGCAGGGAAGGTGAAGGCAGGGCAGCTGTTTAACCCAGCCCAGAGTATCTTCTCTCCCGTTGACAGCGGACGCGGGCGTGATGCATTGCTCTGGGCGGGACAGCTTATTACTTAAAGCAGCGCTGCCTTCTGCCGGGAAAGCCCATTTCTGCTGCCTGCCCCTTTTTAAATGATCAGACCTCAGCCATTTGTATCCTGTTACACCATCTGCAATGATTGAGAGCATTAAGCTGTCTGGGTGAAAATGTTTTGCAACCAAAGTGGGAAAAGATTTATTTATATATATACTGTGCGTGTGTGTGTGTGTGTGTGCGTGTCTGTGTGTGCGTGCATGTGTGTGTGTAACATACTTATATTGACACATATTAAATACAATGTTTGCACATGTGTACATATGAGCATGTATATGCAGTGAATGTGTGTGTGTGTGTGTGTGTGTGTGCACGAGGGAGCTTATATATGTTTAAAAAATCTGGCACCTGATCCAGAATCCCAGCGTTTGTCATTCTTTTATCAGTCCCGTACATCACCATGCCACAAACTGAAGGGGCAGGGGTCCGTTGGACTGCTGAGAGCTGTGCTGCCCTCAAGGACTCCAACCACAGCGCTGTCTGATCCACCGCGGGCCATAATGACAGCCGTAATGAATGTTGTTTATTAGGTCACCTTTTCCTGAAGGGATGGTGAAGTGGGGCACACAGCTCGGCCGCGAGACCACGTTAAAGCCAGAGCTGTGCCACTCTGGATCGGGTTGGATTGCATGCTCACAAACAGAGCTCACTGCATGCTGAGCCATGTTAGCCAGCACTTAGCAACTCCATCTGACCTCTAAGTAACTATGCCAATTTCAAAGTTCAGGGTACAAAAAGGAGGAAGAATAGAATGGAGAAGACAGGTGCCTTGGAATGCATTAGCACACACAAGGGCCAGACACTGCATTCCTAAACCCTCGCTGTAACTGTTTTGGATCTCCTCAGTCCCTGCCTCACCAGTGACAATGTCACCTACATCAGTACATGTACATATATTTCATTGCCATATATAAGCATCAGTATCTGTCTGCTTCTTCCTCATGGTATTTTTATGCATATTTTGTACCTATTGTGTCTGTTAAATTTTATGCCACAGTATGTAACGCATTTATAAAATGATGCAAAGTAACACTAATAGATATGTTTGTTATAGGATTTTTCATATTTTCTTGCATTCATAATGTTTAATTCTATTTCTATACATGTTCTGTCTTGTTATTTTGCCATAATTAGATGTCTTGACTTCACTCCACACACGTTACAATACACTCAGCAGGGAATCACAGATGCGTGAGTCTGCATTAAGAATTCCACCCGGCTTCAACTGTTAGGAGCATCTTGCATTCTTACACATCTTCAAGGCCTTACAATCTCACGGCCAGATAGACCACCCAACATCTGTGTCAGCAGTGGCTCCAGTGTGGTCTCTCATGAGACAGCTGTCGTGAAAATGTCACATTTACAAAATTAGCACTGGAGTGTGTGTTTGTTTAGATGCGCGATTATGAATCCATCATTAAGTGCCAACGCAGTGGCACCTTCTGGCAAACAGAGCGAGATTCAGCTGTGGCTAACGGGTGCGGTGAAGGCACCATTATGCAAAAAGCCCTGCCATTTACATGACAAGGGTGGCAGGGCTGTTCAGACTGAGAGTTTTAGAGAGCCGCTGTTCAACCGTAATTGTGAGGTCCACAATGGCAGGCAGGGACTCGCAATCATCCACCAGCACACACATAATGCTGGCACCAGTGTAGTATCAGCAAAGTGTGCACTGTATACATTTACAGTACATATGTACAGTATGTACACACAGATACACACAAACGCATATTTATATATAGTCCACTGATCAAGATTTTATCTCTGCTACTGGCTTTCATGTTTTGACTCAAAAACAATTGACGCGACATTAAAGCACATTTTCATTTAAATAGTTTTCAGTTAACCGTTTTTTAAGTTACTGTATTCAGAATAAAAAAGGACACGTGTCCCAAAAGCCGGAAAACATGTCTCTCCCTCTCCATGTCTCACACATGAACGATCAGAGGAATGCTGCCACAAAGCCAGGCAATTGGACAATTCTGTCTCGTCTGAAGAGATGATGTCTGAAATGGCGTTGCCATAGCTACAGAGAGAGAGAGGGTGTCTGTGAAAGAAAATTAATTTGTGTACAAGGCCGCGGCACGAAGAAAACGCGTTAGCTCGGCAGCGCCACGCTGGAGTCGTTTCTGGGCGCAGTGGTGGAGGTGCCTGGAACCTGCTGGCCCAGGAGCAGAGCCGCTGAGGATTCTGCCGGCAACAGCTTCAGGAACACGAAATAAAGGGCCTTAATTACAGCGGAATCCACCATTTTGGCTTCAGCCTGGCTTCAGTGAGAGTGACGTTTCTTTCTCGGCAACACGGCAGAATAATGTAAGCAAAGAAACACAGAGGAACACTTTTGGAAGACCTCGCTGTGCTGTCTCAAACCGGATTATTCTCGGCACAGAGGCACTACCTCTGGGATAAAACAGTACTGGCTGTCATGTGCGTACCATCCCATCCTTGTGCAATCAAATGTTTAATTCACGTACTCCCTCTCTGACATCATTGGTGGAAGGCACAGCTAAAGTAGGTCATAAAGCCTTTTAGCCAAACCCCTCCTATATGCCATCAAAAATGCATAAAACACGACTTGCTGGGCTATTTCGAAAGTATTGGGAGGAAAAAGTCTCGGCTCAGTTTGTTTTACTTTTCTATTTTTTACCAAGGGTGGGGGGTATGTCTGGTTTTTCGCAACAAAGGAAGTCGAATAGGCCTCTGAGAAGCTTGACTTGTTCATTTAGAGAACCCCCCCTGTGCAGTCTTATCTAACATCAAGGGCTGGGTTTTATGTTGCAAATCAATCAAATTATACATCTGGGCTCTTTTTTGACCGTAACAATGACTTGTTCATACACACACATGCACACACACACGCATGCGGACGTAGTCGTTCATCGATATGTTCACACGCTTATCACACAACTATCAAATGATTTTGAGCAATTGGACTGAGCCTCAAAGTGAGCCATAGCAGGATGTGAAGGTCTGCATTCATCAGGAAATGCGTGTTGCAGCACACATGTTTGACAAATGGAAAGGAAGAGTTCTACAGCGTGTCACCCCTGCATGCCTCTCCTTGCAGCGTACTGAATGACAATGCCAGTAGCTAAGCCAGGCAGAGGGCAGTGATGGTCCCCCAGACTGAGCCCTCTGCAGACTCAATCTGGCAGAAAGACCTTTTGTGTTTTACAAATGTCTGCCTTGATCATTGACAATACCCCGATGGGACACTCCGGTTTCAAATTAATATTTGAAGAAGGTAACAGGTAAGAGCCCCTAATTATACCGGCCCCCCAGAAAAATCTCCAAGCGGTCTGATCAAATGTCAAAATGTTACACTATCCTCGTCTCCACGGCTGTCCCGGTGGTGAGAAATTCCTCAGGACGACCGGAGGAAGGATCGCTTCTCTGCCCCCGCTGTTATTTTAATCTCTTCCTGAGTAATACATAACCGAAATCATAGTATTGATTTTTTCGTCCAAACTCAAAGGGGCGGGGAGGCATTCGTCAAGTCCTGGGGCTTAATGCTTTCTGCTAGGAACCTAGCCTCCTTGATCAAGCACCACAAATCAAAAGCAGTCACTGAGTCAGACCTTGAAACCCGTCTCACACCCATTACGAATCTTTCATACCGAGGGCTCCACAGTAGCGAAGTTCAGCCCATGAGTGTGTGTGCAGTACTTTTCAAAATGGCTGACTTGGGTAGCAATGTATCCACCTCGGGGCAAGAGCTGCGCTTTAATACAGTTGCTGTATTTCCCGATCCCTTCAGTCTCGTGCCTAACCACTGTGGTGCCCCGGGCCATATAGGTACACCCTTTAACTCTCACAGATACAATAACATATAGCCCTGTGTGGTTCAATACCCCTCTGGGAATACGTAGCCTCCAGCAAAGACAAAGGAGAATTCATGTGTTTACAAGCTAAAGAACTGGAAAAAATGCCATACATTTGTGAGGAGTATGAGCAAGTACAATAAAAAGAAAAACAAAAAAAACTGTGAAAAAGAATGACACACAATGACTAAAACGTTTTAATGAAAGTGAAGCTCATTCAAAAATGCTGGCTTGGGCTTCATATCTATTTTTCTGCTGTTTTTTTGTGGTTATATGATTTTTTTAATACTACATGTTTTATATTATTTGCTGCTCTTTGTCAAGGTAGGTTGTATCAGACTTCATTTATTTATTCCGACATTTGTCTTTGTTGTCATTCTCATCTGTACTCGTTACAATTTGTATTCTTTTCAAGACTAAACTGGCAGTGGGAGCCATTTTTTAATGTATTATTTCTGTTTTCACATGTTATTCTCTGTGATTCGTTATTACAGTTGTAGGTGGTTGGTCTGTACAGAATTTGAATGGATTTTGATGGCCTTTGATGTTTTTCATCAACGTTTCTAATTAATGTCTTGATTCTGTACTTGTTTTTGTGAAACAAACAAGCAATTTTCAGCTGTTACAACATTACTTTGCTATTATACTCCAGGGGTGGGCAACCTTTGGTCTTTCAGTACAGTGTAAGATGAGCAACCCCTGATGTGAGTTTGATGGAAAAAACACCTGTAATGCTATGATAGTGTAGAAAAATGTGGGGGCACTCTTGAGCAGGCAGTGTTCAGGTTATCCCTGTCATCTCACCAATAACATAAATCCAGCAGAACTGTGATATATGTTTGACAAATTTAACACTCCATCACTCTCGCTTTCATGTCAAGCATAAAACAAAACTGATATCATGTACAATATAGAGGGATCAATGACAGAAGCATATGACAGATCTCAGGATAATAAATGAATCAGTTATTACCACTTAAAAAAAAAAAAAAAAACATTTTTGCACTTTGACAATGACACTGGTAAATTCTGGCTCTTGATCAAGTTGGCCACGCTTTGTCTGTTCTGTATTCTTCCAGATATGGCTGCAGAAGCAGATTCTTCGCTCTTGCTAATTCCACACTGCCATATTCATAAAGGGAGAGCAGTGTTTGCCAGGATTGCTTTGTCGAGCGTCACTGTCTCCATGTCCTTGTCAGTCAGGGATACAAAGGGAGACGGCAGAGCCGGGCCCATTACTCTCGGCTGATTTTAAGGCAGGTTTGCCATGGCGAGGCGGGACAGTTCTGGCAGTTCTGTTACCACCCATGACCGAACAATGGAGCAGCTTCCGTCTCGGCACCACCCGCGGTCGCCCCAAACCTGCCCCTCCGCCACCCCTGCCTACGCGGTTCGCAGGCAGGAAAAATGTGGCGTTTGGCGAGAGGCGAGCTCCCAGGAGGCACAGGAAAGGGAGCGCGGTGAGCTACGCCGCCACCGTTTAGCGGCTTCCCGCTGCCACCGCGGCCGGCGCATTCAAACCGCCCCCACCTGCAGCCACGCACGTGTGATCACACCGCACCGTGAGTGATGCGGTAATGAGGAGACCAGGGAAGGGGGCTCCCCGTCTCAGAGTGAGGCGGAGGAGCTGGGCCACTGTGCTGCGGGCCTTAGGGCACCTTTTCGCCAATCATTTACAGGTTTGATTTGTTGTGTTGACTCCTGGTCCTTCAAATGGCTGAATACGCAAACCTTTGAGACAGACAGTTCAGTGCAAAGAATTATAAGTCTGGGTACTTTCTAATGTTTTGAATGAGTGGTAGTGCCAACATTAAGTGTGCTGCCAAATTATAATTTACAAATACACAGTGGAAGTCAATTTTCTTTATGCAGGCTTTCTTCAACGCAATCAAAGGAAGCTTTGAGCAGTACTCAAAGCCTCGCTTTAAGCAGAACTGAGAATGAGGTTGAAACGGCAGGATGCTATCTGGCTCGCTACAGCACAAAAGAGGTTTACCCAATTCAGCAATGTCTGTAAGAAACTGTAAGTGTGGTTCTGGTAAACAGGCTATTATAGTTAGATTACAGCTGATTTTGATTCACTCAGCTATAGCAATTGGCCAGGTCAGAATTATGGAGATTGAAGCCAACAGGATCTCTCTCCTGACATCTCTCACTGCCTGCTGGCCATTTTCAGCTTCACCATGGCATGTTTCAGCTTTATTTTATTTTTTGCTAGACATTATGCGGTGCAGACTACCTGCAGCAACAAAAAATGAATTCACCCCAAAGCCTGAACAGGCTAAGCAGATGGCTTTCATATTACACGGTGTTAAAGGTATGAATACAAATTCTGTTGAGTGAGAAACTACCTGCTCTGCATCAACCAAAACAAGGTTGTACGCATCTGCCCAAAGCTATTAGTCCTTGGCCGAAATCTACTGATTTACCATGTGTTACTCAATAAAGTATGCCATTAGAAACGGCACAGGTGGGTGATACTGCCTCCATGTAATAGATGGCAAATCTCTCCTTCAAAACACCGCAAGTGTTTTCCATTCATGTGCACCCCCCCCCCCCCATTGTGACGTTATCAGCATAAATCCACACGATAGTCTGTTCAAATGAGGAGTGCACATGGCATGTTTGCTCAGAAACATACAGTAAAATGCCTCATATCACATGAAGAAATGTTGGGGTGGGGGTGGCAGAACTTAAAACTCAAGTATCATCAGTGTGACAGGTGAGGCTAAGTTAAAGAGCACAGACCCACTGAGAAATCCACTGAGAAACGTGTACACCATAGGTGCATACGAAACAGGGTTCAGGCCTTCAGACGGCAGTGGGGACTAAAATTACTCACTGTATTATGGTACAAGCAGGTTTCAGAGCCTCTCTCTGGCACAAAAGAAAAGCCACAAATGAAGAGGCCTCTCAGGGTTCCAGCAACAGGCAGACCTCCCCCTCCACAAGGGCTTGTAGTATTCATCAGGGGCCTTAATCCTAATTCTTTTTGGAACTGATAAAAAAGACAAAGTAGACAGGATCTTACAAATATGATTATGAATGTCAGTGCAATCATAACTCACAGTGATTTATTGCCCATTCAGAGGGCTTCCAAAGGGGATATTTAGACAAACAATTACATGTCAAATGTTCTGTTTTCTTCTGCATTCAGAGTTACAGAGCCTTACTGATCATTAACCAAAACAGTGGCATTCTCTTCCAGTGGGAAATTATGCCTGTAGCAAACCCTAGGTAGCTGTAAGTAAGCATTAGTAAAACTAGTGCAATATTGATTTGCGCAGAAATCCTGAGGTGTTCATCTGTTTACTGTGCTGATTGCATTTTAGTCATCAACATTGAGGTTGGAGGCAAGCACATCCCTTCTAATCTTCTAACTGCAATGAAAGCTCTAATTAGCCCAATAGCTAATTAGCACCAAAGCTCAATTAATAGCAAGTTGTGATATAGAGGATCTTAGGCCTGACTTTTGCAGGAGAAGTTTCCATTATTACTCAACTCAGTTCCCAATCAACCAGACTAATCCTCCTGTACAATTTTACTGATTGAAAATGGATATTTTGAGGTAAGAGAAGTGTTTTCTCAGGTTTAGCACAGTTTGGAATTCTGTCAGGAGTAAGGTGTCAGGAGTAAACACCTGACACCTCCCCTCCACAGTCATTCTTAAAAATTTAATTCCCATAGACACACAGTACCAGTCCACTCTTGGTCCAGTGTCGGTCTCTCTGAGTGCTGTAAGCCTGTCTGTCACAATACGTCCCGGCTTGTGTTCAGAGATTGAATAAACAGTGGGACTTGTTCTTAATCCATCCTGAATGCCTTTGTTCTTGGACTTTGTTTTCCTTCTGCTGCAGCAAGTTTACAATAACAGAGGCTGACCAGGTCAACCAGTCTGCCAGGTCTACAAAAGCCTGATTGTAAAGGTTGTGCCACTATTCAATGGTGTCACATAGTGCTGGGTAGTAAATATCCTGTATCTGACTGCATGAAACAGGTTTTTGCCACAGCAGAACTAGAGGAGGACTGCCACCGCACTGGAGGGACACGGGGGAATGCCACGGCTTGCTCCTCCGGTCAGTCAATGTCAGTATTGAATTCGAGCATGTTCACTCCACCTCTCCGTTTCATCTGTCTCCCGAATCGATGGGAAGGCTCTCGGCCTGTGCGTGCGTGTGCCAGCGCGACACTGCATGCGTTACAGAAGTCTCTGAAGTGAGATCTCTGGGAGCACGTTGCCAGGGGAGGGAGTCAGGGAGGGGGGGGCATTACAGTAGCGTTAGATTTGCAATGGTGTGGGAGGAGGTGCGTGGGCACGCACACAGATTAGCAGGAGGGAGCGTGGAAAGCCGGTGTGTCTTTCTTTCCTCTCCTGCTCCTCCTGCTCCTCAGCTTGGGGGGGGCGAGGCCGCTCAGGCTTGGCCACCTTCCCTCCCTGTCTTTGCGTCTCCCAACTGGCCACAACCATTTAACAAGGGCCATTAGAGCAGGGGGGCGGGCACGCTGCATACAAAAAGAACTTCAAGGGTTCGTCTTTCATGGGAACAATGCACAACGCATATCCTTTAAAGGTATTCCAGCCCGCCTGTCGTACATCATCATTAGAGACGGCTGTGCGTTCGCAGTCTTCACAAGGACAAGATAAGCAGAATGGAGTACAAGGCTTTTTCATGTCCCTGCAGATGCCACATTGTCTGTGGCAACAGAGACAATGCGCAAGGGGTTAACTGAAATTCCCATGTATAGGAGACAGATAACGGCCTCTTGTAATGTGAAAGACGGCCAGTGGGCCACCGGTGATCATGCCGCAAAAGCGCGTGCATGCGTCTGCCTTTTAATCCGAACAAAAATAAAAGGTTCAAATCTTTGCAGCAGCGATGTGGCTGCTGCAGCTGTTTCCATGACAACGGTGTTCGGCACTTCATAAATGGACTATATGACAAATCTAAAATTGAATTTGCATACTTGCAGAACGCATGATTTCTCCCAGGACCTGGCCTCCTCTTCGCCTGGTGACTAACGCGCAGGAACCTCCTGGAAACGCAGTTGCCGCACAATTAGGCGCACGCCTGTTGTGTTGCAGGGAGTTCAGAGCATGTGCTGCAGTGAAAGCACTCCGCTTTTTTCCACAGCTAACTGCAGACACGGCCCTCTAAAACACCCGGCTCCCCCCTGAACACACTGGCGCACACACACACCCCACCCCACAGGAAACAACACTGTTCTGAATCATTCACAAGCCATTTGAACAGCTAATTTGAGCTATCTCAACGCCATGTGAGAGGCATGCGTGATTTACCTAAGCCCTTGTTTTTTTTTTCCCAAGGGCTTTGCACCCAGCGATTATTTATATTTCCTGACATGTAGGTCAAATCCACATAATTTAATTCTTTGTGTAAGACAGCAGGGTTTTGTGCCATTAATAACCTTACGTAACAAGACGTGCAAAAAAGTGAACAATCCATCTCTCCTCTGCTTACACGGCACAGAAGGAGGACCTCACAGGTTATGTTAATGTACTTGTGAGGGGACATCTATCAGAGTGAAGCGCACATGGGATCTCCATCCAGGAATCAAGATGGCTCCGTAGGCATGGTGTGCCACATGGCACAGCTTTCTCACTGTTGGGAGCCAGGCTAACGTGCATCTCTGAGAGGCTACCCTAAGCCCCGTGGAGACCCGGCACGCTGCACTTAACATCTGTGCAGTCGGGTGGAATCAGTAATGCCGTGTGAAATTAAAAATCATCCCTGTGACCAACCTGGAGCTTTCAGGGAAGCATGTTTAGCTGAAGAGATATTCAATGTGCTATCCGCTAAATCAATCATTCATATATAGATACATATATACTTTCTTTACTTTCTACCTGGAAAGATGATAATAAAGAATCCTTCCATTATGCTGTTTTTTTCCCCACAGTTTTGGACAGTGCTCTGAAACTTTTAACGCTCCTAAAACAGGCAGGCTTTTTTCGTGCTCTGATCTTATTCATCCTATGAATCATCATGCTAAGGGTCCCTCAGCTTCCCCTACACACAGCCCACACCCACTAATCTCACCAGCTTTCCACCCCTGCTTGGATTTCACCACTTGCTAGTTTTTTTCACGAGGCTGGTCTCCCTTTGAAGATGACCCATGACCCATGGGTCACCCATTGCATCCCTCGAGAGGTCAGGGGTTAGGGGTTCCAAGGCGTGACGCAGCCACACGTGCATGGGCATGCAATGGGGAGACCGACAGCCACTGTGTAACAGTGGGTGGGGGGAGGGCGTTCCCATGTGATTGAGTGGTAAGGTGCACACACCATGGGAAGAGCCCTCATTTAAATGGTCAGCGAAGCCTCTGCTTATTAGTTCCTTTTTACTGTTTTACTGTTTTTAAAAATGATTACATGACATTTTCATTTGCTCCTACCTTCGAACTGCTTACTCCCCACTTTCCAAATGGCGTTGCTAACTTCGCCACCACACCTGCCGTGGTCTGTGGAAGGTGATTTGCGTGGAAAACATCTGCTAATGACTGTCTGTCTGAACATATGAGGAGTCTGACAGAGTCAGGCAGAGCATTATGCACCCTGTTCCCCAGTAAGAGGGGGCAGAGAAGTATCTCCAGTGTTTGAGCTAACAGAGAGCTACTTGCATTTTCAATGTTCTCAAAAAGGCCATCTCATTGTTCACATCGTTCCAGGATCCATTACGCATCCAACTGACTCTTTAAGCCTGACCGCACGGATTAAGTTACGCCAAGCTCATGGAAATGAGCCCAACCATTACATGAATGCAAAACACAGGTATTTCTAAACAACAGTGGATAGGTGGCCCACCTGAAAGGGAAAAAATATCATAAAACCTTACATCGGTTAGATTCAATGAATAAATCAGTACATGCGAAACACAGCCCAGGTTGGTGAATTAATGTTTCGGTATGAAACGTTACAGTTCAGGAGAAATTGCTCTGGGTGTGTTTCCCTCTGCAGATGCGTCAGCAGTGTTTCCAGTCTTTTTACAAGAGTGTGCCCCTGCTGGTTTACCGCCACAAGATGGCCTTCCCTTCCAGGTTCTGCACGGCCTGTGTAGTGTGGGGGGGGGGGCGGGGGGGCGGGGGGGGGGGGTTCAGCGTAGTCTGTAAACACTATATCTTCCTTTCTTTTACAAACCCTCTGGGACATGAGGCAAAACTGACCCAAGGCAGCATATCCTCAGACGGACCCGAGTGTCACCACGCAGATCGCGGGTTCACACTGGAAGAAATTGTACCTTGGTTACCAGCCACTATCTTTGCTCTTGCTCTGTTTGTAAATTCAGTTCACACTTACAGTAGGTCTAAGATGAATGCAGGCTACATGGCCTGTCCTGTTTATTCCTGGGGTGCAGCCAGGGAGTGGACCGGATGCCGCGTTTACACAGTGCATGCAACCGAGTGTAATGGAGCAGAAGTCGATTGAGCTGAATTCAATTGAGCTAAAAATAAATATACTATGCCTCTCAAGAACAAAGTGAACGGACTCTCCCATTGAAAAGGCTGGATTTCAGCAGAGATGACACCCCCCACCCCCACCCCGATCCAGCCGCGGCTTCTTATATAATAGGGTGCCACTTATGTAGAGAAATCCTGCAAACACGTAATCCAGAGGGGAATTCACAAGCCCCACAGAACTGTGGGAAAGGACACAGCGTGTTATTAACATGAGACTTTTATCCCCACGTAAGTGTATATTGAAATAGATTTTTATAGTTCAGTATCTCTGGTACTGCTTCCTTAGTTTTGTTTCCTGTTTATACCTTAAAGATTTTTTTTTTCCTTATGGCATTAGAATCCTTCAGGAACCAGAGCAAATGCCTTTACTCACACATACGCCTTGAGATACAATCATTTGGAGCCATCGATGGGACTCTGCATGCATGCTTATGGTAAGAGTGCGAGTGTGGGGAGGAGAATTGTATTCTTTCACTCCCCTCTTCCTCGCTGGTGAGCATTTTATGCAGCGGGTCGACGTATGTTTGGCAGCTGGAATCCCCGGCAGCTCGAACGCAGCAGCTTTTCGAAATGAGAGCATGACTTGTTGACCCCCATATGCCAGTCAGCCGCGCACCAGTAATGAAATCCCACCTTCTCTATGGGAAACGTCTCTCCCCTCCGGAAGCCTACGTCCACAAAGTCCGTCCGCCCCCTTCCCCCAACCCACAACACATAATCTCTGAAAGAGTCACATCTGCAGATTAGGCACAGACACTGTGTGTTGGTTCCACGAGCAGTTTATTACAGCGTTTGGGGAAAGTTTGAGATTAAATCACTGGACCGATGGTTTGTCACATCTATTGGGAGATTACAGTCAGAGGGATTTTTTGGTTTCTTTGTCTAAGAACAATTATGATGGTTAACCATGAATACACCGAATTATGGTGTTATGTGTGTGAAAGGCCTTTTCACAGCACGTAAATATTTCTGTGCTCCTGAAAAGGCTGCTACATGCATGATTCTGAAACTACTGCCACCAGCGGCCATGTCTGCTTTTACGCTTGACATAACCCTTCCTGTTTATTAGGTTTAATGCGTAAAAGAACAGAACCGTCATATGTGCTATTAGCCCTAAGCGAAACCTTTTTCCCAAATACCACAAAGCACTTTGTGTTGTCTGTACTGAGCCAAATGTGTTATGCAAATTTAATGCCCAAAATACAGTTGCATTCTGTGAAAAATACCTTGAATTGTCAACCTAGTAGGGCTGCAATGTCGATCCCATTCAAATTCATCAAAGATTTTATTGTAATTTTATTGTTTGAACCATCAGCATAAATTTGAAATGACAGCTGGACATACTCATGTTTACGTATTTTCAGTATTTTAAATACAATTGGAATCTTTGATGTTGGTAATATACATTTTGTCACTTCAGTATAACATTGCCATTTTACAATATAAAGACAAATTCGAAATGCCATTAACCTGTTTCTGATGCGTATGCACATTAGAGCTTGCTGGCTTTGCGTTAGCTGGCTTGCTATCCAGGATGGAGTCACATAATTTGTGGGGAAAAGATTTCGCATTTCGCTGATTCAGTGTGTACAGTGCTCATAGTTTTCCATCTGAAAGATGAAAAAACAGCACTATGAGCAAGCAACCTATCAAAAAGGAACGACCAGCTGCAACAAATGACTTGCTGTGTTTACCTTGTTAGCTGTGGAAATCGCTTCGGTTTATTTTGTGCAACAGCGCTGCACTGACTTCGGGAGCTCGTGTGCATTCTGGTGCCACGGTTTTAAAACGGCTTTGCGGTTTTGCAATCCGGCGCGGTGGTCAGAACGCACCGCCGCAGCTGAGGTGAAATGTTTGGCTCTCTCACATCTCATAGACCTGACAGAGGTACACTGGGAATGTTATATGGACCTCAAGTGAGAATCTTAAAATAGGGAACTGTCACTGGTTGAAAATTATTAGAATGCTGGATTTAAAGGGTAAGAAAAAGAGTAAAAAGGCTGCAAAAAAACAGCAACAATGATTACAGTAACAAGAAGGAGCTGGGCTTAATTACTTGAAACATTGATTTGATTGTTTGAATGAGTGACAGATAATTATAGAACATTCTACGGCTTTTTTGTCTGACTGCTGCAGCACAGCACTCCTGTGAAATTCAAATTGTACAAGCAACCTGACAGAAAGCTAATCTTTGTTTATGATCTGTAATAGAAGTAAAACGCATTTTAAAAACCTGCTTCTTCTTCATCTCACATGGGCTGTCATAAGGAATCAACAAGAGGTTCTCTGCACGGCATGAAGCCAGTCTCCCAGTTCCTTAAATACAGGATGGGTTTGGCTGTCTGCTCTGTGCTTCAGAAAGGGAGAATGTGCATATCAGTCAATCATGTGGTCTTGCCTTTAAGTTGTGGACATACAGTAGTTGTGCATACACTCATTAGTGTGAGATATCCAGATCCCTACGATTCCTTTGCCCACAACTTGCAAGATCACGTTCTTACACATGTCAAATTAATAGGTATGTGGCTGACATTTGATCTGGAAACTGTTGAACTGAGACATACAGTGTCAGATCTAGAAAGGAAAAAAACATTGATCATTACTTTTAAGATCAAAGCAGTGCCACATCAAAACAATGGTAAAATGACAAGCTATTTCTGATGTATTTATTAATTAAACACAAAGAGACAAAGTCTTCTCACTGACTAAGTTACATAATCGTTTATTATTATTATTATTATTATTATTATTATTATTATTCCTACCATTTTCTTTGAATCTGCTGTCAGTAAACTATCAAAAAAAAAATTCCAAAGGGGAGAAAGCGTCACGGGAACTATGATGAGTAAGAACATATCAGAAATTATAATAGAGGGCAAAAAACTCAGCGCTCACTAACTTTGAGCCTTGTTGCCACAAGATCCCTGACTTAAATTAAGACCACATCTAACATATTACACTCCCCTTGATTAAGATGATTCCTGCAAAGGTGCTTCCCAAAGTTTAACATCCAATCATGCGGTGCAGTGACACGTTCTACACGTCACGAGACAAGCACAAACGAGGAGGTGGAGGGTAAGAGCTGATCTACAGTGGTGCATGGAGCTGTTACGGCGCAACGGGAGGTATTATTAGACTATAGGATGCGTGCATGCGCGTCTGTGGGCATGCGGAGGAGAGCGCGACAGGGCCGAGCGAGAAACATGGAAACCCCTATAATGAGCTCCCCCAGATGGTCGCCGCGGTGCCTGTTGCCACGGTTGCCGCTCTGATCGCCCGCAGCAGCTCCACCTCTCCGGTTGAGCCTCGGGAGCGAGTGAGTCCCAGTGGGCAGGGTTTCCTCGCTGCCGGCATGGCGACAGCATGTGACAGAGGAGCACGTGGGCCGCGCTGTTTCCCCAAACCCCCAGTCTCTGCCTCCCCTGTCGAATCTGGCCCCGCCCCCGATGGAGGCTCCCCCCCGCTTAAGTAGGCCGAGTGAAGCTGCTGCCGAGAGCCGCGTTCAGGGTGCGTGAGTGAGTTAGTTCTCCATGCAGCCTGTCGGGCGCTGCTCTCCTCTTGCACGGGATTGATCGGGCAGGATCGCCTTTTAAAAGCCTCCTCAAGCCTCTCCTCGCTACAGTCTCTGACAGGATGCCAAACGCGCATATCCTGAACGTCATGATGCTAAAACTGTCCAAACAGAGTGCGTCCACTTTGACTCTGAATTTTCAAACCAATTCAGATGGCGACGAGAGGGTGCCTGTGTCTCTGTGAGAGTGGGTTTCTGTGTTCTATATTGCATATACTGTATATACAGTACAGTTGCATATACATTTTTTCATGTAACTGGTGAAATACTCTGTTCTTTTTTATATTACTTTGAGAACACTTTTATATGATTTGCTGAATCTGCTTCAACAAAAGTTCAGTTTCATCTGAAACATAAGGTATGTAAGTCATTCTGTTGCATCCAATCTGATGATTATACATTTATGACATGTTTTAACCTTTGGGAATGTAATTTCATGCTCACTCACACATGCATCACCTTGTAAACCTTGCGTAATTCAGTAAAGTTGTTAGGATTGGTTTAAAGTATCCGCGTCTTTTTATAACAATGAATTGCCAAAACCTTGAAGCTAATGCATTATTTATGCAAGTGATTGGCATGGGTCTTGGGAAGATGCACTCTGGAAGGAATTGCAAGCCTGCAGGTGTCCACCACAGAGTGAACGAAAACATCATTTGTTGTAGCAAGGTTGCCCTAAACAGAGCACTGTGTGTCAGTGGGACCTGTGTGGAAATCAAAGCTTCTCTGGCGAACAACCCGACTAGCTCAGCTCGGCTGTGCTTCAGAAATCAGCACCCAGAGATACAGTCCTGCATTGCCTCCTTTAACAAAGCTGGGAAACCTTCATTCATCTTGATAACAGATACACAAGGCAAGATATGCCATCTAAACATCTAACTCAGATATTGCTTCTGTTGATTCTATTTTCATTTTAACTAATTTCTTTGTATACCAACTCTGCATGATGGTCAGTTGATTCCATTTTCCCATCTTAACTTGAAGTTAGCTCCTGCATAACAATGGAATCTGACAGATACACAGATCCTCATGAATATGGTAAAAATCTGCTCAAAAAGGCATGAGACAGTAAAAATGTTATTTCTAAACATTGAATCTTGTACTAAAAGATTCCATTCATTTCTACTGCCTTCATATTCATCTGAACATATTCCCAATATACCAAAATCTTGATCCAACTTCAAGAGGATATACTTGACTTTGAATATTTCTCTGCAGTATGTCTCCTTTTCACCTCTGCTGTGCCTAGAGCTTCTCAGAGCCCTTCTCACAGAGGGGTGCTCGGTTAATTGCATCCCGTGGTTCATGGTGGTTTAGACAGTCATAACAATACAGAGTCAAAGGATTTAATCCCTTGTATGTTAGTTACTGAGCAAATTTTGTATTAATAAATTGTAAAACTTCTGATTAGAGCTTGATTTTACATTGGTCAGTTGTCACTGATTGAAAGTGAACTGGCTATTGAATGGCTTTGATGACAACGACAGCTACCCATAAATCATATTCTTAGCTAACTTCTTCTTGAATACTTCACAACACAGCTACCCCAAAGCAATATGAAATATGGTTGAGTGATATTTTGGATGAAAATGGCAAACATTGTATGTAGCAGGGGTTTCAGTATAGCATTCAGCATTAGAGTTAAATGTACATAGTTAATTACCCCTAATTATCACTGCCTAAATACAGTTAGGCCAAAAAACCATAAATTTCCTTCTAAATATTTATTTTTGGCCTTTATGTTGCACATATACTGCCAAAGTTTCATATTTGACTGGGGTTTTTTTGTGGCATGAGATTATGGGTTGTTTTTATCTGTAGAATTGTACAAATCAGTCATAGTAGGAACTGTTAGGACCTCCATTGTTGAGGTTGTCGTACCTGTTATGTTAGAGGATTGTGATACTCCCTCAGACCTTAAGCGGACTATGTAACAGCCTCAGCTCCCATTTTTACAACATTATGTAATCAATTTCAGGTGGCACCGTAAAGAAGAGGCAACTTTGCAAATATCAAAGGGAATTTTTCATTGTTTTTACTCTAATGTTACAGGTCTTCCTTCATGATTTAATGTGAACATCCCATAATAGACTTTATGAAAGAGTCAATAAACGGAATATCCGAATCCAAACATACACACACACAAACACACTAAAATGGTATACATTTGGTACCACCATAATTTCAATTTCAATTCCAAAATCAATTTTTCAACTTCACGGTCAGATGTGGACCAGTATCGACTCTCTCAGCAGACCCTCCAGTACAGGGTACGACATTGCTTCAACAGAATTCATAAATGGAAATATCAAAGGTTATGGAGGAAGTGAGAGAGACATGTGTAATAAAATATTCTACATTTGTACCAAGTGGCAAATGAAGAGATTCCTAGCCTGCTGCTGAGTCTCCGATGTCTGCCAAGGGTGTTAATATTTCAATTACATTCATGAATAAATGAATTAAATAGGTGCTAACAATATCCCCGGCTCCTTTGTGCCGTAATTATAGCATTCTGCAAGACACTCCAGTGGATTCCCTGTTTCATATTGTGTTCACTTGTGAAATACAGCATTATGTTGTGGTCAGAGAGCCAAGGAATCACATCCTCCCTTCCCCCATCCCCTGTCCCCCTGCGGTTGCCAGGTCTGAATCAAGCTCAATTTTAACAGTGTTAACACAATTTTTAAAGTTCTGCCATTGGATATCTATCGACTTTTGCCTCAACAACTGAACTATAACATTATTATTCATTATTAAATAAGGAAAACAGAACAAAATATGTTCTGGGTCATTTTGCTTAAAAATGTTTTGTGAAATAAAATGCATAATCTGTGAACAATATGACTTTTCCCTTTGCAAAGGTATTAAAATGACAGTATGTATATATTTCTATGAAATATTTCTATATTTCTATGGGCAGAAATAAATACTGCGGCCACTGTATATACTCAAACATACACACACACAGCTGTGTATATATAGATTATATGTACATGCTGTATCTATTTGTATTTATTGTTGCTCTTTGGTGTAGAGGTATAATCTGTGCTTTCACTCTGTATATCTCTGAGTAGTGGTGTGTATTTTAAGACATGGTCCAATTTCCTGAACTAAACCCATGACAACCCATGACATCTGCATCAACAGGCAAGCTTGGCAAACAAAGGAATGACAAACAGGAGAAATGAAACGAGCTTTAATGAACTGATACCCCTGCAGCTAATTCAGGCCGTGTTCAAAAGGTGGTGTCCGCTGCAGCGTTTGAGGTGAGCACAGCGATACATGAACATGCAGCGTTCACCTCGAGTGAGCTCCACTCCAGCGACGTCTAATGAGGTCGGTGTATCGCAGGCAATAATGACGCTCCAAAAAAAAAAATCCTCTGTTGAGCTTATCAGCTCCTCGCAAGTCCTGCCTCTTTCGATAAGGGAGCGCCTTGCTTTCGAGGGCTGTTGCTGTCAGCACGGATTTAGTGTACATTCACTGGAATACAGACCCTTCTGTTTTGAGATGTTTCTGACATTTACTCCCCCTGTCAAGGGAAAAAAAGACTAGGGCCTGAATGCCTCCCATTTTGCAGCCATCACGCTTAATGTTAAAGGTTCATTTTCGACGACCCCAGGGGACATTCTGCAGAAGTAAAACACGGCATCTCTGTCACATTATTGGCATAATGCGGCAAGAGCCGCCGACGCTCCAGCGCTTCAACGTTAGGCCATATTGTCGAGCTGCTGTGGCCCCTGAGACATTGAAACGCAGTGGAGGGACTGATAATGTGTGGGCCAGAACGCTGTCATAGACTCCTTTGCCAATTTTTTTGTCTTCAAATTGAAAATGCCAGGGACAGGGAATCTTTCTTAGTCCCAATGGAACATACCAGAGAGGCAGACGCCACATTTCACACTACCATTTCTTGGGTGCTGTCACAGGGTGCTGCCATTCTGAGGCCTGAACTTTGTTGAGGGGGGTAGTTGAGAGTAAAGCTAAAAGGGGACGCTGTGGGGAATGTCCACGGACAGAAAATATTCACTGGGCATCCTAAATGAGAAGTTTCATCTGACGCGTTCCTGAAATCTGCAGCTATTTCAAGGCACCGTATACAAATTTGGACAAGGGGGAGGTGTTGCAGCTGTGGCCTACATGACACTCTCTGAATGACCTAAGAGGACGTCACGTTTTACAGAATTCTAGGCTGAAATATTCTCTGAGTTCTCCAAGACATCATCACCTTCAATGTGTCACAGGACAGTCTTAGACCAGGGTTCTGTGAAATCTCACCAAACAGGCCACATAATGCAATCTATTCCCCTTGTTTGAATATTTTCCAGTAAAACACAAACCAGCAGCTTACAAAAAATCAACATATTTTGCGTCCTTAGCTTAGCATCCAAATGCCGATAACTGGCAACTCAAGAGGCCACACTGGGTACAACATTCTTATTTAATTAAATACAAGTACAAATACATTATAATTACACCACAATTTCCCATATATGTCTTTCTATATTACTAGAAGCCTTTCATGTTTTGTTATGGGGATGGTTGTTACTTTTTAAAATGTTGCTACTTTTAAAATGTTCTGACATTCATTGACATTGCGTTTTATCAATTGTTCCCTCCTTCCCAGATTTCCACATTATAGCTCAGCTTGGAGTAAAACAGAGAGACCAAGCACATGCAAATTTATACAGTTCAGAATGCATCCATAAAGGACACTGAAAATCAATACAGCTCCCCAGTGTGAGAGAATCAACAGAGTTGAGGAACCCTTTGCTTGAGCGCATAAATAATATTTATGTAGACGCAAGTGCCAGTAACCACGAGAGACCTTGTATAATTCTGATTAATGCATCTGGCGAATCACCTGGCGAATACAAGATGCCCCTCGTTTAATCAATTAGAATGCAGCGTGTGAGCCAACAGGTTATTGGTCAGATTGTTCAGCCTATTTAAACATTTGTATTCGCAATAGATCCCGTGACATATTTCAGGAAGGTTGTTACCGTGTGTGCACATTTCGGCACAATATTGACAAGCAGCTCGTACAAATGCCTCCATAACCGATAACCTGCTACCGCGGGACAACGGGGAGATCGTGGACATGTGAACAGTACTGGCGTACCGTAACTTTAATTATCGTTCGCTTTCCATGGATTTGCGTACATTACCTTCCATGCACGTACAGCGTTAAGCTGAATAAAATGTCCTTGTACGCTCACTGTATGTTCACAGTGCACAAGAGCAAGTGCAAATTCTGACTTTGCGGGAAAATAAATAAATAAATACAGAGCAACCTAGGAATGTTGCACCAACAACTCTGTGCCCTATTTAAACTTAATGACTAAGTTAATTATTGAGGCTTCACTAATATGTTAATGAGGATTGCAATTAGTGCTGCAACGAGCATCTGGATATGTAAAGGATGTTTTTAGAACCTGATGAGGAGAAGAGTAGGCAAATGGCAGAGGTTTTAGAAAGCTACATCTATACATAAATATAAAAAATAATTATAAACATAGAAGAATAAATAAACAGGGCACTCGGTTTGTCATGGAGAGGGCACTTACAGATGTATACAATGGATTTTTCCCATAAATACTAAAGTTTATTTTAGGACACATATCCATATGGTCTGTTTATTTGTTATGTTAAATATGTGAAACAAAATGCTGAATTGTTGGAAATGGTGAGGACCCAAAATAAATCCAAATGTGTTTTCACAGTTTATACTCCCTTGTCCTTTTGAGAGCGAAAAAGACCACAAATGACATGCATGACTGAGCGATAAATCACTACCTCCTTTTCCATTGCTGTCAGACTGCAAATTAAATGAGTCCACAGGTGTTTTATGCTGAATGGGGAGGGACTCAGTTGTGTGAAGGCTTATGAAAAGATTCATTGAGCATCCCAACCTAGATGTGACATCTGCATGTGTTTCAGAGTACCACACACCATACAGATTTTTGACAGTGGAGTATAGTATTCTCTGGCCTGTTCGTTACCCACATGGCATTCCCTGAATTGCAATTTTTCAGCGTGGCTTGATCTATGGTGCAGTAACTGCAGAGGCTTCTGTGTCTGTAGAAAATCCCATGGCTGGGAGGAAAGGGAATGGTAGCAACTCTGCTAATAGAGAACGCTTGCCCTAGAGTCAAGTAAACAGCCTGAGATAAAATGATTAAACTCCTTGAGGTCTCGTAAGTTCACCAAGCCCTCAAAGGCAGTTATATGAAAACAAAGAAGCCCAAAGTGCGATTGGCAGAGATTAGGAGCGTGCCCTACAGAGGCTGAGAGGCAATAACGGGCCCCTTCTTCCCAGGTTCACCGGAGTGATCCACGAGATTCCTATTAAATCTTAAGTGGTGCTCAATTCCGATGAAAACACACCTGGTCAGTGCACACTGTGTAGCGGTATGAAGAATAGGACGGAACAGAAAAAACCAAGAATACAATGCAATACAATACAATACAATATCACACATATGTGATAAATCTATCATACTGTACATCTATGCATAATGAAGTAACGTTCAGCCAATAAAATGCAATTATTTGATTATGGAATTTAACGAATCAGATTAAATCACTACAATCTACCATAAGCCAATAACAAGGACTGCATGGGAATATGATTGATGTGTGTAGATGTGTTAGAAAGGAGGGTTATATTCCAGCTTTATGCAGGAAATGTCTCAATCGATTCTGCGGCTCAACAATGCAAAGGACCAATTGGCCTCTCAGCAGCAGGCAGTAAAATATGTCTCAGTAAACTCTAAAAGCTAGATTTGACCTCTCAAGCTACAACCTTTGTACAGCCTGCTTTCCAAGGTCAAGCTAGTTTCACATTCTTGTATGATTAATGATGTTGTCAGTTTGAATACAGAGCGTCCATTTGCAGCTGATTCTTCTGCGATTGCATCTAATGTGGTAGAATTAGTTTTTCTCACGTCACATTAAATAACTGCAAATATATCAAAGAGAATGGGTTTTATGAAAAATAGGAACTGATGGTGATGGATGTACCTCATTCTTTATCAGGTTCACCCCCAGTTAGCAGGTACATTTTTAGCTCCCCCCATTTCAACTTCCTGAGGCCTAACTGTTAAAATGTAAAAACACACAATATTGGTGGCAATGAAGTTATATTGTTCCGTTAGTCAAATACAGTGACAAAAGTCATCACCAAATAACTAATTATGTACACAAATCCACTGAATGTTGATTAACCCCAAATTAATCTGTTGCCATTAGCTTCTCCTTAAAAATGAAGATGAAAATATGAAATCCTGTTCTATACATGTGATCCTTTTCACATTAGTATCCAAATCTTCCTCACATTCACAGAGGAAATACTGACCCTGCAGACAGGTTTTTAGGTCAGTTTTAGGAAGATTTAACTGAGTGACCTTGCACAGATTCAACAAATAATTCATAATAATCCAAAAACAATTCAAAATAATCCCTATTGAAATCAGAAATGTTAGAAGACAGCAAACATTAAGTATGAAAGTAGGAAAATTAATGAGGTTTTCTCGAAACAGATCCACATTTCACTAAAAGTGTAGAACCCTTTGGGATGGGATCGATACTGTCCCTGACAGCACTGAATTATTTAAGTAACCCATCAGTTAATGTGACATTGCAGATCCGGTGTGTGTCACAATAAATAACTCACCACCCACTGCTTCAAACAGCAGAATCCGTCTGTCACCTGGCTTTGAACCGGGCACACAGAGAGAGCTGCCATTACCCGGTCAGGCAGGGTTCAGTCTCTCTCTCCTTCCCTCCCTCTCTCTCTCTCTCTCTCTGTTTTTTCTCTCTCTTCCTCTCTTTAATGGGTGTTTGCTTAGAGCCATTATAACACAGCTGGGAGTGTTTGTCTTCCTTGCAAATGCAGGGATACCTTGAATCATGTTCGTTCAACAGTTACAGCACTGGGAGCTGTGCAATATATTTACGTCAATGTTTTTAGTAAAATTTGATATTTTTTCCAATACTGAGTTTTATTTACTATGGCTTTGAAGAAGCATTCAGTCTGTGCAAACACACAAACCGGAGTTTTTAATATTGAAGGTTGTCTTGGTTCAGAACTTCCACAAGATTATGGTCCCTGATCTGAAAGTCTGGAAAAAAATAATCCACTGAGTTCAGTATTCACCCATTTGATCACGAGTCAATTATTCAGTTATTCTACTGCAAAGGCACTAACCCATTAGCTAATTCAACATTTAGTGTTTGATTATTTTCCAATACACCATCCCCCTGATTCCGGCGGAGTGACTGGAGTGATTATGTGTGTGTGTGTTTCATATTGGCAGATGTGGTAGCCAGTACCTTGAAGGCAATAACATGCATGCACATAGGTGAGGCCTGATTGGAAACTCGGCTTGAGATCTAATGAAAACACAGATAAGTGTAAAATGCTTTTCAGGCTGAAGGGAGGGGCAATATTTGGTTAGTCAGATATTCCCAATTAACAGCTGCAGACTAATCCATGGCCAAATATGGCCTTTCATAAAGAGATGAAGACAGAAGGAGTTTACAGACTGTTTTGTGTGCACGGATAAGTAATGTATAGTCAAATGTTCCTTTACAGCCAGAAAACACTTGCAGATGCAGTCCTTGGACTTGGTTGTGTTATCTAGCCTTGGACATCTACCAAAACTGTGGGTTGGTTGCCATAGGCCAGTGAGCATGCTGGGGCTTTAGACATCAAATCGATAAGCACAGTTGGGACATCTGAACAAGCCCGCTTCCAACCAGAAGGAGCTATGTGTGTTGCAGAGAGCGTTCACAGAAGGCCTGCTCCGAGTCGAAGCCAAACGGATCGCCAAATTAAACGGGTGCAGCATACAATATTCCAGCAATTAGCATGGCAATGAGAGGCCCGCTGTCCTAGGATGCTGTGGGAAGGGGCTTGTTGAAACACAAACACATCCCTCAAAAACGTTTCAGAAACATTATCAGCACGTTTCAAAGCTCAAGCAGGCAGCCGAAATGGCATGCTTGGTGCAGTCGGCAGCAATGGTTTTTAAGAGGCTGTGCGACTGCATGCACACTCACATCCTCTCACGCAGTCCTCTGGCCACTCAATCCACGCCCACTCTTTCTGTCTCGAGCCATCTAAAGCCGCAGTGTGGGCTGTGCAGTGCTGTGATACAGTGCAGTGGTAAGGAGAAGGGCCTAGAACCCAAAGGTTGCCAGTTAGATTATCAGGTGGGAAATTGTTTTTGTGCATACCCTTGAACAAGGTACTGAACCCCGATTGCCTCAGTAAATATCCAGCTGTATAAATGGATGACATATATACATACATACATATATACATATATATATAGCTTGATATATATATCTGCTAAGCTAAAGTCATGTACTATAAATCACAATGCTGGAGCTAGCACAGGTTCCCACGTTCCTGAGAATGACCCATCCACATACTAAAGGGAACCTCCAGGTACAGGGGCGCAGAGTCATTTACGAGCACCCTTGTCTTTACGCTGTTAATGGATTTTACGAGGCCGCTCAAGGCGACATGTCACGTTTACAACGGATCCAGGGCCACACCTTGTCAGTCTCGCCAGTACCACGAGGTGAGTGCCACCACGGAGTGCTGCGCCAGAGTCCGCTGGCCTGTCCTCATGCAAAATTACATGGGTCTGTCCATGGCATTGGGGAAGGGCGAGCGCGGTGTGAACCAAGGTCAGCGTTCAACCTACCCGGTCACAGCAAACGGACACTCCGGCAGGTTATAAAACACCAGTGGGAAAGGGGTTGTGGGGGGGGGGGGGGGCTTTAAATGCAGCACACAGCATGCACTTGGAGGAACAGCTCTCGCCCTCGCCCTCGCCCTCGTGAGGGGGTGCACACAAGCGGTCATTCTGTCCTTCTATCCGACCACTCTCTTTCTGCTTTAGTAATGGAGAAAACCAATCCAGTCTGACTGCAATTGCGGGCGGCTGCTGTAATCCACAAAAATCAACACCCGGCCAAGAAAGCAGATGCGCGCAACATAATCTTGAGGAAGAGTGGCTACTTAGTCACTGACATAGTCACTAACTTCAATTTACAGAAAAAAGCTGGCACTGTATAAAATGAATCTCATCTAAAGAGGAACATGGCAAGAATATCTACAGTGAACCATTCAAAGTCATTATGTATTCAATGCATTTGAAAGCTTAGAAGATTATTCTGGATAAATGTACCTAATATCAGATATACAATACTGTGTGTCTAATTGACGTTATTACTGGGAAAAGACTGATTTAGAAGTGTGCTCGCAATAGCATGGTACTGTAGGTGGCTCGTCTGTGTCCAGATCTCTCTCCGCAAAGACAAATTATGCATGTATTTATGGATAAACACAAGCATGTGCTGCTAATGATCAGTCCCTATATGAAATATGAAATATTCCAGCGTGAAGGCTTTTACCGGCGCTGACAGATTACAGCACAGATTACTGTGGAAAACTGACACATGGTGAGGAATACGACCTTCAGCAAGTATTATGCGTCTCTGATTACTGTGCAGTGTTAAAAAAACGGGCGCAGCTCGATTCCCTCCTTATCCTTATTGGATATTTCCTGCCTCTCTTAAGCGTTAGCCGTTATCCGCTGAGCGCAAATCTAATCATGTCTTCGCAATCATTCTCCCCGCATCTAATGATGTCATTACGGCATCGCATTGCACTAAATACCTCTATTGCTCTCATGTTGGGCCACCGCAAATGCGCTGGATTGGATTTCTCAAAGATGTCCGACTAAACGTCGGATTATTTTGCACAGAGGCACGCAGGAACAAGATTATAAACCGGCACAGTGCTCTGAGATTCAGTTTACTGAATAAGGTGATTTTTAGGGACCAACATGCAAGGATCTTTTGTACAGGGAACCAAAATCAATGGCTATTGATGTCTAAGAACCCTCAGTTGATCCCATTTTGAGACTGAAATTAGTAACAGCCACTGCCGTCAAGGCAAGCTTTACCTCGACTTAAGGCAGCAAGACAAGGGAACATAACCTCTTTGAATAACAAATATTTGAATCTGAAGTCATCTATTTTAGTGAAAAAGCAACACAGAAGAAGAGCAGTCATTTAAAATGTACTCTGTTACGCTGCTCTGCACAATCTCCATTATTCACCATTGAGAATTACCTGTGGACGACACGCACATGTGTCTGTGTGCCCTTGTGTGTGTGTGTGTGTGTGTGTGTGTGTGTGTGTGTGTGTGTTCATGTACCCAGGTACATTTGTCTTTCTCAAGAGCCAGGATGTGCCGTGATCCACCATGCAGAAGTCCTCCCCCAGGCTCTCCGGGAGAGTTTTCAGCGGGGGCCCCGAGGTGCTGCCGCCATCACCGCAGCGTGAACGGACTCGATCATCCGAGCTGCATGGCCACCTGCCTGCAGACCGCTCCGAGCCAGCTGCAACCGGGACACCGCCACCACCGTCCCCTCAGTGGGGGTGAACCCCAGGGATGCCGGCGGCAGTGGCGTTTTCCCCCTCTCTGCCCGGGAAACGGATTGGGCTCGGCTGTAATTACCGGCACAACGAGGGCAGACACACGGCTTATTAATGTGCGGTCACTTTAGGAGGCAGGGGAACGTGCGGCGGGTGTTTGTCCTATTGTTGCCAAGCACCCCCTACCCCATCAATCTTCAGGCACCGTTCAATCTCCTCAGGATCAGCATAGGAAAGAGGGGATGCAAGCTGGCGAGCTTGCACTGGGGGGGTCACGTGGTAGAGCTGCGGGCGGGGTAGATCCTCAGCACTATAGGAGCCGGATGAACGATCTCTCAGAGGGGAGTTAAGGTACACGCCCCTCTCGTTCAATATCAGTGCGGCTCCTATGGGGTGATTCACAAGGAGGCCCCTCATCCAGCCTCCCCTGGTGGGAGTGAAATAGATGTGGAAATGAGGAAGGGGCGGCGGCTATCTGCAGCTCACAGGGGGTAGGTCAGGGTTAAAGGGCTGGAAGATTGAAGACGTATAAAAAATGCCCTCGCTAAGGGGCTGTCACCCCTCAGGTTATTTACACAGAACATCCCTCTCCCAGGCTGTATCGATGGACACATAAGATGCCTCTGTCCCTATGGCCATGTTTGTGTGTGTGCACACGCACATCTGTTTGCCATACAACTAATTTATAATGTAACTTTCAATTTTACTACTGCTGTTGTATTTCAGGACTTGTACCTGTTAGTAAATAAAGAAATTGCTGCAGCTGACTCCGCTATACTCCAATAACATTAAGGGGTTTGAAATACGAATTTTCCCTACCTCCTAAATCCAGTATATTCCTCATTATGATGTGTCTATTCAAGAGCCACCATTAGTGTCAAGGCGTGAGGTTGGCCTGGAGAAGCTCATGCTGAATCCAAAATGATTCCTTAATATTAACAAACCACACAATGGACTCGCACCCTCAGATCCCCGAGAAATCTCCCCCATACATTGAACATGGAGTCAGATAGTTCAGCTGTGCTCATTGATTTTTAGGGAGCCTCAGCCCAATTAAAACACCCCCCCCCCCAATGAAAGCCTGATATCGGCCCCATGGAGGATGCCCATCGTGGGGGAGGGTTGCAGCAGCATTATTATAACCCGGTCCTCCGTTCCAAAGTGGGCGAACAGCTGCAGAGACAGCCGTCGAGGCCCACCTCACCGCTTTGGGCACCGCAGCATCTCCCAAACAGCGCGTTGGGCTGTCAGAGCAATTTATTATCATTGCTTTAAGTGTGAGCCATATATACACTGCCTCTGCAGCTGCCGGTGCTGAGCAAAATTAACAATACATGCGCGCTGTGATTATTTACGGTGCAATATCACACTGTATGTGTCATCATGACCTGCCCAGGGATTTGCAGATGAAAATTAGCTATTAGCTAACCACGGTGCAATACATCAAATATGTCACTGCTTATATTCAACAATAAATGAATAAAAAAAAAATAATTGAGCTTATTTCCTTGGGAGCAAGTACTTCACAAAACTTTCATTCAAGAAAATATTAAGATTAAGATTGCGTATAAGTACACAAAGGCCAGATGAGGTAAATTTTGTTGCTATAACTTCAGTACACTGCAGATGTGTGGATTCATTCCAGTCTTATTCACCGCTCAAGCAGTAGCATTATGAGTTTCCACCTGATTTAGTGCTGTACTTTAGTTGATAATTATCAAATATATAACATAATCATAAAATATGTCAATCACCCCTTCCACGTGTACACAGTATCTATATTTAGGAATCAAAAGGTTTACAGTGTCATGATAGTGTATGTGCTTTCCTTATTTTTGCATATATTTCAAAAATCTCTCAGAGAATATTCTGTACTTCTGTACTCATCATACCCACCTGGTCAGTACTGCTAGCCTAAGATGATTTGACTATTTCAGCAGTTTTTTCCCATGGCTGTGTTCCCTGCTTACAGTGAATCAGCCTTTTTCCAGCACATTTCCTCATTTCCAGCACAGCCTCACCTCCATCCCAATAGAGATATGTGACAGGAAAGTGATTTATTGTGTTTTTCTTTAACATTTTTTTTTATTTAAATGCAAAGGTCAACTGACAACTAATTTATCTTTTGTATCGATGACCTGGAAAATCAAGAGAATGAGAGAGGATGGGGCAGCCATTCTCGGAATTTGAGCAGGGCGCCGGGGGTTACCGACCCGATAAGCATCACGGGACCTTTAAGGGCCTCTTCTCCAGCACCTCAGTTTAACGCCATAGGATCGCCACGGCCATGCACACACCATCACTGGTCATCCTCTATTGTTGAAAGTGCAGCCTCCATCTTACACTATTGAAAACACAGTGTCACTTCAAAATAATAATCTGGTCAGTGTGACAGCACCTGAATATCACTTTTGTGGGTGCCTGAGAAAATGTCAGCCCCTCAGAAAAGCGCCTGAGCCCAGATGTGACAGAGGCTGCAGCAAACAGCAGGCCACCTCATGACAAAGTTCCATTGTTTTTTCATATTTAATTTCAGGAGGATATAGAACATGGATCCCTCACTTATTATCTGGGAAATTACTGTTATGCAATATTAATACTATATACTCAATAAACAGATCAATCAACAAGATTGCCATCTACCTCAAATCAGTTTTGCTTTTTTCACATATCTGCTAAGTCCTTGACAACCTCAACAGACACAAGTGTAATTATTAATAAGACTGCTCTCAACACATCTAACGATAAAGCACTCATCAGACAGAATAATACGAGATCTTTATTTCTGCTTCCTTTCTCCTAGACCAACTTAACCATCTTAAGTTTAGATCGAGACATTTGGCAGAATCCCCCATTTCTCAGTTTTTACTCTTGACAAATGACTTACTAAAGTCACACCGCAAACTTAAATAGAGACCTCCCAGGGATCTGATTTTGTCTTTGCTGTCATTTCACAAAGTCGCAAAATGAGATTGACGCGATGGAAGACACTGCTCATCAAAGCTGTGAAAGTATAAAATGAAATTTATCATTTCAATTCAAATTCCAGTAACTGTAACTTCTGGCTCCTTTATTTTAACAAAATTTGATCTGAAAACATATAACTGCCATGTGACAATTTGTGACAATTTGACAAGTACCGTATACTGTAAGAGGACAATTGATAAAATATGCAACAATGGTTGATGAATATTTTATACAATTAAAAAAAGTAATTTTAAGTGACCTCAGAGGAACACAGAGTGGTTTTTAGTAACCATGTTTTTTGTCCCAGCTAATTAGTTTTTCATTATATCATGCGAATATACATTTTAAATATGCAGTTTTGCCTCGGAAGCCTGTTATGTTACAGCTTTCTGCATTTCTTTTAAATAAAGCTTGTGAAGAATTTAATATCTGGACCTAACTGCACCGAATTTGTTGAGCATGAACCTACTTTGTGCTGCAAGAGGAGTCCATGTTTGAGGCAAAGGGACATCTTGATTAGGACACCAAGAGCGTAAATATCCCACAATTTATTAGCAAATTGTATATGAATGTTAGCTGTCTGAGGAAAAATTTAATGGGACATAAATTGTGTAGCAATTTCTCAACTCTGGTTGCATTTTATACTTAACAGATATAAACAATATTTCACTTCTTTCTCCTTAATGATATTTCTCATATGCCACTTGTTTTTTCTCAGGCAATCCTCACTTCATTTCCCAGCTGAAGTCTCGTTTGTGTTCCAGTGGCTAATCTAGGTGAAACAACTGAGAGAAGTATGGGCCTTAATTGAGATCTCAGAATGTCCTTGAGAGAAACAAAAGTCAATTCAGTGAATGCCTCCTCCTGGTAGCTTGTCATTTCCATTGTATCTAGCCTTTTCTCCACACGATTAGCTCTTCGCTAGGTTTATCCACTTAGCAGTAGCTCTGTGAGAGGGACACATAGCATTTGGCCGCAGAACCTACCCTGGGACTAATGTTAAGAGAGAATTTCCTGAATTAGTTCCACAGAATTCAGCCTGTGCCCTCAGCCTGGAGCAGAAAGTGTCGCTCAGGGCCGCTTCAGGGATTTTGCTGCTCCAGCACAATAAAATCTATACGGGAAAACATGCTGCCGCCATCTTTGATATACCAATGCACACCATTGTCACTCAGGCATTTCCCAAGGCGGCTAATTTGTAATGTAGCGGAAAAAGGACTTCTGCCAGAGCCGTATGATAATGGCTCCACGCTTGGCAGCGAGGAAATTCATAGGTCCAGAGCAGTGAGAAAGGTCAGAAAGCATTCGCAGCAGTCTCCTCATCTGAAGAATTATCAGCATGGACCATTAAATATGCTCTGATACTCCAGCTGAGTTCATATCAGTAATAAGTCGGGGGGCCCCCCGAATAATCCAATAATCCGTTTTGAAATCGAGTGCAATGGGTTCAACATTCCCAGATACTCTCCGCAAGCCGTCTTTCAGACATTTTTTTCCCCCTTCGTCAACGGCCGCCAGTTACAGACGTCCTCAAAATCTTTTTCGGCACGGGTGCTCGAAAAAAAAAAACCCTTCACTGACAACATTATCGCAGAGCGAGGAGGCCCATTGTACATGGAACACTGGCGCCCCTTTTGTGCCGAGCAAACGATTCATTCACGGGCAGAACAATGGCCACTCTGGTAATTGTTCAACGGCTGCACCAGAGGAGATGCCACCGAAAAAGGCCGAACGTCAAATAACTTAGTGCCATCATACTGTACATTAGGTAACAACCTAGAGGCACGGGACCCTATGTAAGGGTATTAGCGTGTGTGTTCCTGACTCCAGGCGCTTGATATGATTCAGTAAAAGGTCAGCAATTAGTGCTCCACTTCTGTGTAGACTTAAAACGTTTACATCCCCCTTTGGGAAACTAACTGGGATATTTAGAAAAATGGGGACAAGTAGTGTACCAGCATAAAACACGAACAAAAAAAATATCCTTCTTTACTGAGTAGATTTTTTTTTTTTTACATCTCTTACTTTAAGTCTGTATTTATGTGCAGAGTGAAAATGCACCATGACTTAAATGTGTCACCCAAGTCAATAGCAGAGTATTGACCGACAGAATAGATCAAGTACTGAGTAGTCATTATGGGTGATTACCGAGGAGGAGTGGGGGCCAAACAGCTTGGGCAGTTTACCCTTCAAAGATACACCCATTCGCTTTTTTTTCACCCAGCTCGCAGCTGTGTGTTGGCATTAGAAGGCATCACAGATCACACAGATGTGCAGGTTGCTTTATTGATAAAATAGACAAGGTTGCTGTGCAGCATAGTTCACTGTGATATTGTCCCCTGTTACAATGTCTCCTTTCAAACAAATTGAGCTCTACAGTTGTTTTTGTTAACTCGAAAAAAAAAATCTAATTGCCACCAGTTCTCCACTTCCCTTGTTTTGAAAAACGGGAATGTTCCTGGGGGTGATCTGAATGTTCCTGTGTCTAAACAATGATCCCAATTTCCAGACCTTGACTGAGGGCACTCGTCCCCCACTAACAGCCAAGTAAAACATCAGCAGAGAATTCCCTTGCTCTGGACAGCACAAGCAGTGCTCAGGATTTGTTTTTACTAATGGCTCTTCATCATCCCTTTCTGTTGTGACAAACGTCAAGCAAGCCATTGACTCAGAGGCCAGAATGACCCCTTTAAGGTCCTACCCAAGCAATAACAGGGAGACGGATGTCTTGGTATGGCAGGCTTGACTTATAGACATGGAGACAAAGAGATGCAGGCCATAAACAATGACCCAAGCATGGTCCGGGACCTTTAAGCTTCCTTAAATCATACGGAAGTGGGCCTCGGGCCCAGAGGCAGTGATAGTGAGATAAGAACATCATTACAGTACTCCACAGGCTGTGGAGTTTACTATTTCAATGAAGAGGAATAAGCTCCAATAACAAACCACAGGGCAAGGTCTGCTGACCTATGATGGTAGGCTACGGCTAAGATTCCCCATATATCTCTGACAATAAGCACAAGCCAATTAAATACTCTAATATTGTAGAAATAAATGAAATGCAAAAATAAAGCAAAAATTGCTTCATGGGGCAGGTAATACTTAAAATAATAGTGGAAAAAGACTGATAATAGCACCTAATAAAGTTATGATGATATAGTCAGTATTACACAATTAGATTGTAGTAGGGTACATAATACCACATCCTAACACTGTAATAGTACAACCAGAAGCACATAGTAAGACTTCAAATTTTCTCCAACAATTTGGAGAAGAAAGTGGCAGTGCACTGTATCAGGTGGTTTTGATGTCTTTCTTCCCTGTGTTACAAGGACCTCCTACCCTTCTTGAAGGATAAAAAAAATATATAACATTCAAATAACATTAGATATATATTTTGCTTACATTGTCAGGACTGACATTGCCTGACAAAGTTACCTGCGAGGCGTTATTCCACATTTATGTAAAACAAATGTCTCTTGCACGCGTTCAACATCAAATATCCGTCTTCAAATTTCCTCTCCCCGGCAAGATCGCGTGCATTCCGTTGTGTTATGTCAGCACACAGCGAAAATAAATCATGTCCTCTCTTTTCTCCAGGCTAATACAGGAATTAAAATTCTCTGTCCCCTATCGGCGACACCTTACTCCTGTTTCATTTTGCAGTTTCAGCGGGGCTTTAACGCAGACACACGGGGCACTGAGGCGAGACCCGCTTCTCAGTTTATGGTATGGATTTCACATCGATAGCAATTATTTACGCTGCATGGAGAAACGGCCCAGAATTTCACAGAGAAGGAGCTACATATAAATCCAACGCTAACGAGCATCCTTGCGGACATATATTTCCGGTGCCCGACATGCTATCCTTTGAATGTGATGCTATTAGATTATCACAGTTGTATTTCAGCGTGCGACAGTGAGTTTGACCGTCGATACATTACGCTACAACTCTGCATGACACAGCCTCATTATTTCTGGTTAAACGATTTGGTTCCCCCACATGTACATCACTTATCTTGAAAAATAAACTCTGTTAAGCGGTATATCAGAGGCAATGGACACGCAACATGTGGGCCAGCTCAGTGTCAGTGCCAGCCCATATGAAAAATTAAAGTATTAAAATAGCAAAATGAATTGAGCATGCAAAGCACAGCACTCATATGAAGTATGTTTTATGTTACTATAGATAATTCAACACTGTAGTTAGCCAGTGGATGTTAGTGATTACTAAAGCTATAAAGAAAATGAGAAGGTCAGTTATCCCCTGTGGATACAGGGATTTAACCCATTGACAGATATCTCTCCAGTTAAGCCATCATATCTTCTCTGTGTTCCCATTAAACACAGTGAAAAGGTGAAAGCTATACACTTAGACTTAAGACTGTCCTTACCAGGACTACACCAATACAGAATATATGGTGTTTACTCGATTAGGATTATGGTTGTCAATGATAATTCAGAATTCAGAATGTTGTTTGTATTGAGATATAGGGCTACACATACACTCCACATGCTGCGGTTTGAGGCAGCCTACCTTCCAGGTATGCATAAAATGGAAAAGGTGAACTGCTGACCCTAAGAGCAGCAAGAGGAAGACAAACCTGGGACGGAGACATTGGTGTCTATAAGTGTGATGTAATCTGGATGAGGAAACCAGAGTGCAGCAGTTTTCCAGGGAGCGCTTACAATTTATATACTTTATATATCATGTACTTTATCTCTTACTTAGCAGTGAAAACTGGAGAATAAGGTAAATTGTCATTTATGTTGATATATTTTAATATATTTCTTACTGTCTACAGTATTTTACATAAATACAGCACTGTCTTTGTTTCAGATGGCTGGTCTTGCAGCCGGTAATGCAGCTACACACTTTAGGAAGTGACCATGGTTTAAAATAGTTTAATTCTATTTGGCTTGCATGGCTGGGTCTCGGTCATATTAGGGCTCCCTACTGCGGCTGTGTATCTTTTGTCATACTGCTTCAGCTGCGGAGATTAAGAGCATAATCTATTAACAGTCTATTGGCCATGAATATACACGATACTACTACCACTATTACTACTAATAATAATAAAAATAGCAAGAATTATTATTATTATTATTATTATGTAAGGGTGATTTATGTCTCCAAACCTCCACTGTCAGCTTTAGAAAAGGAGTGACTCTACAAGACATGTTCAGCGGTGTGATATCACTATCTCTGTGTTGTAAAGTCTTGAAAAGGGAACATGATTCCTGCAAGTTCTTGGCGAAAGAGACTAACAGGCAACTCACTTGTTATTCACAAATTACACACATTCTCTGGGGAAGCCACCCTAGCTGAGGCTCAGCCTGATACACACTGGTGCCTATACCAATAAACATTACTTTATCCTACAAAAGGCCTTTGAGGGTTGCTGAACATAATGTTAGCAACATTCTCTGGGGTAAAATTGCTTTCTGAAATGCAATATTACATGTCTTCATCAAAATCTTATGCAGGAAGCTGCTACAGAGGGCATACATTTATGATGATTATTTACTTTTTACATATTATTGTATAAATCTAATAATAAACAGAGGTACTATTTGTCAGAGTAACTCGATTCTGTACAGTTGTGACTTCTAGCCTGAGCACAGAGCGTGAAAGCAAACCAACCAATCGCACATCAAAATTCAAATTCAAAAGGTTCATATTTCACGCCACATGCTCCACTGGGATTGCAATTTTGTAGCCTTGAGCATTGGTATGGGTCAGGTCAACTAAAGCAAAGGTCCTCAAACACCCTTTTTAAATCAAGCAAAAGAAGTTTTTTTCTCATACCCAAGAATGGCACTCAGGTGCATGTCATAGCTTGATAAATTATACATGACTTGTTACAAGGCATATGACACTATGACAGTAAAATGAATTTGGAGAGCAACTGAAAAGGGTGTGCTAAGTCCATAATCTCTTCTTTTGAGATAACCACAAAAAATGTGCATGTATTCGTCTTGTCAAAAAGAGGATTTGGCCCCAAAAAACATACCGCTTTGATGTGAAGGATTATTCAAAGTATTTCTGCAGTTCATCGATTCATCTCCTCACTGCATCACTACTCATCTAAGTCCTTTTACTAGCCGGACTGACATAACACAAAGTACATATATATTTGCACGTGTCTCGAAACCACACAGTTTGACATCGGTCTCCTGTTTATTTACTTGTCATGAAAGAAACAGTGGCAAGTACAACCTTTGAATCACAGCACAACATAGAAGCTGTAGTGAGCACTTCTGCTCTTGTGCACGCTTTCTGGTTGTTGACGAGAACTCTCTGGCACTTGCAGTTTGGAGCAGCTCATGCATAGTTTCTGTGCAAAGTGCACTGGGCTCTGAGGATATGCCCCAGCAAGCATCTCAGCACTGAAACCCATGGCCAGGTGTGTCCCTCTAATTTAAACAATCAGACACTTTCAAACTCCAAGCCACACATTGGGGACGGGGGGATCAAGTAACAGCCCATCCCCTACTACCCAAAGTGCCAGAATCCACCCAGCCAAGGCCCCACATCCGGTTCCCCCACCTTACACCCTCTCCCACCTCTGCACACTGCACACGTGGGTGCACTATCACAGGTGCCGCCACCCCCTGAAGGCTATCCCCTTCTGTCCTAACCAGGCCTGAATAGTTCCACCCCCCCCCCCCCCCCCCCCCCCCCATGAGGGGACCGCACCTCCAGGAAGAGGGCTCTGCCCCACTGGGGGCGGTACCCTGCCTCTGGGAGAATCCACGGAGAGGGATAAAGGGATAAAGAGCCGCTCCGGGCTGATTACTTACATCTGCCGCTGTAAATCCCAGCACGCACACCCCCACCGCCTCACTGTGTTTGCGGCGTGTGAGGGGGAGATAACTGTAGAACGACCGAGCGATTCGTGCCGCGCTCTCCCAGCTTCCTCGCGCCACCGCCACGGACGGGGACCCGGGCTTGTGGCGATCCCCACGGCGCTCATTGGCTGAATGATGGTGGAGTAGCTCTGGGCAAAGATGGGCACTGAGGAGAGGCATGTATCTTGTATGTGAATTGATTTCGAAAGAGAGAGCGAGGGCGGGAGAGAGGGGGGAAAGAGAGAGGATCATCTCAGACCACTGAGCGCACCGCCTCCCTGGAAAGTCCAAGAAGCTAATTGGAATAATCCTTGCATGTCGCATTGGACCGTTTCACCCGTGAGGAATAGGCTTCCGAGTGTAATGTTATCACTTATCAAAATGCATGCACTGTTCATTTATCATCTGTTGTTTACATTGTGCATCTATTATGTATTGTTGCATTGTGGGCCCAGTACATTCAGGCAACATTACACAACAGTGCTTTCTCTAGCTGAAATAACTCCCTTGTTTGTATTTTAAACGCCCATCGCGTATTCAAATCTGATCTCAGTGAAGTGGTTTAATTGTATCACTTCTTCTGTGTCTTTTAGGATTTAATTTGCATCCAATAATGATATCAGTTGAGAAGCAAAGAGTTATTATTTTTCTGTCACATATACACTTTTAATATAAGCAAAACACAGGGTAATGTCACCTAGTGTTGGCAAAACAGGTTACCTTCTTTTATCAGGCCAGCAACTGCTAATAGCAGGAACCCTCTTGCTTTAAGGAAACACTATTTAGCAGTGCAAACAAGACTGTGAAGAGCATTTTACGACATTTAGAACACATAGAGGTCCATGACTGTTAATCTATAATTCTCACTGTTCTCTGCTGGTTTATGGGAAATCTTGTGTATCTGCCTTAATGTCTCTGGACTGTATTGAGGCTTGAGGTAACTCCATAAAAGGGGAAGGGAGGCAAAACGTACATGCAGATTTGGATACAATAGCATATTACTCATGGGTTGGGATCAATGTCTCAAACTAAAATGTTGACTACCTGTCAATGATTTTGAGGTAGGCTGACCAATAAGTGGAAATGTATATGGCTTGTCAAGCCCATCACCTTAAATTGTCAAACACTTATTATTTTTGGCATTTAGCAGACACTCTTATCCAGAGCAACTTACATAGGTTACACATTTTTACAGGGTTATCCATTTACACAGCTGGATATTTACTGAGGCAACTGTGGGTTAGGTACCTTGCCCAAGGGTACAACAGCAATGCCCCAGCAGGGAATTGAACTGGCATCCTTTTGGTCGCATGTCCTGCTCCTTAACCACTATGCCACACTGCCACCCACTTTTTGATAGACCTAAGTATTATACCACAGCCAAAAGGGAATATATGGAAGGTGTTTCAGTATATGTCACATTACTGCTACATTGACAGAAGCACTATGACATTTCCTATTGGAGCCTGGTTTGTTTAAACTATAGGATACATGGTTGTAATGCACCATGTGATTCCAAACTTCTCAATCTTTCACCCTGATTATTTCCAAGTGTATCCTACATGTGTCATTTATATTCTTGAATTAACAACCCACTTGCAGAAACTGCATTCTGTGAAACCAAGCTTCCTGTAAATAGCACGCCACAGACTAATTGGTTCATTGGGACAGGCCTACCAGCTATGGCTTGCAACCTCCAATGCTGCTGAGTAAACAGTATAACTGCACACATTTCACATCAGCACTGGAATAAATCATATTCATTACAGCAGGCCAGGCGTCACTCAAAGATTTTAGCTTTAACACTTAGGAGTGTGTTCTCTGACTGCTCTGGCCCTGATGTGCTGATATTAGCTTCCCACAGTGGCCAGAACAACAGAGGCACTGGCCATTATCTGTCATAGACTGAAGACCCACCTCTTCAGCCTGCACCTTAGCTCCCATTCTTAAGTAAAACTTACATCTATGTATGGCACTTGTGTTCTTACTGAAGCATGTATGGACTAGTTATCACATTTATGTCTTGAATTTATACAACTTTATTAGATTCACTTTGTACTTCTTTGTACGTCACTCTGAATAAAAACATGACATGTAAATGTAATGAAATGTAAATGTAATAACAAAAATAGCATAGCCCCCACGGTAAATTTAAAAATTCTGTCACTAAATACTGCATGCAGGCAAGTAGACAACATGGTGCTCGGTGTATTTCTAAAATTGATTGCGGTACTTACGCAAGAAACGTTAACTACAGCAGCTGGTCACTCCACGCATCGATAGTGTTTATGGCAATGCTGTCGTTGAAAGCACAGAACGCGTGTTGGAATCACATCCTCTCACTACCAACAGGGTTCGTGTGACGACAGTCTTTTTAACATATAAAGGTGTGTGTTCGTGTGACAAATAGACAGTTAATAATATTTCTTAATTGCCCTGTCGTACACACTGTGCAGGGATACCCCAGACAGTTATAAACCTTTAGTCCAAGTTTGAATCGTTCGATGTGATGGTGAAAGTTTATTCAATGCTAAGGATACTTCAAAATACATGTTAATGCCAGGTATTTATGTCAATTATATTACAAAATGAAAGGTTTTAGCTGTAATTTCAGCGTTGCAACCATCACTTCACTGTCACCATACCTCAACATGTAATGTCAAAATGTAAGTTGCATTTTTCGACATTCCCATCTCTAAACGTTTCAGCTATATGTGACCCCGTTGTTAAATATTATGCATGCACGTTGATACTGTATGTGATGTTTATGTAACAGGTAACCCTGTTTTCTTATCCTACTGCGAACAGCATATCATAAGGAGGTGGAGTATCCAAAAGAGACGACGAATTTACTTCGAATGTCGATTTTAATATTAAACATGTTTTCAATCTTCCGATTTCGTTATAACTCAAACCAAAGAATTGGCGCACTTCAATACATGGATTCACAAAGAGTCTTTCAATCTTCTAAGGAAACACACGGTGTTTAAAGGTGAGGCGGTAAAAAAAAAAAAACCAACTGACGCAAATGGAGAGGATTTGCGGAGGAATAGCTGCATTCCATATATGACCATTTAATTGTCATAAAAAATGAAAGAGCGCTATGTCCGGTGAGTCAAAACTGCACACACTTGGTCACATACGTTGTTTCTTACGTTGCGGATTTTATATTCAAAGGAAAGTAAAACAGAACAACATACTAAACCCTAATTGTTATGCCCTTCAAATGCAAGCTGGTCATCCGACAAAAATCCAGTGACAACAAATTACTGCCATCTTCAGGTGCAGAGGAAACCAACATCACTCATGTTACGAAATATCAAGAGAATCGTGACTGACATATCATATTTGTTTGTTTCGAGTTGCAAAACGTCTTGTTTTCTTTTCTTATGTCGATTCCTAAGACTAATGGGTCCGGAAAGATTAATATTAGATAGATATTAATGATACTGCTCCACATAAACTTCATAAAATGCTATCTGATGTACAACCCCTGCAGTCTATTTCCAAGTGTCGAAAGATAGATGGGCTTTATTGATAGCAGAAGGTTAAACTGACACTTTGGTACAACGGCTTATTCAATTGCGCCATCCTGCCCTGCAGCAATATGGTCTTTATCTTCCATTGGTATTTACATGCTGTAACACCTGATTGTTTGACAGATGTGCACACAGTATACAGCCAAGCGAAAGACACCGTAAACCCCTGTTGTGACATCAAAACTAATGCAAACTGCACGTGTATATACCTTATCTACAAGCCGCCAAGAATAATCTTGACAGCTATAGTTCCCAAATCCTGTGAAACTGAATTCAACTGGCATGACAGAGTCGGAGCTGTCGAGGCGCATGTCTCCTGAAACAGAATCTCCTTTCATCCTTTTTTTCCAAAAAGCTACAATTTCAGGCTTATTATTTTTCTGCAGATGACACACAGAGAACGAAGTAGCAAAGCATCGCGCAGACGTGCCAAATGTGTACGAGCCCGGTTTCCACATGAACAGCGCTGCACCTGCACGGCTGTCGGTGTACCCTAAGCGCACACCATTCCTGCACTCTGCATGTCATGTTGACAAGACTCTGACCACAAACCATAGCGGGGGCGCGTTAATGAGCTAAGCCCTCGCGGGTTACCTCAGTGTCGTAGATTTTGGGGATCAACGAGAAGGAGTAGAGCCTGGATTCTCGTATGTGTTGAATGGCAAGGTTGACAGCGGGGTCGATCCCTTGACTGATGCTGCTCATAAGCGCTGATTCATTCATGGGCATCAGGACCATTATGGGCAAATCTTCGCCGTCTTTCGAGTACCAGGCGTTGTCCAGGTTGTGCCCCGCGTTGTAATTGCACCCCCTTGACAACACAGGTCGAAATCCCCAAACAAACAGGAGCAGACATCCCGACACCACGATCATCTCCGATCTGCATTTCCACAGGGATGGAGCCATGCTATCTGTACAGGATAACGAATCCGATTCCACCCGTTCACTGGCCTGGCATGGCAAAGCGCTGCGTTCAGATGGACAATCGGCCCGGGGAAATTGTATAAATTGATAGCAAAGATAAAGCGGCAGTTGCAAGAGAGATCAATCGTAGTGTCTTGTGTCTCGATGAGGGTATCGGAGTGCACGGTATTTTCGCTCAATGGCGCGTCCCTATGGTTTTACCGAGGCTCCTTCCAGAATTAAGAACATAACACAGCTGATTTGACGAAGAGGGGGTGTTCTGTCGGTGATGTGATCAGGTAATGGAGATTCTTTTCCCCGGTTTTCGTGATCCACAGCACTGCGCGCTAATGTCTCTCAAACTCATTCCATCCTCTCACCTCCCAGAGAGTACCGGTACAGCAACAGCAGTACATTACATTCCGAAGTCAGCGCGGAATCAGCAACTTAATAAAAATCAAAACAATTTCGATTACGGCAGAAGTCAGCCACTTGCGTTGGCGGTCGTTATAGGCGCAAATCCACCATCCGAGTATATCCCCAGCAAGCGAATAGCAGAATGAAAATTGTGCATTCCTGCCAGCGCCCTGTTTCCTTTTGACGTAGTGGAAAGCGAGCAACGAACGGCTACTTATGGCAAATAAAATCGCAAAAAAAAGCTGTCAGGCAAAGTAAAAGCAGACCTTGCCCGGAGATCTGATCGAGGCCGTACCTTCCAAGCGCGAGCGATGCTGCTGCTGCTGCGGATGCCGAAGTGCTCTAGAGCGAGGGCTCACTTTACTCTGCTGTTGCTGATCAGAGCGCGCGCGAGAGGGAGCTGTGCAAGGCATAAAAAACTCAGGGGACTGATGTTACCCGCTCCTGTGCAAGCACGAGCCACCGCCGGGCAAAGGTAATTTTATTGTACTCCCCTGTTAACAGACCAGATAAGACTTTTTGAAGTGGTTTGTGTATGCTAAACGGATTCCCCAGGCAGAAACGACACTGGTGCAGAAGCATAAATTTACATCATGACGAGGAAATAATATGCGCAGTTCTAGACGCAGGGTATGATTCACTGGTAAAATTTTAAATTACATGATGCTGGTCGACAATGTATGTACAGTAAAAATAAGTTGTATCAGTTTGTATTCACATTATATTTGACGTATAATCGTTCAGGTCAACCTGAAAATCTAAAAAAAAAAAACAGCGATTTTTGTAGATGGTTCCAGGCACTCGATGATCAGTAAAAATCAGACAAGCCAAATATGCAGATTGTAGTCAGTGTAAGAAAAAACAATATAGTCAAGTCAACTGACAAAAACTGTGAAACGACATGAAATTAATATCCGTATCCTTTGAAGAATCAAAAAGCGCTATTCAGATGTGATGCTGGTTTGACTAATGGCAACGTGGGCGTATTTATGAAATTCCAAGTCCAATAAACAGTGCCACCTAGCAATCCCAACTGAATAATGAAGACTGCGCTAACAGGAAGCATAGACAACATTTGCAATTTGTTTATGAGACCGGTTTTTCGATATTAAATCCAAATACATTCCCTAATGCCGAAATAGCTTTGTTTTCGTTTCCATGCTCTTATTTTCTTTGCGGACTGCGTTTACTTGGAGATCCCGGAACGCTTCTATGAAATTACCAGCAAATTTCATGAACCAATAAAAACGTATCTGCGATACGGATCGATACAAAAGTCCACGGAACACTTTGTTCTCCTTGTTTGAGGTTCGGGCGCGACGAAGCCCATAGTGCAAGGTTTCCACTTCGATGCTCTCCTTGGTACTGAAATAACGTATGGACACGTTAAATGTCGTATCATCTTCTGTTTGTATTTTCTGAAGGATGCGTGCTCAGACAGGAGTTTACAAGCACTGGCAACTCGACCGTCTGCTTGCTGCTAAAATTTTTTCATAATAGCAGTATCATCGCAAACTATAAACATCTGCTGTTAAAAGAAGGTCAGTGGGTTTCCCATAAGTATTGTCTTTTATGGGTTGGTCCATCTTTAATAATTTATTTATGATGTTTGTGGCGGAACTGACTTGTTAATGGTTTAGTTAATTTACAATGCAACGGCACAAAATAATAATCTGGAGAAAATTGCGACTGAAGCAGGCAGCAGGACTACCACCTGACGGACTTCGTGCCATTTATTGGTACGGTTCAGAATTTGGGAAGCAGTGATGTAGACAAAGGGTCTTAAAAGTTTCAACTACTGAAATTGCTTTTTACCAGCCTTCCATCGTTCGAATTGTAGAGGTCGCTCTCTTACCTCTACATGTTATCAATGGTGCGAAAACTTCAAATACCTTTTGGCACGCTGTGAATTTCCAATGTCAGCCTGTCTCAGACTTTTTCTTGCTGAAAATCAAACACCAGGTTTTCCCAGATTCCTCAAAACAAGACTAATTATTTTGAAATACATTTATATAATTGTCATAAATTAGACTCGACTGTCCTCGAGTGTAATTCAAAATCCCGTGAGTTTCTCTGCGTCACACTGCAATATATTATCGCAAACTAGTACTATAATTCCTATCCTTTGTATGATAACCTACTGGTTTAGTTGACTGAAACCATGTCAAATGTCTTCAGAAATACAGCTTGCTCATTTAGTGTGCTTCATTCAATACGATTTAATGAGCGAAGTGACAGACAATCGCTTCATTATTCCTTATACACAGTATAGTGCACAGTATACATCGTACATTTTTATTCTATCCAAATCTAAAGACTGCTGTAAACATGTCAAATCAATAGCACATCGTTAATGTAATTTTTGTTTTATTTCTTTATGACTGTTTTGGAAACATGAATCTATTTAAAATTAATATAGGTACATTAATAAGTGTTTGAATTTTGTATTATATGTCGTTAAATATTCCTTTTAAATGTTATAAGCATTCCATATTACCTCTAAGACGATTCACAAGCACCGCACTGTATCATTTTATTTAACTGAATAATTTCCCCCATAAAACAGCCCTCAAAGGCATTGGATGAGTCTATTAGACTACTGGCCCTGTGACAAACTGTTGTCAGTTCTGTGAATACCAGATTTGAAAATAGGTCAAGTTTTCATTCCATCTGTTTATACCATGTGAGCTTCCACCTTGTTAATACCCAAATACTGTCCCGTTTCTCTTCAAAACAAGGGACAAAATAACACACAAATCAAAAAACAAATTTTTTTGTAGAGTGGTGGAGTGGCGTCCACCGTTAGTCTCAATTTGATTGGCAGATGCCCTTCTCCAGGGCGAATGACATAGCTTACGTTATTACAAACTGTTCGTTTAAACAACTGCATATTTACTGAACGAATTCAAGTTAAGTAGCCTAGTTTAGAACACAATGGCCCACTTGGGAATTAAACCTGAGCATGAGAGGCGATGCAAGTTATTCATACAGTAGAACATTTGGGCATTAACTGTTAGTGAACTGCCATATTGATATGATGTGGAAATAACTGCAATAAATAGCACACGTCATAATACATTTAGCCCTCAATCTACCTGATTCCTCTGATCAATTGGAACGAGCACTGCACATTTCTGGGTATAGCAGAAAATGTGGCACTGCTCAAGGCCTGTGTTCTCCCAAGAATGTGTACAGTTTAATAAAACCACGACAGGATGTAATATTTATGATTTCATACATCATTTAGGTTACTCCATTATCATCCTTTTGATCAGTGCATTGGATCTCTTTCTTTTTTTCCAGATAAAGGGAATTAAATCTATTACTGTAAATCCCACTGTCATTAAAAAGAGGATGTACAGCAAAGCAGAGCAGCACACAATTTCAGACTGAATTTCACAATTTCAGCATGAGTGTATACTGTCACAAACTGAACCATGCTTTGACCCAGATCTCACCAGGAAGAAAGGTGCAAGGAGAAAATACAGAGGGCAAAAAAGTGCAATTGCAAAAAAGTCACAAATTCTATGTAGACATCGGAATATAAGGAGACAACTGGCTGTGCACTGAGGTCCGTTTGGGGGTGCAATGCACCACTAAGCACCCCCGTAGCACGAGGCCTGCCACAGACTGGAACACCACAGCAAGTGGGAATTTGAAACTCCAGGTCAAAATGTTGTTTCATTAAAACATGTTTCATTAAAACATGTTTTTTTCAAACATCGATGCAATTTGCGTCAATATCCATCAAGGTGGAAGCCAGTTAGTCTTTTAATTTTATTACTTAATGGATGGTGCTCACTGAAAAATAAATTAAGCAAAAGTAAGGCTTTGGAACTGTGCTTAACTAAGTAGTCCCCTGGCCATCATTTCTGTATACAAACAAAAGATGGCACCCCATCCCATTTTCATTCCATATTCATTTTTGAAGAGCTCAGTTATTATGGATTTCCAGAGGACGATGCACTGGCACGAGCTCACATTACTCATTTAGTGATTAGAAATCACTTCAGGTGCAAGAAAGACACTGAAAATGTAATGGGGAATAAACCTTACCCTTATGTGAGTCAGTGAGTTTTGAAATTTACATTCACTTTAGACTTTGGTGCTTGCAATTTATTAATAAACATAATGTCTGAAAGATTTCAGGCTATCTTTGAGGATTGTATCTTTTTACAGTTAGGCGGATCTTTATGGCACACAGCAATGTGATATTTGTTTCAATGTTTTCTGGAGTTTCAGTATGTTAAAGGCCACAAAGGGCAGAGCTCTGTAGTAAAAAAGTAATAGCATATTACTTTAAAATTATCCTATCTGTGTCTAATTGGATCTTTATCGAATTCAATTTTTCTGGGAAAACAGCCAATACACAGTTGAACATCAGCCCCAAGGAAAGAGCTGCAGTGGTCACACTCTAAGTGAGTGGCCCTTAACAGTGATGTTTCAAAATTCTTACCTAATCCAACCAAGAACTTGTCCTGGGTTTTTTTTGTCCATGACCCACTAGAGGTAGCTTTTAAGGTCCCTCAGCACAGCTGCTAAAGTCTCTGGGCAGTTGAGTTTCTTGCACATCTAAGCAGCTTTTTCTTTTACTTTATCTGTCTGTGCCTACCTTTGCCCCACCTTGTGAAATATTTGATCATCTGGTGTGGCCTGCACTTGGGTGTCCAACTGCACACATGTTCTGAACCTGTAAGGGTCACTTGCTGTTTTCACTAAAACTGTTGGCTTTGGTTTGCGCCTCTCAAAAGAAGGACCGGCTACCACCTGCCTCCTGTTGCCACTGGCTGCCTCTGCCAAAGTCAAACTCAAAATGGAGGTGTATTGGGTACTAGTGCCCTAAAAGATGATTTATGTGATGTTGTGTATATGAAATATCTTTACCCAAAACATTTGCTTGCGTGAATCTGCTTCCCCAGGATCATGCTTATCATGCTGCATACCTAGGTAGAAAATCTGCTTTAGTGGCTACAGGCATCTCATTCCGGTGTACTCTGCTCCTGGTTGATTTAGTGATGGCCATCTCTCCATATGCTCTGAACCTGTGAGGATCATGCAAGCTGTTTTCACACAAACTCTCCCACCGCTCCAAGTTAGATCAGGGGTCTGATGGATGATGGAGCACTAATGTCAAAGTAATAGGGCTAGTCTCAATTACTTTCATGTTGCTGTTATATTACTGTTGCCATAGTTGGAAGCATGGCTGGTATTTATTTGTGATTTCAGAAAAAAGAACCAGATAATGGGATCATTCTGTGGGAGAATTCAGTGACCCCTGACATGACCTCCACACAAATTTTCATTATTTTCCTTCTGTTTCAGCTTTGGAACTACAGAATTCTCACCTGAAATTACGTTTCGATTCACTTCTAATGACCCAACAGCAAAAACATTTACACTTTCAACATCCTGTGTACAGGGGTCAAATGAAATCAATTATCACATTTTGATCTGTGCCTAGCTTCCAGATATCTAGACACCTTTTCGGAGTTGAACATAACCAAAGGCTATTCAGTCCAAAAATAATTCTGCTCTTAACATTTACTGTCTGTGTCACCACAGTGTATGCCACAAGGGGAAAAAATTAATTCACTGGCTGTACGGGAGCAAGAAAACGACCAAATAATTCATTACTTTTGGGACAGAACATTTCTCAATAGTGCTTGAAGATCCGTTGGCAAGAGTGGATGCATCCTTAACAAGAAGAGATCAATGAATCTCTCAGTTATACTTCCAGTATTGAGGATCTATTTTACAGGCGTTATGTGACTAGAATGTTACAGGGTCGAACCTTGAGTGGGGCATTGCTGCAAGTAAGTATCCATGTGACTAAATGTATGTGATAATATACATGATGTTTAAAAAATAAGAAATACAATTCATTCTGGTTAAGGTAAAGGCATCATAAGCATCATAAAGCACATAAATTGTGGTGGTAAATGATTGCTAGAAATGTATTTGGTTAAACAATGTTAAGGATTGTCCAGGTGTAATTTAATAGGGCGTAATTCATAAAATGTTTTCCCCCAAATAATGCTACCAGTCTCACAGATCAGATTAATAAAAGTCATGAAATTCTTCTCTGATGGTGTTTTGCTGGTGTTAATGAGAGATCTGGCTATATCATTTTAAAACCTATTCATTCCTGTGCTGCCATCTTCATTTCCTTGGCAACGCCCTTGTAACTGTCAAACAACGGGTACAAATGGTATGTGAGCTTTACCTGAAGTCAAATATGGCTCTCTTTTACATTACCAAGACCTAAGGTTGCTAGCTAGCACTTCTTTGATTAATCTCACAATTGTTTCCTCTGAAAGCAAAAGAACCTAAAGTGCCTGGAGGAAGTTTTATGGCAAGGACAACATTAGTATGGCACCAGGCTTACAGGTCTTCATTCAAACACTGCAGTATTTATGGCAGCTCCTGCCTGCTGGGGTCCTCTGTCATGGTAACCCCCAGCTAACCCCCTGAGTGCTAATGCCCTGGGTGTTTGCCGTGTCCCACAAGTAGACTCTGTCTGCGTTAGCAGGAGCCGCATCTTCAGACACCGTATCATTACATACAGCACCCTCAAAAGGCCTTCTCACTATGGACACTGGGGTTCGTAAACCACCTCAGGCTACAAGCCCTGCTGAAAACATATCTCAGGCCAACACATTCTTGTGTGTCCTCCTGGAGAGGCTGGCACCAGATCTGACAGCCCCTCTTTGTGGAGGTACTCTGACTGTTAGGCTTTTGCTATTGGACGCTTACATCTCAGCCTACGGCCTTTGGTAGATAGCAATCCCCAGTCTGGAAACAGCATGCAGTAGGGCTTGCTCTGTCTGGCTTGTCTGGTGCTGACAGCGAGTTAGTGAAATGAAATGCCTTATAACAAGTATCCAGCTGTATAAATGTAATATGAAAAAATTGTAAGCTATATTCATTTCTCTGGATAACAATATCTGCTAAGGAAACGCGACAGCAATGTTTTTACAAAGTTTATCCCAGGGATTTTGGGACCTTAGCAAGAGTTGTTCTGGAGCAGCCCCACTGCTTGTGTGAGACAATTCAGATGATCACCTGATTGATCCTCCACCATGAAGACCACTATCTGGCAGCCTCGGGGTGTCATGTCCTCAGTGCTCTCTGGGCCCCAGTTGTGAATACTGGCACCTAACAGGTCCATGGTACAGAAACTGGGGTTATATAACCAAGGAGTCATGGACCCTGGTAATACCTGACGCACTAAAGGGACCAGAAGTAATCACGTAATACAAACATTAAATAACGTTAAGTATCCTAGTAAAGACTGAATAGGTACACATTGGGGACTTCATGAGATTAGCAAAGTGTCCCTTTATAGCTTCATTGACACCCTCTTCTAAACAGTGTTACAAGTGGATTCCAAATGAGCCAAACAGCAACAGACCTAACAGACCTATTTGCAGTGGTACTCTTACTGAAGACGAACTACCACAAACATAAAACGCTGGATGACCTAATTACTAGTCCCTATACATGTGCAGAGGACTTTCAGAGACAAACCACAGAGGGTTTAAAGTGGCACATGAAATTGAAATATCTGTGTGTGTATTGATTTATTTCTAAGGTGCTGGGGTACTCCATACCTGCATCTTCTCTAAATGGCTTGAAGTGTGTCCACCTTTACCATAAATCAGTATTCAAGTTAGAGGACAGAGACCAATAAACAGAAACCCTTGATATGAAACAAAAAATGTTAGGGATGGGATGCTCGGAAGCACTAAAAGCCATAGAGTATTTCCATATGAAACAGGGTGTTCTCTTTATTCAGTTTTTAAACACATACAGCACCAAAGGCAGGGGGGGGCTATCCATATTGCAATCATATTACAATATGAATGGGAAAACAAACAGGAAAACTGCAGCTAGCTAGCATTCCACCTGAATGTTATCCTTCCCACAGCACTCGGTCGCATTTTTGGTGAACAAGTGTTTCTGACTCTTAACTGAGTTCTGTTTGTCAAGACATCAACCTTTATTTAACCTTTATTTATTCAGGAGAATCCCAATGAGACAGAGATCTCATTTTCAAGAGAGACCTACATAAAATAATTTTTAATATTTTTATTTATTTATTTTGTTTTATGTAAATAAAACAAAATAAAAACATTCATGAACAAATAATCGATAAAGAATTTACAGTACAATTTAATTAATACATGACAGTAGAAAATACAATATTGTAGTGAAGTAACACATAAAAGAAATTTAAGACACATAAAATGCCAAATTAAAAGCACCAGCCATTTATCTAATGAATATAAGAGCATAAAACCTCATCTGTTTTGGGAAGGTTTAAAATCTTGCTCCTAAATTGTCGATAATTTATAAGACTATCCATTTATAAAGTGCTCTGCAGCTTATTCCATGTGTATGGAGCATGAATTTTAAATGCTGTCTTTCCAAATTCAGAATTAACTTTAGCTACTTGGAGTGTGAGCCAGTCATGTGCCCGAGTTTGGTAAGTCCCTACTGATCTGTCCAAAAGAGATGTAATATAAGATGGTAATTTGCCAAAAGGGGCTTTGTAAATGAATAAATACTAATGCCATAAATAAATACCAATGGCAGACGCACACCGCCTGTTTACCCAAGGATAAATTGTACACATAAACAGTGCTACTGAAAGATAATTCAGATGGGATCTTTGTGAATCTCTCTTCCATGACAGCTTTCAGAAGAGCTTGGAAACTGAGCATCTTCAAATGGCTTCGTAACATTGCAAGAGGGTCATTATGCATTATGCATTGGGCTGTAGTGGGCCTGAAACTTGTGCTTCTGGAAACTGCAACTGATAAAAGGCACTTTCTCTTTATCTGTGACCCTGATTGTTAGCTATGACATATAACTGGACATCTGCTGTTATCTGAGGTTTATTTGATGGGCCTTTTTATTACTCACAGTCTTGCCACTATAGAGGGCAATAATCTCAAAGAGAATTTATGTTCCAACAAAAATGATCAAAGCACAATCAGAGCCATGAAATAATGTATGAAATTCAGGATAACAGTGATGCAAGGCTTTGAAACAAAGCTTTAATTTTGTCCTAAATTACAGAGCAGATGAGATATGAATAGATGGGACATAAATTATTCACCATCTGAAAGCATTGCATTGTTTATGGTGTTGATTTGAAGGTACTTTGTAGAGGCTGTTTTCCCCTAATGGGAAAAACCATACAAGTGTTTCAGGTCAGGATACAAACAGCTCCCCCGATTCACTCCAATGTGTCATTGACCTGTGTGTTCACAATAGTTGTTATAAATCAGAAATGTCAAATTTTGGTTTATGCTTTGTTTTTGTTGGCTCAGAGGGGCCTGGTAAAATGTAGCTCTGCTAAAGATTTTACTTGCCTTCAAGATATCCTTTAATCTCTGTGGCATGGACATGTATTCATAATTCTGTTTTACCATGTGAATTAACATGGGGCACAGTGGCTTTTCTCTACACAACTCAAAAAAATTAAGATGTAATTTTTGTAAAATTAACATTTTCACAAAAAACAATAATTCTAAAAAATGTAATTTTTATAAGAAAAAAATATCCAATACATATATATTTTTTTCCATTACAGTATAAAAGTACAATGTCACTACAAATGGAAAAATGTACTTCTTATTTATGTACTTATTTATGTTTTTACAAATGTACAATTTTTTCCACATTTTTAATTTATACGTAACTCTGTGCAGTGCTATTAGCATTAAAATCATATTGTTCACAAGGAATGTGTGGCAACATGGCCCATCTCTTACTGTGCAGTTCTGTATATGTCCTACATTACCAAAAGGATGATAAAAATGTCATCAGCGAACCCACGTCCATTTCACAATGCATCCCGCTGTAATAGTCAATGTTATCTGATAGAGCCACACGGCTGACTTGGGGAAGCCTATTCACCAAAGCCTATAAACTGGATTTGTAACAACAAACAAAGATTTAGATTTTGAGAGGAAGATAAGGTTTGCATACCTAAATAAAGTCCCAATTTGCCCCCTCTTTCTTATCGCCATGCAACACATTGTCAGCAAATATCATAACCATGTACACTACGACGGAGAAGGAGTGAGATTTCCGATTTACTGTCTTTCTCGGAAGGACATGCAGGGATAACATCAACGTTTGACCTCTTTTGGCGGTCCAATCTAACTCCACCTTATCTTTCATTTGTTCAAAGATTAAGGCTGGAAGATTATTCGGTAAATAAGAATGAAGTGTGTGTGTGCATGTGTGTGTGTGTGTGTTTGTGTGAAAATAGGTCACACAGAAGGAAAAGAGGCAGCAAAAGGGAGACTATGACCTAGAAGCATGCCATATTCATGGATGCAAACCTTTATTCTGGGTTCTGATCAAGATTGCAGAGAATCTTGTCACAATGACCCCAGCCAAAGTCCCCTCCTTATCACCTTACCACCATTTATATAATTGTGTTTTTATTGTATTTAATTTTTACATGCAAACAAAACATTGGAGATATGGAAAGATATGATACCGTGGATTATTGAACCCTGGATGGATTGAACAGATAAGCCTTGCAATTCTGTTCTTTTATATATATCAGTGAATCACCAGCTTTACTTGCCACTTCAATGCGTGCACCTATGTGCGTTCTGTGTGATCCCTTCCATGTCATGATTGTGTCATAGTTGTCTTCTCTATAGAGTCTACAATGTAAGGCTGTGCTTTATTTCCATTACAAAGCTACATCTCAAATCCACTCTAAAAGGGTGTGATCGACTTCATGGGGCTGCTGTGCTGGCGTTTGTCCATTTGTATGGGCTCTGTCCCTCCATGGTGTTGCAATAATGCACTGATCGTGTGGATAAAGAATTCAGAGGAATCTTGAATGGCATGCACTGATTACTCCACAGTGAACAGAAAGAAAGCATGAACCGCCATTCTGACCTGAACAGGAGCAGACTCATCTGTAATTATGCATTCATCCACAGGCACTAACAGAATGCTATGGACACAATAAAAAACTGTTCTCTTTTGGCTTAACTTCAGATTCAATATATCTGCAGAACCCTTTTTATGATTCAGTTTTATAAGTTACACAGTCAAAATGGTCTATTAATCTGCGTTTTAATCTACAGTATATATATTTCCATAATATATTTGCATATATGTATATGTATTTATGTATGTAGGTATGTGTATATATATAGAGTATATATGAATACAGTATGAATATTTATTAAAACCTTAAATCTGGGTTTCAGATTCAATAGTTAAAGGAAATTACATTTTAATGAAGTATAAAAGAAATATTCTAAAATGGGATATCCATATTACAAGACATATTGTGTGTGTGTGTGTGTGAGTAAACATGAAAGTGAGAGAAACTATTCATTTTTTAAACTTCATATTTAGATATCAGCTTTATTTATTTAACCAGGATGATATGCATTGTGAGTTTTCTATTGTTCATTGTTAAAATTTAATGTGCGTATGCATACATTGTTGCTAAACAGCACAGATATTTTAGTGTGTCAGGTGCTTACAAGCTCCGATAATTGCTTCTTCAAGCACCAATAAGCAGCAAGTCAATTTCTGATAGGTCACAATTATTCACAAGACCCATGTTCATTGTCCTACCAGGCAGACTAAAAGGACTGGTAACAACCAATTAAAAATTACCATTTAACAAGGTAATGCCCTGGGGGTCCAGCAGCTAAGAGCTTATTGAGCTGTGGCAAGGACACAAGTGCTTATCTGAACCATCTGTGAAGAAATATCAGGCTACCATGACATGTCATAGCAGCTCAAGTGGAGAGAAATAGCTTCATGCTTTGCTGATTTTGTATGACCCAGAAATTAAATGGGAACTTGCAGTCAATATATTGGAAAACGTGCTTTTAATCTGACACAGTAATTGTAAAATACAATACACAATGTCTGTTTGTAAGTTTCAGTATAGTTTCAGTATAGATTTGCTCTATGATATATTTGCTGAAGGATAAAATATGTGCTGAAAGCACAATATTTTACAACGCAGCAAAGATGAAGATAAGCATAATGAAAATAATAATGTTTTTAGTGTGGGGCTTATGAGTCTAAATGGCTGAAGAAAATTGCTCCTATTTTTTTCTTTCCTAAAATCCAGAGGGTGTGTTTACTGATTTCAGTCAATCTTTGAAATCTTACTGTAGCGATTTTGTGATATTTTGGACAAAGTTGCAGACATGCCAAACTTCACTTTGCTGGATGCTGAAAACTAAGGCTCCATCAATCTAAAGACATCATCAATGCATTTTTGCACAAACACACAGCAGTGAAAACTGTTGTACAGGTTTGAAATTTGTTGCTTAGCTTCCCAATCTGGCAATAGCCACTAGTTTGGTCACAATTTTGGTTTCTTGTAGGAGTCATTTTCAGTATGCAATACTCCCAATAGCCTGAAGAGTGCCAAATCATTTCATGACCTTTGACCTCTCCAGTGTAGTCACATGGACCATATGGTTCATCAACCAGAAAGGGGGTGGGGAACAAAAGGTAATGTTTCCATCCTTTTTCTGAAACTTTAATAGCATTCTAAAGGCTTCATAAGCCCAATTTCCTGTGGTGAAAAGTGGGTTTGTAAATTTATAAGAAAGTGTGTTTATAAGGACGTTATCACTGGCTGTTCATATGACCAAAGGCCCATTGTTTTTGCTAGCCTTGTTTAAAAGAACATAATAATTAAATCATTTTTCATATCATTCATTAATTTTTCCCCTATTCTTATAAGTTGTGAGAATGTAGGTCGTGTTTTTAGTCTTGTCATTCCCGGCCTAGTCCTCCGCACAGAGGGGCTGGGTCTGTGTCTGTGTGCTGGAGTCAAGGGGTCCGGGGAGCGGCACAGTAGCTGGTTGTCAGGTTTATTCACCTTCACTGCCAGGTGTCTCAGAACACTCTGGAGCCAGAATACAAATCCAACACTCAAAACCGTGAGCTGGGGGGGGGGGGGGGGTGTTGAGGCTGGATGGTCTGACATCTCCAAGGCAAGATGGTACCCATCTCAAAGGCCAAAATTGAAAACCGAGGGGTTGTGGTGATGTAGATTGAGTAGGTCCTGGGCGTATTTGCTGTCACTGCTTGGTATGTGACAGAAACCCCATGAGTCTAAATCCAACATCTGCGGTTTATTATAGAGCACACTCTAAAAGCTGTGCACAGAAGTGTCCTCTCTTGTCGAAACAATCCATGAAAGAATATGTCTTATGCTAATGAACTTTTTTATAAAGCTTAATGCTTATTGACAAGACGGTTTGGGGGTCTAGGATGATGGACAGACTCCTTAAGGAATGACTGAAGATAATCCTTCTGGGAGCTGTAGAGATGGATGAGCATGGTTATACAGCTAACTAAACTCACTAACATGTCCAAGCATTATCCAAGACTAGATGGTTCTACCACAGACATTCCATTATGGAGACATGTTCAGCACCTGTATTGGTTCCATTCTCTATCTAGGATGTTCCAGTTGGACGGAATGTTACAGTGTGGTCTTGTGCTGGCTCTGGCAGTTCTGTTTTAGACCTTGCCCCAGCTAGCCAGAACACATACAGTCTCAACAATGGCAGAGACAGAGGTGCCAATGTGGTGTCTGTGTTGCTACGTCCCTTAGTCAGACTTGTGGCCCTTTCATGCAGACACAGTGTGTCTGTATTTGGGGTGCAAGGGGTCTGATCTCTGTCTGGGTGTGGATTTTACACCATCTCTGGTCACAGCAGTTGCACGGTAGCATCTTACCAACATAGGAAGAAAAGCCCTGGAAGGTTTTATCATCAGCATCACCAAAAACTACTTACAAATGCTGGCCCAAAGAGTGAAGCTATCAGGCTGATTCTGACCTTCTGAAATCAAAGCCAGAGGGCATAATGTAAAGTTCAGTGGCGTTCACATCTTGGCATCCAATTTGACGTTGTCAGAAACGTGCACACTATGGGTCAAGACATGACCCAAAACGTGTGCTGAAATTTTGACTTTAAAAGTGGTGACCAAATTCCAAATGTTCATTCTTTCGGAGATCAGAAGACTAAGGGGCCAGATGTGGACAGCAGGTGTGACTATAAATATATATTAAAAGCTTATCGTTGAAATGAAAATTGAAGACCAAACCTTTCTGGAATGCCAGGCTGTCAGGCTGTCAATATTGTCCCCCATTTTGGCAAGAGACGTCACAACTGCGGGTTCTTAATTAGCACCAGGGGGTGAATGTCGGACGGGTGAAATAGCAGGCCAGGCCTCCATGTCACATTAGCCCTGAGACTATTATTAAAAACTGTCACTCTCATTAATGAGCAAAAACACACAGGCTCGAATTAGAGTTACAGCCTAGATAGCAGCAGCTCAAACCCCAGTGTAGTGCAACCGTTTTATCCTACACAAACAAAGGCTAGAGATCAGCATTCAAACATGGAAATTGGTGACAAGAAGGTGGCATTAAGATTTCAAGCAGGCTTGTTAGGGACATTCAAAAGACTTTGCATCATTAAAATGCTTACATACAGAACACAATCTTAAATGACTTGCTTTACAGGGTCATCTTATGAGCTGTGTATTTGTATCACTTTGATAAAATGTTACTTTGCCACTTTAAGAGACCACATGGATTCATGATTTAAACAGCATCTGTGAAAGGCCTTAATAAAAATTGGAACTGTCCTGATTTCTACAGTTTTTCCTTTAGGATGTCTGGGCCTGAGCTTACATATACAGTGGTCTCCATATTGATTTATACCCCTGACTACTCAGGCACAAAATATAACATCAAATTTTTTTCTGCTTGTTTTATGTCATATTTTTTATCTTAGGAGAATTGCATAGAGTAAGGTCATTGTTGACAAATACTGGATTTTATTCCAATAAACACAAGGGTCACATTCATTCACATCCCTGTACATAGTACTCTGTAAATCCTCTTCTGTCATAGATTACACACCAACAAGATATTTCCTGTGATTTCATAAGGTTCTAATGGGACTTTGAACCATTCCCCTGGTAGACTTATTCTAGGTCCAGCAAATTGTTTCTTTGGATTTCAAATGTGTCGTGCTTTCTTGAGTTTAAACTACAAATGTTCAATTGAATTGAGGTCTGGGGACTGAGATGATCAGTTAAGAACATCCAGTTCTGAATGATTCTGTGTGATGCTGTGTAATCTGAAGATGTCAGTTTGTTGAGACTTCTCCAACTGTTGCCTTTGGATTTATGCTTGCCTCCCCAACTGCTTGTCCCACAGCCAATGGTGGTAAGACAGATAAACATCCTCTACCTGGCAGGGCTACCACTGTGCTATCTTAAATTTCTTCATAATTTACTGAGGAAAGTGGTTGACTCAGCTTTTTGTGAGTTTGTTCATAGGCATCTTCCAGATTTTGGAGATTAATGACCATTTACCTTAGTAATTTTTAGTAGATTTTTTCATGAAAAATATAATTTTTTTTTGTTCAAAACTAAAGAATTTTAATCCAATTTCTGATGAAGGTACAGTGCTATTGAGAGTAGAGTATAGCATTTTTGAAAAAATATCAGACTTAAAAAGTATACAATATATACCTTTTTCCTATACCATGTTTTTGTGCCTGTTTAGCCAGGCTATAAATATAGAGGGAACTGTATATGCAGAAATCATGAAGTAGTTTCTCATAAAACCGACATTTAGAGGGGTAACATCATACGCTACTGTCTGTTTGACAGCACATTGAAGGCCACCTCCCGGGAGTCAAGTGTAAGCATGCTCAACACTGGTATTTCCTGAATCCATCGATCAGAGAGCAAGCACTTAGAAGGAGTCTAGTATGCGGGCGACAGAGAGATTGCTGCTGCATCTGACACTTATCTTGGCCGTCGCCTTCAGAGAAGAAAAAGCCTCCAGCAGTCGTTTTACAGTGAATGTCCCCCTGCAAGTGTTGACCAAACATCTGACGGTTCATTAGCATGCGCTCGAGGAATAGCCCGGTCACTCATCCCAGAATAGCCAGGGATCCCAAGGGGGGAGGAAGGCGTTCAGATAATACTCTAAATGAAGACTGCGCTGCAGAAATTACCCTCTCAGCAAATAGAAGCTAAGATAATAAAATTAGCTTGTATTCCCGTGCTTGGATAAGGCCCCCACACAACACACAGCAAGTAGCTTTCTGTAGCCATTCCTACATTAGTAGTCTGATTTAGATTGGAACCTGTACTGGCATAATTAGCATCCAGCATCCTATTTATGCTGTGCTTTTGGTAAATAGAAGTAAAACAAGAAACTGGAGTCTGTCTTCTTATGATCTCATCAGTCAGTGATCGGATGATGCAAGACAAAGGTCATTGTTAGACTCAGAGTGCACATTAGTGCCTAGTTAGTTAGTACCTAATGTTAAGGATAAATGTCTGGCATTTTGTGTAGGCTCAAACAATGAATGCTCTATGCAAACTTTAGCTGGATGCTTACTGTATGCACTGACTTACTGGCTGAGAACTGCCAATGATCTTGTTGCTATTGTGATGTGTATTTGATATACATTTACATTTACATTTATTTATTTAGCAGACACTTTTATCCAAAGCGACTTACAAAAGTGCATACAGCATGTATAGCGACAGTACAGGGACAGGATGTGTACAGTTCCACAATGAGACAGTTCTCAGCTGAGAGCAAGGTCTGTTTGAGGACACAGTAGTATCAGATTTGTACAATTACAGCCTATAGGACAACTAATACGATACACCTTCAAACGGCAAACTTCAACAACTTCAAACGGCGCAATGAGCGTCAGGGTAAAGGCAGCAACAAGAAACAATTTAAAAAGCACAATTTAAAATATAGCTCACCATGACATGACTCATACTGTATGCAACTGAAAAAGAGCTTCAAATAAGAACAATCAGTACATTCATATATATATATATATATATATATATATATATATATAAATGCAGACCAGGCATACTCAGGTAAAGAGGCTTTATTGAAATTGCAGGGCAGGTTCGTAGTGGCAGAACAGGCAGGGTCAAAAAGCAGGAAGGCAGTCTGAGGCAGAATAAACAAGGAGCAGGAGTCAACAACAGGAGTAGGCTGGGTCAAACCAGGCAGGCAGGCAAATTAGGCAACCAGGGCAGGGACGAAGTCAGATGTCAGGCAGAAGTCAGCATAGGATCAACACAACAAGTAATCGGACAGGTATATAACAGACAAAACTGCCAACAGACTGAGACAGACTGCCAATGAGACAGAGACAAGCAGGGTATATAAAGGCTGGGCTAACGAGGAGATGGAATGCAGGTGGGCAGGCAGGTGGAGATGATCAGGAAATCAGGTGGGCGGGGACCAGGTGTAGAGTAAGGCAGGGCAGGAACACATGGGATCTGTAAACCATCCGTGAAAAATCCGTAAAAGCACATGGATGACACTGACAGACAGGGAGAAACACAAAAACAACAGCTAGGGGGCCGAAGTAGTGACAAATAAACCAATAGCCATTAAGAATGATTTTCCAGCCTAGTTTCAAGCTAATTTAACTCAGCTTTGGTGATTTTGATAGGCCTTTCTATTCATAGGATAAACGTGTCAACAGCTACCACTTTTACTTCTTGGTTCTAGGTTCTAAAGTATGGTACCAAGGAAGGTAGTGCACCCTCTACCCCTACAAACATATAATAAACATCCTATGTAAAAAATTAACAATTCATTTTGTTTCCGAGTTGGACACTATGGCAGTTGTCACACAGCAGTAGTCACAGGACACTGTGATGACAGATGATGACAAGATAAGGTGCTTCTGTGCTGGGGCTCCATGCCTGCTGCTGGTTGGGTGTGATGTGTGATGGTGCTCTGCAGGAGTTTCCCTCAGCAGTGCCAGGCTCACACAGCAGCGTGTGCACAATGCGAGACACGCACCGCACACTACAGTCAGCGCAAGAGCCGCCTACCCCAAGCACGCTAAACCCCACGCCTGGCTGGCCATCCTCATCCCTGCCTTACCAAGGCTTACCTGTGCGCTCACAGAAATATGCGCCCCAAATTCTACACACTGTTAGCAGTAAAGTCACAAGGCTTGAGAAATATATTGTGTGATGTGTAAATTGCAGGAGGCAATTTCATTCATTTGATTTATGTCTTTAAAAAAGCAGACCACACTCTTTCACAAAGGAGTATTGCAGTATTAGAGTATTGCACTGTAACACTTTACTCAATGGCCACTGCTGGTGAAAGGGTGAAAGCTCAGATGTGTGTTCTGTGGCATTAGGAAAACATAACATTGTATTCTCATGTAAAAGCGTCTTGCCCGGTATGTACTGGAAGTGTGCTCTGATCTCTGTCTCATTGTCACTTGTGTTTCAGCCTGCATGATAGCAGCTCCCTTTGTGGATCAAAGCTGAGAAACCTCCCGGTGCTCCAGCAGTCATATAGCAAATAAAATACAGTACAGTGTTCACACAAACGCTTATCCACTGATAAGCGCGTGGTTCACATCGCAAATGAACAAATATTGGTTGCATAGAAACCACATAAATAACCAGCAAAATGAAATCAATGTTGCATAGAAACAGATTTAGAATTAGTCTTGTTCATTGAGGACTGTTGACTATTGCATTACTGGGATTCTGGGCCTTACAGAGCAGTATGGAATCAAAATTATGCCAAATTCACAAAAATAAATGAAAATTTTCCTTATTTTTGAATAGTCTCCATAGCACAGGAGGAAGTGCATCTGTCTCTACAGCACCCTGTCTCACAGTGACCACAGTCTTGTTTTGACAACCGTAACTTTTTGTGTCAGTTATTTTCAATGAACTAAGTGGCTTCTTTGCTTCTGTATTTTAATTTCCCGTATGGGTGTTTTCTAGGCACTCAGCACTCCTTTTTTGGCTTAATGGCTTGATGCGACACAGAGGGAAATTTATTGAATTAATTCAGTACATTTTTTAATGAATTAATTGCATTGATCATTTCAATTTCTCTCTCTCTCTCTCTCTCTGGATATCTCGATATCTCACAGAGTTGAGTTATTCTGGATATGTGGAATGCACACGCTCTTACCCCTCTATGACACCTCGCAGTTCTTCAGTAGCTGTGGAATTAAGGAGGTCTCTCCTCTAATGAGGGATAGCGGGATCGGCGAGTGTGCATGAGCAGTCTCTGAACAAGACCTCGCTCCTGGACGCAGAACCCGCCAACATTAATTAGGGAGCGAGATGGACCTGCAGAGACAGACGCGTGTTTACTTGGGAAAGGTTAAAAGCCCGGCTATGATTTATACATGGGAGAGTGCAAGTTTGATGGAGTCGTGGAGCTGATGGGGCCCTCCTTTTGCACCAATTACACTAATGGGAGCTGAGCACTCCTTTCCCTCACAGATATCATCAGCATTGATTTCAGCTGCTCACGCGTGTCATCGGCTGTCCTAACAAGCTTCCTTTTTACCAACTCCTGTCCATAATCTCCAGGCCAGACACACTAAAAGTGGATCCAATGGCCCTGTGGGCAGAGAAATGAGGTCTTGATATGGTCTGACTCAATGGGTCATGGAAAACTCTGGAAGACATGAGAAGATGTACAAGGTCTCCAGTTGGATGTGTCAACGCAACACGCCAGACACACATTACACTGAACAGATTCATGCACCAAGCTGAAGAGACATTCTTGTTACACTGAAGTGGCATGTTGCTGAGCACGTATGCATGCTGATATGACCAGACACGTGCGTTACACTTAACAGACACGTGTGTAACAGTGAACATTCACATGTGTTATGCTGAGGAGACACGTGTCACACTCAGCAAACCCCTGTGTTACACCTAAAAGACACACACATAACACTGACCAGACACGTGTGTTAGGCTTAACAGACATGTGTGTTACACTTAGCAAGTGCCCAGTGAGCATTCAAGGATCTTACATGTGACTTTGAAAAGAGAGAAAAGGAAAAGAGGTGATCCATATTCTACAAAATAAGACAAATGGAGTTGCATTTTGTCATAATTCGTGGCTATCATCTAACATGTATTGACTTGATTTAAAATGGTGACAACATATGAACAAGTGGGTGTGTTTCAATAGAACAGCTGTATTAAATCATTTTACTATTTTAATATATTTATGTGCACAAATATGGATTAGTGATGTTTTCCTGCTCTATGATTTGGTATGTCATGAATGCATCATCCAGGTTTTTAGAGAGATTCACGTTTCCCTGAGATCATTACAGGATAAGATGCTGTGAACACAGCAAGCGTTATGGCTGACATCTCATTCTGTATCAGCCACAACACTGCATTCTGCGAGGGTCACACGGTTTCAGCAAAGCCAGGGTACATCTCCAGATCTTTCTCCAGAGAAATTACTTAATATAATGAAAGTCATGAAAGATAGATGAGCAGATCAGGAGTTCATTCATATTTAATGGCTGGACGTGAAAAATATCACCCAACAAAGACAAATAAGCCCTCTGAATATAAAGAGAGAGGGAATTAGTTTTCACCTCATTCCTCCTTCAATATGCTGTAAACATGTTCTAAAATAACATTAGCATTTTATGGGCAACAGAGCCAAGCGTACAGCTTTCGCAGCTTTTTCTCCTTCATTATTTCAGGCGCTGTCTTGCTCTTTTTCTCCCGGCTCTCCTTTCCTCTTTTCTCACTCTCCTTCTCTGTCTCTTCACCCTTTCTCCATTCAGTTTGATTCAAATTCGCTTGATTGGCATGAAATACATTATGTAATTATTTTCAAAGCAAGTTATGCAATGCAAAATAAAAAAGCATTAAAACAAGGAGTAGCAATAAACCAACCAATGAACCTACAGAAAGTTTTAATACTGCAGTTGTACCTTGATTAAAAGCTACATTCATCAGTTCTGTTACTTGTCAATACTTCTCTCTTTCTTTCTCCTTTTTCTCCTTGTCTCTCTTCGTCTTTCTCTCTCTCTGCATGCTATCCCATCATCCCACCTGGAATCCCAGCCAGGCATCAGGTGACCAGATTGATCAATACCGGAGCAGACGCACTTCATTAAGGCAGATGCCCCACGGTGAGGAGACCTGCTGCACCCTCCTCACAAAGTTCATCACTGAGAGAGACAAACCCAAAGAGACCTGGCGAGGATAACCCAAACGCCCTGAACAGGCACTAAAAACTGTGTAACTCTAAAGCACAGTTCCATCTACAAAATGAATAACCAACATGTGCCACACTGAATCATGCTGTTGATTGACCATTGACTGTAACATTGATGGTGGGTCTTGGAGCATCTGGGGAGTTTCAAGCTGAGGAAGCATTGTGATTGTATTTATTCAGTGTAAGCCAACCAACCATTTTGACTACAAGAAGAAAAGTTCCAAGGCACTCACATCGATTAAGAAGTCTTTGTTTACTTTGGGCTAGAACATTTAAAAAACACTACTGGCAACCGACACATTGGAGCTAAACAGCCTTCATCAGCATGATTGCGCACAGCAGACAGACACATATATATCACAGTTGCTAGCCAGACAAGTGATCAGCTGACTAATTAGTTGATTGCCTGATTGTTAGCCATGCAAACGGCTAAGAAAATTATAGAGAACAACAGCAGGAGACATCGATCACAACAACTTACTGTTTCCCGAATTTTAAACAAAAGCGAACAGGATATTCCAAGACAGAGAGGCTAATTTTGCAATAGATTACAAAAAGGTGAAAAATCTATCTCCTTATTCACACCAGGGATCCTCATTTTGATTCAAATGTAATTCTAGGCCTGTTTGTGTGATTATGTGTTGCATCTCATTGTATTGGTGTGAAAAGATATATATGTGTTTATGTAAAACGTTGTATTGCTCAGGGAACTTTGTGCTGCATTGTTGTGCATTTTTGGACATTTTTAGTTTAGTTTTTGTATCACCATGTCTTTGTTTTGTTCTTGGTCTTGGTACTATTATTGCTTTGTCACACAACTGAAATCATTTGAAGTTGATAAAAGTGTCAACAGCTAATTAATTGGATTTTTTTCCTTGACAAAGTCTAAATAAAAAGAAGACTCCATCTACCCCATTAATTCAGCAATGATGAAGAGGTGATTTATGTGCAGTGATTTATTCATCTTAACGAAGTCTGTTCTTTGATGTGGTTTGCCAGTCTTAGCATGACAATGAATCTTCATTTCAATCAGAATAAGAATGAAGATGGTTATTTGATGGCTACTACTCTTATGAAACCAAACAGTGGTGTTGAAGAGCAATGCTACCTAGCATCACAGTACCGTACTCATAGTGCCTAACACTGATATGTATATGTATGTAGGGATTCAAACATCATTCTCACAGTCTTCCTGTTGCTCCAGTGCTATGCATTTCAGTTGTATTACAGTACTGGATATGAGTGTCTGTCCAAGAAATAAATGAATAAATCCTTGAATCGGATCAGAGAAAAAATAAAAGTTACTGCCATATTTGTGTGATTTGTGAGGGAGGGCCAAAACAACGAGTATGGTGCACTTTGAAATATGACTAAATTCCAGCGTAAAAGCACAATTAACCCTGTAACACACCACAATCCTGCGGCACACCACATTGCATCGTACAAAATAATCGGACGTACATAAAGAGGAGCGGCAGTATGAAAATGATGTTTTGCCCTCTTGTGTTTTCTGAACGAGAATGTTATGAAACAGTCTGGTTTCCATGACGGCACGGATTCAGGAGAGTGGTGTTTCTCTGTACTTGACATCTGTTGAGAGCACACCAGGTCTATGAGCACTCCTATTCTTTCTGGGGGGGGGGGGGGGGGGGGGGAGGCAGCGACAGACAGGGGGCTTTGCCCCCGGGGCCAGTGTCCTCAACTCACCTCCAGCCCCCCGGGAGTTCGGCACTGGCGGGAGCTTCCATAAAGACCCACAGGGGGCGCCAGAGCATGCCACCGCCTCAAAGAGTCCAGGATCGACAACCTGAAGCAATTAGTGCCTCATCTGGCCCCTGAGGGCTTCCTGCTTCCTGTTCTGCATCTGAGCTCCTTGCGGCACCCCCTGAGCGTTAGCGAGGTATCGTTTTATCTTAAAAAGGTCAGCGTCTTGGCCTGGCACCGGTGCCACCGCCCCCTCATCGCAGCTCCTGCCAGCTGCAGTCACAGGGAACCTTCATCACAGTTGGCACTGACAGGACAGATGTCTGGGTCAGCTGACCTGTCCGAGTCAGGATTGGTTGACTGCTGCCTGGACTGCTGTCACTTTAAACTATGTTTCTAAATGTTGAAGCCCTCCCCCGACGTCCTCAGAATATATGAATACAGAACACAGTAGTGTTTATTTATTAAACTGTTATCCAAGTTGCAGGCTACATGAGGACATTCGTTTCATTTAATATATTAAAGGGACAGGAGACCATTAAAAAAACATGGCATGGAATGTATGATGAGTTTGTGTTGCATCAATGAACTGAGAGTGCGATCCATTTATTAAAAAAACCCAATAGTAACACTGAACCAGAAACAACACATCGTACTAAGTATATCATCAATCAAATCCATTGGTTACAAACAGCCTACAGAATTAGTACTGATGTGAAGTCTCTTGGGTCACTGTGAGGCCAACACAAAAAACAAACATTAAGAGCAAAACTTAGAAAAACAATCATTCATTTTTTAAAATCCACAAAGAATAGGAAGCAGTCTTGAGTACACATCAAAACTCAGTCTCCTCACACTGCAGTCTCATTCCTGTATTTAACAAGCCTGGTTAGGTACGTAAAGCTGATTAATCAATTGCCAGTTTACACAAAGACAATTACAAATTGATAAGTGACCATGAAACATTTAACTGGTTAGGTGTATTTGATGTGAAATGAGCTCAAGTATGGTGAAGACAACAATCCTTAGGTATTTAACAAGTTGACGATTAAACAATTAACAAGCAGTTTTGGGGAAAAAGTGAAGATTCCATGTCAATTAAGAAACTACCATTACTGTGCATCAGCTGTAGTAGTTTAAAAAGGTTGTTTTAAGCCACATTTATGCTAGAGTCCCTTCATCATGGATATCTGTTCTCTTAGGTTTTATAAGGTATCAAATGTCTTATAAAAGAAAAATTTGACTTAACATAAATGGTTATTAATGATTAATGAACTTTTGTCTATGATTGATCTGATACATAGATTGGTCTATACTTGTACAATCGCAGTGTAGTTGCATTTTTCAAGACAATGTCTCAGGATCACTGTAGTTCTGGAACACAGTATTTATTCTTCAGACCAGATGTTTGTTCAAAGATTGTTCTCTTTCTCGGATAATGCGAGGCTGCAAGCAGCAGCCTTAACAGACTTTTGTTGACACCACTAATTGCACAGAAATCCCCCAATAACCTAGCATGATTGTTTTATGGCTGGGAGCATATTAACAAACCAAGCTGAATTAATTACATCACCTAGTACTTCCTCCAGACAGAAGTAACAGGATAGCTGCTGCACCTTGGATCAAAGTTGAGTGTATAAACTTTAATAAGAGTGACAATATATATTCAGCTATGTTCAGGCTTTGTATGAACAAGGTTTAAGACGTTTCCCCAGATGGCCTCAGATATAGAATAGTGGAAGTAGACTGGGAAAAGACACCAGGATCAGAAAAGCCAAACTAATGCTGGATGCAGGAAACACAGTTACTTTCCCATTCCTCCCACAGAACACTTAACTCACAGTAAAAATTTATTTATGTCGTGTGTGAGGGATCCCCAAATCTGCTATAACGTGCTATTGTTTTGAAGTCACTATGGGGAATTAAGCAGTTGAGGGCTTAGAATTTTCATGGCTGAAACCATATCCTCGCTCTCCATGTGCTGGGCTCCTGAAGATCCTTCAGTGCATGAAACATAGTCCTAATTTTTGATCCCCACCACGATGCACCTGCAGCAACTGGCTACAGTAAACACCTGAGAAACCTTTGAGGATAAATTTGAGAATGGCTGATAAAAAGCATATTTACAGCAAAGCTGACAGTCAGTCAGATGATGAGCCTGAGTAATGTTTGGGGAGGAGAACTGTCCATCAAATTTGCCTCTCTCCTGCCCTGCTGCAGTATGTCAAATCGTGGTGTAACTGAGAAGATGACAAGTTTCAAACATCTTTATTTTTTGGTTTAGGCAGTAAGCATGCATACCTCAATGACTTTTTTCACACTTCCTTTACTGAAATCAATATTAAATTCAATTTATTCTCTGTATATTTGTTGATATTTCACATTCACAATTCTACCACACCAATCACATCCGCATTATCTGTATCAGGCTGACTTGCAAAAAAGTGTTGCTCTTTAAAAACCTTCTTCCGATGTTTCTCTGGATTCAGAATTTCCAAAACATTGTATTTTCTCTGCATTTGCTCAGATAAATTAAGGCACAATTCATAGAAGGAGCAAATTCGGATTTGTTTCATTAAACAATGGCTTAATTTGTATATGTTTCTTAAATTAGAACTCACCATATTGAGAATTAAACCACTGAATTTCATTTGATCTCCAAAGCATGAATGAGAATGAGATGCTTTCATGAAACAGGATAACGCACTCCCACTACCACAACCATTACCAAGACTACTACCGCTACTACTAATAGTAATATTAATCATAACGTTTGAAACCCAGCGAAAGTGAATTCCTCCACGATGCTTAGAATAAACCCGCTTTGGTGACGCATTTCAGTCACCTTCCAAATTTCCACAGTGAGATATGAGAGCTGCCACTCCCTTCCAGAGATGGCGGATTAATGTCACATCCCCTCAGTCCACACTCTGTCTCCCATGAGCCTGGCAGCATTTCCAAGACCGCTGCCACAGGGTCTAATCTTTCCCCACAACCTGAAAGTGAGGCAGACGGAGAAAAACAAGAAGCCCACGCATTGGCTGGAGCATCAAACGAGGTGAGGGGAGTGAGTAATTAGAAAATGACTCCGGGGTAGTTTGGTAACAGTCGGAAAGAAGGGGGGATTTGCTTCACACTCTTGATTCCGCACATTTGTTTTGCGTTAAATACAGAATTCTAAATGCAGTTCTAAATTAAACCTCACTGACATGAGCTACCGGAAGTGGAATGCCAGCACGGATTTGGAGAGTGCTGTGCGGCGGGCAGGTGCATGCTTGTGTGCGGAGATTCCATACTGCCATTGACACCAGAGATAAACCAAGGTTATGAAACTGGACTCGTAACCAGATGTTTGCAAGTTCAAACCCTCGGTGGGGACAATGCTGTTGTACCCTTGAGCAAAAGTGCTGTAATTAAGCTTAATTGTGTCAGTAAACATTCAGCACTGCACATGGAAATTATGTAACATAAGAAGATAGGCCAGTTGCCGTAGGTAAGAACATTTGTTCAACAAATAATAATAAATCTAACAACAAAGAATGTATATATGTGTTTATGAAATAGCCTACACTTGTAAAATGAACTACAGTGCTGATGCCATATTTGCAAAGTGGAGCTCTACAATCTGTATTCACATACTACAATACCGAGGCTGTCTCTCATACACCCCTGCAAATGTCACTCATAGGAGTCCCTTTTAACACATGGGTGTGACATCATCAGGATGTACCAATGTAGTCCAATCCATTAATGACGCAAACAAAGTGCCTCCACCCTGTACTGCTGCATACTAGATATCTGATAACCCATATGTTACTGCAGCCTTCCTGTGCAAACATTTAGTCTATAGACTGTTGTGACCTAGTTTTTTGCAAAATGATGTGGATTGTGTATAAGAGAGCCATCTGTGAATTATTATTCACTGAAAAAAAACATTTTTGAGGTGACTGACAGCATAAAATTTACAGTTCACCTACTAGCTATGTCAGCAAGCAGTTAGCTATTTTTATCCATATTTACACTTTTCTTGCTACCCTGGCATACTAACTAGCTTCAACTTTTTGATAACAATATTTAAAAGTACAGTACATTCTACTAAGTGTTGTGATTAATTTTGGTCTGTCACAGGATATTAGCTATACTATACTATTTTTTTTTTTTACAAAACCTGGCTAACAGCCACATAAGAACAGAGAATATTACGCCCAGCTAAGCTTGATATCTATGAATAAAATCAATGAATGATATCAGACTGCAGATGTGGACAAGGGTATGTCTTTGAGTGTGATGTCAGTGTTACATCACTGAAAGTGTTGACCATGTGCGTGTCAACTTCAGACTGAGACCTAGCCCGATTCTTACTTACATAACCCGCACTCGCCCCGCAACCCTACACCCCCCCCCCCCCACCCACCCCCCCCGCCCCAAACATACACACATTCCAGTTTGAATGTTAAAAATGCCAAACTTCTATAAACTGAAATCTTCAGTAAAACAACAAGCATACCCTGAAGATGTCAATTAAAGTTTGAATTTTATTCATGTTAAATTCAACAAAGCAAGAAAAAGTACATTAGAAAAGACTTTCATCCCAAGAGATAAGGATTACAAAATGGTACAGTGGTAGCAATCTGGCTAAAATCAGCAATATTCTACACCATTTTAATTTTAAAAATATAAAAATCTAATACAATCCTTCATTTTCCACATGTTGGTTAAGGCAACCTGAACAGAAATTCTATAAATAACCAAGAACAAAAAATCCATTTTGAGATGAGTTCCAGCATTTAGATCAAGTATTTTCCACATTAGAATTTTGGATTTTTATGACATTTCTTGGACATAGGTTTGCCAGCACAACCTCAAAACAAAGACAGAATGAATGGAAAAAATTGCATAGTGAAACCTTCAACCTAAAAGCAGTGTATCTTGTCCTGAGTAACAAAACTGCTCAAGTTGTGCTTGTAAAATGTTTTCATTCCCAGCAAACCTGTAAACTTAAGTTGCAAAAAGCACAGAGGAAAGAAAACTGCTTGCATTACTCACGTTACTCATACTGAAGGACTGTGCCCTTGTTTGCTGCAGTTAGTTTGAACCTTGACTCTGTTACTGTACATATTGGGGTCACATACAGTGAGCTGGTTTATGTCATGATTGCTTCTTGCTACTGTAAGGAACCCCATGGCTCACTGCATCTGCTAATAGAGATGCACTATGGAGCCACCTAGAGACACCTGGTGAAACTTGAACCTGGTGCATGCATGCTGTTAATAGTGTTGCACTCTATAAGAACTTCTCATTTGTGTGTTTCTGAGATGTACATATATTGACAAATACAAATTCCCCCTTTAAAAACAACAGTGCTGCCAAGCCTTGGCAGGGCAGCTTGCGTCTTCATGATAGTGAGGCAGGGAAAGACAGGAGACAGGGTGGGAAATTTTGGAAGATGGATTCCCCCCCACACTTGCTGTCCCTCACTGTTGGTCTCAGATTTGGAAGGGCCTCAAAGGTCCCATTTGTCCAAGGGAGTGATCCACGGCCCTGTTTAAAGGGCTCTGACTGGATGGTCACCTGTTGGTCATGGAGTACTAAAGCTCAACACACCTACAGCTGCTCATCCTTTACAGACAGGTCTTGCAACCAATGGGAATCATCCCCACAGGAGGAGTGGGGAGAGACTGGGAAAAGTAACCTCACAGCAAATGTGCAGAAAACCACCGCAAGGCAGGGAGAATCCATTCCACAGAGGAGAATGTAAACAACCACCACCTGACCAGACAAAATTACCAAAAATGCAGCAACACAAGTGCATGGGTTATCAAGACACGGAACTATCAGTGAGCCCGATTTACAGGAACTGCTGTAAACCACTGTGGATGTTCAGTTCATTACAGTACGCGAGGTCTTCCCCATCAGATGGATTCTACTTAAAGTATCACATACGGCAATCAGACAAGTTCAGAATTCATTATTGAATAAAAGGGTGCAAATTCGTGTGTGCTGATGCTTGAATTAATGTGACAAATTAAGTCTGAATTAAGTGTGTGCGGCAAATTAATTTTTTTTTTTTTTATTTCATTATTTTATTCATTCACCAGCTATCAAATTCATTGGGGGGGGGAGTCTTATCACCAACCTTCCTCAGATGGGATCTTGAATTTATCACATTGTGAAATGCAAAAAGAGAGTTCCTCTTAAACATATTTACATACATGAGCGCATTAACTAAGGAGTGCACATCTATATCCCCTGTAAAACATTAGGCACTTTACCTGTAGCCATGCCAGAAGCTGGTCGTATCTTGGGGAATGAAAGTAAGCCCAGAAAGGTTCCTAAAGTTAACTGACAGGTGACTGAAACATATGACTGCAGGAACAACAACAGACAACAGGGAAGTGAGTTCTCATTATTCATTCATGAGAAGTTAACTTTTTCTGTTGCACTAACTTCATTTTATCTGGCCTATCTACCTACTGATTATGACACGCAATCAAGAAGTACATCAGTCTGCTCTGAAAGCTTGTACAGTACAATTAACATTTTAAAAAAATGCATAATTATTAAAAAATAATTGCTTTGCAGAAAGATTGGATGTTCCAGCCTCACAACTGTGTGCTGTGTGTTTCACAGTCCAAAATATCTTTTCTGAAAAATAAGAATTGCATTGTAGTCAATATAAAACATTCATGATTCACACACCCCCCCATACCATTTTTGTATTTTGCATTAAATTGTGACAAAGGGTCACAAAATAGAAGAAAACGTTTAAGACTTAATTTTTCGCCACTGTAGAGATCTGTTCAACCAGTGTGACCAAACACTGATTCAAACCTTTTCAGATAAGTGCATTTTCTAGGTTTTCAGTCAGACAGAATTTCAGTAGCAAAGTATTTCAATATTTTTTCCTGTACAGAGTGTAAGACAGTAAGAGGTACTGCATGCTTGAAACAAGATAATTTAGTAGTTAGCACTTTTTATAACAGTTTATAAAGGAAAAAAGACCTGGGTCATTTGAGAGAATAATCCCATGAACAGAGCTGTACTTACACCCCAAACAACAACTGTGGATTTTAATCCAGCAAAATAATGTGCATGTTTAAGAGAAACTGGAGACACGGGCTCTCCCTAGAGGTCCCAATGTGAAACAGCATCTGATGATGAAATGCCACTACAGTGGCCAACGCCATACTGTAGGTGGCTCTCTCCAGCCACTCAAAAGCCAAAAATATCTACAAAAGGCTGTGGAGTGGTTTCAGGTCAGAGAGAAAGATGGCTTTCATAAAAAGCATAAATGGGTTTCAAATGAAAGCACAGAAAAGCTGAACAGTATCCACACACAAGTACAGTGTGTCTGTGTGTCCTTTCAGAGCTGTAACAGGATTACATGCACACAAGCTGCAGTCCCACCATGCGATAATGAAAATTAGCATAATAAAAATTCCAGCTGTTTGGATTAATGCTGCTCACCAATCTAAATCTCCCAAAGTAAAACCCTGTATTGCACCTCTTCGCAAATATCAACGTCCGCTACTGTTCATGAGTCCACATAATACGTAGGTCTGAATCATTGATAAAACAATACCCTCTGTACAACCATTCTAGAAACTGCCGTGGATTGCAGGGTCAGTTCAGTGAATGTTGTAGAACGAGCAGCACCAGCACCAGCACCAGCAGTGACGTACAGTGACACTAGAATTTCTCACTCCCATTTATATGAAGGACAAAATGATTTGGGCCAGGATCATCATGCCCTTTGACCCCCCCGTGGAGCTCAGCCCTGCCCTGGAGGTCAGTTTACGCCCTCTCCTCGAAGTACCACTTTTGGTAGACGGAGTCCGAGCAGGGCCGGAGGGCGGGGGCGGGGCCTCCATTGTCAGACTTCTCCACAGCCTGCACACACTTCTGGAGCTGGGCATGGAAGAAGGAGCCATCCTACAGACACAGGCACAGGAGCTGAATGAATAAGGCCTCCTGCTCAAAGGTCTCACACATACGCAAGCAGCAGCGCCCAGCACAAGCTGTGCACACACAGATATTAAACAGGTATTAAACAAGGTAAAGGACTGCACCTACACACATGAAGACATACACATAGACTAGCACAACACATATGCACCCAGGCATGCACAAGCACATACTCTCACAACACATGCATGCACGCACGCACGCACGCACAGACACACACACGCATAAGCACACATGCTCACAAACACACAAAGACATGAACAGACTAACACACACGCACACAAACACGGAACACACACAATATCTACCTCGAGTACTTCATGTCCTTATATACATTTACAAAAGGCTGATGAAGATGGCAGGGAAATCACTAATCTCTCCAGCAGTCCCCATCTCTTCTAACGTGTCAGTCACTGCGCCTGATAAATTAATCTGCTAAGTGTCCTTCATCTGACCATTGCCATGCAGACATTAAAACCTGGACGAAATGATCCTGGAGGGATTCTGTCTTTGCAGGAGGAGCTCACCGCTCGATTTGCCGAGATTGATGCCGAACCCGTCCCCGCACAGTCTATGTTATGCTTTGCACATTTGCTCAAAGGCCTCAGGGCGACACGGGACGGGGGGAGTCAAACAACCCGAAGGTATCAGGAGCTCCTCCAGTGCTTCCCCAAAACCAACATTTGTACTGAAGCAGGGATCGATTTCATGCTCTAGTGGCTACCCAGGATTTAGCACCATGGATTTTTTAATGACTGATTTGTATTTATACTCCCTTGTATTTGTACTACCAGGTAACTGAATGTGAGCACATGCATAACACATGGAGCCATGCATCCTTTTGTGCACACTGAAAAGAGATCATTGAAAGACCGTACATTCCCCCGTCGACTGAGTTTAACCGCTCCGCCCCCCCCCACCCCCAGCCACGGTACCTCTCTCAGGATGAACCTCTGGTCCTCTGGCACCGGCTGCTTCGGCTTGCGGCAGAGCTGCACGGTCAGGTACTCCGCCCCAGAATCCACGGCAGCGCACCCCGCGGGCTCCCGCGTGTTGTAGCGGATCTCGTTCTCGACGGAGTGCTCAAAGAACTGCCAGGGGGAGAGAGCGAGAGGGAGAAGGTGGGCGCCGAGTCCCCCAGGGCGTCTACCTGATCATACCTGCAGCCTCTGTGCCACCCGAGCATGGTGCCCTTTGGCCTTCACTCGAGCCGGGGAGCCCAAGCAAGCATTACACAGCCTTATTTCTTGAAAGAATTCCTTTCTTTTTATCCACAGCTACCTCTAATCTTACCAGTTTGTGTTGAAAAAAGGGGGAAAAAAATGATGCATAAAGTCATTATTCTGAATGTAGGGCAAAGTTAGTCATAGTTTGACTGAACTGAGGCCTGCTTCCAACAGATGCCTGCCAAGATACAAGAGCAGAGCACTGCTCGAAGGCATGGATGAAATACTGAACAGGCATGAAAATGGATATGTTTTGATGTCAGGACTGAAGCATGTGTTTTTCCCAGACCACACAGTCTATCGTTATGTTCCGTAACAAGATTCCCACAGTGAGTCTCCATCCAGGGACAGGCAGCCTTGGACTGCTGCACACGTTTCTGGCTTCTGTTCCGCCTGAACCCCTCATCACGTCACACCACCGGACCCATTTTTACACTGTTTAAATGAGGGGCGACCGCGCGCTCCGGGCGCTCCTCAGTAATTAACTCCTGCAATTAAGAGCTCGGACGGAACAAATGAGAAATGTTTGCAGTGCTCCGGGCCCGGGGCTTACCGGCACCTTTTATAGATGATCTCCTGGACTGCTTTCCTCTGCCGTTGCAGTGTCTGACGGACCTTACAGATAGACAGAAGCATACAGACTGTATGACCTAGTCCAGTCTCTGTAATGCCTGTCTCTTTGGTGTGAGGCAGCATTTAATGAAAAAGAGAGTCACGTGACCTGCGAGTCCTTCAAACACAACGGGATCACTATCGCTCATGTACACACAGGTCAGGTTAACAGGATCCGTAGTGGTAGCATAGACACTCCGTCCATCGACACAGGGCTCGGTACACTCGAGAACAGGGGTTAGGAGACCCTGCAGCTGGAGAGCTGGAGAGCTTTCTTGTTTTGTTTCATTCTGTTTGCTCTTAATTAGATAATTGGCTCGGTAATTGCGCTAATCGAGTGCAGGTGACTCAGAATGGCAAAATGCTGAGTGCCTTTAGCACGTGGTCACCTGCATTAATTAAGCAGACCAATTCATCCGGCCGTGCGATTAAGAGCTGCATGGGAACAAAAACCAGAATTATCTCTGGCACTCGAGGACCATCTCTGGCTCCACTGCTGTAGAGTCCACGCTATAGGAACAATGGCCTTTCTACGGATGGGAACAGCCTATTCAGCCCCTCAATAAATACTCTGAGTCTCACAGCATGTAAGCAAGCTCCAGCTCCTCAGACTTTTAGTCAGTGATCAGAAAACTCACAATGCCTTTTAAGAGCCTTAAATGACACTAGGTACAGATACTCAGAGTAAGGGGAAAACTCACTGGGGTTAGATTGAATAGAGCTGTGCCAAATGGCATCCTTTGTGTACAGCGGTTATCGCATCGCCATGTTCTCCAAAGCTGATATCTGTAGTGGGAGAGGGAGGAGGGGTGTATGTGTGCATTACCTTCCAGGGAGGTAAACGCTGAGCTGCAGGTTGGTAATAAAACTTTACAGGCCGTGAAACCGCTGCTAGAAGCTTTCGCCGTTAAAAGTGAAATCACCGTCAAGGTCTCGCCATTACATGCCGAGGCGCCCGAAGCCCTTTTAATAACACCAGCCTTTTAAACAAACCCCTTTTAAGGAGCTCAATTCAACTGCCAGCCCCTTGGGAACCTGCATTTAGAAGACACATATATACTGCCCTGTGGTTGGGAACTCTTCAGAAAAGTTTAGTGGATTGTAATATTGTGTGGTTTAAACAGAGAGCAGCTGCAGGGTAATGCACAGGGTCCATTCCATCAGAAAGTGGTGTGTTGAAGTAGGGAGATGGTACAGCAAGGTATTCACCTCACTCCTCTTAGGCTCCTGTTCTCAGCATGGCTGAAGACACTCTTACAGGCGAAACGCCTGGGCGCTCTCAGCACCAATGCAGTGCGAGTTACACATTTTAATGTGCCTTGAACATTAGGTGTGTGAAACGTGAACACTCCCCACAGATCCGCAAGCTAGCATTAGACTTTGTCTAAGGAAAGTCTTACACAATTACATGCTTATACCACGCTACAAACCACTGCACGGCATTGCCATAGATCCTGTTACGTAAATCTGTAAATCTTACAGGTACATCTTTTAAGGTCACCTCAGGCTACTTGTTTTTAGCATACAGTGCAACTGACTCAGGTTTTCTGGAAAATGTCAATTAACTATTTAGAAATTGCATTAAGCACACACCAAGTGTTAAGTCTTGGTCTTACAAGGGTGATTGACACCGGCTAGCACCAAAGGAACCCTTCCCCTATGCTTTATTACTCACAGAACAATGTCTTTGTGATCCCTAGCATAGCGCACCCAAAGCCAGGTCCTGACAATAGGGACACAGACCCATACCTGATTCTGGCCCATGCCGTGGCAGGGGTAAAGGATGATTCGGTGCCCAGCCACATTGTGGTCATCTGGGGGGTTGTAGTCAAAGCAGTAGTTGTTCATCCCTCTGTTCTTCAGCTGGAAGAAACAGGGCAGTAAGAATAAAAAATGTTCATATTCATATTCATATCTAGAATAAAGGTAATAACAGTAAGAGGAAGAAGAATATGAAAAGAATTCTTCTTGAATTCAAAGAAAATTATATTTAAAATTAGTTTTAAAATGAGGTAAGTAATCAATGAAGAGGGCAAAATTTGGACCGGCTGATTGGTCTGCCAGTTAACTAGAGGAACACTGATTGGTCAGGGCCGCCGCCACTCACCATGCCGAACATTCCAGGGCGGTCCTCGGGGACGTTAATGTCTGGGTATACGTTCTCCAGGTACCAGCGGAAGTCCTTGCAGCCCAGCTGCTGTCTCAGCTTAAGTCTCTCCGTCACGTCCCCGAAGGCCTCCTAGGAGCACACGCACACCCCATTTTTAGCCATTGGGTTGCCCCCCATTCTAGACATTTAAGCCCGACTGCTCCAGAACATGGGCGATTATGCGCCTGAAGGATCCCATTGCCGTTTGCCTGGCAGTTTGTCAGCTTTCTGAAAATCACCTTGTGTGACAGCCTGGCCAGTGGAGCCAAGGCACAGAAAGGTTCTATTATCAGACACTTGAGAAATATCCAAGCTGAAACTTACCAGGGCAAAACGCTTTGTTAAACTGGGTCTTAAAGAGACTGGTGGGGATTTTGTTTTTCATAAATTGTCAAAAGTCTTAAAGCAACTGTAAATAACCAAAGTGCAACACATTTTATATGGGTTGATAAGCAAAATACATATACCAGTAGACAGACATCGGTTACATAGAAATATAAGATATACCTTACACCTCTCTCTGACTCTCTGTCTCTCCCTCTCACACACACACACACACACACACCCTTTTGGAACTGAATGCTTAATTCAACATTTTCTTGTTAATATGGCCATTGACATCCTAGAGGTCATTAATTTTAAAGCTACCAGTAAACTGGAGTCCAACAAAAAATCCATTATCCAAGTGAGAAAGGCTTACAACCAAAACATGTCTTGTTGGGGTGCAGAATAAAATTGCGTGTGCAGCCTATTATTAAATTTAGGTCAGAAGACTATCAGAGACCAGTCTGGCTCTCCTCTCCAAACAGGGATCAACAGCATCATCTACTGGTCACAAACGCACAAAGCTGCACACAGCATCGCTAATTCCATGTCTATGCCAAACTGAATCTTAGAGGAACCCGCTCCACAGAATTTCACCAGGTGCTGCACATGTTTAGCTCCTCTGGATGCTTTCTTAAGAAGCCCCCTGGTTCCAGGGCCCTCTGAATCTGACCTCTCCCACCAGCAAACGGCCATCTGGCCCACAAATCCCACAACAGATTTGGAGCTCGTTACTCCTGAATAACAACCCGTGCAGACGTGCAGGGACGGCAATTCCACCGAAAAGACCATCCCCGCGGCGGCGGCTAGGCACGGCGCTGAGGGGTGATGGATGGTGGCGCGACTTTGGGAGCTTGTCTTTAATTGGCTGTTCGTCAACTTATTTTGCGGAGGGGAAACCCCGGCAGAGGAGGCCATCCATCACGGTCAGGCTGCGGGGGCGGCGAGTGAGGGGGGAGGGGGCATGTCCAGGGGCCTTCGGGTTTTTGGCGAAAGCCATGGCTTCATGTCCAACGGGCCCAAAAACAATGCGAGGATGAGGGAAACCAGGCCATTCTCTATGCATGTGTATAAGCATTCCAAAACAATTGCATTTCATTTTGCTCAGTGGATGTGATCATTGAGGAGGACCTGCATAGCTCACAATTTTTACATGCCATCCAATTGGGCAGCCCGACATTCAGGCAATTCAGGTTAGGTACATTGCCCAGGGGTACAACAGCAGTGGCCCACCTGGGAAAGGAACCAGCAACTAACCCTGTTGTGCAACTATGCGATTATTAATAGCACAGTAGGAATCTTGCTTCATATTTGCGTTTAGTTCATACAGTATATAATTGCTTATGTCTTATGCAATATTAAAGAAGGGGTGTATTTCGACACCCTCACCTTATGAAAACCAAGGTGAAGCATCAATTCCAAAATATAAAGAAGATGATTAATATGTCAAAATGTACTGCATACTTTAAAAAACATGTCAATTACTGTTACTTTTATATTTTGCATGTATGTCATATTATAGATATTATAATATTGCAGAACACTTTCTTGAAGATCTGGGTAAAACTGCACACACAGATCAAAAGTGTGTGATAGTATGATAGTGCGTAATATATGCTCTATTTTTTCACATGGTAAAAATATACACAACAACTATTTATAATATATTCCTTCCTTTTTGAAAATTCACAGAAGAAAGAATTAAATATAGTTAATGTAACCATTTGCCTTTTTGAGGGCGAGTTCAGTAATTACACTCAACAGCCTGCCTGTGGAGAACAGCACATTCAGGCAATCTTAAAGCAGATCTTTCAGGCCTCCGGCGGAGAGGACAGCATTTCACTTGAGAAAGAGCACCAATCGCAGCGCTGAATAAAAGATGCAGTCAGAGCGAGATCCCATTACAGGGCAAGGCAGATTAAGAGCACATAAGGGCACGTCAGCCTGCCAGCTGGGCAGCTCGGGGAGCCCTGAACCCAGCTCGGTATTGGATTAGGTTCGCTGCTGGAGTGGCTGAGCCCGAACCACAATCTTCGGTAAAGGGCATTAGTGCCACCTGATCCTGGTTTAGCCGGCTGCACCCTCCAACTCGGCTGTCTGGCCGGTGCAGCATCCTGGCACGGCGGGAGGTTTTTGCACCTTCCCGGGAGGAGGTGACACGAAGGGACATGATTTCCGTTGCTGTGCGGATGGTCTTATGCAGGAGGGACCACATGGGTCTTAACCACGGAGGGACCACATGGGTCTGCCTTCTCATCTCAGGTACTTGCATTAGGGCGCCACGCCAACCGCGTGGCTGCAGTTCCTAAAGTGACGTCACAAGGACCATAGGCATTGATTTTTTGCGAGGTGTAATTTGATCCTATCATATGCAAAAGAAAACCATTAAAACTTCATTCAGTGAACCCACCAATCCATCTGTGTAGGTAGACTGGATCAGGGGAGAGGTCTTTAAACATTCATCACGTAGATGGTGACAGACAGGTCCATCAACACCTACATGCTGAACACAGTAATTCTAATAGCCCTATGTCACACGTCTGAGCAAGCCGCTGTTGTGCCAACAGAGAGACTCCTGGGATAAAAAAAAACATCCTATCATTGCATTGTTACATAATAAGCTGGTCCACGCCAGAGAAACCTAACCTCCGTCCCTGCTGAGGAAGCATGGTTTATTTAACAGTTACATCACCGGTGAGTTCTGACCTGGTCAAAGCCAAAACCAGGTCTTCAAAGTTTTCACACAGTTTAGGCTGAAGCTAGAGACTCCATCTTTGTCTTTGCTTATTAATTCACAGCCTCATTAGCAGGGAGTGAGGGAAATGATCAGTGAGGGCTCAGGAAGTTGAGCTCGTGCCAGGAGTTGGAGTTGGTAGCCACTTGCGAGTGATACCCAGGCGCCGCGGGAAGGCGATTGGATTAAGACCTGCACGCGCAAGCATTCACCTCAGGGCTCGCTGTCATCAAACCTCAGACCAAGCGACAGGAGGCCCTTCAGAAGCACAGACCGCACCCCCAGCACCTTTTAGCTTCCTACGCCCCCTCAGCAAGGCTGATCTCACGGTTTTCTGTGACCTCTTTGGGGTCCGAGCGAAGTATAAATAACTGATCAAAAGCAAAATGCAGAAGTACTGAAGAAATGCAGGGGCTGATTCATCGCATGAATTCAAAATTTAAAACACAAGTCACTGGCAAAAATTTCAGTTGACTAATGTGATTAACCAATACAATTCTAATAAGGGCACAAACGGGAAAGTATGCACGCACCCAAGCACCCAGAAACTCACGCACACACGCACACACACGCGCGCACGCACGCACGCACGCACGCACACACACACACACACTGCACAGTGCAGTCTTTCTCGAGATGATACCTCTGACTGCAGCATTTAGAATAATGAAAGTTATTCAGCGGAGATATCTGGAATACTGGGTCAGGTTGCAGACAGAGGCACACTTATCAAGCGGGGGCCTACCAGCCGAGCGTGGGGGTTGCGGTGGTAGAACAGCTCCTTGTACCCATCCATCCAGACCTCCGCAGCGCGCACGCTGTTGGCCAGGGCCTTGCTGCGGGAATAGGGGGCCTTTTTGGGGAAGACGTGCCCCACGTGGGAACAGGGGTGGATCTCCAGGCTGCCCCCGCATTGCCAGATCTGAATGGCACAAAAGAAAACTATCACAGTCAAGCGCATAACAAGGCATCAACACTTGGGCCCATCTCTGCAAAATTACCTTTGATTAACGCTTACGTCAAACTGGCACTTACAACTGATATTCTATTTTGAGGAAAACACAACAGGGAAGCCCAGGCAAAGAATCTGTTTGGATGCAACAAGCACATGCCGACTCACTGACCAATGAAAAGCTGTTATACAAATGCTTGGTCCATCACACCAAACACAGTCGGAGCAGTGGGAATCCATCCCGGCTGAAACGAGCATGGTAAAAACAATGATGTGTGTGTCATTGTGCGCTTATCAGCTTCATTGTGAACTCAGCTGCACGTTACCAACACTGCATCAGGCCGCTGATGCAAATTCATGTAAAACGCCTCTTAGTGAAAAGACCGAGCAGCACCTGACAGCGCTGTAATGACATGTTCTCAAATCATGCCGAGCTGCAGATACCAGAGAGCTGCTCCTTTCTACTGCGTCTCTAATTTATTGCAGACTACCATGCTTTATGAAGCCTCCGTGTCATTTCCAATGACTTCAGATGGCACTGCTCAGCACACAGGCCTGGACTGCACTGGAATCCTGCAGAGAGATGGGCAAGCTTCCTTCCCCCCCCCCCCCTCATACCTTTAACGCTTGATCAGAGAGCCACCACCTTCGTAGCCCCCGTGTGAATACAGGTGTGTATTTCACACCAAGGCGGCGACCGCTGAACAAACATTTCCGCAGATGTTGACACCCAAACGCCAACCCCCAGACCGCAGCAACCTCAAGGAGAGACCAAAAAGTGAGGCATGGAGCTACCACCGCCTTGGCATGACCCACCCTGAAGGAGAACTCCAGGTTTTCTCCTCCCCAGACTTCCATCCCAGTGTCGTAGGTGCCAAGGTACTGGAAGTAGCTCTTGCTGACGGCGAAGAGCCCTCCGGCCATGGTGGGAGACCTAGGAAGACAGAGTGAGGAGAAGAGAAGCGAAAGACAGCGGTCAGAGACTCTGGAAGATGCACACGTTCCGTGGTATTCCCACCTATGCTGAAAGACGACTGGAGGCTCACCTCTGTGAAATACAAAACAAGGGGAAAGTGATCAAGTGATTACTAATTGTGATAATGTAATGTAATGTAATGAGCAGTTTGCCATGTACAGCAATTATAAAACCGCTTTGTGAAATACTTTTAGCTCAGCGTGCATTTGATATACCCATCCTAACACCCTCGCCTTGTTTCAGATTTGTATACATGTATATCATATCCATAGCTTACAATTTTTGCATGTTATCCATTTATACAGCTGGATATTTACTGAGGCAATTCTGAGTTAAAGACCTTGCCCAAGTGTCCAAGCAGGGAATTGAAAGCAACAAGCCCTGCTCCTTACCACTACACTACAATGCTGCCAGTGCCACTTTATTATGAGCGAATATCAACATTTTTATCAGAGATGTAGGAATACAAAACAAAAACAGTGGTGTGATGCAGTGAGGCCCCCCAGACCTACAAGAGAGTCTTGTCACAGCTCCAGCTTTTGTTCTGAGGATGACATCATGGGCAGCTTTAAGGACGTTGAGCGGAGAGCAGCAGTTTGAGGGCCTGAAAGCCCGCTCTCGGATCAATGCTCGATTAACCAGCGAAAACATTCCAAAAGGCCGCAGATGGGCTTTCAGCATCGCTTCTGCGCAGCCGGTGGGAGCGCCTCCATTATTCATGGAGCGTATCCTTCCGCCCTGCACCGTCCCCCTCCCCGCCCACCTGATGACATCAGTGGCTGATCTCCGCCTCTTCTGCTCGTACTCTGGGACAGGGTGCCAGGTGAACACCAGCCTCCAGTCGAAGCCTCCAATCTGAGGCTCCCCTGGGTTCCCCAGGTACTGGAAGGTGTTCCAGTCAATGACGTCAATGACGGGGCACACCACTGCCGACTCCTCCTCCTTTATTCTGAGGGAAAGACAGAGCGTAAGCACAGATATTCTACATCAGCACCAGATATTTGATTGCTTTGTTCCATTCCATTCTCTGTGTTTCCATGTCCTGGAGGTTCCGGTAATGTCTGCATTGCTATGCTAGCTATGTATGCTCTTTTTAGACCACAACAAAGCAGGGTCACTGATAGCGCATGTCTGATGTCATGGAGCATCTCTCTCTGTCCCATCATTGGAAGGTCAGGTGTCCCTGAGGTACAGTGAGAACGAAATAGTGAAAGGGAAATCTCTCTTCACTCGGATGCTGGAGGGGCGCCCACTGCCGAGAGCTCTGGGGAGGTCTGCTAGTGGGGGCTGGGGTCAGACCGCTCCGGTATGGTATGGGTCCAACTCCTCTGTCGCTGGATGGGGTCAGAGAGCTCCTGCAGGGCGCATGGGTCTCACCTGTGGAGCAGGGGCTCCAGCCAGCCCTCATGGCATTCGCAGTGGCAGTCCAGGAAGGTCAGCACGTCGCCGGTGGCGATGGATGCCCCAAGGAGCCGCGCCCGCACCAGGCCCTCCCGCTTGCGCGCCCGGATTAACCGCACCTTCCTCAGGCCTGAGATGTAGTCCTCCAGGGGTTTCTTCAGGTGCTCTGTGCGGATTCACATCAGACTCATTTTCAACAAAACATACAATGACTGTGGAAACATCAGTTCATCGATGACAGAATAACAATGGGCCAGTACTGTAGTCAAGATACTGAACTTTTCTGATGTCAAAGGGTAGTAAGATAAGTAATAGATAACTGTAAAGAACTGTAACCTATGTAAGTCACTTTGGATAAAAGCATCTACCAAATGAATAAATGTAAATGTAAATGTAAGATCAATTCCCAAGCGACCAAGCTGAATTCAGGACAAAATTAGCTTCAGTATATATTTGAGGTTTATAAATGCAAAGCAAGCAAATCCCACAGCCCCTGCAAAGGAATAAACGCAAATATTAAATGTGATGCCAATACAACGTCATGGAACCATGTGGTTTCTCTTCAAAGAATTTTACCACAGGGTGGCGCTGAAATGTGTTATTGTACTGAATTCTTCATTCATGAGCATACAATTAATACTAAATTATAATGCCCTGTGCTTAGGTGGCAAGCATTTACAATTTTCACATTTCTCCTTAGGTTCAGACTATTGGCACTTAGCCCATAGGACCCTGGGGGTGATGTATATTCCAGTCCTGCTGGGCTTCCAAAGATTATCAGCTTTGCCTCAGTTGACCCTACAGCCAAAATAGCATACACCTTCAAAGCAAACACAAGAATGCAGGGCCAGTTGAAATGTGCATTGAATAATCAACAAGGGACCATCTGAAGGTGATAAAAGTGTTAGAAGCACTGAAAATGTTCTTGTCCCTTACCCATTTAAATTAGCTCAGAAATCTATATACACACACTAATACAGTATTTCAGACAAAATACAGACTTTCTAGGCCATGCCTAGAATTCCTGGAGAGAAGTCAGAGACTCTAAAAAAATAAGAACTCAAAAAACAATACATTCAGCAAACTGGGTGCTTTAGTCATTACCAGAGACCCACAGCTATCTTCTCTGCTGTCCACTGACATGTTTTTACCTAGTGGGGTCCAGCTGGTTTTCCAACGATAGAGACTGTAGTAGCACTCTGCAGCTCTGATACTACTTCATTTTAGCGTAATTTTTACTTTATTTGTTTCAGTGTCACCCTCTACCCACTCTAGGGAAATTCAGGTCATTTCAATTCCACATTGCATTGTCACCACATTTTTCACCGTATGCCTCAACCAGAGCTGTACAATAAAGCACAGAAAAGATTGTTGCACGTAACGGAAGACCTCGAGGTACTGCTGAAGTTCAGTGAGCTGCGGGTTTCGCTGTCCAGAGACACCGCCGTCGATCGTGACAGACCGCAACGTGTGGAGCATTTTGACGCAGCACGGTAACGCCGCGCACCCTCCTCCCCTACCTCTGTCGCTGTAGTCGTCGACAAGGATGACCTCGCGCAGCAGGACGTCGGGGGACGTCTCCAGGACGCTGTGCACCGTGCGGAGCAGCGTGGACCACGCCTCGTTGTAGAATGCGATCACCACCGACGTGGAGGGCAGCGCGGAGTAGTCGTATCGCAGGTCTCTACAGCTGCGGGGCGGGAAAACCAGTCTGAGCACTCAGGATCCTGGTGCAGAGCCCGGATCTCAGCTCTCCTCTCCCATAGCAACAGCTACCCACAAACACGACCCTACTTCATAGGTACAGAATATCAATAGTCTACTTCATAATTAACACTTAACATGAAAATAATTTCCTTTAATGGTGGTATTATAAAGTTATTTGTTTATTAATTTATTTTTGGAAAGGGCAAGTATTTGGAATACCAACCACGGGGAAAATGAGTATACAGAGCCAGTACATACACGGCGATTGCTGAAAATCAATCGCGATCAAACGTGACAGGTTATTACTCAGCTACAGCAGAACCTGGGCCCGACATGTTGCGAAACCTTTGAAATAAGGAAGACCTACTCTGTCATCACCTCAGGACTCGGCGACGATTTCAGAGCCGTACAGTGCTACCTACTGATCACAGATGCTGACCTGTGGGGCTGTAATGTTCTTACCATAAGTCCAGGACACACAGTTATTAAATGTTTATACTGCTGCCTCCTGACCACTGACCACTTACTATACTTCTGCTGTTTGCCAAGTAGCAACCACCAACCAAGTAAATTGCCCTTTAAAAAGCAGATAAATTCACACAGAATCCAATCAGGTAGGCCTAGTTGGCATGTAGTTTCAGAGAAAAACAGAAGTTGACTTTCACATTGGAGAGAAAACTGCACTTGCAGGAAATGCGTGACTAATTTTACTTGTATGTAAGGCATTGTAGCAACAAGACATTTTTAAAATGACAGTCCTGTGCATGAAACAACATTGCCTCAAGTCTTTCTTTAGCGCTGGCATAGGAGGAAGTTAAAAATAGATAACGTGGGTACTGGGCCACGTGGACATTTGAGAAATGCTATTAATTTTTCAAGAGTGTTATGATAGTGTTTACTCTATCTGAACGTCTGAAATGTCAGACACAAACATAAAGTGGACAAACTGGACCAGGGAAGTGCATAGCCAAATCCAATCTATGAGATTTGTAACACTAAACTTGCGGCGGTACTTCAAATTTGTAATGGAAGCGCGGGGTTGAAAAAAGTCACTTTGATTATGGTGTTGATTCACCACAACAGCGTCAATTAAACGTCAACACGTGAATATTCTATGCCAGCTGATCTTTAAGGAGAGTTCCACATAAAATGTCTTAAATATTAATGAGGTTTAGTAAGCCCAATCCATGAGTGAGCTCTCACACATTCAAAGTGCATTCAGAGTACTGATATCTGATATGTAGGCTACGAAAATCAATACACAGCTTTTATAGTTGTTACCTTCAGGTCCCTATCAAATATACTATATCCAAGGTATTTCAATAAAAAGGTTACACAGCCTACATAGCCTATGCTATTATTTACTAACAAGCGCATTTGCAGTGCAGAATGACATACACTGATATAATCATTTAAGTCAGTGAAAAGATTCTTACTTACACTTACATCAAATACCCAACACTAAGACATTTGTCGAGTGTTCAGCGATTCCCTTCCGCTAACCTGAACTCTACCATATTTCAATGCCTTTGGTGCCCCGAATTTCACCGCGCACCGTTGGTGTGCCAGTGTCAGATTTATTTCCAGTTTTATCTACCACTATTTGTAAGTAGGCCTAATGTCTATCAGAACTGAAAACTTGCCTGTAGTAATTATAAAACTGGTATCACAGTATGTGACAAACTACTGGCTACATATATTTTTTTTCCATTAGAGTGACGAAAAAATAGTTAGTCCCCCCACTACCAAATGTAACATACGGTTTAAGGAAAGCATGTGGTTTTCCAGCTACACTGTGGACGATTGTTTTCACAGCTTGGCTATGGCGCATTGCTCTTCCAGTAAATTAAAGGATGCCAGGGCGAGAGTGTGATGAGCTCCTTGGCTGAGAATTCGCTGTGGCAACAGTACTGTCAAGACCGCTTACACAAGGCCTCGACAAAAAGAACATTTAATTAAGACTTACCGCCTAAGCTAAGGGAGACCGTGTATGGCACTCGTATGCTTACATCACACTCAAGATCGTGGTTAACTTACAGAGGATTCCACCGTTCAGGTAACCTCCGGTGAAGAGATATCTTCTCGCTGACATAAGTGTTGATCTGATGCTTTCTGATGCTTTCTTCTTCCTTTCTTTTCTCCTCCCCATGCAAGTTCAGCTTGACAGCTCTTCCCATCTCCCCCAGAGCATTACTATCCAACAGTGGTCTTTCATAAACCGGTCTTTTTAACCGTTCGTTTTCATCAACGTCTTCATCAGTCGAAATTCCTCGTCTGTTCGCCGGTCCGACTTCCTTCACATTGTTCTTGTGAAAAAGAAAATATCCGACGAGAGAGGCTGTGACAATACAGAGTATCAACTTTGACCGGTTCCTTCGCCCCAAAAGTGCCATCATGTCCCGTTTCTCTCTTCTTCACCTCATGCGCTTCACTTCAACGTCCGTTCTGATGTTATACAGTTGGCATTTTCATTGAATAACCACAACAACGTGAGTGAACACAAGCGAAGTCACTTCCAAGGAGGCTGCATGTTTTCCTAAGTAAATGTCTCCGCGCAATCAAAAGTACTCTACATAGCTTGCTGGTTAAATGAAACTCAATGCACAGGTAATTCCAGCAACGCCAATAATATATCAATGGAACATACGAGCTAAGACTCGGATATTTCTGATTGCGGGAGAATTACTTCGCCCTTGTTCACAATCACTTTCCATGAATCGTTCGTTCAAACTGCCTCACAGCGACGGTCTACTGTACAGCACTGGGCGGTGTTCCTGAGAGAGGTAGAAAAGGATTTACCCGATTAAATTAGCTAGCTAGCTATCTAGATTAGCAGTGAGGGTGAAAATATCCAGGTCAAATCACAGCGAGTCAGCGACTGCTCCCCCGGGTTACACGGTAACTGCACTAGATAATCCAAATCCACTTTGCGCTCTCCCATTCTTTAACGTCTTCCTCGTAGTCGCCAATGGGAAAAAACAGTATGCCGTAAAATCGTTAGCATACTACGAATTAAGTGTTCAGACCGTAATGCAACAGCCTCCTCCTCTCGGAGTACACAGATTTTGTGTATCCAGGAAGTCTGTAATTCAGTGGGAGGGCGATTTTACTTTCCTGGGGAAAATTCATTTGTAACGGGCCAAACTTCCTCCCAAAAAGTTCGGTAGAGTTTTTTCCTGAAAAACCGAAACGATCAAGAACAGTTTCTGTTCTGAAAAAAAGAACAGATAAACCAATAAGCAGTATTTTGTATTTTTCTCATGAGTAAAATCCACATGGCACAACTTTATTTTACTTGGTCGTTAAGAAGGGGTGTAGGCTACCGTTTTGCGCTGTCACTCTGACTGCTTCCGGGTACGCAACAGGTACCAGATTGGTGCATAACGTGAATGCCGTTTTCGGGCTACACAAGAGAGTTGGCTAAACACAGAAGTATCGCTAGTGAAAAGCACGATATTATTACTTGGATTATAGCCGAAAATATTAATAACACTTACTTGGTGTACTTTAGCTTTAGCAACCACACACAATGCCAAGAGCAGTAAAACTTGCAGGAAACAAATCGGTTGTCAAAAGTTGTGATAGTATGGAAAAAATAAATAATCAACATGAAATACGTCACGTGTAAAGACGGTTAATACTGCTTGTCGATCCACTATGTGTTGCGATACCCAACTAGTGTGAAAGACGGGCTATCGCCTGTCCTGTTCATATTTAGGCTAAACATGAGCCTGTTGAAATTAGTCTTGGTGAACGTATCGGATTATACATTAGTGTGCATCCCCCCAACACAGAAACTTTAAGGTCAGAGGTATAGCCTGGATGTCCCCGTTACACGTATGCAACGTGAAAAATGTGAAACATAAGCATTATGCTTAAAGGTTTAAAATGTAACCTAAATGCATAGGCTATTTAAGTCTATTATCTCAACCCCGCATCAAGTGTGAAACAATGAATATGTTTTCTAAAATTAAGATGATTAATAATTAAGCTTGTTATCCAATATAAGATGGTAACATGAGCGACACAGCGTTTGATTGAGTACCCTTATTGTCAAAACTACAAAGAAACAAGGCAACTCGAGTGTTGTAATATGCCACGGTACGCTACCCCTACTGTAGCTGTCCTTTATTAAGTTGCAAAGTAATGTGGAGAAAAGTTAACGCCTAAATCATAAGGCATGAAAACATTAAAATTTTATGTGTATATTCATTCATTTTAGAGCAGAAGTCTAGGCTATAGGCTACTGAGGGCGAATGATTAAAAAAAAATCAGGAATTGCGATCAAATGATCACTGATCAATGATTAGGCCTATTCACGATCCAAACATTCAACAATATTTGCATTGTCAGTGACCGAAAATTCTCATTTAAAAATCATTTTACTCTCCTTCTGGCTCGTTTTCAATGGAATTCCAAGAGTCTTCTCTTATTGCCAAGTACTTCTAAGCAGTGCTGCTCTCAGGTTACCAAGTACAGGGCGACAATATTACAGTTTGGATCAGATTATCATCACTGGATGTCGTCATGATAAAACAGCCTTCTCGAAGGGAGCTATCCTGTAGGCGTTAGTGACGACCGATGCCGTTTCTGTCGAGACTGAACGTTCTGAACACGTGTGACAGAAAATGCTGTCACAGTGATAAAGCTGGCACGCAGCAGTGTGCGCCTGATAGCAATTTTATTCTATCTAGCGGGAATGATGTGTTTTCAGTCTTGTGTTCCACGCTGATCAGTGTAGGGTTGGCTGAGAGCATCAGTTACAGCAGCGGCAGTCTGCGGTTGTGAAAACAAAAGGTTCCCGACTAATGACGTTAGCACTTTGCGCTTCACCGCTGTGTCTCCTATCTTATCAATTTGAGCAGGACCACTGCTCGATCTGGGTGGAGAATTGCGTGCGCGAAAAGCAGATAGTGGAGTTTAGAGGAAAAACAGAAACTAAACAACCTAAGGAATGATATGTTGTCGAAGAATGTTTATTCAAAAAAGGACTGACTGGGCACCATTTTCCAAATTTTCAAACCACAGCTTCAGGGGAAGACCAAATCTGTGCATACAATTCAAATTTCGCCTTCTTCAAACGCAAGGGAAAGGTTGTTATCCGCCACAAGATGGCACTACAACAACCATTTTTGGCCCAACGACAGTGTTCCAAGTCCACTACCTTTAATCCTCCGAGCTGACTTGGCCCTGAACTTGTATTTGTCGATCAATTCTCTGTGGATGCAGATTCAATTTATAGGACGTGGATTGGCTGCCTTAGTGGGTCCAGTTAACAGGATGAGCATTCCAGGTGATTTAAAGATCAGTAAATCCACTCAGCACCTGCACACAGCCCCATGCTGTTCACAGCAATAAACACATTTCCATCTGTTACATCACTAATCAACCCATGAATTTCCTCTAATGATGCTCTGAGGAAAGATGAGCTTAAATATTTACTGGCATGATATGCAAATAGCTTAATTAATACTGTTAACTGAGAGACTAATAAATCTGAAAAGGGATCGGAGGTTGTGGAACCAATACATCTGAGCCACCTTCTTATGCTGTTGTCTATATATGATGAAAAAATGTACAAACTTTTTTGTAACCTTATGTTTTCTTATCTTCAAGATAGACATAAGACATAGACATAACAAGGGTTCCAGCACATCTTGTGCAACATCCACTAAATAATTCCCAGGCACACAGGTGATTGATTTAAAATTTTAATGGTCAGCATGTTAAAAAACCCTCAATCTAGCACAGTCCAAAAGCATGTTAAATGCATTTCAATAATTTTTTTTTATTTTATCTTGACAAAGTAATGATTTGTGCTTAATCAGTAGTTTAAATATGCAACTTCCATTTGCACTGTCCCATTCAGGTCCCTTTATGCCATGTGCCAGTTACAGAGAAAACATGAAGCTTTTAAATGATCCATGATCAAGTTCCCGAAACAGCTTGACATTTCGAATGCCTTAGTGCAAATGGTCACAGAAGAAATGTGTTATGTCATTGGGGAACTGGAGTGATACAGCAGGTTCATGCACAACGCTGGCACATAAGGAAGTTTAAAGCTCTTCTTGTGGTCCTGAAATCCACACCAGCCCTTTTCAGGGGGGGGGGGGAGAGACCTATAGTCCAGAGAAAAGAAGAACTCCTTCTTGACTCACACAGCAAAATTAAGCAAAATGGGCACGCATGAGAGCAGAGAGGAGGCCGACGTTTGAGCGACCCAGAGGATTAGCAGATTAAATGGATCCCACTTTATAAAGCGCGGCGTTGGCTGCCCTGGCACACATTGGATGGTGGCTTGGCATGCAAACGGAAAAGAAGAGGCTGATGGGAAAAAGCCAACACTACTGATCAGTAACAGTCTACATCTTGGGATACGTACACAGGAGCATGTCGGTCCTCAAAAGTAAACCTGCACTCTGTGACTGGGACAAACGCAAGAGGAAAAAAAGTTGTGGCCAGTTATCTGCAAACGGGGGAGGCAGAGAACACATTGTACCAATGCAATTATGCACCTTCTCATGAAATCAGTTTGAGTTAATATCAACACCAGCACTGGGTGGGCCTCATTTCAATTGGCAGATTCAGAACAAACATGAAGTAAGTAAGTAAGTATTTTGTCTGCCCCTCCCACTCTTCATAGCTCTCTGTCTACCGCAGGAGAAATTTTTCTTCTTCAAAAAAGAGAAACCTGTCTGGAATCAGGCTTGAGGCACAGTACAGACATGACAGATGTATTTGTTGTTGGCTTGTATCTGTGACACAGACACAGTAAGTCTTGGACATTTCACTTTTCTCTGGCACTTGCATTTACAATTGCATCACTTTGACATTGCATTCCCATAAGTAGTTTGAGTAATCCCCTTTAATCCAGCATCAACATAAGGAGCTTCTGCTTGTTCCCTCAAAGACAACAATTCTGGAGAATATGCAGTATGACTTCTGGCTTCTGTCATAAAGCCATGTTCTTTCATTTTGGGATCCACAGCAACTTCAAAAGAGGTATTTCTGATAAAGTATGAACCATTCTTGAACCCCAAACACACAATGGCCTTGCTTTATGAAAAGACCAGCTCCCTCTTCAAAAAAACCAAATTTAAATCTCATTGGAACTACCTGGTTAAAAAAAGGTTAAATACAATAAAAACAAATCTTGAAACCCTTATCAAATAGATTCATTATGTGACTGACCTTACTGAAAACATAATTAGGAAGTCAAACACCATGAAAGTAAAAATTCATTCATATCACCTTTCCCTGAAACGATCCTGTATAGTTAAATACAACTGATGTCTTCCTTTCTTAAGTAGAAATCAAACGGTGGGGTGGTGGGATATTCATAAAACTATACCTGTAGTGCAATCATATTAGTACATATGCCCCTCCCCCATCAAATAAATGCATCTCTGATTAGACCATCTTCTCAAATCGTAGCCCTGCATGAACCAAAGTCTCCTGTCTCTCTCAAAGAGTTCATCAAAAAAAACTACTACAAAAACTTGGCACAGCAGGTGTTTATCCCCTTTGATTTTCTTCCAGGCACTAAGGTGAATTATGGTTATATCACAGCAGCCCTAGAGGCACGGCACAGGGGCTGGTTTGCTCGGAGAGTCGCCCCACTTCCGCCTCTGTCTCTGACAGTCCACCGCGGTTAATTGCACTTAGTTCTGGAACTCCGCGGCCTCGCCTCCTGGCCCATCACTCAAACTTCCACTTCTGGTTGTTGTCCCAGGGGGTGCACTTTCTCATCAGCACATCGGTGCGCCCGCCCGGGTGGCGGAAGGCCGTGATGCAGGAGTCCGACTGAGTGTGGTAGATGGTCCCGTCCTACGGGGGAGACACAAGGGAGGAGACACAAGGTGGTTGGATCACAACAAGCCATTTACTATGGGACATGGGACAAACATAATTACAGTGACGGACAAGAGTGGCTCAGTGCAAAAACGGCCTATTTTTACCACCACATTCCACACAGTACAATCCAATGGCAGAAGTGGAATGCTTCACCTCTGCTGTCCACTAAACCAAACTCCCAGAACCCTCTGATGGGCAAGGGTCTACATCAGCCCACATCTGGAGCACCGTGCAAACCCCTGGACTGCAAAGGCAACGTTGCTCTCGTGACGGAGTGCTCGCTCACCTCCCGGAACTCCCAGATAATGTTGCCGGGCAGGGGTTCGCCGTCCCGCGGGCAGTACTTCATGCCGATGTACGTCTGTGCCTCTGGAACCTCGGCGCAGATCTCCGTTACCGAGTTAAACCGGATCTCCTTCTTGGAAGTGTACTCAAAGTACTGAAAAAAAGGATATACAAGGGCAATACATATTTAGGGCTTCCTCTCCCACAGAAGACATTCTCGATCGGGTTTGAAACAAACTAATCTACAGTACTGTGTGCCATCAAATTATTCAGATGTACAAAAGCAATATCTGTTAAAATATTACATAGAAATTCTTAACATGGGCATCCATTACATACTTATGTGCAAATACAGAAGTAATCGATTTCAAATATGTTATTGTGGCATATACACCGAACATCATAATAAATTAATAAATCACACTATTGATGCAGGTGTGTTCTCAGCAGAATAACCATTATGGACTTCGATATTGGTGGATATATAGTGATGAGTCAATCAATCCATCAGTCAATGACTTTTTTTTTTTTTAGTTTTACTGAACTTTTAGAATTTATTACACCACACAAATTGCAAACAGGTAAAATTACAAATATACTCTTTGCCAAAGGGTTGTTACATATGACCACATATTTGTCACTGGCTTTCTTCTTGGCCGAATTGCCCGCAAACATCTGTGGCACAACACACCAAAGCTGTCTACAGTACTCATTCTCTTTAATTCTCATGTATCTTTCAGACGGAACTAAGTTCTATTAAGAGGCTCAGTCTGGTTCTAAATGATCTGACCAGTCTAGACCATTCACCCCATTCAGGTCTCATGTATCTTTTAAACGGAGCTAAGTTCTATAGAGAGGTGTCTGAGGCTCCCGTTACAGCCCGGGGCTGTGGAAACATTAATTTTCAGCGACACATAGTGCATTTTTAGAGACACCTGATGCGTCGCATCAATGAGTAAACAGTAATATAGGCCAAGAGATACACATGCTGCTTCCACTTTCCATGTCATCAGAGCTAACATTAAATATACATCCATAAGCCAACCTAGAGTGAACCCTGCTCAAGAGAACTCACTTTGTCTCACTCACTTTGCATTAGTAATTATTAGCATTAGCGTTAGCATTTTCCACCATTTCAAACAGACAGACAGGAGTGTGATACGTGTCTTCTTATCAGTTTGTGAGTAATTGGGGAAGAAGCTCGTCTCGCCTGCGGTTACCCGACGCCACTGACGTTCCGAGAAGCTCTGCGGCAATCCCTCAGAGCCGCTGGGTCACGGTGTTGTAAAAACCTCAATTTAAATTTTAATTACCTGGTTGCCACCCTGGCCATGGCAACCAAACAGAGACAGGTGCGCTCCTGTGGGGTTGTGCTCAGGGGCGTTGTAATCCAGGCATTCTGAGTGGATCCCGGCGCTGCGGATCTGCAGGCACAGAGAGCTGATCAGAGAGAGCTGCAAGCAGGCACAGGGCTGAATTGCTGACTGCAAGAACGGGTGGGGCGGGGGGCGGGGACAGGAGCTGGGACAGGGGCCCGGCTGGGGATGTGATTTTGGGGGGGGGGACAGGGCTAACTCACAGCTCCGTGCCACCCCTCTCGGTCCTCCGGGACATGCAGGTCTGGGTAGATGTTTCTCAGGTACCAGTCAAAGCTCTGGCACTTGAGCCTCTCCCTCAGCAGCACCCTCTCGGAGATATCACCGTACGACTCCTGCAGCCAAGGAGAGAGCCGCTCATCAAGCAAACATGCGTCTACTGCACAGCACTATTCTCCCGACTGCTTCCATGCTGGCTCATTCAGCAGGAAGTGATAAGAAACAGGAATTACACTACACTGACTAAAACATGGCCTGGTGCAAAAAATCACGGTACAACATTAAGTGTAAAAGTGTGTAGAAATGTCAGAAATGTGCAAAACACTGAAGTGAATTTGGACCACTCGACACTTAGCCTCTGCCTGCGATTGATAGGGTAATTTATTGTTTGATCAAAGATCCCCAGCATTAATAATGTAATTTTCAGAGGGGTGGTACCATGATACATGAAACTTCGATGCCAGCCAACAGAAAGAACCCGAGAGCCCTGTGACAGACTTGATCCATTTACACCAGTCAGTGCGATACGGGCTTTTCAGACGGAACCACCATGACCGGCGGCCGATTACCCCGAATGATACTGTTTCCAGGGCTATCTGCTGGAAATCAATACAGCTGTTTGAATCGAGAGCACTGCTGACACCACAAATCAGCAGACAGACAAAAGGGTTGTTTTTTTTGGAAATGAGCATCGGAAAAACAGACTACATTCCTTCACTTCTGGGTCCCTCCCCCTGGTACCTTCCTAGCGGGAGGGTTCCGGTTGTAGAAGTGCTGCTTGTAGGAGTCCATCCAGACCTCGGCAGCCCGGACCGTGTTCTGGAGGAAGTTGGGCCGGGCGTAGGGGGCTTTTTTCGGGAAGACGTGGCCCACGTGGGAGCAGGGGTGGATCTCCAGAGATCCACCACACTGCCACACCTGTGGAGGGACAGACCAGTCACAGAGGGCATGAGTGACAGGACTGGACGAGGGACTGGCACTGCTCTGTTGGTTTTGTACAAAACAGAGCGTGATGGAGCAGCTGTTTATACCAAGCAAGAGCAGCACTCTCTCCTTCATCAAGGCAGTAGAGAGACAAAAACCAGAGCAGGCCCAGCTTAGTGTAATGCCAAACAGTGCTGTCAACACTGGGCAGCACTGCATTGATTAAAAGTGCATGTGGCTTACACAAAGCCAGCTGAATGAAACCCTTGTCCTCTTGTGATCTAGTGAATGAAATCTCCTTTGTGCTGCATGTTTTTGATCCTGTTCATTTAGATGAACTTAGCCATTTTTGTTTGAGTTTTGGAAGAGATACATATCATAATTTATTTAGAATGACCTTGCTTCACGGTCTTCATACTTGAGAACACTTCGCTCATTTGAAAGATATTAAGCACGAGTTTGCCCTTGTGGAGGACCATCCTGATATGATGGATATCCGTTCTTTTTATCCCATGAGTACAGATCCATCTTTGAGACTGGCATTCTTGTTGGATTTCTGTAGTCTCTGCATATTCATTCTTATCTCAGATTCTCAGTTGTAAACCAATCCACACAACATTAAAAATTAATGGAAGTTTAAAGTCTCTAAAAAAGTATTTCATTCCCTCATCCATTAAACATTACTCCTGGGGACACCATATCTTTCCTTGCTCTTTGACAAAAAATAAATAAATCTGTGCCAGTGTGATTGACAGCGGCAACTGGAGGGCATTAACAAAGAAGCATTCATGTAATCACCTCTGAAGCACACAGGCCTATGGAACAGCTGCAGCAGTTCGACTGTGACTGCGTGCAACCACAACTTCCTCTTCAGGAGGTGGTCAGATGGAAGAGTATGGTAACGCCTAAAACAGTGACCACACTCTGCTGTGCTCAGTTTTCACAGTTACGTTCCTAGGACTGCGATCATGCGGTGCACTTGCGAGACTATCATGGGTGGGTGCCACTCTAAGATCTATCGAGCTCGTAAAGCTTCCTAATTACCCTTCCTTGAGGGTACAAACACAGCCCTATTCTCACCATTTCACTTTGGTGCATGAAAATAGCCAAAGAAACTCCCTTAACTAACTTGCTAGATTTTGACAACGCTCAAGAGAGACATGCAGCCTCTTCCTTCAGCTGAAGATGAAAGAAACCGCCAGCTTGTCTGTCAAATTGCAGCAAGTGCCTCTTGGCTTTTGTTTATTTCGCTAAGGGCATTTATAGTTGTTCAAAAGGCAGATGCTTCTATTGAGAGCGATCTGCAGGCCATTTTTGTGAATAACATCATGCAACTATGAGAACGTAAATAAGTAAAATGCACTAAAGATGAAGACAATGCACTACTGTATTTTAATTCAAACAGATAATTAGTCTCACTGTTTACAGTAAATTCAACAGTACCACTACATTTTTTTTTTGAAAAGGTGATATCTGGTTAGTGTGCGTTTCGAGATTCTCAGTTACCAGACAGAATCCAGAGCCCAGAATATGACTCACCCTGAAGGAGAGCTCCAGATTTTCTCCTCCCCACACCTCCATGCCCATGTCGTATGTGCCCAGGTACTCAAAGTAGGACTTGCTCACCGCAAACAGGCCTCCAGCCATGGTGGGAGATCTGACAGCACAGAGCGCAAGGTGGAAGGTCAGGCCAGATGCTCAGTCGAAGACAACCATTTTGCTGTAGACCAACTGTACTGTTGGCAGGGAAAACTAAGCCATTACTCAGAGCAACACACTGCATCAAGCACACACAAGGGGAAGATCAGAGTGAAGATAAAACATGAACAAAACAGTGCCTATGGGCTCTGTTTAACTACAGTGCTCTGTGTCCCTAGCTTTGAGGAAGTCGTTGTTTGCAGTTTGTGGTTACCGGTTGATATGCTGATAACCATCTGGACCAAAGGAACATCTGTTGTCTGTTATCAGCTGAATCTTGGATACTCTGCATGGAGTTATTTGAATAACTATGCAGCGCTGTTCCAGAGGTCAGTTTTTCCTGGTGTTTTTTGGATTTGCAATACATGGCTTTAAATTTTTGGCTACATTATGGCCCAATGGTAAGTTAAATGCATCAAGCAGTACTTAGTCAAATCATTCTAAAATGTTTAACTTTTTTATGTAAATGTGGCCCAATATTGGTAACCTAAAGGCAGATAACCCCCTGTGCTGTTGGGTCGGGTGTTTTAGTGTCTGTTTCATTTTCATTGATTTCAGCAGCAGCTAGCCTGTTGGTAGCCGATGAGAGAGAGACACAAAGTTCTTACGCAGAGCACTAACACAGCACCTACCTTCATTTTGTAAGTTAAGGCCACGCAAATGACACATGAAGCCTAAAATATTTTAATGAGCACATTTACAGGGATCAGCTAGCTGGGGTCACGGCTGCCCCCCTCCTGCTGGGGGACACTTTACCCCACCTGATGGGATCGATGCGCGACTTTCGTTGCCGCCGGTCAGCCTCAGGTACCGAGTGCCACTGGAAGGTCAGCCTCCAGTCGAAGCCCCCGATCATGGGCTCATCTGTCTGCATGTAGAACTCAAAGGTGTTCCAGTCTATGGTGTCTATCACCGGGCACACAATGGTATTCTCCTTTTCCCCAATCCTGCAGGGGAGAGCATACACAGGTCTCATTAACAACACATGGGAAAGCTGGTGTCTAGACAAACAAGAAAATCCACCAGAAAACACAGGTGATTCTAGAATTGGCTGTGTTGCTATATAATAAGGAGTTGGCTTCTTTGTGACTAGTAAGGGCAGTGATTAGGGAAGCTGGAGGACTGTTGTAGCCCACAATGCACCTCTCCAGGAGTGGCTCAATCCAGCCCGGGACGCATTCGCAGTGGCAGTCCAGGAAGGTGAGGACGGCCCCCGTGGCGTAGGTGGCGCCGATGAGCCGGGCCCGCACCAGGCCCTCCCGTTTGCCGGTTCGGATGAGTCGAACCCGCTGCAGGCCGCTGATGTACTCGGCCAGCTGGGACTTCAGATAGGCTGCAATTCAGAGCGTTGCATTATGGGCCGGCCCGCGAGTGTGCCTCTATCTCTACACCCCCCGCCCACCTCCACCCCTGCTCCCTTTAATTCACAGTGTAGCATTAAAGGCTGCCCAGTGAGTATCTCTTCACCCCCTCCACCCCACCCCACCCCACCCCTAACCCCGCTCTCTGTAATTCAGAGCATGGCACTGAGAACCAGCCTGTGAGTATCTCTGTGGATACTGGGGATTCAGCCTGCTCTCTGTAATTCAGAGATTTGAATTAACAGTAGGCCCGGGAGTATCTCTCCACAACCCCCCCCCCCCAAACCCTGTTATCTCCCTGCAGTGAAGCACTCCTTCTCAGCTCTGTCTGCAGCACAGCACCCTGCTTTATCGTGTCCCCACAGACCTGGGCCAGCCAAGGGAGCCACTCTCTAAAGCACGCCACAAAGAGGCCGGGGGGGGGGTACTTTTCTGTGAGGTCACCGGCCACGGCGTCGGTAAAGGCCAGCATAATGTCTGCAGCATACTGGAACGGAGATCAAGCCCTCTCTAATGGTGATTAACGGTCCTGAACTGAGCAAACACGGAGTGGAAAGTTGCTGTGCTTTTTTTGTTCCTCAGTGGAAGGAATCCAGATGCAATGGCAACTTCTTGTCATCAGGTTAAACGTGGCATGACGTGATGACCGACAGGGACGCGCCATCACCATAACCTGTGGCTCTAAAACTCGGATAAAATCTGGATTGAAATTTTGCCGGCACCAATTCCAGGCCAAGTGGATGCCAAGTGGGAGATAAAGGGCTGAAATGCCAGGGGCGGGACACAGGACACGGGACCGGGAAGCGGGCGCCAGCACTCATCCCCAGGATCTTTCTAAACGGGGATCTGAATTCTAACAGGGCTGAGGGGCGGGGCCCACCTCTGTCGCTGTAGTCATCAACAAGGATGATCTCCTTCAGCAGGATGGCGGGCGTGCTCTCCAGCACGCTGTGGATGGTCCGCAGGAGCGTGGACCACGCCTCGTTGTAGAACGCGATGATCACCGACGTTGTGGGCAGCTTGCGGTAGTCAAATTTTTTTGCTCTGCATCTGTGACATGAAAAAACAGAACAAAACGAAAAAACGGGTGGATTCACAAGCAATTCAGAAGCCGCTTCTTTGGTGAAAGCATTCAAATGAATTAAAAAATCAGATTCGCTTCAGACAGCAATGGGCACTTGAGGTGTTCCATGTCAAATCTACATGAAATTAGCGTGACCCAATGAGAATTTGGGTAGTCACAAAAATTCATCAATATTCCTGCTTTAATGGGCCAACACAAATGGGTCTTCAGATCCACAACTGTCAGACAGCTATCTCTCAATCCAGGTTCATTCCTGCAACCACAGACGGAATCAAATGAAAGCTTTTTGGTGGGTTTATAATTTCAGGGCGAATGGCAATGTTCCATGTCGCCCTGCTTTCATTACAGTGGTTGAATTTCTAGAATAACAGCTTAACATAGCCATAGTCATCATCATATTATCTGCTTAAATGGGTAAATGTGTAATTAAATTAAAATAATTTGAATGTATTTTCGTTGTTTTTTTTCTTTAGGGTTTTCACATAAACATTACCATTAGCATTAGCAATGCAGAAACATGAAACATGTTTCCCAGCCATTGCCATGTTTGTGAAAACAGTGGCAGAAACTGAAGAACCACACCATTTACCTGCCACCCAAGACAACAGAGCTGACATCAGGTTGCATGCACCCCCCCCACCCCCCCGGCCAATTCCTAACCTCAAACATTCAGCAGAAAATGTTGATTCTGATCCTAGGATCAGTTGTTAGGGGTAGGGGGTGCCTGCACTGGAAAAAATGGCACCGGAACCCAGTGCACTTGCATGCTGGGAAACGGGAGGATGGCGCAGCATAACCGCAGAGGGAACATCTCGTCCCTTTAAACGAAGCTGGCCCTGTTCCACACAGACTGCAGGTGGGGACAATATTTACTGCAAGTCGCTGAGACTTACTGTAAGTAGGAAAGGGTAAAGCGTGACACTTAACAACTTAACAACTCACCCGGGGGCAGGCTGGTCCCACAGCTTTCAAACCGGTTACAAGCATCTTGCTAGACAAGACCATCTCCCCCTTACTCACTATCAGCCCAACAAAGCTAAAACAACCTGCGGCTATGCTTCAACTTTGTTAGTAAGAGCCTAAGTTCGTAAAGCTAAATTTGCTCTTGCAGTCGCTTCCATCCTAATTCTATGTTGTCTCTTTTGACACACAGCCTGTGTAAGACTCTGGAGTCTGCCTAAACAGTCTTCCTTATTGTTGTTGTGGCTTGTGGTCTATCTTGGACACTTTTAAGGCAGAAACCTGTTTATTTCTCTTGGCGGCACAGCGTAAGTTCACCGTCTAGCAGAGCGCTGTGTTTGGGTCAAGCGTGAGGACTGTTTGCATTGCAGAGGGCAGACACCCTTGAGGCCTTATCCGATGGTTTGGGAAGATTATTCACAAATACATTCAGCTGTCCTGGCACCGTGTGGACATGTAGACCCTTTATCTGTGTTCTGTCAGAGGTGCATGACCCTGGATCCAGAAGGCCAGCCACGTTCTTTGATAATGGAGATGGATCTTCATGTGTCACTTTAAAACACATGAGATTTGTGCTCTCAGTGCAATGCACACCGTGGTAAACATTGAGCATACAGAACATTTCACAGAGCCAGTCACACAACACAGTAACATACACCGATGAGGAAAGAAAAAGATAAAATACCCATAATCTATTAAATGTTAATAGATTACAATGAATAAAGCAATTAAACACAGACATAATATGTATATAAATATATAAAACAGCTGTTCTCCTCAGAGGTTCATTTAAAGCTGCAAGAACTGCTGTATTAGACTTGGCGCTGGTCTGGATCCTAATATTAAAAATAAATTCTATGAATTATGTCTGAATAATAATTTGAGATGTGCAGTTTGTGTAGATTTGTGGTGATCTCTCTGCCTCTGATTCCACTAGGTACCATTACAGATTGCACAGGTCCATTCCTGAAGAGTAAAATGCCACATCATCTTCCTTTAATTGAGTTCCTCTCCTCTAACGCCAAACTCATAAAAGGTCTCTGTTGGCCCAAGGCCTGATTTTACAGTCAGCCACTTCTGAATAAAAGCTAAAATCACAAAATAATCTGAAACTGAACAGGTAACAAATCTGAATGTGAGCTAAAGATGAAACAGTAGTTCAGGCTGAATGGGGGCTGAAGCTGAAGCTGAAACAGTAGTGCAGGCTGAATAGGGGCTGAAGCTGAAGCTGAAACAGTAGTGCAGGCTGAATGGGGGCTGAAGCTGAAGCTGAAACAGTAGTGCAGGCTGAATAGGGGCTGAAGCTGAAGCTGAAACAGTAGTGCAGGTTGAATGAGGGCTGAAGCTGAAACAGTAGCGCAGGCTGAATGAGGGCTGGATTGTGAATGCGAGTCCGGTTTATTCTTGTGTTACATGTAGAGGAACTGAAGGGAGGAAGCCCTGAGCCTAAAATATAGCACTGTACGCCTCAGCGCAGTGGTCACTGGGGCGTGCGTTTCAGACGGCCAGCCGTTTGCGGCTGGATCCCGGACAATCCCAGGTCAGCGAGTTTGGCGGGGGCGACCGACAGTCTCGCAGCACTGTGGTGATGAGCTTTAGCAGGGATCTGTGTAGATGGCAGGAACATGAGATGTTCTCACAGGGCTTTCGTACAGACAGCAGTGGTGGGGGTGGGGGAGTTGTATATATAAAACATATGAACATACAATATTCCTGTAATGCTATTTCCATCATTATATTTTTACACAGAAAAATGTATCCAACACATATATTTTTCAGTTTCAGTTTTACTTTCTTTATTTTTCATTTATTTATATTCAATATTTTATTTTTTAATTTTAGTTTAATCAGGTATGAATAAATATAGGGGAATGTGGATGAATACATATGCACCCCTATTCAACAGCACAGGGACAGAGTGGAAAGTATGTAATATTAAAAAATGTCAGTGATAGTTCAGGGTGAGCATGAAAGTATACTTTCCTTTGTACTACATCATGTTTTACTGGTCAGTGGAGGATCAGGGAGGGGTTACTCACTCGTGCATTCTGTTGTCCTGGATGTGGCGGTGCAGGGAGATCCTGTCGCTGACGTAGATATTGATGGCATAGCGCTCCACCGTCTCCTCCTGCTGCTTCTTCTGCTCATCACTCAGGGTCAGGTGGGTGGCCTTGCCCCACTCCCCCGGTGCGCTTGCGTCTGGGGGGGCCTTGACGTAGACAGGCTGGGCCAGGCGATCCCTGTTTTCCGTCAATTGTGGGAAGTCTCCTGCCAGGGGGCTCCGCCCCCTACTGTCCCCACCCGCCCCCTGGCCAGACCCAGCGGAGTGCTCTATGAGGACGTAGACCAGCCACATGACGGACAGGAGAAGGCATGCCTTCGCCAAGAGGCCCAGCCTCCCCGACCAGCGCAACCTGAACGGCATGCCGACGTCTCAAGGGCCGCTCCTCGATCTGCCCAGGCCACACACGCTGCAACAGAGCAGAGGGTCTCATTAACCAGGGAGCACGCAGCCGGGTGAAGTTAACATCCATAACCGCACAGCTCCACGCCACACCCACCATCGTGAGACACTCTTTCCAGCATCGCTGTCCTCACTGAGCTAACCAACTGCATTCGAATTGCTTCTGTGATCCTAAACAGCTCTTACCTTTGTTTCATCCAAGTACAGTAAAAGAGGATCTAGTCTGACAGCTTCTGTAGAACCGCTGACACTTATGTACCAGCCAATCAGGGGTTGCAATGCAAATATCCAACAAAAGTGGGTGGGGCAGCTGGCTGAGCATGAGTTTTCCATACGTCCTGGGCAGAACAGCCATGACAGTAATTGTACTGATAGTATCATAGTAATGACAGCAAAGAAATACCACTGAAATACCAATGAAAGGTGACAACTGTATTAAAGCAGGAATGACTGGTTACATGAAGACAACTGTATAGGACAAATAGAGCCACATACCTTGCAGGTGTGCAAGCATTGTTACTGTCACCTTCAGTGAGCTAGTGAAAGGCACTATCTACATGGTGAGATAACAATACTATAAGTCTACTTTTAATGTCACTCGGCTTATCCTGTTACAAATGACACCTGTCCACTGCATAGGAAGCCCTGAATGTAACACTGGGGACAGGATGAAGGATGGATGATGCTGGATGAAGATGACTGTTATTCGGAATGATTTTTGAGCCTGTTACCTGCTCCCACACTTCTATGCAACAGCTGTCCTATGCCTGAGCCACATTATGCGTGCTTGTGTGTTTAAGGTGGTTAGCAGCAGTGCAGAGGATGCAATGTGGCACTCAGGCCAACCAAGCAGTGTGATTTACGATTCAGGCAAATTCTCCACCTGTCCCCAGGGGCGGCAGTATAGCATAGTGGTTAAGGAGCAGGACTCGTAACTGAAAGGTTGCCGGTTCAATCCCCGCTGGGACACTGCTGCTGTACCCTTGGGCAAGGTACTTAACCCACAATTGCCTCAGTAAACATCCGGCTGTATAAATGGATAACACTGTAAAGAACTGTAACCTATGTAAGTCACTCTGGGAAAGAGCATCTGCTAAATAATGTAATGTAATGTAAGGTCCACACTGTTTAGGAGTGATTCCCAACCTTGAAGCAGACTTTAGGCTATGACTGCACCCTCTCCAAATGTTCCTTTCCCCAAGGGCAGCTGATGGTTCCGCCTACTGATAGCAACAGCGCCGCGCCGATGTTACACCGACTCCACCAATGTGACAAGAACACTACGGCCCTTGGGCGTCAAACCTATGACCTATTACATTTGAGTTGAACGGCATCTCCCTGTTGATGGTAATGTCACCGCGCAGTTGGTGTCTACACCAAGTCCAAGGTACGGTTAACACAATCACAACATTGAGAGCCACTTGTTTTCCAAACTTCCTATAACTATCCAAACAGTGGCAATGACAGTCAAACTACGCACAATGCCTTAACGGCAGGTCAAGCTTGGAACTGATATGATGACCTTGACACTCTATACATCAGTACTGGTATCCAATTTTAATTTAATAAAGTGCTGCTGTGCTCTGTCAGTACTGTATTGTACAGTAATATTCATTACCACTTATACTGTAAACACACAATGTGGTTTAAAGATACCCAGGGATCTTGTCTGAAACGAAATATCCTTCAAAAGGTGTATTTAATTGGTTTTCGTCAAATGTTTAAAACTCCTTCACAGAAGAAAATGAAGTATGTAAGGTGATCAATTTACTCCAGTGCGAGTGATTAGTTGATGCACCAAGTATACATAAACACAGTGGCCCTTACAAGGTCTAATTGCATACACTGATGTCCATCCAAAACCTTCCTTGGGTGTCATTTTCTGAGAGAACAACTCGACTGTAGGTTTCCTGCCAGGCCTGAGTCATGAAAAGAAGGAGAACCAAATGGCAGCTGAAAGACAAACTCAGTTTGGGTCAGGCAAAAATACACATGTTGATGAACCCACTTCTTGCAAAACCGGCTAGAACTGCTATGCGTTCAGAGGAATGTTCCCATTCCTGAAAACCGATTTATGTTTGAAACCTGTCGGAGCGATCACACTCCATTAAAGTATTTACGAGTACATTAAGGCACATTTTGTTTCTGCAGCATTTGCCAGGGGAGAGTCTACCAGCAGGAACCTCCACCTGGCTGTTGGAGGAACAGCCATCCCTTTCAAATCCCTGGTTCTATGCCAAAGTCTAAGGGTATCCTGATGTATCAAGTGAAAAGCCTGCTAACAAAAAGCCTATTTATTTAGGTATCAATCACACCTTCCACTCTAAATCTAATAGCCCCAGGAGGGGTAGGGAGCAGGATAATGCAGTGGGGTCAAGAGGCAACCCAAAAGGCTCTACTCTGTTCAGAAAAGACCAGGAGGGCTATGTGTCATGGCTGCCATCCGAGAGCAGCGACTCTTTTTCAGGGCTATGCTATCTGTGCACTGAGCCATGGCTTATCACGGGAGTTTTTAGCCATAATGGGATGGGCTAACGAGTGACGGATCTCGACGAGCCTGACTGCAGCTCAGACGGGCAACACGTGCGACTGCGGTGGAGGCGAACTGCACCCGACAGCAAGAGATTTAGCCTCACTGCACCGCCATCAACAACAGCGTCGCAACCAGAAGACTTGGCAGCTTTTAACCCACCATCTCCAGCCAAAAGGATGGAGTCCTTTTAGAGACACTTAAGAGACAATTCTTTGGAATGCCATTTCACTTGTCGCCTCATGACAAAATGCGGTTAACTCATTCCAGGACCACTGAGGTGAGACAAATGAAATCCTCCAATGCATCTGCTTGCAGCCGGTGGCTAATTTTTGCGCTACAAGTCACACAGTGCACCACAGTGATGTGGGTGCCAATTGGAGGATGGGCACTAATCTGCTGATGCAGTCTGAGCAAATCACAGGAGTCTGAGCAGGGAACCAAGGAAGCCCTGGCCAATCTACTCCCCCCTACCTCCAGCGGAATGAATTTATAAATCCAATTTATTCCACCACTGTGGGGTCCCACTCATTACTGTACAGTTACAAAGGGCTCAGCAGGCACTCAAAACAATCACCTCAACAACTGAGCCACTCGGGACCTAACTATCAAATCTATTTGACACTTCAATTACCCTATAAAATCTGTTGTATTCCCTGAGCACAACACCATGGGTTTTCTTTGTCACACACGAAGGCACAAGCTTGCATAAAATGCAAGACCATATGTGCAATTCCTTTTCTCCTAGCAAGATCAGGGGCACGTAGGGAAAGCAATAATTTGTTTCTGTCCCTATGGCTATGTCCAAACAGGGCGAAAGGCCTAAGGTAGACATGGTGAGGCAGGTGAAACTCTTCCGAGTTCCACCGCTGCGTGACACGTGGAGGATGCCCCAGGTGAAGTGACGTAATCTCGTTGTGGCAGTTCTCTTGGTTTGGGAGGGAAACTGGCTGTACACTACTGCATCACCACGCTCCACTTCCTCTTTCACCAAGCAACCACAGGCTCCACCTGGGCCTGCACTGTCCAACAGAGGAAATTCACCCGTTCAAATCTATTGTTCTGCGTCATTATTTTGCAGCAAAACTTTTACAAAAAAAATTAACAGGAAACGACAGGGCTATTCAAGCAAACCCCAGGACTCCAGCAGTATTGCACTGCAGCTGGAGAGATGGAATGAGTACAGCGGGAAATGGGGGATCGTTTACAAAATACAGCTTACGTTATATGTCATGAGGTACTAACAAACTCAACAAATTCCTTGCAACACCAGTAGCTGAGCAGCCTTGATGAGGTCACAATCTGTAAATACTAACCAGAGGAGAATTAGTGAGGAGAAACTTTGAAACTTAGGTTTTTCCTCACAACAGTGATTAGCCTTCTAATCCCCACTCATTTCTATACAAAAGATATACAGGTAGTGATAAATGCTGATAAATGTTTTCTCTCTGGGCATTTTGTGCATGGTTAGTATTTGACACAGACAACCTCTTGCTTCAAATGATTTTCAGTGTTGTTTCCTCTCAAACTCACTCATATCCTACTACTGGTGTTCTTTAGTAACTTTATGGCACATCAAAAATGAAAAAAAAGCAATTAATAAATGGCATTATACAATGGGAAAACATGTTCAGAGTCACCAAAATGGCTCTAATATGATATTCCAAATTGAGAGCTATAACAAGAAATCAGATCCGCAAAAAATAAAAAAGCGTTTTCTATTAGAAAGGCAAATGCAAAAACAGAGCCCTTTTTTGATATTTCCCTTTCACAACTGGCATCCCCTCTCAGCAGTGAGATAAACAAGACACCTTTCTCAGCTGAACCTTTTCAAAATGTGTCCCAAACTATGAGAGCGAAAAATCACGAGTAAGCCTCCGATCTTATCTTCATGTCAAGTTAAGCCGATTAAACTTTTTTAGGACATGTAGTCTGAGCTATTGGGTGTTTCAGCTCTCACAGCAGGTCAGGCAGAAACAGGAATTACCAGCAAACCAAGCAACAAAAAATTGCTGGGGGTGGGGCCGCAGTATTTGCGATCTAAACTTCTAAACATGTGCAAAGTGGAAGCATGAAGCACAAGACCAGAAACATCTACACATGCTCCCAGGAAGCAGGCCTGAGAGTGCCTGCCTGTCACTACTTCAGACCATCACAACCTTCCTAAATACAAGATGCAGAACCTAAGATGTGCATAACAAAGAGGTAATTTTTCTTTTTTTTTTACTACCTTTTACAATTTTACATTATTCTTACTATTATTCCAAAAGCTCAACCAAGCAACAAAAACTGCCAAAATACCTAACCTACTTCTTTAGAAGTTTTTGAGACCAGCCTGCCCAAAGGGCATCAGCTTCAAACTAAAAAGCACCGCAACTGTGAAGAGAGCTGGGTCCCACGGCCCTCGATTCAAATCCCACTCCTCCCACGTGGTCAAAGGCACAGAGGTGTCGCGTGTTCTGTCGGCCGTGGAAAGCGAGTGGGCGGGAGAGCTGGAGCGTGAGTAACACGGGGCCGCGAAGCGTGCGCGGTGTGCTGTAATGAGGCGGCAGCCCACGCGTGGCCCTTCCGCGCTCCACACAGCCCACGGAGCAGGCACAGATAAGCTCCAGTCAGACCGGATCTGCAGAGGCACAATCATAGCTCGCAAGTTCAAATGCCCGGGTCGGCCTCTCTCTCCAGATCGGGAGGTAGGCGTCTGCTAGAACCTACTGCCAGCTGCACTGAGCAGCATTTGACTGCATCTCAGCACAATACCCACAGCATGCCAATCATTAGTTGTACTGTAGTATGTCAAACTGTAGAATGCGTGCAATTCCTTTCAGTTCCCCAAAAGGGACTGCAGAGTCTACAGATATGACAGTAGTCAAGAATGGAACTCCCTATTAGAGTAAACTGAGAAGTGCCATTGGGTCAAAAAATTTGGTAAAGTTTTGACACTTTCAAGTACCTCGCCAGTTTGACAACTGCTTGAATATCAAGATGCAGTCATCAGAGAATGCAGTGCCAAAGGTGGGCAGCACTGTGCTGTGTTTAACCTCTGATGTTTCAATACACTTTAACTAATATTCTCATCCACTTTACAAACAATATTTAACATTTTAAATGAGTATTAGTCTACTTAATACAGCAGATAATAACACAAAAGTTACACTGTTTTTTTACCTCTTAGTGCAGCGTTTCCCAAACCTCTCCTGGAGGGCCCCTTGTCCTGCATGTTTTAGATCTCTCCCTGCTCCAACATAGCTGATTTAAATGATCAGTTTGTTATTAAGCAGTTTCAGGAGTTCATAATGAGTTGATCATTTGCTGTGTTCAGCTGTGTTGGAGTAGGGAGAGATCTAAAACATGCAGGACAAGTGGTCCTCCAGGAGAGGTTTGAGAAACGCTGTCTTAGTGAAAAACATTAGTATTTGAATCAGGCCTAGTTTGTGTGTGTACAAACATACACATGCACACTTTTTTGTGAACTATTTAGATTGTTTTTCATACTCTCACTTTTAATTCAGTTTATGAGTTTTTCTGTCTGACATGAAAATGTTATACAGGAAAGGAGAGGGAGGGTGTGAAAGAAAGGTAAAGAAGTGGAGGTAGATGGAAAGCAGAGGGGGTACTTCCTCCATATTTGAATGACGAGTGGATTGATTAAAGAAAAGATTACCATTAGAGTAGCTACATAACTACGGTACTCTAACTTGCAAGGTATGTTTCAGGATGAAAGCTTGTTAAGTTGAACTTCTGCACTGGGTTCACTCGATAGAACCCTTACAGTAATCAGTGCAGCATATCATGTGTAATACTATACAGATGCTTATTCTGGGCAAGGATTCAAGATTATCAGACAAGTCTACACCAGGCCCACATTCTCCTCTAGGCATTTTGAGGGTAGAGAGTCAAATGTAATAAAATGTTATCTTTGCTTCACCCAACACAACTCACATCACACTGACCATGCTGATTCCACACCAGTGTTTTGGTCCTGGAAAAGATCTACTGCTAACAATTACAACCATGTGAGCATAAATGTGGCTCATATAATGTGCCAGTACTACATCTGAGCATTTTGTCCAACATGTCAAATCACCACTGAAAAAATGTAGGCTCACAACACACCTCTCCCACTGAACAACGTCTTATGGGGGTGCTCCAGACCCCAGTTAGGACAGATTCTAGACACGATCACAAATTCATACAATGACCCGTGCTGAATTCAGGCCTATGGTCACTCCCACCACAATGGGCTTTGTTCTTCAGTACTCAGATTGAGTAAGGACTAAGCACACTGCAGCTGCTTAGTGCTAACTCCAGACGTTACCCGGAAGCGCTGATCTTGGACCAGATTTCCAAAGCCACAATTCCAACCACAACCATTGTAAAATACATCAGCACTTGTGGGCAACTTCTGCCTGCAGCACCCCAGTTGTTAGACCGAGTCTGTGCCACGACAGAACCCTGAGACACAACAGAAAAGGAGAAAGCAGAAACCGGGCAATAGTTTGATTAGTCCACTGGTCACTACGTAAAAGCATTTTGCAGCTACAATTTCTAGACCACAAAGGTGCACACATTTATTTGGTAGCCTACTCTCATTCCAAGAACCAGCTTGCATTTACAAAGCGGGATTCTTACGTCTTGAAGTGCAACCAACCTCTGCGGCTAAAACAGCGATCTGAAAGGCTTCTGAGAACTCCTGTCTGTCTGCAAGACGGTGCTTGCCTTAGCTATATGATACACACGTTGACATGAGTGGCTTTTAATTATATAGCTGTTTACTCATGCAAATTGTGCTTGCTAGCGAATACATTAATTACAAGTAAAGCTGATGCGTAAACATTGATGATGCTGTGCAAAGTGTGCGACCAGCTAACGTGCAATTGTTTCTGCGTTACTGCTGCATTCTTTGCCTAGATCAGCTAGCTAGCCAACTGAAGAAACGGAGCTAAAGCCCCTTTCCAACAGTGTGGCCAAAGTAGTAGGACTATGCACACTATATTAGCACGAAAGAAGTTGGATCATAGGACCAGGATCAGGACTTGGAAAGGTTATGTTGGATCACAGCTATGACAATTTAATGAAGGGCGGCACACAAAAAATAAGGTTCTAAATTTGAATCACAATATGCTCAAATGGGCAAAATGTAAGGCGAGATTTACCTGGTTAGCTAGCCGGCAATACTGGCTACAGTAGGTGATCAGGACAGCTAACGGCAACAGGTGGTTAGCGTGCTCGCTAGGTAGCTAGCTTGCTATCATTTACCCTTGCTTACCAGTGTACCGATTAGAGAGGATAACAAAGGCTAGTGAACTCACTGCTTGACAAAAGAACAGAACATCTGATACAGTGTGAAAAACTTAGACTGAAGTGACTCCATCAACCTGTTGAACTTGCATGGAAAATCCATCGGTATTTTGACATCAGATCAAGAAAGCTAAACAGCTAAACAATACGCGCTGGCTATGATCTCCACCGAAAAGTGAGAATACAGCCAGCTGGTACTAGTTATAACCCTTAAACGATTTTGTACAATACAGTTGGTAAGCTGTTTCACCTCCATAACCCTGTAACGTTAGCTACGATCTCTGAATTAGATAAGTGTGACAACATGTGAATTTGAAATAAGGTTAGCGAGGAAATGAGACAGATAACTGCTCGGCTTGCTATCTCAGCAGAAGTTCACCATAAATCAAATTTCATAATACAGACAAACTAGCTAACTGGCTATCAATCGGGCACTCATGTAGTTAAGGTTAGGTAGCTGTAGCTCGCTGACTATTCCTCTTTGAGAACAAACACAATCAGCTAGCCCATTGTAATAATACGGTATCCGTTGTTCTTACCTGACTTCTACATTCCGACTTTCGTAAAATGACAAGTTATATTATCCGTAAAATGACCCGGACTACCAGACTGGCTTGCTAGCTGGCTCACTAGCTCCGACTGACAGCATAAACCACATCCTTCTCCACGTTGATTGGAAATTTTAGCTAGCTAGCTGTAGCTAGCTAAAGCCACTTTTTCATTTGTGGGTCTGTTTGTTTAGGCTCAGTGAATTCCGTGTTCTTTTCCGGGTCTGACAGACAAGCAGTTTCACGCAGCGCAACAGACTGTGTAGACTGCAAAAGTTGTATTTTCGATTCTTGAATATCACTTTGGCTGTTTCTTCTAATGCTTATTTTTCATCGTGTCCCTTTTTGATCGCCAGGAAGTCCTAAGTTGGGACAGTTTCTCTCGAAATTTACCACGTGACCGCAGCATTGTGGGATACACGGTGTAACACATTGTACATTTGACACTGGCACAGTGACAGCTGTAATTTAGGGCTTTGTGTACATGTTCCAACAAAACTATACTCCTCATCAAAAATTATAGTTACAGCTAATATTGAGAGAGGTGAATCTCAGCAATGGCTATTTGGTTATCTTATTCGACTATTTCCATGCCTGCTAGAAAGCTCATTTGCACCGCTTAAAACGACAGAACAGAGCATGAGGTCACGCTATGACATATTATGAGGCAGCATGTGATAGTCATGGAAATAAAGTTCTGAACTGTACCATACATGAATGAAAATATTTGAGTTTTGATTGAAGCATTTTGCTTTTTGTGGTCTGTGGGTGGAGAACAAACATGCTGTATCACAAACCTTTCAAGGTTCTGTCAACAGTCAATAAACTTAGAACTTTCCTTTTCAGTTACTTAAATCATATGATTTTCATTTGTTGCTTAAATGCCAGTTATTGTCATAGATATTTAATGTAGACGTGTGTTCTCTCTTGTGGGTAGACCACATGGTTATAAAATCCATGCATTGTTGCTGTGAGCTGGTCTCAAGTGTGTTATTCCAGAGCGTGCTGCTGTGGTTGTTGGAAATCTGAGCAACACGAATACTCTCCTGGGAAAAGATCTCAAAGTATTTACAGAGATAATGTCCCTTATCTGATTTGCTGATTGTGCACTGGTGTATACTTACGCATTATCTGCTTGATAACTAGTTTCCTGTCTTTGGGTGTTCAGAGAAGTCATGTTTCTTCAGCTCGAGTAAAGTAGCTTGAAACGCGTTTTGTACTGTTTTTAACAAAGTGCAATTGTGGAGACAGGCCTATGTCTGCAGTTAAGGTGCCTGGATATAGAGAATGGGACTAAACAAGCAGCTCTCAATTTAAGCATTTATGGACTATGTTCTTTCCCATAGAGTTTGAGGAGCTTCTGTATCTGCAAGCTAGTGGCAGCCATTTAGATTGTCATCAGATTTTTTATCTTCAGACAAGGTTGGCCGGTGAGTCAGGATGTACCTCCTTGCTGTTGAAATTGACAAGAAAATTTGCCACAAGGCAATGTTTCATGTCTTGTTTTGCATTAAAATGTTTCTCAAATAAACATAGCAATTATTTGGCAGTTGCCTTGCTGTCTGAATACAATACAGTTGAGCAATACTTGGGCAACCAGTCCTCCCACAGTACCTCTTCCAGCCCCTGCATACTATAAAATAAACCTTTCCAGAAAAACTGCATCTTTAGAACCCACAGCAACATTCCTCTGCACAGTCATACCTTTCAAAATGCCTGTCAGCAGACCTTCTCTGGTTATTGATGAATAGATGATTTGTCACTTTGCAAGCCCACTCACAAATTTAACATATCTGGCTTGATGGTCAGTGAAAGAAAAATGAAATGAAAAATTACAGTGAAATGAAAAATGTGTGGAAAAGTGTTTTGTAAGAAATGAAAGAGTAACACTTGTTTGGGCAACACTTTTGTTCCTCAAAAGTAGAGACAAAACTGATTGCATTGGATTGAAGAGGCCTTACTGTTTTCCTTCTCCCTTTCCTGCAACCCATTACTCTCCATATCCTTCCATGTCTTTAGTGTCATGGATAGACAATTTATACTAATACTCCTAGTTCTAGCTTTGTACTTAGAGTTATTAAGCCAGTATGAAAAGGCACAGCTAACAGAACCAGTTCCTCCATTGCACCAAAATATTCATCAGATATGGAGTCAAATGCCAGTGACAAATACCAGTGCTCCTGTAAGATTGGAAGTTGTAGTACATAGAGCATAAAATACAATTGTTTCATTTTCCCTGCTGTTTGATGTTATTTCCGCATAGAACCCCTGTAATGTGAGAATGTTGGATGTGTGGCCTTCCAGAGATTCCCCTGCCAGGTTGTTTCTGAAGCCATCAGTGTTAGGCATGCCACACCTGGGTGCCACTTCAGTCATCACAGAAAAAGAATGTGAGGACAGACAGAGATACATTCATGAGCAGGGCTCATGGCTGTGTAGGGCGGCCAAATTACACACTGCCACAAGTGTGGTAGTTGGTTGCGTGTCAGTGATTATTGGTACTGATGTGATTAGTGGTGATCAATGTGATTGAACTTGAGCTTGAAAAAAATTGCATATATGAAGACTTTGCTAGGCTGGGGTAATGTGAATGTGCACTGGGTGGTAGATAGATGTCTAGATGAATGTCTAGTGATTTGGGTGATTTGTGTTGTACACTGCAAATAAAAGAACACATTCAAATGTCATATAATTATTCAATATATATTTGTAAAAAAATAAATACAAGAACCCACCGGTATAAAATGAAGAAATTGAGAAGAGAGTCGATGAATTTGGTTAGGCCCTTTTAATTAAATTATACATTGTTTAATCACATTTTGCAACAATGGGAATGAATGAAAAAGTATCCTTTTCTTTTAATTTAATTTGATGAGCCTGTTTTTCCTCCAAAGAGTACTGTCTAGGATAGCTAAATCTAAGAAACATTCCTGAACTCCTATGTAGTATAAAATAGTCTATATAAGTCAGCAAGTCCAAGTTACCTGTCCAAGCCATGATGCTGAATGAACTAATCCCATACAACTGTGTTTGGCTTGGTACGTGCTAAAGAAATGGCCCACAGCCAGACAGCATAATCCACTTTGCTACACACAAGGTCAGTGTGGACAAGCTGCCTTGTTTCCTTTAATGTTTATACAAATCTGAAAAGTATGGTTCATGCCAGAGAGAAAGTGAGGGGATGGGATGAATTGTAGGGTAAAGATGTACGGCTTCTCAACGAAGTGCTCAACTCAAATGCATGATGCTAAATGGATTTAGTGCTTCAGAAAGGTGTTAGGCCTTTCTGTTCCCTAGAGACCTAGATGAAGCCTGTGATGTGTGATTTGCTCACCTGTGCAGTGTGCAGGCATTGTCCCCATTTGTCCTTGCTCTGTGATAGCTCTGCCTTGTCCCTTGCCTTAGAAGTATGACTCACAAGCTCTACAGATGTGCGGTCCTGAACTGATTTTGAATGCAGCATCCTCTGCAGCCTGGGGTGGAACCCCAGTTGGCACACTGTTGCTGTGTCTTACTGTAGCCAGTTGGTTACCCTGGAAGGATAGTTTTTAGATGGATTTCAGAAGAACTGCCTGCTCACTGTTTTAAGGTGAAGGTCAGGGAGCAATCCTAATGAAATTAATTAGGAGAGGTAGTGCTTTACAGGTTGCTATTTTTTGTAAAAGTGTACAATCTTCAATAGTGACAGGAGAGTGATTTCATTCTCTTGTGATTAAGAAGAGGATGAAACAGAAAAGCTGGGCAAAATATCAGCTTTGTTTCTGTCATCTTGCACCAGATCATGTGAAAAAGTGATTCTTCCTGGGCATTTGATTTTATTCAGTGTATTTAATAATGTTCTAGAAAAAAATTGTGCCTTAATTTATATATTTGGCTAAATTGTTTCAGGTACACCAAAGCTTTTAAATTATTCTCTTTTGATAAATTCAAGAGACAAGGCATGACTCTAGAAAAAAAAGGTATGTTCAATAGCCACTTGAATGAAATTCCCATTCTGTCCTTCAGGCAGAATCTAAATCCTAATCCTAATCCCAATGTTTGAACAGACATGACTCCCAGGGGCAAGCAGATGACTGGTTTACACATGCCTTTCACTGACGGGTTTAGACAAACAGGACGTTTTATTTGGTGTCAGCGTCATTATTTAAATGCAGAATTGTGAATATTTGAGATGGCTCTCACTTCTCCAATATCAAACATTTAATTATCTGACAGAGGGAATACCATTTCCACAGACTGGGGTTAACTCGTGTAATATACTGTAGGGTGGAAACCAAAGTTCATCTTACCTGTCGAAATAGCTTGTTCATGAGGTTGTTCTTCCATCTGAGGTGTTACATTTCATTATTTCAAGATGGTTTTAAGTTCCTTTTCATTTGATCCACAAGTAACAATTACTGGTATTTGTTATCAGCCTGTTTGGATTCATCATTACTGTAGAGTATGTATTTCTTTAATTAGATTATGAATATAAGTAATCTATTTTAAAAAAATACAAACTCATGTAAGTTTTGAAACATCAAATTGCATTCTTGTGGTTCTAGATTATGGAACAGTCAGTTGGATAATGATTTGTATATAGAATTGTCAGACTGTCTGTAGAAATAATACAAAACAGAAACTACTGAACATGGCATTTATTTCTCAGTTTTTCCATATGTTGTATTGTTTTACTTGTTGGCAATTCAGTAAGAAAAGACTCAAAATGCTTTATGAATGAATACTAAAAGGCTGTAATTTTTGTCCGCTGCAGAGCAGGTCTGTCTGGTCCTGAATCTAAAGCAAGTGATACATAGCTATGGGTTCCCTGTGAGCTAATACAGGGAGCAGCAGTTGGCTGTGCACCCCAGTGATCTGTGGTCACCCCAGACAGCATGAAATTTAACTACTGGCATCCTGACTCTCTGGTAACATTTCCGATAGCTTCTCAGTTCCCTAGGCTAGAAATTGTTCTTTGCTAAAGGCCTCTCTGACACAATGACACATAATTACAAACAGAATCCAATCCAATGAACATCCGGGGTCTCACTGCATGGTGATAAATGCCTTGTTTTATTACTGGTCTCTGATTGGTCAACCAGCGTTGCATGAGTTTGACTTTTGGCCTCGCTGCGTCTGTTTATCTGGGCTGGTCCAGGAAGAAACATATCTGCCATTGTTATATTCTTGGCAGTGACTCAGATAATTGCAAACAAAGTGACACCTGCATGAAAGCTACTGCAGTTATGTTAAAGTGAACATAGCTGAAAGCTGCCAGTGGGGATATCAGTCTTTGTGGGGATTGATATTTGCACAGTTGTATGTTCTTTAAGAAGTGAATATACGTGATGATATCTCTTCTTGCAGATGTGATTATGTGCATTGGAGGTACATCAAATCTTGTGCTGTAAATGCCTCTGTTTCAACATGTCCATATTAACTGATGGAATAAGCATGCATTGAAGCTATGCATAAGGCATTGACACCAAAGCTAATTACATACTCATTTATCCACATCACTTATTCTTAGTCCGTGTGCCAATGTGAAAAACATGCATTTACTGTACCTATTTAGAGCATATGTGTGGCATAATGGCCATCCTCTCTTTCAAATTATTTGCAATTACTTTCTAAACAATATTGGAATGTAGGACAAAGGTTTGTGTATTAATGCAAAAATACTATGAAACACAATTTGGTATTGACCATATTGTCTATCCAGTCCTTACTTGAAAGACAACATTTTTTTTCATACATAGGCCCCGCTGACAAGCATAGGCTACAATCAAAGTCAAAGCAACCAGTGCCAACTCACTTGCCTTCATATATTAGAGATTGGTCTAAAAAAGATTAACACTGCCTTCAATATGCATTCATACTCATGATTAAATAAGAACAAAAACATTCTATTAAAATGCAGACCTACGTGCTAGCCAAGCATGTAGTCTGAGGGACAATCTGAGACCGAAACTTCCAGCCGACCTACCTGGTCGTGGGTTACTTCAGTGTCACCCAAAGTAAGCATAAGGATAATTACGTTAAGTAGGGCCTAAGAGTAATTGCTCAGCCGCTTGACACTAGAATGGGAAACATCCCGTTCCTGAGAGAGATGAAAAGGGTAATCATGCGACATGCTTCAAATTCTTTAGCGGGGGATGACGTGCACCGCTCACATTTTCATCTGTGCTCCTCTGAACAGCTGTCGAACGGCATGGAGCGATAAACGAAAGCAAAATGTGCTTCAGTTCACCACAAAATAGTAATTACGATTGAATTGAATAGCATTTAATATATGATTTTAGAATTTATTTCAAAACGCGTCGACCTGTGTATGTAAGCAGGCTAAATAAAAACAGCGAAATGTCTATCAGCCAATATAAAAAGTCAGATTAACAGTGGGCTGTCAAAATCTTTGGTAGAAATTGAATATCTGATGACGGTGAAATGACTGGAAAATTATTCAGCAATTCTGAGTTTTTGTTTTCCTCATACGCAGACACACACGTTACAAATACAGTGCGGCCTCATAATGGGGGAACACATGATGTGTGTTCTGATGGTCGCATGATTTAAAGAAGAATCCGTGAGGACCACTGTGTATCCTTAACTTTGCGCAATTTTGCGTGTTTTTCTGTTGAGTACAAATAACATATTTAGGCCTACGTGTTTTCCTGCTTCGGTATGTAAACGTGTATTTTTGTAATCTCATGAACATGAAATGTTAAAAACTTGAAAAAATCAGCTTGCCCAAAGAAGGTTTAACCTAATGCATTGCATTATTTGCTTATCAGACGGTCTTATCTGGGAAACGTATGTACATAGCATGTATTTATTAATAGGGCTGGTTACCTGCTGAAGCAATTCAGGGTGAATACCTTGATCAAAGGTCGCCTAGTAGTCTTGCAACTGGTGAGCTGAACCTTACAGTGAACATGAACAGTCCATGATCATTCAGTCCCCGCTAAGGTTTTACTGTTCTGACGGAAAACATTCTGGTCCTTCTGACTTGCCAGACATAAATTCTGCTTGGCATAGAGTCGTAGAGCGTCATTTATTTATAAATGAGTCCTAAATGCTTTTCTTAATCCCCATTTGCATGCTGTCGCTGCAAGCAATTGACCTCATGGGGTGTGCATTATGTGCCCGGAGCTCTTTAATTAAGTTAATATACACAACAGTGTCGTCTTACATGTTTGAAAATGTGACACAATGGAGCATTTTCAGGCTTGGGGAGGCAGGGGGCTAATTAAATCATGCTGTTCTAATGGAGATCCCATGATCCATTGAGGGTTGCCTTTGAAAGACTTCCACGCAATTTGTACCAGTTGCATAAATTGAACATGAACAATTGGGATGCTTTTTTGGATGAGCGGTTTACACTGTGGTGTATTTGGCAATCTCCCTGTAACGTTAGCAACCTAGAAATGATTACGAACAACCTTTTTTTTTTCAGATGTATTACCTCGTTCCGTGGTAACAGAGCATGACCTGTTTGTGGCTGCCATGAGTACCAGAGATAGCATTGTAGGCCTACATTTGCAAATTGTTTTGCATTAAAGTCTGTTGCATTAAAGTCAGTTTAAAGTACAGTAAGAGTCTCTACATAAATGGATGGAAAATGGATGAATTTTCAAAATGTGCACTGGACAGTGTTGGACAGTGATCTAACTGTATAATCTGAGTGTCAGGCTCAAAACCCAACTGCTAAACTGATATGAAAAATACACGACTTCTTTTGAGCTGTTTCGGTGGAAATCCGGTCGTAGAAAAGTGACTGTATGCTGCCTCGAATGAGTGCCGTGTCAGCAAATGGGAAATTGCGCGTTCATGGATTAAAAAAAAAATTCACCCGAAACAGACAGGAAAACAGTGTTTATAATTGGAATAGTGGCTCTTACGAGCACGCAAATTGTTGAAATGCGTATGGTGATCCCTAGAGGGGTGAAAACGTCTTTTAATTCACTTTACCACAATTCGCGGTTTTTCTCTCCATACAAAACATACTTTGGAAACATTTACTCTTTTATGCCACATGTCGCGCACATATCAGCGTGCTAGAGTACCCCTAAAGCTGTTGTCCGTTGCTGACATTCCAGGGAGGAGGCTGCAATTGCCACGTCCTCATTCTGTGTCGCACTGAACGCAGCGCGACTGCCCTCCCAGCTTGCTCAACTTGAAGTCGTTTTTCCCCTCCCTGGTTCCCGTCGTGCCAGGCGTGCCAGGCACCCTTTCAGCCCGCCGCCTGGCAAACACCTGCGATACGTGATACACTTCCAAACCTCTTCTCTTTTCCTTTTTTTTGGTCTCCGCCTGATTCCGTATCAGCCAAGGTGCCGCTTTTTAGAAAATGCGATGGTCCCGTTTGAATAAAAAGATCTCATTACGTCGTTCCCCCGATAACTGCAGAGCTCTTGAGTTTCAGATAAGCATCTTCAATTCAAGTACTAAATGCACTCCGGCATCATTCTCTGTACTATTGTGTATTTGTGTTACTGAGTGAACAAAGCGCCTCAATGTAAGTGGTTTTAAGCAGCTGTTAGCATTGTGAAGGCAGATTGTTTTATTAACCAAGGGGAAATAATAAGCTACATGGACAGCCGTTGAAGTATTTACGAGATTCATTCGAAATGCGAAAAGTTGAAGAGCTTAGGCATTGGAGTGGTCAGAAAGGAATAGAATTAAAAACCTTCCCCACGGAGTAGGTCTCAATGTGTGGAGTTCGTGTTTAATCTTCAGTTAGTTTTGGACAGATCCAACTCAGTGCCCGTGAGAATGACTTTTGTTTCATAAATTTCACCATATTTTATGCACGCAAAATGTACAGAATCCTAAGCACTACCTTCAGTCAGCAGTGGAAGTTTTGACTGAATTACAGTCAGTACTGTGGGTTTTTCTACATTGGTCTCTCCAATCAATTCCATTCTCTGGGGTCAGCATTCAGACAGGTTGTGGAGGTGCCTCTCATTAATCACAAAATTAAGATGTGGGATGGGATTTTAAGACTTCCTAATTAAGTGACTAACCTATCATTAAATAGTTACATCCTGGAAACATCCGGGACTGGCTTTGCAAAGGGTGTGCACAAAGTTCCACATCATCGAGTCTGACGAGTAAAACCACGTAATTTTTAGCAATGTGTACAGTACCACCTAGTGGACACAATTTTTAATGCGACAAACTAAGCGTAATCTTTGATGTCAGCTTTATGTGCTGTAGAATGAACTGGTTTCACTATAAAGTGTGAGATAAACATGTTTGTATTGCCCACGATGCGTAATAATGATTTCTTCATTCACAGTAATGATTCGGAGTGGATTTTGACCGCGAGACGAGTGATGCTGGTCAAACTAATTTGCCGTGGAATCCGTCAGCCCCATTTTTGCTGCAGCTTCATTCACTGAGCAGCACATTTAAAGTACTGTCGTCGCAGTGTCTTTGGTAAGTGTGAAATCTCTGTTATTCAAATTACTGGCGCTATAAATGGGCAAATTTGTTTTGTAGTTCCATATGGGTGTTGGGAATAGCAAATTAGCATGAGATATATCCCATAAGTAATCTTGCAAGAGAGACAATACATTGCTTACTTGAAATGCGCATTATACATCAATAACATGCACCTTGGAAAAACTGGCCAAGTTTTAAAATGATATATATCACGTGTTTGGGGTTATGTGACTACACTAGTACAAGTGCATTGGGAATAATTCAGCATAATGGCTTGAACTATAGCTGAGCTGGAGCTGTAAATTGTATACAGCACAACAGATTATTGTGGCAAGCTGGGGTTCCATAACATAGAAGAAAGAGGCACATTTAAATGCTTGCTACTGTTCTCTGTTCTATTTTTCAAAACAGCACACAGACAACCACTTACCATACAGCCAAGGAAGGGGAAAGGGGAAGGGAAGTCAGTAAACAGCAACACAAACCACTTAATGGTGGCACCCTACCAAACCCAAACAAACATGGACAATGAAAGCAAAGGACTTAACTAAGATAACCAATACAAACGATAATTAAATAAACACATAACTAAACAGTTATTCAGCAACAAAACTGCAAATGGTGCATTGACCAGGAATTATGGGTAATGCTCTGCGGGTAACTCCCAGCTCGCTGCATTATTTTTCGTTTATCCATGAGGCATCTCAGGCTTTGGCCACTACGGTGAGCGGATGCTCGTCTCCAGGGTCCCTGGAGCTCGTCTCCGTGGAGACCGTGTGATCCATCGCCAGTCGCATGATGTCCCGCCAGGTATTCTGCTGTCTTCAGAGATTTGCCTAACCAGTTGGATTGCAAATCAGTCCATCCAAAGAAAAACGCTTGTGAGCAGTTAACCCTGTTTTATGCTCTTTGACTGGCTTTGAAGGACACCAGTGTGAGTCTTTGAAGATAGTATTTTCATATCAGAACTAAAATTTTATCTGTCTGGGATATGGTCTTCACTGTAGAAAACTACAGTTGTTATGGTTCACTGCTCTTGTGGTGAGTTATTCTCTACAAAGACTTTTACTGTAGATGTACACTAGGACACCCCCTTCCATTAAACTCAGGCTCAGATCGACCAACTACAGCCAATGAAAGGAAAGGGGTCACAGAGGACCCTTAAATGCTTGACCCAAAGGCACACTGTTTGCTAGTTGCTATGGGAACATCACTGGCTTTTGAGAAGCAGGCTGGCAGGGACAAAGCCCCCCTTGGACTGGAGTATCAGCCTCTTGCTGTGGTCTGAACCAATCTAAACTAAACTAAGAAAAAATACCGTTATTAACATAAACTTTATTTCCAATAGTGTGTTTTATTAATGATTCAATGGAATCAACCAAAGTCTTACATTTTTCAAATAACAAATTTATTTCCCCAAAAAGTCTTTTCCTGTAAATTGTGGTGAGGTTAGTGAGTACATCTGGAGGGATTTTTGACCATTCCGCCATGCAGAACTTTGCAAGATCATTGATAGCCTTAGGTTTGCACTTACGGACTGCCCTCTACAGTTCAGACCACAGGTTTTCAATGGGATTTAAGTCCGGAGACTGAGATGGCCAGTGCAGAACATGGATTTTGTTTTCACTTAGCCATTTCTGTATGGATTTTGATTTTTGATGTATGTTTGGGGTCATGATCCTGCTGGAAAACCTACCCACATCTAGCCATCTACCCAAGTCTCATCCTCCTAACAGAGACAATCAGGGTTTCTGCCACAATTTCCTGAAACTTGGTGGAATTCATTTTGCCATTGATCTTAACTAGTGCCCCTGGACCACTGGCAGGAAAAACATCCCCAAAACATCAATAACCCACACCCATATGTGACAGTGGGTATGAGGTACTTCTCCTTGTATGCATTGCTCTTTTGCCACCAAACATGCAGATGGTGTGTATGGCCAAAAACTTCAATTTTTGGTTTCATCTGACCATATCACTCTCTTCCAATCATAATTCCAGTGATGTTTGGCAAACTCCAGATACGTTTTTGTTTCTTGTGCTCAGTAAGGGCTTTCTTCGTGCAACCCAAAGAGCTTGTTGGTATGGAGGTGGCATCTTATGGTTGTTTTTGAGACATGATCACCCCAAGATGCACCCAAGCTCTGCACAATTATTGAACCGTTGTCCCCATCACTGCACTTTTGAGCATTGTTACTTTACTGCCTTGTCCAGAAGGCAACATTACCCCACTATCACCTCTTCAAGGAGCAAGCTAGCTTTCCTGTAAGGTCTCTCATACAAGAGGAACCAAACCCAGCTCCTCTTAGCTACAGCCATTTTGCAGAAGCAGGCAACATGGCAACATGACTATTGCCTTATTTATGCAGTGTCTCCAGCATCCAAAGGAACTGTGGCAGAGGATAACAGCATATATTACATGAGAGTGAAATATCATTCTTTTATTGTAAAGCATCATTACATGTTTTTGTAAAATGATTTTACCTCAGAAATGCTGCAGATCAATGTTTCTCACTCCTGGTCCTAGAGCACTGGGTTTTTTTTTTATTTCAACTGATTAATTTAATGTGACAGAGCTGATGATTAAATACTGATCTAGATTTGAGGCATTTTTACAGTTATCTGCTTTGAGCCTTTTGCGTCAGCAGTAAATTGTTGAGGGATGTTTGTAGATCACCCATCTTAACCACTAGAATAATCTATCTGATGAGCAGTTGGAGAGACATCTGGCTGGAACGAGAAATGATCCCCACTGAAACAAGGTATGGTCCCAGACCAGGCATGATGTAGGTAGGCATTAGCCCTCCAAGATCTAATGAAAGTCTGCAGAATTTCAAGGACTTGCACTGGACTACAACAGATAAAATACCATTTTCATTGTGCATTCTAGTCTACTCGTGGTGGAGCTGTCCACTGAGCTTGGTGTGAAAACAGTTTTACTTGAGCAATCACCCTATTGGGCTTAGCATTAATGCTCAAAACCTGCTGTTACTTGCACAAGATCCTGTAGTATCAATGGTGTGGCATGGAGGGTCAGCACTAGGAAAACTCATATCCTTACTGTTTTCCATGCTTTCACTAGAAATATGCCAAACATGACAACTAAAATAGTAGTTGCACTTTCAAGATACATATTGCATAAGTATTGTGTACTATATGCAGATAAACGACAGCAAGAAAATTAATCTTGACAACGGAGTGTAATAAAGAGTGTAACTTCACAATAACTTCATAAAGCATACATAACACCTTCATTGGCAGTGCTAATACAAGCACACAATGATATAGAGCATGTTATGAATCCATGCTACATCACTGCATGTCAACTGTAATAAGGTGCGCCATTTGCTTATAACTGCTTCAGTGTTACAGCCATATTTATGACAGTGTTACGAATGCTTTACAAAGCCCTTACAAAGTTACGCTTTATATAAAGTGTGGCGGCATGGGGGGACCAACTGAGAGTGCCCTGCTCTGTCTTTGAGGGCTGGAGGTGTGGAATCTTCCAGGAGACGTCTCAGGAAACAGGACACGGCTCATCATCTTGACACCCCCCCATCCCCCTCCAGCTTTGTCTGTTGGCACCTGATAACGCTGCCACGATCCGTTCCCCCTCCCCTCTCTTTGGTGCATTTACAGAACAAGAGCACCAGTCCTCGTCCCCCGCGTGCCTTCACAGCTGAGACCCTGATAAATGTTCCCCTGCCTGGCGTGTAAAAATTATTTTTTTCAGGTAACTAAAATGTTACCTATTTTGACAGGTAATTTTTCAACTTTTCAATTTCAAGATTCCTTACCTGTACTGTTGTAATTATTAATGCTGAAAAGTTGATTTGCTTTAATAACCATGAACATAGAGCTAATTTGAAATTACTTCCACATCTCTGTGCAAATGGCCTTTGCTCATTCTTCAAACCACACTTTTAAGCGCTTTGTATACTGAGCTGTTTCTGTCTTTTTGTATGGAAAGACTATGGGTCCAGCTTAGCATGGACCCATAGTCTTTAGCTCAATTAGCACATCATATCTATTGCTGTCACAAAAGCGGGTGACGCAGGAGAGGGTGAGAGAGGACACATTCCATAAAACTGACATTAGCTTTGCTGTAGAACCTACATGTCTTAAATGGCTTCAGGGCATTCACCTCTTTAAACCTTGAAGGGCCATATGGAGACTCAATAAAAAGTGGTCTGTTGCAGTGAGTCAAATGTTTATTCATCACTCATGCATTAGGAATGGGGATTGACACATGCCAATATCAGAGCATTCCATGCATGTGGAGGGAAATGGAGGTTTCTCCCCTGTGACCGTTTCCCTGCTTTTTTCAATATGCATACTTACCGGTAAGATAAGAAACACAATATTAAACTTGACTTTTGGTGAAGTTACCCTTTAAGATATTTTCCTCAATCTCATTTTAAGGACCACTTCAATATTATTGCTTTATTTTGGTTTGTTGACAGATGCACTTATTCAAGGTGAAACATTCAGCACTAGAAAACAGAAATTCAGAATATAGTGAATATATAACATACTAGTGAGAAACAAATTAAATTTACCAAATTAAATCAAGCTCAGCAAATAATATAAGCATTCTGCATGATTTATGGGGTAACCACTACCTATAATACCCAGATGTTAAATCAATTACCCAATTGGAAAATTATTTATTAACCATTAAGTCATTTCACAAAAAGCACAACAACAAGGGTACCATCAGAGTCCTAGTCCAACCGTGGTTTCAGTTGATTTCACTGTGCAGCTAGAGACAGGCAGGCCTCCACTTAGCTGTGGAGGGGAGAGGCACATGGACAGACAGACAGCAGGACAGGGTTCAGGAAGGGGTGTAGACAGAGGTGAACATCTAAGTCCACAGAGAAGAATGGCAGTATGTGTTGCAGCCTAGCTCCACAACTTTGAAATGCATGCTGAAGTTTGGCAGGAATGAGGAGATGGACTGGATGTTCTAAAAAGTTTGTGTGTTCTACCCCTTTCGTGCATAGGGTCAGACCAGTGTGATTAACCCTTTCACACACGCGGTCAAACCGGTGTGATTAGAACACTAGATTTGAAAATTCTAGCTAATGTTAACTGTGATAGAACCGTAATTTAACATTACAAAGTATAGCAAATGTGGCAGTGAAAACTATGAGAAGCTTAATAACGCTAATGAAAACATAACGAACCATGTAATGTAACACGCGCTGCATAGCATAAGTCACGTACGAAAGGGTTAATAACCAAGATGAGATCATTTCAAATGTGTCCCTCTTTCTTAACCAAATTCATGCAACTGAATGCTCACACATAAGTCCAGAATCCAGAATACAGCTCTCCATTTCTCTGAAAACACATCAAAAGACATGCACATATCCTGTTTAAACTCATCTTAATTAAAAAAAAAAATACAGGAGTTATTGGGAAGGGAGAAAATCAACCAGGCAGCATTGTTCTGGAGGTTTTGAAAGAGTCAGAGAGCATTTTCATGGAGACCTGAGACAGGGAGCAGGAACAGTCCAGGCAGGAGAGCTCTGGGGCCTGGACCATTGGCTAGAGTGGATGGAGAGAAACAGGAAGAAGCTGTAGAGAAACAGGAAGAGTAAAGAATTGTGGGTCTGTGCCCCATTGGGCTGTGACAGTATGATCAACTGGACACTCTGACTTTCTTGTCTGGGAATTGTCACCAAGATGGGTTTCCATGGAGACGCTAAAATGCTGGACCAATAAGAGCCTCGCTGACAAGATGCAGCCATTCTGATGTGGACGAGTTGCCCTTGTGCCGGTTCAACGGCTATATGGGATTGTCCCTACAATGGCTTCCCCCCAGAAAAGCAGATCATCAATAAAATATCAACTTTTTATTCCGTTCCTCATGGATGGACGCAATCCCTCTCAAGAAAAGAGGAGGTACGGAAAAGAAGTGACATTTTCGACAATAACAACAAATTGGGCAGCTTTTTGTTGTTGTTAGTGTTGTTTTTCTAAAGCTTGCTTTGCCTTGAGAAAATGGCACATTCATTTCGCAAACCACTGATCTGAGGGATATCTGCCGTCCTCCGCGTTATAAATATAAATAACATTTATGGTAAACATCGATGGCAGCGGCATCAGCGGCAGACATCACCGAGATAAATAAACTATGAGCGCCTGGAGCCGAGGGCTTTCAGAAGCACACGGCGAGGAGAGACCTCGCGTTCCAAACTCTGTGTCCCACAACTCACCACCGATCCCCACGCGCTGGCTGCTGACAAGCCTGCCCAAACTTCCCCTGGGGGTCGTCCGCAGAGGAGCCAGCTCTGATTAAACTGAGGTCAGCGGGAGGTTGGTCATGTGTATCAGGACTTCAGCAGTGACAAATTAAGGGGGAAGGGGCTGCGGCGGTCCCCTGTGAAAATCAATCCAGCCACGTCCCACAAGGTCAAAGATCAAAACTGCCATAAAACATACTTGATACCTTTTCGATATGGTAAACATGCCATGCGTTATATGTAAATCAATGCAACTTCTGTACATTTAAATTTGCAGGCAGTGATAATATATTAAGTGATATGCCATTTTCCAATAAACATGCAACAATAGATGCACACAATTACGTATTGAAAATTGGCAACAGTTTATGACTTTGTGAATGTGCCAACATTCTGGCATATGCAAAAACCATGAACTCATTTAGATTTGATGACTTCACATTTAACTTTTTCATGAGGGTGGCATTATGTGGTAACCAAGGTCCTGAGCAGTTCTCCCATTCCACCTCCCATTTTCCAAAAAACCACTGGCATCGAGCCCTCCGAGTGGTGTGCGTTATCAAAGTCGGATATTCACACTGCTTCCAGGGGCAGGCAAAAACCACAGCTGTCTGCATTTTCCTGACCACGGCTGAGCAACTTTAAGGCTGGAGCATCAAAGGACTGCTGTGCTTTTTAAATGTTAACGCGGGGATTTTTTCCAAGGACGTCTGCAGTAAGGCAGAAAGCACTTCCGAGCATTTCTTCAAAGGATTCGTGCCACACCGGTCACATACCCTCTGAGAAAAGTCTACAGCCGGTGACAACCGCAGCTGGCACCGGAGAGGAGTCTGACACCATTTTAATAAATGACACCCCAGCGCCAGGCCTCACACACTGTAGCTGTTCTTTTCTAATCTTTCTCAGCTCTGAAAAAGAGGCACTTCTCTCTCCTGGGACAGGGAGGGTATTTCATGTGTGAATTCAAGGCTGAGGCCCCAGGAATGAGCAGGGTTCACAATAACTGAGGAGTCCTGCAGCTGAACTGCGCTTGTTTTAATGGAATGTTTTAATGAGGTGCTGAGGGAAGGATCCTCAGTAATATGCAACAAAATACAAAAATCCTAATGAACTCGTGTGCGGAATTATAAACAGCGCTGATAAAAGAATCCTACAAGACTCCTAGCGGAGCAAATGAATAAATCATAAAACGCACGACCGAGACCCACAACAAAAACCCTCCTCCTGAAACAATGTGTGAAAACACATGAGCTCTCTCATTTTGTGGTTACTCACATCTGAGAATGTAATGACTTCCAGGAAATTTAGACAGAAAGTGTCTGAGAGTGACCTAAATACAGATGTTTAAAAACAGCCTTTTTTCCTGCTGCGTCCAAATGCTCTGTGACACAGCAGCAACACGAAGGTTCCAGAGACGGGTTGATTAGCACTGACAATAAATCACATTCCAATTTGCCGCCATGACATTGCTTTTCTTATCTTAATGTAGCCGGGTGGGTGATCCGCTATGGAACTACACCAATCCAATCCCATGGCAAACATGTGGGTCATGATAGGCCTTCATAACATTAAGTAGACGTTTCCTTTTTGTCAGCAGGCCTAGGTTTTCACTCCTGCATCTGCACAATTAGAAGTTACTGTTAATGAAATCACACCTACTCTGGCAGGATCTGCTGACTCCACTTGAGATGTTGCTCTAATTAGATAAAAAGGCAAACGATCAGTTTTGCGTAATGTGAGAAACGTGTAATGCTAGAATACGTGCTAAGCGAGAACAGAGAGTGAGAAATGCAAGTGAGAGCAACACGTCTGTTCCCCCAGTGAACAGAGTCTTTTAACCTTTTTTTGACGGAGGATGCCACGGGACGTGAGACGTGGCACAGACGATGACTTATTTTACCTGTGCTATTGCAGGCGTCAAGTAAGCTAAACGGGAACACGAGAAGGGAACGCTCCACTTCTGTCACCGAGATCAGGCCCTACCAAGGACTTTCACGGCAGTAGCAAATAATTGAAACTCCATTGTCAGCACGGCGTGGGAAACATGGTTCAGTATGACGCCAGTGATTGCAATGCTGGAGGAGCACAGCTGCGAGGGAGAGTGTTGTCATAAACAAACACAAACATACCCGACAGCAGCAAACACTCCTAAGCCACCCTGCCAACGGGCTCTGCACCACAGATTCCTGCGATCTATTAAGACATTTTCAGCTGCATACAGAATGATGCTGTTCTTTAGCCATGCCATGAGCTTTGCATGTGACCAGGAACATTACATTATTACCGTCTGTTTGATCTGCAGACTGCAAGCAGACCCCCATCCTCAATTTCAGCTTTCATCAATTTATGAAGCTGGGTACTTTCAATTCAGGTTGCATATCCTTAATACAGTGCAAAGCATAAATGGGGATTTAACCTGGGATTTAAACCTATTACGTTCTGGTTACAATCAGTCCACAAAGAGATTTATCACTGAACGCATGCAAGAGAGAATATAAAAAATCTGAAGTCTCCCATTGATGCTGTCTTGAAAATGATTTTTTTTTGTTTCCATTTAGGAATAAACTTAAATTTTTAGTGATTTACTGATTGATACATTAACATGAAACCGTGATAATGTAATTTATGTCTTTCAGTGGATTTAACAAGCGGCAGTCATATTGTGTGGGACACGCGACACACTTGGCTTTGGCAATGCTCACAAGAGGAGGAAGCCAAACATGTTAACGGTGTGTCTGACTGTACTGGAAACAGCCCGGGTGAAGGAAGTTTATATTCTTCAGCTGTGCCACTGTTGAATTCTGTGCACATACGCACTTGCAATTCCCCTGACACAAACGAGTCGGCCCCTCCCGCGTCACACCTAATACCGCGGCAAGGGTCCGTGTTCAGATTTACATTCCAATCAGAGAGAAAATGACTTCGTTTTAAAAAGTTCACATTGTTGCCGGTCCTCCCCCCACCCCCTACCCCACCTGCCTCTAAATGGCTGGCACAAACCTTTTGCTAGGAGTGTAGCAACGCCACCCGAATATTTATACCTGGGAGCAGATGGCCCATCAAAGGCGTTTTTTTTTTGTTGTTGTTTTGCACGGAGAAAAGCAATCTTGTGCTTCTTCATCAGTAGCATTCATCCACAACCTTGAGATAGAGAAAAGATCATTAATACAGGGCAGGATGGCACAGCACAAGTCTGTGGGCCTTTGCTTCATTGACGGAGCTTCATTAATGCTGACCTTGTCTGTCTCTCAGTCGCCATGCAGCAGAATGAAAATCCCATTACGCAGGCAGGCGCACGACCGTGGCCAACCCCTTTACACCGTCAAAGCTCTCCTTCCACATGTCTTAAACGCCTGCATGTGCATTCGTCCAAGGACACAGATGTTAACAGGCAGCTGGAATGAACAGTGTTCGTGGAGGTAACCCCCCTGGCACCCTCCTCGGGTCCATCCCTGGGTCCGCCTCTGAGCCACGCCCCCCTGGCGTCACCGCGGTCACCGAAGTTAATCGGCGTCCGTTCCACTGGCTGCAACACAAGACACGAGGGGGAGAGAGAGCTCCCATGTCCTGTGTTGCAGCCCCTGGCTCACGCCACAGGTCACCTTGAGGCTCCCTCGGCTGCTCCACATTCCTGTGGAAAAAAAAAAAAGAAACAAGACCCGTTTTTTTGTTGCCGCTGGCGCACCATTGCGGACGCTCCTCGTTCATCATCGGGACTGAAATAACCTTTGAGTTTCACCCCCGCGTCCGAACTTGCCGGCGCGGCCGCGCGTAGCAGACACTTGGATGAGCGCCGCCGAGCCGGGTTTTCAACCTTCAAAACCCAGCCCCGTCATCCCACTGAATAAAGCTGCCCTACGTGTTGAGAAACAATGATGCAGTATGTTCGCTTTGCATCTCAGAAACAAACCTCGCCGTTTCGCATTCTGCGTTACTACCAACACTATGCACGGTCATAACACACAGAGTCATTGTGCTCAACAACAATGTCTCAACTGTGCCTCTGTGCAGCTTCAAAGCTAACAGAGGATAGCTGTCCTCTTAATTTGTTCCAGGCCTGAAGGGACGTTTTTCCGATTTACATTACACAGTCCAGCTCATTTCTTGAAGTTGTTCTTCTGATTTCATTTTGTCACTTCCAGCTACTTTCCTTTCTGGATGTGATGCAGAATGCAAAAGAGGTCTGGATGAGATTGCACCAGATGCAAATTTCACACTGAAAGTATAAAGACAATTTGTCTCATTAGAACAAATACTGCTGCAAATTCATGATGACCATTCTCATCAACTATGTTACATTATTGTCATTTAGCAGATGTTCTTACCCAGAGTGAATTACATAGGTTACAGTTTTTACATGTTATCCATTTGTACAGTTGGATATTTACTGAGGTAATTCTGGGTAAGTACCTCGCCCAAGGGTACAGCAGCAGTGCCCCCACAGGGAATCAAACAAGCAACCTTTCAGTTACAAGCCCTGCTTCTCACCACTGTGCTACACTGCCGCCCACTAATTGCAAACTGGACAACATACATCACTCAAGATATGCCACAGGTAACACCACAATGTTAAGGTTTGGACTTAGGTTTGGTCAGTTGGGAGTAAAATCTATAAAGAATGTTACACAGTACCTGGTTATACTGAATTTTCAATTTATATGCACCCCAAGTATTAATTATTTTTATTATTGTCACACATTTCAAAAGAAAAAAAATGTTTTGATTAAATTGCTCCCAAATATCAGCCAGCATCTCATATTAAAGCATGGTGACAGTCCATGAAAATAGTGGTATGACTGGGAAAATCCTATCTGGGTAGCAGTCCTTTTTCTTCAGCCCTGTTTTATAGAATAATTAGTAATTTCCTCTGCCAGTATTTCCTGCCAAGAGATTTTAAAGCAAAGATCTTGAAGTCTGCATGAATTTGAATTGTCCTACTGCAGAGCTGAGGTAAGCGGTTTGATATTGTTATTAATTTAGCTTATCGTCAGGTTTCGGGCTTCTATGGGAATTAGCTGATAAGAATCCTGACAGAAAATCTTTCCATAATGCATAATGCCATCAGCATAGTTTAGTCACATGTCCAGCGTCAAAAGATTTCATTGGTCTGGAAATCAGAAAATTCATTGGCCATGTCTGCTGTGACCAGACATGTATCTGATTCAGGGAGTAGGCCAGCATGTCTGCCCACTTTCTCATTCAACATTTTAATGCCTGTAGCTGCAGAAGAATTACAGGGAAACTGCTGTGTGCCTGTGATCAGAGATTTCAAAGAGGTTTGTAAAACATCCCTTATGCTGATTTTATCAGAGCAAGACAAGAAAAAGTCTTACGAGCCCTTAAAAGAATTCCACCTGACATATTCCAAATAAGGAATTTCACAGAGCACAAGACCAACTGAAATTCCACTGATTGCCGCAGACTGAAAAAGCATACCTTTTCTCGGTTATGACAAAAACCAACTATGAACATATCGGCTGTGACAGAACTGCTTTGTTAGTTCTTGAGCCCTGCTAAAGAATTTTTCATATCCTGCTGTGAGGAATTCTTCCAACAATTTCCCCAGTTTTTCTCTTTCTTTGGGCTAATCTCTCCCCCCATCCCCCAATCCTATGGGGGAGTAATCCATTTCACTGTTATTGTGATAGAAACCAATTACCCAAACCTGTCTCAGCCTGCTTGTGAAGCTCCAGGACTGTGTGCTGTGCGATGATAGCTGCCAAGGACAGCCAGAGAAGGTGAGAGGAGAGCGGAGTCGGGAGGGCAAGCAGCTCCCCATCCGCTGCCAAGACAGAAGGGCAAAATTGAGACCTCACGTCAGGCACAGGCAGCTGTGCGGGCAGAAGGCTTTTAGGCTGTACAATTTCAGCCCATTTCACTCTGTGCATTCATATCATGTCCTAATCGAATGAAATTATGGCTGCCACACGATCGGATCTTTTCAACATTCCATCTCGTTCACCATAGTCGTGGAACTAAGGGTTCACAAATGAGGCCAGGTGTGGCCAATGTTACAAATACTGTTTAAAGTTACATTACACATTACAGTCACTGCATAAGGGCTTGATAACATGTTTCATTCATTGAGCATAAAGTTTATTTCCTAATGGTGACTATGGTTACTCGGTACCTGATTATATTTTATCAGCTTTAATGTGTTCTTTACCTCTTTTTACTGCTTTGTCTGACAACAAAAAGACAGTCTATATCAGTTTCTGAGAAACATTTAGTAAATTGCAAGTGTTTAGTAAATTAAATTGGTTTATTCTTTAATTCTTGAGAAGAATGTATGACATATTTTTTCCATCAAAAATGCCCCCTAATATTAGCCTGTGTCCTATACAATGATAGCATAATTAATCACCAAATGACTGTCAGCAGGATGTGTAAAGCGCACATCAGTTCATATACTGAAGGGTGTCCCTGTCATTCTGCTCACACTTTAAAAAAGTCATTGTATTCCAAACAGTACAGTAATTATCTTCTTCAGAAATCAGAGATACACAGTGACACTTAAAGGATTTACAAAATCTGGACTCAGCAGCTGATAGCCATTAGTTGAGCCTACAGCGAGCTAGTTACCCACTGGCACACGTTATATTTGCAAAGCACCATAGAGTATCATTTATGATGTAAATAATATTGGCAAATATGTCACAATATAATGAATTTTCCTGGCGACTACTATCATACATGTTTTTCTTTGGGACAACAGTCGTCAGGACTGCTGAGAAGATAAGATAAACACTTTTATCGGTCTATTTCAACTGTTAACTTACTAAATAACTATTTCTGCAACATATAGTTTAAATTCGAAATAGTTTAAACTGCAATGGTTGGCTGAATTTGCTCTTTTAAACCCTTTTGCTGTATTATGAAGCTTTTGTTGATGAATGTAGACTTGGTAAACATTAGATCATTAGATTAGATTTGTAAAACTATACTGTAGTGTCAAGAAACACCTAACTGAAATGTGATATATTCAGTACTTCATTACTTTGGGGTTGATTTGTCCTGTTTCCATACTAGGAACTCAAACAGTGTTTATAGAACATTTTAAGAATAAAAACACATCCCATGGCAACAGTTTTTGATCAGTTTTGCCCTTGGAAACATTTTGGATTTTATAAATAATTGAGATGTTCTGGTGTGTATACAGTATTTAAAACGACCTATTAGAATTCACAGCCATGAACAGAGGAAATGCACTGCCCATTTAATGTGATGGGATGGGACGGATGTTCTTTTCTGAGGATAATGTCAGGGTAGGCAAATAGAACCATCCTGACGTATCCATTCTACGGTTTTATAACCTTAATTCAGCCCAAAGGTTAAGAGGTTGCATAGGGGGTGCATAGACAAAATGACCTTTCACATCCACATTCATAGAAGATCAACCCTGAGGCTTCATGGCTTCGAGATTCATGTGCTTATAGATTCCAACACGCCGGCACACTGCCTTCTTCAGTGAAACAGTATTATTCTGAAGGCAAGCTTTTTTTTTACACAACTATACATAACTGCTAAATGTCGCCACAGGTGTGCATGATAATTATAGAGGAACTGCCAAGCCGTGCCTCTGTTTTCAGCGAAACTAATGAGATGTTAACTGGGAATAGATAATCTGAAAGGAAAGGAAATATGCAATTTAAGTGTGAATCCACACATAGTTCAGCCTGTGCAGTCTTTCCATAAGGAAATCACATAGGTGTCAAGCAGACTCAAATCTACCATGGCCATGATCATCTGGAGGAGCAATGACCTTCAGTGAGGACTCTGTAACATATTATATGTACGGTATTGTTCAGCTACACACATCCACCCTAATAATCAATGCCATAGCCTTCTGCTTGCAGCAGTTGGGACTATCCCATAACAGAGGTGTCAAAACTAACACAGGCTCATAACTTGGTGAGGGATTGACATGTTTGGTGAGAAAATGATTGTGTGTTGGCCTCCAAAAACCAGCTTCCCTGCTGTCATTGCCCAGAACATGCAAATATATCACAAGATAAATGTTGATAAGCATCATCCTGAAAGCTGCCCGGTCTGCCGTCCAAGGCAGCACATATTAATAAAGACCAGACTACACAGCATGCCGTGCACAACCCACTACACATTAATAAAGCCGGGACACGGTAGGCCATGCACTATACCCTACACATTAATAAAAACAAGATACTGCAGTAATCCATATAGTACATAGTACACATTAATAAAGGCTAAACACAGCAGTAGCTTGTGAAGGGTTCAATGCAGTGTATAGTGTGTTCCTTACAGTATGCACTACACTTTAATTTAGTCTAAACACTGCACTTGCTTGTGTAGGAGTCAATGCAGCGTGTACTGTCTATTGTGTTCCTGACAGTATGCACTACACATTACTACAGGAGGGCGAAGGATAGCATTTCACCTGGACAGCACACAGTAGACTCGAGCATTTGAGAGGAGCAGCCACAGCGCAGACACAAAGGCCATTCTGACGCAGGGACTCTCACGGAACAGTGCGCAGCTGCATGAAGCGTGTCGAACTCTCCATCCCGCACACCTCTGCGTCGAGGAGAGCATCATTAGTTGAGGTCAGGAGGACAGGAACAACTGGGGGGGGGGGGGGGGGGGGCGACCAAGTGGGTCATACTGTACCTAGCCTCCCATTCCTGCTTTTAATTAATTTATACAGGGGAAAAATATGATCATTCGGAGACAGTGCCATCTGCGTTGGGCCCGACTCATCTTAGCTGGTTTACAGCAGGCTTCCTGTCATCCTGCAGTGAGATAGAAGAAAGCCGGGTGGGGGAGAGACACATTTAAAGAGAATACATTTCCATGATTTTGGTTGTCTCAAAAGGTTTGACAATTGCATGTCTGCTTCGGGAAAAGAGTTTATATTTGAGAGAGTAGATGGACACACAGGCTTTCAAAGTCAGCAGGACAGGGTTCCAAGTAGGAGGAAAAATGATAGCTTTAACATACATACAAGTGATGGACATATGAGAGTAGAAGCAAAATCAAATGTGGCTTCTTTTTATGACACATTACTCACTATTTTCCTGTCATAGAGGTTTAAAGGAAGTTCAAAGTATATGTAAGTCAGATACGACTTCCCTTTTCGCAGGAAGGAAATGCCTTATAACATTTCATAATACTTAAATAATAAGTATACATTCATGAACATTCAACTACTTAAGACAACCCTCCTCACATGTCCATTACACAGTCATAGTCACATATTATGATAGCCAATGCAGTGGAGTGATATTCCCAAACTTGTAGAAGCAACAATACATGTAATACTCTGAGCATTAAAAGCATGCCATTTTATTTAAAGCACCACAACTAGCAATAATAAACTCATTTGAATAAAGCAGTGACTGAGTATCTATCTTTGAAGAGTTTGTTTACTGTGCTACTGGACTCAAATGACTGGTCCTCCTCAAACAAGCTTCTCAAAGAGCCCTTTCATTGCAAACACAAAAAAAATACGTCTCTCCAAAATGTTTTTCTCCAAAGAACACTGTGCTTCCATCGCCTTGTGGAACATGAAAACAGGACTTGGGAGGGACAGTATTTGACATAAAAACTCTTGTCACTGCCTGTCACCGTATTGGGTGCAAGGGATGCGCAAAGCTGGGACGGACGTGGGCCGGCGCCCAGATCAGAATGAAGCGCTTGTGCTCTGGCTCCACAGCTCGACACAACCGGAGGATGTACCCCCCCCCCCCCCCCCCCCCCACCTCGGGCACCCCTGCCGCACAACAATGCATCCCCAGTGCAGGAGCAGCTCAACAATGAGATCCCATTCACCCTCGCCACCGCGAACGCGTTTGCCACCTCCTACGACCGTGCCAGGAACGTAGACCGCGCGCGCGCCCTCGCGTTTCACAATTCAGGGCACGTCGGATATCTCTCAGCCCCTGAACATTACTGAGGCGAATCGAATGTATCCCCTCCCTGTGTTTCCCTGTAGGGAACAGCTGTGTGATTAGGAGTGGACATTTACTACATGGTTTGGTGCATTAATGTGACTGATGGCATTGGGTCCTGCCAGCTTTTGCAACAGAGGCCCGCGGAGTGTTGTTATATTTGCTGTGCAATAATCCACACTTTATTGCACAGTGTTATGTAATGTGACACTACCCAATTAAGACACGTTAAGACATGTCCTCAAACAGCTGGGCTTAGCATCCGTGACAGTGAGTGACAAGACCCTTATGACATAAGACAAAGTGTGGATATGTCCTCTGGTTACACCTTGGAAACAGCCATGTGACAAGCTCTGCTCGACAGAGGGAATCCGCATCCCCCAACTGGCTGCCTGCTGCCTGTGCACCTCTGTGGAAAAGCCACCCCTCTGATTTTGTTGCTGGATTATGATCCCTCATTATGACAATATTGCTATTTATAAACTTCAACCAGAGCGCCACTCTGTACTCTTTCAGAGGACATTTCCTCCAAAGGCCTGGTTTCCTCCTTCAAAGGCAAGCTCGGTTCTCCCTCTAACCCACATCGGGGGAGTTGAGAGTGGAGACAGGTTGGGCATTGCCAGTTCATTAACTCTCCGTCTCCCTTTAAAAGTAGGTATCATCGCTCTTCCCTTCGTCTTCAACCTAATTACGTGGGGAGGTTTTCTCAAATGGAGATGGAAAAAGGGGGCCTTAAACTTTAATGGCACATTTTCTAGGCTTAATAAATACACCAGACTGAACCCAAAATAACAGAGGAGACTTCTTTCTTCTCCTGTAATCAGTGCCCAAAAACAATTGCTTGAAAAGATGCTGGACATTATGGAATGTCCTTTATGTGTATTTCAAAAGATACCTTTAATGATAATTCCTTCTCAAAGCGAGATTTCATTAGGATGAGGAGGACAGAGAGGACAGCATCTGAACACCTCATCTGATGTACCAGCTACTGTAGAAGTTTCATTGCTTGGTGTTGCCAATACTTCTCTGTCCTTGAGAGTGTAGTCACAATAGGATTCTCCCTAGGGATCCATCTGAAACATTCCCCTCGAGGCACGCAGTGCTAAAAATGAAATTGCTATGATACCTTCCTGAACATGTTCAGTATATTTTAGCATATCTTGATAGGTGCATCTTTTGAACCTTGTCAAGGTAACTGCGCTACTGTGATGAATAACAAAGAGAGTCAAAGTCCTTCCAAAAAAAGAGCAACCAAGAAACTTTGTCTTTGGAAAGTAACATGAGGTATAAAGCCAGCCTTCCTCCATTCAAATGCAGTGTAGATGAAGCTGAGTCATTTCAGCAACAAAGTTGCATGGCCTTACTTATACAGAACAAATTCCAAAGAAGCATTTCTTTCCTGATGACGTTTACGGTAAACCTTTGATTATTAATTTCATCAGGAAATTAAATGAAACTGTTGTCTTCGGTATGACAGACGTAACAGAACCTTAAAGTAATTACTGAGGGTTTTTAAAACAAACTGACTTAAGGAGCAGCTCCCCCACCCCCATACTTTCAGGCTAATGCATCTAGAAGATAAAGTGTTCCATAACCTTCAAGCAATCAGGAGAGGAAATCAGATACCCACTCTGAATGAAGATCAGATCAATACTGAAGGCTCCCCAAATTGGCTTTGTAGCATTGCACATGCTATAAAAATAGAACTATGGTTAAAGGGGAACTCCACCAAACAATCGGTCTTTAATTGCTGTCCCTTACCAATGAAACTCTGCTTTTATTTTACCTGTTTCTACCTTCTGTTAAGTTCCTAATCAAACCCAAACTGAAATTTGTTCTCTGTATATATACATCTATGTATGTATACCACCTGGAGACAATGCCTTTGCTTGCATTCAGGACAGCTGCAAATATGTCAATACTACAGAATTAGATATCTGCTACAACAGATTTGAAAGGCATGCGTTCAAAGAGAACCTCATAAGTAATTATGTAGCTGAAAAACCAAAAAGGCCAAAACTGCCATTTCAAATGTGACACCACCAAACGACCGTAAGTGCCGCTACTTTGGACGGGTGTTGGCAGTCCCTTGTGAACATCGTCGTCCCTCGTGAACTCCGTCGCCCGTTTTCCTCACTTCAGCACAATTGGATTCGGTGTTGCGTTACTGATCGCTCCGATGGCTGCTGATCTGTTCGTTTTTTCCCCTGCTTGCTGATGCCACACTTTTCATGTCCCTTGCCATGATTTTGGTTTGTCCTGTTCTCTAATAGCACACACGAGGCTTCAGAGGTTCGTTTGCTTTCACTGCTGGGCCAAGGCAACTACGAGTATTTTACAAAAAGAACCGCAAATTCAGCTCACACCACTGTCACGTGTTAAACACCTGCCCATCTTCTCGGCTGTCTTCTCTGCTAAATACGGCAACGGTATATATTCTCAAAGACATGCACTAGAATAAAAAGATGGAACGGCCTTAAGGTCATCACTACATCATCGTTACCACTCCGCCCGTAACTGTTGCCGTCCTTGTTGTCATCACCTGAGGTGCCTTCATCACCACATTGATCTCCATCCTCGTCACAGACATCGCAGTTACCATCGCCGCCTTGTGAGACGTCATCTTCATCAGCAGTTTCTGTAAATGCTGTTCACACTGGAGTTATCCCGGTGGAAGTGTTCACCCCGCCCATGGCAAGAATGACAAAATTCCGAAACGCAGTAACAAGCTGCAAGCAATATGTTGACCCCGAATTCACTCCTAAGACTGCATTTTCTTTCCATCTTCCTGGGGTATTATTTACACTGCAAGTCTGTAGTTATATAACTCTGATAGGAGGAACATGGTACCTGAAATTCTGCTAGAAATAGAAATGGATGAATTTATACATGGGCCTGAAAAGTGACCCACAGTGCCAAGGTCTAGAAAAATGGATAATCAGGCTTGTTATCAGGTAAGGTACACAGACGTGCCACCATTTGTCGTTCTAGTGAAATGGACTGACAGCTAGCTGGTAACATTTTTCCCACAAACAGTGTAAAACAGAAAATTAATTTATGCAAAACAAATTGGTTGCACTGCATGTTTGGAAGGGAATGATAGGATTCTTCCTGAACAATGAAATTATATCCTTAAGACGTGCTTTGAGACCGACAGAGATAAAAGCTTTGCAGAATACCTTTTAACTGATCCCCGTATAAACATCAGCATATCCCCCCAAGGACTGAGAATAATTCATTGCTCTTAAAAGGCAAACCTGGTGCCTACCGTTTCTGACTTGATGCAAAAAACATTCCGATTATTATTGTTGGTAATGGGAAGTACGCCCTGGATTCACAACAGCGTCATTTCATTATTTATATGCTTTTCTTCATGGGACAATAAATTAATATCTTCCAATTTACTTATCTAAGAAGTCTGGGCACAGTAATGACAAAAAAAGTAGAGATGAAAAATAGAATCAGGTTGATTCAATCAGCGCCAACACATTTCCACACATACTGTGCGCTAAAGATCGTGCCCGATAGTGCTGCCCTTGACACAGGTTACTTGGAAAACAGGGACGTGAGTTCGAGACACGCTGAAAAATACGCCAGAACTTAAGTTTGAGATCACATAAAACATTATGTATTTTCTTAAAACTACGATCGATGACTGTTCTCCAAACGTCTGTTAATTTTGCTGGAAATGGTCGTGCGAGATTCCGGCACCCATATGCACATCAGGATATTTTCAGCGGACGAATGGCACTTAAAACGTTAGGAAAAAATGATGCAAAGTACTTTTTAAATGGAAATTATTGCATCGTTTTAAAAGATTGTACGTTTCAAGTCACAGTATATAGTAAATTAAAACCATTAGCAACGAATTTAGTTAAATGCACACATATAAAATGTAGTTGGTATAACAACAAGTAAATGGTAACATACCTCCACATACTCAAATAACATTTTCAAAAATAACACTTACAGTACCTGACACGGTTGCATCTGAGGGGTATTCGTAGCCTCCCTCGCGCGTTCCTAACTCACGATGAGATGGGCTCACAACAGTCTTGTTCAACATATTATTCGGACTACAGCTACCGCAGGTGGTTCACTTTGATGTTTCTCATCACAAATTGCCACCGGAATCTCATCTGAGCGTGAACATTGCACCTCAGTCATGCGCTTTTTGTCCAGTCACATCCCGGCGCCCCAAGTGCAGAGGGGGGTTCTCGGGGTCCGTTTCAGACTGGGTCGCTTCCTTTGATTTCCGTCCGCTGAGCGAGTGTCTGCGAAGTGAAAGCCAGTGTTCTCCTCCTTGCCTTTAAATATCCAATTTCATCGACGCTGCGCCTCGGGGCATTTTTTTATGAGTCAACCGGCACTGCGAACAGCTCGATTCCGAGCATCCTAGGTCTGTCCGTCCTCGGCGTTTTCTGTAACACAGTTGAGACGGCTGTATTTTCAGTTCAGCGGCGTTAGTAATTGCAAAGAAAACACAATTCCCAAAACAATCAATCTCCATTTCCCTGGCGACCGTTAAACTTTCACCTTCAGCTTTTTATATAGGCTGCTCTACCAGAATTCCGAATCAAACCTCTCATTTCTGCCGCTTCTCACCAACGTTTTTTTTTTAACAACTTGACAAACTCACATCTTTTAACTGCATTATTACACGGACAAGTCTATGAAACTAACAGCTCCAACGCACTGGTGACAGAGCCAACCAAGCGTGTTATATATTACAATTCGACACGTCATACAGCCGTTGAGATCTTTAGAACATTTGACCCATTCGTGAATATGCTATTCAAATCTATACACATGGTAAGAGACCACATTTCCTACCAGATGTTTGATATTTTGTTCTGATATATCGTCTAAACATTAAAAGAGTAGATTAAAAATGTCCAGAACAACATAAGTTTCCAGTGTACCCACTGATCATATCTTTGCTAAAGCTTGACTATTCTGCTCTGAATACGGTTCATGTTAATGCATTTTAGGTTGTTTAAATGTTCTTTAAATATATAAAAATGTCTATTATAGTCTGTAATATAAAGCACTAAAATAGATGAATGATTGACTACATAAATTGAAACATTGGTTCCTGATAGATCCTGATCCATCAAGAATGATGATTCAGTACACCCAGTTAGATTTTTTTTTTTTTTTTACAAACCAAACAACTTGCAAAATCATGAATATGCATAATTCAATAGTTTTGCTTTGTTCTGCCTATCTCAAATTCTAGCCACTCAGTTATGTAAACTGACACATTAAAAACTACACAAGTTTTTGAGTAGGCCTACTGTAAAAATCGAACTGTCAGTCATAGCCAGGGAACAGAAACTTATATTTTTCAAGTGTTCTTTAAGAACTGCTATATTTTTCTTACCATTCCTGGTATCCCAGGCATCTTCTGAATTTCCTAATTATCAATTGCGTATCAACGCAAAAATGGCAGTCTCATTTTCTGATGGATTGTTTCAAGAAGCATGACCCAGTTCCCAACTCCCCTCCATCTCTTCACTGTCAGCAGGTGAAAGACCTCCTGTTACCTCAACCACAGTCTGCTGAGATCAATGCCTCTATTTCTTATCAATTCACAGAAAGCCATTGAACTGAACTACCCATGATTACTTACATATAACTATGTTTTATGGCTATATTGGCTAATTGAGAGAGATCTGCTTAAAATTTCCATGGTAATACAAGTTTAATTCTAAAGCATATGAAAATGAGGTGGGGGAGGCACTTGGATGTGCAGATGGCGTATGACTTCAAACCGTTAATAGCAAATAAACATAATGGACCCAGCTGCCAGACCTGAATCCAGAATTTAATGCAGTGAGCTGCAAGGTTTAATACATTTTTCATAGGGTGTAGCTACATTAAAACATAAATTAGGTATCATGTAGATGTATTGCTTGTAGCAGGCTGCATAGAGACCTGATGGGCTTTAGAGGAAAGAGACTGCCACTTTGCTAGTTTAATGGAGTTGAACAGGTGTTTGTCAGAATTATAGAGGAACTCCCACTGATGCAGACTATGTGCCATTGATGACTATTGCCTTGTTCATTTTACTTTGTAAATAATAATATTTTTGTTTTGAAATTCTGGAAATGTTTTGTTTTTTTTATTATTTTGTTATGATTAAAAAAAAATCCCTTTTTAGTTTGCATTTCCTGAACTGATTTCAGTCCTTGTTTGAAGCTTACTAGCTAACTTGATGAGCAGACATCACATCTCTCCCCTTACAGCCAATAGGTTCAGAATTAGAACTTTCTTAATAGGAATAATTTACAATTTATTATTTGGAAGAGTACTCATATAACTAGCTCTCTGTGGCAATAGTTTTATTTTTTCCTTAGATTTAGCAGCAACACAATCCAGTGCTATGCAATGTCATTTCTCAGAGTTAATCTGAGCAGATTTTAATGATCAGGGCAGAGTTAAATTTTAGTGAAATGAAGCCTGCGGATACAATAAACTCCAGCAATGTAGCTATAGAAAAAGGTCCCTCTGGTTTTTTCAAAGCCAGTGGCTCTCAGATGAAAACACTAATGTAGACACCATGGGGGCTGGATAAGTAAATACTGATTTAACCTTCTAAATTACACCAATGCCAAGCTTTTCTGTCTTTACTGCAGACTACCTGGAAGAGCCTACAATTCCTCTCTATGCCAAGGACACTGGTCCTGAGGTTAATATACTACTCACCTATTTTTTTTTTTTTGTTTTTTGTTTTTTGCATGCTGTCGTTCCTTTTAGTTTGGGTTTGTATTGGTTATTTATTGTGGACCTGAAATATACATATTCAATTTATTTTACAGGGTGGGCTTGTTTAATAAGCATTTACCTCTTCTAAATTGATATTTTATCATAAATGAGGAGCAAATAGAAGGTAATGACTGTGTTTTTTGTAAAGTGATAAATAACAGCTGTGCATACTTTAAAAATCTGTCTGCAGTGTTTATACACATATGCATACCCCTTATTTGTACATTGTTTTAGAAAATGGAAATGGGGAGATATTTGCACAAATCTGCCATCCAATGGAAAAGTGGTTGAAGGGCCATGAGCCAAAGCATTGTTTAAAAGAACTAGCCACAAATCACTTTATGAATCCAGTATAGCATGTGCCTTTTTTCACCAGGTTGGCAGTGTAAAAAGGAACAATATGACTACTTGATATTCACCACCTGATGGTCTATTTGCATTGAGATTTAATAGCTTTCCATTCATAGAAGCTCATGTATAGTGATAGATGACAGCAGTTTCATAGCATCACCGACAGCTCTATTTCCAACGAAACAATGATATCAGTTTGGATTAAGAAAATATGCTTTATATGCAACCACTGACATGACAGTCTGTGTGTATTGACCCATAATAGATTAAAAAGCAGTATACATGGCTCAATTAGAAGGAAACATTATAATCTATCAAAGCTGTGTTATTCTACACTGATGAAAAGCCAGACATGATTTTTGAATTTCATACAAGCAAACTGCTTATTCCTATTCCAGTTATTGTCAGGGAAATGTAACATTATATTAAATGCATTTTATCCAGAGGAACATACATACCTAACTGTCACATGTGGTACTTTATACAGCTGGACATTTACTCTAGCAGTTCAGATATACAACAAGCCCTGCATCTTAACACTACACCAGACTGCTGTCTTGACAGTATCTTCTATAGGACTGATGTGTGAAGTACCCAGTAATATCATGTTACAATACTTTTTTTGGTGGTGATGGGGGCAGGGATCGATGTTGTGAGAATGATTCCAAGAATGATTGATTTTCATAGGTTCTTCGGCTGACTTTGTCTCCTCAGCGAACAAGCTGAAATACACATGAGATTTCCAAATATTTGAATCTGCCCTGCATCTTCGCTGTTTTGATTGATCGAAGAGCACCTTCTCTAAATGCATGGCAACACGCTGCAATGAGTTCCTGTTGGACTCGCTTCCACCCGGACTCGGTTTCCCATAGTGTCTTGCTGGTGAGTGAGGCATGATGGGTAGTTTTGATCAAGTGAGAAAGCGGTATTTCGGAATGTGCTCTACTGGTTCTTGAAAATTATAGGTTCCTTAAATGAAATACTACCACAGGGATTTGAATAACTCTTGTTTTATTTGCGTTAAAGAATACGCACAGCTATAGAGGGAGTCGTTCCGCCTACTGTCTTAGCCGTTCTACCCAGGATTTGCTCAAGCTGACTTCACAAGCATGTCTGCTGAACCGAGTGAGACACTTGAATTTTTAAAGAAGGCCTCCCTCTATTACAAAGACATCTGTCCGGAGCAAGCCCGATTGCTCATGTAAGTTTTCTTGGTCGATACGTAAAATTTCGATACGAAATACGATTTCACTGTTTTGGTGTAGAAAACAAATTACGTTTTTCAGCATGCGACACATCAGCTGTTGGCGCAACTACTTGTTTCCACTGGAGGGCAGCAGTAGCACAAACCATTTTTAGCAACATGCTTGGGACTACGACGGTGATTGTTACGTGACGGTCAAAATTGGTGAAACGTTTGTGATTTCTGGGAAGAGTTTACTATGTTTAGGGCAGGGCTGTAGTGGAGGCTAAACGCACGTAAACGGCGTTTACGCACCTCCTACATTTCTGAAATAGAGTTAGAGTTTCCTATTGCTTTACCAACGCAAGCCGTAGACTATTCAAAATTGCGCTGCATTATCAGCATTTACGGTATCGGAGTCTGTATTCCTGTCATTGACGAATGGATATACGGCGATTTCTTAAACGTGAAAACGCAAGCCTTCTCCTCGATGCCGATGTAAACTGCTGCTGCTCCTACAGTTTTTAAACTATATAGACATGTTACATCAAAATGTTCAGCTTCTACTGTCACTCATGTTTAAATATCTAAGCGATGAGATTTTTAAGCTTTAGCAATTTGTTTGAGTCATGCTCCCCATACACATACATTGCGGAATGTTCAGAATTCCACTCTAGATGCAGATTGTAATTTCACATTGTGTACTACTGGTTGCTCTGGGTTGTTTTCAGGTTATTATGGGATGTCCTTTGACTTTCTCATAGTTTAATACTCTCTTTATGGTGATTCGTGCACTTAATAGATGTTATATTTTTCTTGCTTTCATACCGTCTTTCATAGTTTCATACTGTCTTTGTGGTGATCAATACACTTCATAAACTATATTTCTTTCATACTGTCTTTCATTGTTTCATACTTTCTTTATGGTGATTAATACACTTCATAGACTTCAACTGTGTTTATTCCATCCATAGTCTCGTTTAGCAATGAATTCCAGCTTCACCTTTTAAATGTAGGAACCACACAGTAAGGCCCCAGGGAGCATCCAGTGATGCCCGACAACACCCTAGGAACCACCTGATGGTAGCCTATGACAACCTGTATTGTTATACAAGAGCTGTATTGCTCGGGACCCAAGCATTGGGCGATAACCTCCATGCAGCACCTGGGCCACTTCACATTTTCTCCAGGAAATGTACATTCTACAAATAAATAAGCAAATATTCTGAAAACCTTTTTATATCGGTATGTTGTTGTCCGCCTTACCTTGATCACAGAATTCATAGTTTACCCACCTCTTTTTTACCGCGACACCCCTGGTTTACGGGTATATAAAACCAGATAGTCAAACGGAATGTATAGTTGTGTTGAAATCTGTGCATTTACAGAAGTCCAGCTATTTAGCCAGTGATATTTCCTTTCTGTTATGTAAAGTATGATATTTAATGGGTCATAATCGCAGTCTTGCCTGAAGAGCTGCTATTTTCATGGCATGAATCCTACTGGGCTGTCTGTTGCCTTGTTCTGTTGACCTCATGTAGATAGCTATATATTATCGGTAGTCTCTGACAAGACCAACCCCATATACACACACACTCCTGTACAATACAGATAAGGACAAGATGGATTTTCTTTTTGGAATTGTGTGCCCAGTAAACAAGGTTATTGCTACTTCTGGAGAAGGTAGTGTGTAGTATAAGCATCTGTCACATGTGTCACACCATATAAGCATCTGACATGTGTTATCAACAAAGTTACCAGTCTTTGTCACGCATTCAAAATTTCCAGCTGACTGATAGACAACCAATTTAGAGTGGATTTGTGAAAATTAATCATTTTGTGCACAACAAACAGAATATATTGTGTTGCAGTGCTTTCGGAAACACGTCAGATAGTCAAGTTGAGATCTGTGTTAAATTTATGACCAGCATATATTTCTGAATCCATAACTTTAGTAGGCCTCCATATTTATCAAATAACAACTGAGAGCTGAAAATGAGAATACGTCTAACATTGAGATGACAAATTGCTGCTGAAGCTGTTCCTCTTTTACTGATTACAAAATGACCTTATTCGAGTGGAGGTATACTGTACATGGACAACGTGTTACATTCCTGGCAATATACAAAGCCTTTACTTCATTGCTCAAACACACATAGTCTAGTAATATTTTACTTTAGGGAGGACGGTTGATCTTATCCTATCAAAAATACACTTACGTCATGTCTCTTCAAAGAAAATAGTCTAGTTTCGCCTGGACAGCTTCCCATTTAAAAATGCTGTAATCCTGAACCTCAAGCTGTTTGCGTTTATGAATTCTCCCGCATGCACCCTGCAACGAGCAGCGATTCAGCTGGCGCGTAACCCGCGTTCTCTCTGCCAGCAGGTGCCCGTGTGCGTTCCAAAGCCGCCTGGCAGCTGAAGCTGTGAAAAGCTTGCTCTAAGTTCAAATCCGATAAGTAGCCTAGCTCTTTATAGTATCAGCCAATGGAGTTGATTAAGTGACACAGCAACGGGAGATGGAACCGAGTACCATTTAAATCTGATTTTATGACAAACAAAATTTACAACGTCGAGAACGTTCAATTTCCAGATGTACGCTTCTTTTGGTCACTCGTCGTAAAACCGTCCGCAAATTAAAACCATCGCGAACTTGTGACGTGTTGGATACCGGTATTGTCCGCCGGTATGTCCACTAAAGAGAGCTCTTAACGATATTGACGCCCAGGAAAAGAGATTAATGTGATGTTCCCTGGGCGTGATGTGTCCGATTCCTGTTACTCTCATGACACATTGTGCCGGGAGGCTGCTGAAGTCATTGACCAAATGTCACTGCGCCTTTATCTGCATGTCTTTTATGATACTGATTCTCAGAAGTCAGTGATACGCCTGTGTTTTGTCCATCATAACCTTAATTATAACATTAATATTTGATAACCTTGTGATTTTGAATCCATGTGTATCTGAACATTTTCATTCTGTGAGTAGGCAGTGTTTTTTTTTCTTTGCAAAACCAGAGTTTCTAATCAGTTAAATTTGGACATAACAGGTCTAGAGAAACCCTTTTTGAATGAACACTTTCCTATGTGTATAATGATCCCAATTAGCTACATTTTGGCTTTGAAAACACCCAGATGCCTCTTTCAGTAAAGGAGAAACATGACTAGAATAGACAAGTATTGAGTGTGACCAGAATCAAGTCCTTCAAAGGTGAGTTATGGGAAATTAATTCATTAGCTGAAAATGTCCTGTTGGTGATAGATTTGACCCGATGACCACACCTTTTTTAAGTACACCATATGTGCTTTCTTTGTTCAGGCAGCAGAGCTAAAGCATGCTGCCCACGTTGGTGTTGGTTTTCAGTTGCTCTTTTTGAAATCTCATTCAGCTCTCCTGTTTTAACTCCACTGCACCTGTGCCAGGAACTCTGTGGATATTGCAGTAGAAATGAAAATACGGTCTGTTTCTGTGCTGTCAGGCTTCATCTGGGGAAATGTGAATGTTTGCCTTTTTAGCCTTTGCCAGATTTTCCGGACTGTTACTCCTTTTCTGTACCTGAAAGGAATGACAAAAAACACATATAGGAGATCATCCTTTATCAAGGTTTTCTGTTAGGTGCTGCTTAGAAAAGGAAGTTGCAGGTATGTCAGTGTCAGGCACCAGTCCAGAGGAGATTATGAAACTATAATGTCTACAAAGTGCTAAAACTGGATAAAAATGATATTTTGCAAGAAACGGTAGGCAGAAACCCTCTTTATTATGTAGCCTAGATGATGGACTGGTGAAGTTTAGTGGAGATTAAGTGGAGTGATAATTCAAAGTTCGTGGGTGACGGTGGAAGGACAGAGTGAATAATGTTCTCTGGCAAGATGGGGGTCTCGAGGGCCCCTAGTCAGGAGGAGCTGTGTGTGTAATTTGGGGAGGTTTAGCTTGAGTTGCTGGCCAGAAATCCAGGAGGAGACATCAGCAGACAGGCAAAGAGTCATAAAGAGACCTGGGCGCCAGAAGACAGAAAAGAATAAGATTTGATCATCACTGGAATTGCAGCAGTGAGATGGTCGTGAATGTTAGGCACCCAAGAGCTTGAGGTAGTGTACTGCCAAAGACTTCAACAGGAAGACGTTGTAGTAGTAAGACGTAAGTGGAATTAGCCCAAGCTTTTGAGTAGTCACCCAGATAGACCCTTAAGTAAGGCACACTGAAATTTGTGGAGGGACCGTGTTCTGAACCTTGTGGCACACATGCTGAGGAAGGGAGCACAGACCCTGTTTCCTTCAAGGGCTGCCAAGACAAGTCCACCAGAGGAGGACCTGCCCTGTGAAAAGCAGCAGAGATTCAGATGGGTGGCTGTGGTACAGAGCCAGGTTGCTCACATGAAACAAAACGCAGGAGAATGAATCACAGGTGCTGTCACAAGGTTCTGTGTGCTCTGATGGGTTTGGAGGCCAGCCAGGCTGCAGTCGAGAGTGTGAGTTTGCCAGGGGAGGATGTTTTAGACAGGTGTCACTGAAGCTTGTTTGATAGCTGAAGGGAAGAGGCCAGCAGTGAGGGAGAGTTGAGGGGGTAGGAGATAATGGTGTTTAGCTCTGCAGGTAGTCCTGATCCTTCACAGTTGTGTTCCAACAGCCCTCGCCAGCCTATTATCACCTGCATGAAGTCAGTTGCTCATGGAAAATATTCTACAACTCCAGTATGGCACAGACAAGAGCAGTATTTCGTAGTCATGAATGTGCTGTGTTGAATAAATCTTACTTGTAATCATTTTAAAATAAAATCCAGTGATAATACATTTAAGAACTTTCAATATTTCAACATGAAAATTGTTGATATTAACCTACGAAAGACAATGAGTAAGACTTGGGTAAGAAATTATATAGCCTAAATGAGCTTCAGTGTGCTTTTTTGTGATGCTGTTGTTTGGACTCTGAGTCCTAGCCTTGGAAGGATTGATGGTGTTGGCTGATGTAATGACCCTTTTGTACAATGCCATAATTTAACAAGTACTGGAAAACCTTCTTGTCCCTTTGATGTAAAACTTCCAGGCAGGTGTCTGAGCCAGCATCACAGCCCCAGCACAGGGACATTATTATGATCATTATTTTGAAACGCAGGGGGCCCACGTGTTCAGGGCTTGGTGCCCCCTCCCCCCCTCGCCCATGGTCATGCTGTGCATCATTTACGGTAAGCACGACGCTCGCTATGTGTGCTATTCCAGAGACAGCCAGGCCTGCTGATGAGGAGAGGTGACTGCATCGCCAGGGCAACTCCGTGCCCTTGTGCTGGCCCCCAAGCTGTACAATCAACCCTGTCAGCGGGAACGTGCGTCCCAGACGAAACAGCTGTTGGGGGCGGGGTGTCATTGCAACGCTCCCAGTCTGCCATCTGCAGACTCACGCCAAGCCTCAGCAGCCTTAAGGGGGGCACTGGTGTCTGTGACCCCCCCTTCAGGGTCTCCCAAGCTGTCCTGACTCTCCAAGTGATCCGGTACTGCTTGGAGTAAACAGGACATTCCTTTGCCTTCCTGGCCTGTATCTGATGGACAGAGTTCTCCCGTTTCAGTTTACTCTTTGTTGATAACATCTCGCCCAAGCAGGCTGCTTGTTAGCCGATATCATTGCAATAAACGCTTCACTTAAAAGGAAATGTATGAAAAATATTTTAATTAAATTACTGCAGTGGAGATACTTTGGAGTATCATTTCTTCACAGGGCAAGCTTTCATTAAGGCACTGTCAGCATACAGTTAAACATCTGGGTTTGGCCCTGCGTAAACAAGGAAGACTTCAAGAGGTTTGCGCTGATTCAGGTTTTCATTTAAATATGAAGCCCACTATTCAGACATCTTTGTTGTACATTGCTGTGTTGTTCTGTTTCATATTTTCTGTGGGTTTAAAAGTATCTGGTCTCACTGATCATGCAGTTTTACAGTCCCTCCAGGCTAACAGGCTGTTTTGAAAGTGTTAATGGGGCCTTACATGATGAATGGAGGTGAGTGTTAGGTTTACCTTTGGCAAAGGGCCAAAAGTCAGATCCTGGAATATTAAAGGAATAAATTAAAGTGATGTTCCAGGCCGAACCCTACAGCCCGAGGTGTCAGAAGTTGTGAGTCAAGGGCGGTCAATCAGTGGGCAGTGGGAGTCCACAGCAATGGGACGTAATTGGCTGAGCTCCACTGGGGTAGAGCCGGTTCATCAACGCCAGTTTAACATGGTTCATTATCAGCTGCTGTGGGCTGCTCAGATGACGTCATTGCAATATTCGCTTATCCTCGCCGCTCTCTGTCCCACGGCACGCATGCAGTGTGAAGAGTAGCCATTGGCTGCGTGCTAAAGATTACATTCGTCCTGCTCCACCACTCTTTCATGAGCATAGAGGTGCATGGAGTTGGGGTGAGCTTAGCGCACAAATGGCGATTAAAGAGTCAGCATGAGGAAAGGGCAGAGGATTTGTGGGAGTGGGGGGGTGCCAGTTTCTTGCTGACTCAACTCAATGCTCAGTGCCATTTCCTTCTTTGCATCCTTCATGAATAAGAATCTGTAAACACATAAATTACTTCCCACTGCCTGTGAGGATATGCCCTCTGTTTTTGAGGACTTTGGCCGGGGTCCAGTCAAAGTTTGTCCTCAACTCCGACTCACAATTAAACGCCTCACTTTCTTCAGTATTCCTGCAGTTTTTTTTTCATAAATTTTCCTAATCACTGGATGTGCTAAACTTTGTGAAGACAGAAAGTAACACTTGCATTTAAATTGAGTTAGAATTAAGGTCAAATGTGGAATGAATCCAAGTAGGACTCTACACTTGTGCTTGAGCTATGCCCATGGCAGATTTTCAGGTACTGAGTCATGAGTCAGGGTGTATGACTGGGTCAGCAAGTCCGCGGGGTATTCACTGGCCTTGGGTGCTCGTGGGTAATCCTGCCTAAGGCACACAGCGCAGTCCCCCTCAGCCCTGCTGCTCAGTGGGTTAGTGGTGGGCACATGGCAGGAGATGAGGGGTGAGCTGTTGAGCCCGGATGGCAGGGGGAACTGTAATCTGACAGCGTAAATATGGCTCTGATGGATCAGTACCAGATTGCTTTAATAGGCCTTCACTTTTCACCTGCACATGTCCCATATCTCCAGTATCATTTTCCATGGTCGTTTTTTTTTTTTTAAGGTTTGTCGACTGATTATAGATGTGAGTAATGGAGACCTGAAATTCTTTATTCATGTGCACATTTCCCCAGAGAAGACCATCACAGAGTCCCAGACTATGTGGAAATTAAGTCAAACTGCAGGAAGCACTCAGTGAATTTTTCACTCAGTGCTTTGCCATGGATTGTATTGTCCCTCCTTTACTATTTACTTGATCATTTTTCTATGATAACACAATAATAAGTAACAGTAGATTTTTTTTTTTTCTTAAGTGGCATGTTTTGAAAATGTTCCCTCGAATACAGCTGTCATTATGGTTTGGTTTTACAGGGCTGATTAGTGAAGTGATTGTCACAGATTATGAAATGATCTCGTAGTGAGATCTAATAATCTCATGCCAGATGGTAATTCATGCGTTGTTCACTGAACAAAGTTGTAGTCCCACCCCTAACACCATCAAGCTCAATGGTAGTACAGATGCTATTCGTCGTGTAAGTTGTGATTGATAAAATATTGACCCTTTTCCCCCTTTGTCTATTTTCAGGCGAAGACACCAGTGTATGGAAGGTGAGTTAAATTAATGCACCTGCAGGGAGTGAGGTGAAGTTTCAAACCAAAGTTACATTGGGTTGCCCGCAAAGCATTCTGGGACAAAAGTCAGAGTGTTCAATAGATAAACTACTCAGTTGAACCAACAGCTGATACAGATAAGGTAGATGAAAAGAAATGCTTTAATTTAATGGGATCAGCACTCAGTGGGGAAGAAAGACAAACATAAAAATTAATGCAAAACCAGTGGAGAAAAAAGATGCTTTGAAGATTGCTGCAAGTGTCTTTTGACTAAGAGGGTTATGATGCTGACACTTTGAAATACATAATTTTATTATTTTATTTTAGTCATTCATTTTGTGCTGGTTGAAGATTTTTGGTGTCCAATGTGCTTTGTGCATTGTATCAAAGTTTATGTTGGACTTGCAGTAATATCAATATAGTCAAAGGACAATCTTCACTGTTTTCTGTAAGCAGGAACTCACAATCAGTGGAGTCACTCTGGCTGATTGCCTGTGAGTTGATTGACTGTAACTGAATCACTTCCATATTTTAATATGTTATATGTTGAAACAGGGAGCACAAAATGCCTTTTGTGAATTTTAGCTAGCTAATTAGCTAGCTAACTGGATACATTTTGTGGGATTTATTTGAATGTTCATGTTAGAACCGAGTAAAGCTAATAAGCAGCCGAGGTTTGTGCCATTTTTGGAAAGGGATGTGGTAAGATAAGTACAGAGCAGTAGTTCCTGCCTTAGCTTGTTATGTTTGATGGGGAAGTTTGATTAAAATGTCCATGACCTGCATTATATATTAACTGTACCTTCTGCCACCAGATATAATGTGTATATTGAAATGCATGAGGATCAAACGCAAGCAGAAGTGGCTACTCTATCTGAGCTGGACGTGCTTTCAGTGTCATTTCTATCAGTCTCTTCCTCTTTCGACACATCAGAGGCCCAATCACTTATTTCCTCATTTGAGGAATACTCTGTCCCAGACTGAAACCATGGTATTCACAGAAACCGTCTTCACCATTGTTGCGTTCCACTCCTACTTCCAGTCCAGTGTAGCTTGTGGTTTAATGCTCAGAAAAGTGAAAACGAAGTGCAGCAGTTAGAAGCCTTCGAAGCCTGGTTTCTTTTGACGTGCTGTTTTGGTTTTTGGTTCACACTTCAAACCACAGAGCGTGGCTCTACCAGAGAGACGAGCGAAAGTCCCCAGTATGGCTGGGCCAGCCATCCTCATGGCAGCAGTATTTATGTCATTATACATCACATGACACTTTTCAGATGCTCTTATTCAATGCAACTTCCAGCACAAATTGTCCTGCATACCATCACCAAGGTTTTGAACTTGATGCGAGCAACAACAGAAAGCCAATGAAGTCATGTGAGGAGGGGAGTAACTTGACTACGTTTAAGGAGATTGTAGGCAATTTGTGCAGCTGCATTCTGGGTTAGCTGCAGGGGTTTGTTGGCACAAGCAGGAAGAGGAGCAGAGAGAGAGTGTGAGAGAGGACCAGGGCCTTAACTAGGAGCTGTGTAGAATACATAGTGAGCTAGAGGCCTCAGATGTTGTCCAAAAAGAATCTGCAAGCCCGACTCTCCTGAGAGGAGAAATAGGGAGACCTTGAAAAATTCTGGCTCTGTAGCGGCAAATTGACATACTACACTTAAATCTCTATAGTAAAACATGAAAGCCAAATTGTAATATTTTTAATGAAAGCATCAGTCTAAGATTCAGAGTTTTAATAGTGTGCAGTGGCTTTAAGCACTGACATTGTCATGTGTAGAGCTATTTGTTCAGGTATTTGTTCATTTATTCATCCCTTTAATGACATGTAAAGCAGAAGTACAAACTATTTTGTGGCTGGACGGCCTTCCCCCGCAGTATACCATTACACATCTCTTAACAGCATGTGTTTTTCACTTCAGCTTCACTGTAAACCTTTTATGAGTTCACACCATTGTGTCTGTGTGACTCCTCAGACTAAAGCGCTTCTCGTAAAAAATGATCTGGGAACTCTGGCTCTCCCTGTGTTTGGCTGTGATTAGCGGGCCCATCGAAGCCAGTGCCTTATGAAGCGCCTCCTCGCTAACCTCGAGCGTGTGTAGCCCAGCCTCAATGAAACATTACATTATGCTAGCTTAGCGGACACTCTTGTCTGGAGTGACTTGCATAGCTTACAGTTCGTACATGTTGTCCATTTGTATAGCTGGAGTTTGACAAATCGGGTGAAGTACCTTGTCCAAGGGTTCAACAACAGCGGCCCACCTGGGAATCAAACCTTTAAGTTATGAAAGATTACCATTACACCGCACTTCTGTTCAGAAAACTGTCTGTGTGTTTGCCTCATTCAAGACTTCCTCACATAGACAGAATGCTGATTGTAGCTCGGTATTGCTGGGCTGTGCATGTGATTCTCAGTGCACCAGCTGCCAAAGCTTGTTTCACTGAATGTGTTGTGACACTATGGATATTTAAAGATGATTCCATCCTGAGGTTGTTGCTTAGAGACAAGGTGCCAAAAATGTGGTGGCCTTGTGATTTCATGTTGTCTCTTATTAAAGGGTGTTAATTAGTGCATTAATGGGATGCATACATCTTTTTTTTTTTTTTTTTTTTTGAATTTATAGGAAAACTGAGAATGTGAGGTCATTGTAACCCACCTATCATACTGATTAGCTCCTTCTGAGATAAATTGAAAATATACATTATCTGCTAAAAACTGCAAACTTATTAAGAAAACACACTGATATGTAATCTTGACAGCAAAGAGGGTTGGAATGGTTTTCATGGTAGCCAAAGGATTCATTCGAATGGTGAATTAAGTATCTTGATCCATGAATATTGTTCATTTTAATTATATAACAATGTGATTTTGTTATTATTTCTGTTCCGTGTTTGCTGGAAATTAGTCTTATATTTTAAATGATATGAATCCCTTCTTGTGCCATCTCAGTTGATTTTGATATCACAAGAATCCAGTACAGGTATTTATGTTTGTCTTTACAGTTTTATTTTCAAAGATTAATGCAGCACAATAATTTGTTTTGTTTGTAATGTGCTTGCAGGTAGAAATTACAATTAAGTCATGATTTTCTAGGTAATATTGTGAATGGTTACTGAGATTTACGATGTTAATTTTAAGCTTTCGGGGCTGTTAAAATAAAACCAGCCACTTTCTAGCTCAGACCTTGAAATGGCTGTCACGTGGTTTTGAGTCTCGTGCTGCTTCAGGGTCTGGAATGCTGTTTAACCCCCAGCCTTAAGTTACCAGCTCAGATCACTGTGTCTGTGCAAATGGAGGTCAACTGGCAAGGGCAGAACTTTAATGCTCTGCTTTCACCAGTGTTTGTGGTGTGAAGGGCAAATGGCACCTCAGGAGATGAGTCCATTGTAAATCTTGCCCTAGTGATTAACTGAAAAACTGTTGTTTCTGTTGATTTAGAGGTGGGGCTCCACCCATATACCTGAACAGGGTATAGTGCCCCCTGGCTATAGGGAGGCCATTCTTCCTGCAGTGTCCTCCCTGGGCTTGCAGAGGTAGGGAAGACTTGCTTTTGAAAGGTATTCTTATGTGTGTGTACAGTATAGGAGTACATTACAGTGAGGGAAAACAGGCAGTTGAACCCATCTTAACTCATCATTTGCCTTTAATCTAGAGTGTAACTGTCACCATGTTGAGCGCCTGACTGTAATCATTCTGATTCATTCTAGTTTGGCTTGGAGTTTACCTTTAATTATTTGTCCTGTTTCCTCTGGGTCTGGTCAGAGAATATGAATTTATGTCTCCTTTCCACTCATTTAATCTCTTTGAAAAACAGAAATGCTTTAATTAAATGCTGGCAACTGAAACAAAGATTTTGATGCTTTAAGGCAGTCTTCTTAAAGCATCCCTTGCAAACATTCCTTCAGTTGCTCTTTACTAGTGCTTTCAACCACTCTTCTACAGGGCTCTTGAACACCATTCTTATATCATGGAGACCAAAGGTTTACAATGTCTAAATATTCTATAAAATATTTAGACATTGTAAACCTTTGGTGATTTAATTATTTGGGAGGGTAAAATAACCCCCCCCCCCCCAAATAATCATATTCATGGACATCTCAACCCCGCCAATGTTCAACCCAAAGTTACGCCCTTGTCTAAATATGTTTATTATAAATGCAGATTACCATCAACATTTATCAAAGCAGTCTGTGTTTTTCTACTATATTATTAACTGATCAAGTCCTCTCAGAAATGGAACATATTTACATATAAGTGAAATAAGAACCCATTTAAATGCTCATTTATGCATGTGCAGTAACATATTATGTGCCCATTTTTTGTGCTTTCGCCAATGACTGCACTTTGACTAATAGGGATGTATCTCCCCTCTCAATTCCAGCTGAGAAGGTGACAGAGGGAGTGCTTTGCCCATTCTGTTTCCAGTGGCGACAGGCAGACAACCACCATGTGAGGCTGAAGCCCAAAGGCAAGGTGTCCCTGAGGGAGCGGAAAGCCCTGAGGAGGGAGGCGGCTCGTAAGGTCCTCAGCCCGGACCAGCTGAAGGCCCTGAAGAGGTACCGGAGCTCCTCCAGCACTCTGGTAAGCCAGGCCCGGGATCCATTTGGGAAGGGACAGGATTCTGGCAGTATAAGAGGGGACTAAGGATAGGGCAAGGGGTACACTGATGAAATGAACTGGCACCATGGGAGGGTCCTAGAGTCCTGTAACGAACTTCAGTAGCATCTGTTTACCAAGCGGCGGTCAGGCAGCGGTGAGCGGAATTGCCGAGTTGTCTTGGGCGTCGCATAGTGTCCTGCAAGGGCTTTCTACTTTGGGGCAGAATCTCTACCTTCACTGAACAGAGACGAATGGTAGGAAGCATTCAAAATCATGCCCTCGTGCCTACTGAATTTCGAGCAGAAGTGAAATCACAATATAAGAGTGACTTGCGTTTTACTTTAGAGTCCCTGTGTAGAAACATAAAACAATGTTCCTAAAAATTACATTGCATTTTGAGTAATTTGGTGAAGTAGAGATTACGTAGTCTGTTTATACATGGGACAGTGGTTGAAATACTAAGCCTGTCCCTTCATTCTCTCTTTCTGGCCGCTCAAACTGTCACACTAACAACAAGCACATAAATAACACGTTAAGTAAGAGCTGAAGGTACGTGGACTGTGTACACGTATGCACAAGCAAGTCTAAGGTACTTTTTCCACTTGCTTCCAATTATTGTGACATTATATACACTAGGGTCCAAAATTATTGGGACACCTGGGCATTTTGTGGTTAAGTGTGGATGTGTCCATGTAGCTATTAGTTTTATCACTCAAACCTAATTTATGGTGTGGCGAAAACAGTTAAATGTTTTGGCAACTATTAACATTTTCAAAACATCTCTTTATGTGGTTGGCACACGATTGGCTGATAAGTACCCTTATATCCAACATTTTAATAATATGTATGACATTAATTCTGCCAAACAAACTGACAATTCCATGACATTAACTTAATTTTAAAAGGTAGCTACATACTTATTGAGTGCAGACAAGTGAACAAAAATGACCATCACTTCAATTGGGCCTGATTGAATGTTGCCCTGCCCCGTAATTGAACACTCATATAGCCTATATAAACCTAACAAGGTTGGAACATGGTCACAGAAGATGAAGGTGAAATTGACATTGACATAAATATGACTTTCCCAATGTCTGATGGACTATGCAGCAAAAATATTGTGGGTTTTCAGAAAAAAAAGTGAGTGTCCCAATAATTTTGGACCCCAGTATATATAATATGTATATATATGTGTATATATATGTAATGTATTTGGTTATAGTTTCCAGATATACGTTATGCACCCTGTCGTCACACAGATTTCGTAAGTCTTGGTTGTAAAATTATCTCCATTTGCCCGAATGTAAAATACAGAGGAGCCACGTGCTCCCGTCGGCCTGTACGTTCATGCCTTTTCTGTCCTCTCCCTTCCCCGCACGGAGTGTGTGTTACTCCGCACAGGTACAACGACGCAAATGGCACGGCGCTACCGTGGTCCATGCACGGCAGCACCAGAGAGCAAGGCCAGGACTGCGCAGGGGGGAGGGGTGGGGGAGGCGGCAGGTCCGATTAGAATTCAGAGGCCAGAGGAAGTTTCTGCGATAAGCGCGAGAACGGAGACGGGTCGCGGAATTTGGCTTATCTTTCCTGGTGTGAGGAGAAGGAGGCAGGAAAGGTCATGCAGTCAAATCTCCCACTGCTGGGGCACCGCTGTTTGTGCACAAGAGGAATATGTATAATTATTCATATTCCTCATTAAATAGGAAAAAACATATTATAAAAGAAAAATGTATATATTGCATCTTTTTTTGTATATAATTTATGTGCAGCCTCGCATAGGGCATGTAAGCACCAATTAATTCCATCAATTTGTGCCTTTAGTTTCACCCCTGGTGTTTCAGCTCTGCCATCACTAACGCTACAGAATTACAGAGTTTAATCTAAAATGCGCTGTTGCGTCTATTTTCCAGTACAACGTGCACCGCATGCACTAAATGCAATTGGGAGAACAGAATATTAACGTAGTAATGATAAATGTACTGAACTCATTTATGTGTTGGCTGTTATCTTAATTCAATTTTTGTTGTGCATGTTCTCATCATATTTTCAGTCTTTCGCATTTGATAACACACTTGCACGTGACACACGTTTGTGTGTCTGATGTAAATTCACGTGTTTGAGGCGTGAGCTGGTTGGCTTTCCTTTCAGAAGGGAATTTCTGCCTCTGGAGCTGAGTCTGTTGGACTGTTCATCGCGGCACCTTTTTTTTCTTCCTGAACGAGCCGAGTGAAATCTCAGGTTATAATGGCTCTGAAAGGCAGGCGGCGATGACAGCCATCTCGCTCCTCTCCTTGCAAGTGTGAATTCCTGTCTGGCGCTCCTAGTCATGTGCAAGTGCTTTTCAGAAAGTATTTCTCACCTGAGGTGCATTATAATTGACTGCCTATTCAAATTGAGAAACCGTGTCGCCCCTTTTCTGATGAAGACCCAACAGGGCTTACCCCATTTCGGTAAAGCAGTAAGAGCTACACCCTTTTTGGGGTGCTGCACCGAAATACCCCCAATGACCCTGAGGTCCATCCTCACAAATGTTTACTTCTCTGGTCTCACCTCATTTGAACACAGGGCCAAGTTACAGGAGAGGACGGAGGAAACACGGAGTAGCATTAGTGTGGAGTAGTGCCCTTTTGTGGCAGTAGTGTGTGTGAGGCGATGTGGGTTAGTTGTTGGTTGTTATTAGTCATATTGTTATCAATGCTGTATGTATGTAATGGCAGAGCAAATATGTACATACTGACATCTGGAAAGAAGTGATACATACGTAGGAGTGACGTGGCGTGTTTCTACTCTGACAGCATTTTGTCAGGAGTGTCAAACCTCCACAGAACTGTTTTTGCAAACGCATGTGTTCTGTCTGAGTGCTGGACTGCATGGCCTTCTCTGCATGGGCGGGCTTGGGGAAGAGGAAGCAAACCGCGTGTACAGGTACAACAAAACCCTCATTCTGCATGTAGACAAAGCCAGAGAGTGCGATGAGGGCATTGAAAAGCTGCTGTTGTGAAACACTGCATGTGTCCAGCATGTTTAGACTGCAAGTGCACTTTGTTTGGCCGACATATTCAGCAGATGTAACAGCTTCCATGTGCAACAACTTTGATGTTGCCTCACTACACTGGACATGTGTAAGAAGTAATAAATACAGATTTGCATCAACAAAGCAATATAAATGTGACTAATTCTAATTTTTTTTAGAAGACCAAATAAAGACTGCTCATTAAAATGCTACAGTATTGTATTTAGTATTTTAATTTTGGAAAATTAAAAAGTAACCGTGTCCAAGGACATAGCTCAGGATATTGTCACTGTAGGGAGTTCAAAAAATGCCCGAAAAATAAGCCCAGGGGAAATTGCATGGCGGCACACTGAGGTTTGGACTTTGCCACAGAAGAGACGCGACCGCTTTAAAAGGCAGCCCTGCAGATAGCGGTCAGAACATTTTCACCATTAATTAATGTTTATTACTCTTATCATTGAGATGGTCTCTCTCCTGTGTTAACCTTTCGCTCTTAATCTAAATGTAGAATTCTAAATGTAGAAACATAAATCTAAAATGCTCCACGTAAGTGTACATAAGTGCTTGGTTGATGTGTAGATTTATGTGGCCCCCTCACAGGGTCCCCTTGTTTTCGTTCCTCAGCATATGGCTGCCCGCTCAGCGTTCAGCGAAGAGGCGCAGACTGGTGACTGAACCATTTGATGCGTTGCCCCACAGTGTTTCTAAATCCGTCATATGAAGTGCTGAAGTGCCACTGAGCACGCTGAACATGTTGCCGAGCCACTGAACGCCGACCTGCCCCAGACTCCCCTTCCACTCATCGCAGCCCTCATGTTGTCATCTGTTACCCACTTAAAGCGCCTGTCGGGCGACGACACTCAGCAACATCTTTCTGGCGGCTGGTAGTGACTTGCGTGCCGTAAATAGCTTTTAGATTTGATGGCACACTGTGGGTTTAGATTAGAAGAGATGGCCCGCGAGGTTTGAGCCCCACACCAGCATCGAGCTCTCTGATGGACAGGAGAGCCAAGGATTTGTCAGATCTTTGCGGGTTTATTTTGAGGTATCACCCCACCCCTCTGTAGCCATTTGGGTTAATGGCTATTTCATCCCACGGAAGCGAGCGAACCTCTTGCTGCCAGTTTTATTTTTGCATTCTGTTAATTCCGTTGGATGTATGAATTTAGTGAGGTAAACCTGATTTAGACTTTGATTCCTCACCGTGGTGTGTCCTCCAGCTGTTGTATTGTTAAGCATAGTTTCCAGTGATGTCATAACAACCCCAACCCCAGACAGAAGTAGGGCAGATTAAGAACTAAGAACTTTCTATTTGTAAGAGACTGTGAGAACTGGGAGCTTTGTCCTTGATCCTTTACATACAGTAAACGTGACAGCCGAGGTTACCAGTTGTAGTTCCTTATACCTGTAACTGCAGGTGTGCAGGTGTGTGAGTAGACCATCAATTGAGGTTTTGGGGAAAAAAAGGTGAGTTTTTTGCAAGAGAAATGTGAAAGCCAGGTGAGGATTCGTTGTCAGTTGGCTATACGTCTCACCCTAGGAAGAGCATTGGCAGGAGAACTCCCATTTGCCTGTTGCCATGGTGATGGAGCAGCCGGCGTTCGACCTCTTGCCCGCACTAATGTGTCAGTCCTGTGGGGTGATTGGGGCTATCGGTATGGACTCGCCATAGCATGCGAGCCTGCGAGCAATTCCCACACGGCAGGATGTAGCGTATCGACGTTCTCCGCCGCCACTCCCCCCCCCCCGTCCGCAAGCCAAGGACAGGCACGCCTGAGGCTGGACGGGCGTCAAGGTCACTCTAGCCTGTTTCTCCTGGTGTTTCTCGATGCACCGGCCTATAAATGGAAAACAAAGCGGCCATAGGCAGGATCGATCGCACTGTTCATCTTTGTATTTGGTTTGGGCTCAGTGTATTTGAGAGGGTGGGGGAGGTTAATCCCGAATACATGTGGTGAAGTCTGACATCTGTGTTGGGGCACGGATCTGATTTCCTGTTCACGTTTTGAGCTTCGCCCACACCACAAAGCCCCCCTCCCTTGCCTGCACCAGAGCTCACGTTTCCTGACCTGCTAAGCAAGGAAGACCATCTCTGGCTCATAGTGGCCCTCTCAGGCCTGTAGTGGCCTTCTCTCACATGTAGCTGGCCTTTCTCACCCATAGTGGGGAAAAAAGCAAGATGTTTTCAGTATAGGAGATTCTGGGCTATAGGGTGGGTCCATCACATAAAGTTTGTAAATGGGGGAATCCACTGCACTGTCCCAATATTAATTAGTAATTTTCCAACATAAACTACCACTTTTTCAGTTTGAATACAAAGTGGTAGGGCTCCCAAGTAGCATAGTGGTTAAGGCATTCACTTTGAATGCAAGCTGAGCTTTGCGGCACAGGTTTGATCCCGCCTGTTTCATTTGCTGACAGTGACCGGGAGCCCACATTTGCAGAATATATTGGCTTCATTCTGCTGGGGATAGGGGTGGATGGGTCAGCCAGGGTTTCCTCATCTCATTGCTCTCAGGCAGTCTGTGATTCAGCGATTCATCAGGCTGCTGCAGGTTGCCCGGATGACATCAGCGGAGCAGCACCTGGTCTCCAGTGAGTGCCCGCTCCATTCTAGTGTCATTGATTACATATGAATGTATTGTAGGCTTGCGTTCATCTCATCTCATCATTCCTGTATGAATGCAGTGGCTGTCACTGCAAGGAGAATAAGGCAAAAAAAAGTTTTAATGCAATATACAAGTGATTCATTTGTATAGTTATATAATAATACATTGAATATGCATTGTATTATGTGAGAGGGTGTAGGTTGGTGTGGCTGCCTGGGGTGGAATCGAAAGGGAGCATTACTGGGTGCAAATAGTTGAATCCAAAATCTGCAAGTTGCAAGTGTCTCCTGTATTCATGTTTTTCCACCTTTGTCGACCGTTTTTATCGTTGACTTTACGATTCCGTTTTCAAAGCACATTTACGTGTGCTTTCCCCATGCGGACTGAGGCGGGTCGCACGGTCAAGGGGAACGAGAAGACGCACGTGTCGCACGTTTTAATCTCGAGGATCTCCTTCCTTATCACCATTCGACAAATGTGCCTTCGCCTCCGTTTTGGGGGCGTCCAAATTCCCCGCGGGATTTACGACGGCCCCGGCTTTCACGCCGCGGTTCTCCGAGCACATGATCGCCGGGATAAAAAAAAAAAAAACAAGCTTTTATTAGCGCCAGATTAAACCCATCTGATACCCACGTTCACTGGAGACGGCTCGACAGTCCCATGCCACGCTCGCACGATGTCCCAGAAACCCCTGCTCCCGTTTTTTTTTGTTCAGCCGTCCTCGTCTGATGTTTATTCTCGAGCTGAGTATCCGGCTGCTCCGCGCCAGCCGTAATCTTTTCCACCTGGCTGCTTTATTTCCATTTTTATGGCTCGATTGCCGTCGGCGCACGCGGGAGAGTCTATATTTAGGCGCGCTTTCTATTTGGGATGGAGATGAGGCAGGGGCGATACGGTTTGAAATACACTCCCTCCAACATCTGCCGCGTCCCCCCCCTTTCCGGGATTCTCTGTGGGTTTTCAGCGATCAGATGTAATCGTCTGCCCTTAACTACTTGCCTCTGTCGCCAAGGGATTTTGTTTTGTGTTGTTTGATCCGGAGGTGAGCGTAATTGTTCGGCTCTGGAATTTGGTCGTGCATCATGTCCTATTTTTGTTCTTAGTAATATGCCCACACATTGACATCGACAAATTAGGTATCCATGGTGTTGTGATAGAGAGGCAGAGAGACTGAAACGGGCCTGATTTGAACAATAAAAGTTATTCGCCTTCTCAGGGGTAAATATCAGTATTTGTCAGCTGGCAGCCAGCTCCTAGTGTTCCCACCCCCTAGACGCTAAACTTCTTTACTCAAATCAGATTTCTTTTTTCCCTCAGTCTGATATGCTGCAGTTGTCTGTAGCATCTGGTCAGGGAACCCCACACAGTTGAAATGCTACGAAACATTGCATGAGGTATTTTTCCATCAGGCCAGTATTTTCTGTCAGATTGAATTAAGTTAGCCGTGTGGCCATGCGATCAGATTGCTCAAAGGCTGAAATGTCAGTGTTGGGTAATTTTCCAATACAGTCTCATCCAGCAGGATCTGTACAGCACAGATGCTTGCACTTTGTCTTTTTATAAAAGAACACTTTCTTCTTTAAAATTTCTTATTTTTTTCTGTAAAATATAGAGATGCAAAATGGGCATGTTATAGGCCTAGCCCTTAGTGTTTCAAGGAGTGAAGAATTGACTAAATGGTTGGCTTTTTCTGTCTTCAGTTCATGCAGGCAGGGAGTGCATCACTGTTCTGATGATGCAGAGATTTTATTGAAGCGAACACACCTGAACTTTATTTTGGTTACAGTTCGTACAGAGAGCAAGGGTCCTTTGGAGACTTAGCCAGACAAAAATAAAACAAAAGCAAAAAGGCTTGACGCAAGAATAGCAGTGGCTTAAATATTCCTGGTGTACTCCTCAGACAGACAGTGGGAGTGCCCTCTTGTAAATTATAAAATACAGTATTTGAGTGGATGAATACTGGTGTTGTCTTAATGTTTAAGACATCACACTCCCCACCACCATACACTCACAGGTCCCTGCAAAAAAAAAAAAAAAAAAGCACCTTTCCCCCAAACCACCACCACCACTGTAATCCACAGCACCCTCACTGAACTTATTTTCTGCAGGAAACACTTAACTGTAAAAAAGGGCATTCCTGTTGTAAAGCGCATTGCTTCTGTTGTGTGTTGAAATGCAGATCTCTCAATGTGCATATAGATCGTAGCCCGGGGCGGGGGGGCTCTGCCGATGTCATCAGCGTAAGGGTGGCTTCATTTCCACGCCCCGCCCCTCCGTGACTGATTGGCCGAGCCGGCTCGCTGATGTGCTTTATAAATAGGCGCGTGCTGAGAGATGTTGCAAACACGTCCTCCGACCTGGTCGTCCTGAATCCGCTCTCCTCTCTCGCCCCTGCGCGCTCCTGCCACCTGTTAACTCCGTCATGGCCACATTCGTCTCGGTGAGTTACATGGGGGAAGCTGCTCGGAAGGAGCAGCTCTCTACTGCCTTGTCCAAATGATGTGCAGTTTGGACAGTGACTGGGATACTTAAGTTGTGTGGATTTTCGGGGGATGTTTCTTGAGTTTCGTAGTTCTGCAGTATCTTATGAACAGCGAGTTTCTGGATCAATTTTTGCTAACCTCTTGGCACTGGCTCATTGACCCGACTTGCCTGCTTCTCCATTGTGATTCTGTGCTATGTGTGAAACACCAGGGATGGCCTGTATAAACCATGGACTCAAGCACACGTGCACGTATGCACGGAAAACACGTACAGTGTTGTTAGAACATGAGATGGGGGGCCCTCTGGCATGCTGTTTATAGGTCTCTTCCTAAATACCTGCATATCCTTTTTCATATTTAGACGCCCCTCTGGGGCTGTTGGCTTTCTTCTGTTATGATATATGGGTAATATATGGATGGATATATCATATCCATAAATTTGTGGATATATGATACATATGGAAGTCCAGTCATTATTCTCTGCAGTCCACATGCCAAATACAGTTACTGGTCATAGGATAGGTTAGGATTTGTAGGCTTGTCATTAGATTATTATGACCGGGAGTTAACTGGAAATTTCTTGGAAGTATTTTCCAGTAAGCTTGGGCACTGTTGTGTTTATCTTTACGCCTGTGAAACGTAACTCTAGGGAGACAAGCTCATGCTACCAACAGTCATTACTGAGAGAGATGAGTGAGGCTTGGGAAGGAGATTTATTAGCGGTGCATAGTGTCCTCAGAGCAATGCCGAGGAACTGGTTTGCAATACGCCCGCCTCCCCCCCTCGAGACCCGTCTCGAAAATTCCTGTCGTCGGGAGCAGCTGAATGTGACAGGAGTTTGAAGAGGGGGGCGAGGGGGGTCACTTCTGGTTTGAGCCCCGTGTCACAGCTGGCACAGAGAGCAGTCCTCGGGAGCAGTTGAGGAAGTGGCGTGGAGAGCACCGGGCAGACCAGTGTCTCTGACGCACATCACCACGGGCGACGGAAATTTACTGACAACGATCTGTCAGACAGTGCCAAATAAACTCTGCCACAGAGTGCACTTAGAGCAGCTCCCTCAAAGATTATCAGTAAAGTGTAGCTTATGTAAAATGACCATTTGTCTAAATCGGCCTAAATCTGAATGGAGCTTGACATTCATTTGCTGTCTTCTGGGAGGGAAAAGTATTAAGAAAGAAGTATTAGAAAAGTATTAAAATGAACCCAAGGGAAAGTGTTTTTGTACTAAATGTGAATTAAATGACCCTCAAAAGCCAGAATCATAAATGTATGGTACATTCCGTCCAACCAGACACATTCCCTGTGTTTGTTTTCTCACAGACCTGTGCTGGGCATGTTGTAAGTGGCAACCATGCTGAATAAAGCCTCTGAGCACTTCAGCTTGATGGTAAATGTGATGTTGTTCTCTCCCTCCCTTAAGATGGCGACTTGCCACACTTGCAACAAGACTTCGAAGAACCGTGGAGCGAGCCGGGATGTTTTGGCAGCCATCTCCAAGGGCCAGGCCACACCCGGGAACAGCGGGAAACAGAAGGGGGCGAGCAGAACCCCCCACTCGGGAAATGGAGGAACGCTGCCCAAGTCTGCAGAGAAAACGCCCTATGGAACGCCAAGGTAAACTGCTGGAAATACAAGATTTTACCATTTTTTTTTATTTTATGATTAACACACAAAATTATAATTGCTATTGACATCCATTAAAATACATTGATAAATTATGAAAAGTTTCAGATACAGTTGTCATTTAACAACTATATTGAAAAGGTTAATTTTACGTTTTCTGGAGAGAGTCTGGGCAGTCAGTAGGCTTTTGAACGTGAACCCTAGGCAATGTTCACAGTGTAGCTGTGTATATTCAGCATGGTATAGCAAAAAAAAGGGTTAATATGTTATAAAAGTAATGAAGTTTGCGTAGTTTCTCCTTGAACAGTTCTCATAGAATGGTCCTGGTTTACGCCCCTGTGTATGGCAAAAGCTTCGCTGTCACACAGTCGATGTGTTAGGGTCATGCAAGCATGCTTTGTCCCCCCCAGGTCTGCTTCCTCCCAGCCCAGCGGCTCCGCATCAAAGTCGGCTGACGGGAAAAAGTCTGCGTTTGCCCGGCTCAGGAAGCTCCTGGTGCTGGAGGACACACCGGCGAGCAAAAAAGGGGGCCTGAAGGCCTTCCTCTCCTCCCTCTGAGCCCCGGGGACCCCGTAAACCCCCATCACAGCCCCCGGCTGAAGCAGAACAACTCTCCTGGAACCCAGAGCAGCAGGCGAGGGCCTCCTCCGTAGTTAAATTAACGCTGCTGCTCTGAAAGGTCACGCCCCCTCTCACACCACTGTCCCGCGGGAAACAATCCCAACAACACTCTTCGGGAATTTCTCACTCCTCTGTGGGGAACATAGGTGCTGAAAAGAATCCCTTCTCTCCCATAATATGTGTGTGCAATGTTGCACCGGGACAGGGAATTTCCACAGTGCACAAGACAGTGTACTTGCTCATGAGTGGATTTCTTTCATTAGCCAAGCTTTTTAGGTATCGTAGTGGCAAGAGGTCCACGTACCATTTTTTACATGACTAGACTCTGACATAACTAAGACATGGTTTTTGAAATCAGCGACTCTTATAATCTTGTTAAATCACAACACTAAACAGCACTGTTGGTGTGCACAGAATTGTATCTGTGGCACTTTGACTTTGAGTCATCGTGCAACTTTGAGTATTGACAGAGATAGATGGATTTGTTTAAACTGTGTTATAGTGATGGTTGGTCCAGATGATATGGCCAGAAAAGGGCTTCTGTGGAGCACACTGTTTACATAAATAAGGGTGTTTTGCCTTATGACTTTATAAAGATTATTTTTGTACAAAAGACCAAAGAAAGGCTGCGGCCATAATATTTTTTTGTCTTTGTGTGCAATACCATTTATACTGATAGATATTTTTTACTGACTAGTTTGTGAGGATACATGTAGATTTGCAAGGGCTTTCAAATAGACATTTTTCCACTTTCTGAATTGTAACTTTAATATAATGTTCAAGTAGTTATACCGTAGATGGTAATGAAATTATATCATTTGTATTTAACAGTGTCATTGAGATAGAGTTTGAAGTGCAGTATTATTGAGCAGGAAGTACAATGAATTCTTGTATGTCACACACTTTCCTCCTAACAGGTATAAAATGGAATGTTCTGGGCAGAATCTGATGTTGAAAGCGCTTGTGTAGAAAAATAAAATGACCTTTTCACCAACATGCTCCAGCAGTTTCTCTGTTTTGTTGGTTTAATTTGGAATCCTGCAAGACATAACACAAGGTGGTTTTATCTTGGTTGAAAAATATAACTATCAAGTGAGTATCAAAGGAAATGTTTTGGAATTATCTGAACATATGATGCCCATGCTGAAATGTCGAAACTCCAGTCTGTTTTCCATCGTTTCAGTATCTTCAGTACAAGAACATAACATAACGCAGACTGACTGTAAAATGAAACCAAACGACGAAACTGAATGCAATGCCGTGGGAACAATCCACGGGACCAATACGTATGCTTATTTTTTTGTGTATCGTTGCTGAATGAATTCCATCGAAGCCAGCACTACATTGAGATGGCGCTGAATTTGCTCCTACTGAAATAGGGTGTAAATACCGCTATCAGCCCAAACATTTGACCCTACTCATGCATCTGCATAATGTACACATTCATACGCCCAGACAACGTTTATAAAATCTTTTTTTTTTTATACTGGTTTTAGTAAGACAGAGCACACAACCCCACAAATCTATCGAGAAACATAATTTGTTATCTTTATAGGGGAATAAAAAGCGGAAGCGGCTCAAATAATTAAGTTCCTAAATGGGTATTTATAATATTACATTGTTATATTACATTATATCATAATTTTAAATCTTGTTTAGCCGTGTTTCGGGTGACTTCGACATAGGCAAGATTATTAATTTGTACGTACTTGCATCTGCGTGGCTGTTTTTGCCGGAGGAAAAACGTTTTTCTGCGACCGACAGGTGGCGCTGGATTTTGACTAGAACAGTCGAGCGGCAGGAAATACCGTAGAATGTTGCTGGTAGTCGTAACCGAAACAGCATGTAGAGCAAAATGGAATGTATTTGCTGTAGGATTTCTCACAGTACAAAAACACAAAAATTATACTCACAATCGGTATTAGCTGATCTCATTAATTTAACGACAACATCTACCACGTTATTGCAATGTCGGGAAGGAAGCGGTCCAGAGATGATGATGAAGGGGGCAGGCGAGACCACAAGAGGCACAAGGAATCAAAACACGATTTGGACAAACTCAGGAAACAAACGAAAAAACTTTCACAAGAAGTGCAAAAGATAAAGCACGTTGAGACATTGTAAGTGAAATTTTAGCATTCTTAAGTCTGTGAAACTTGTATACAGCGGCTGTAAATAATGAATGATTCCTTAAAGAGCGCTGCGGGGAGGTGGGGTGTCCATGCGCTGTAGCTAGCTACTTGTCTTGGTCTCATGTGGAATGCGGTCATTGTCACGATTGCCAAGTTGGAAAAGTTCAGCTCTTAAATCATCATAACTTAACTGGCCAAAATTGTGAGTCTAAATGAAAATGTTGTCAACACACGAACGTTGCTTACTAGTTAATAGAAATTCTAAATAGAACCCAGACTGTGGACGAGGCCTGAAAAATGCCTTTTTACCAACTGTTGTTTTCTTCCTTACAGTTATGAAAAACCCCCTCCCGGACTTGTAAAGGTTTGTTACGGGTTGGAGTTCCTCTGTTCGTTTAGCACATGTTTTGGCAAAACACACACATGCACACGGTGTAGTTTAGAGCTATTTAAACAGATGGCGTTCACTCAGCCTATTATTACAGCGTATAAACACACTCCATCAAAGGCTGCAGTGGAATTGCATGCTGGGAAACCAGTCTGCAGGCGCATCCTAGCCTGCAAAGCTTGCGGTCTGGGGACGTTTAGATTTGTTTTGCCAGCGCGCTGGGGCTGCTTTTTATAGGAGGAGGAGGACAAGCCCGAGGACTGTATACCTGACACACCGGGAAATGAAGACGCACGAGAGTTCCTGGCGCACGCGCCGACCAAGGGGCTGTGGATGCCGCTGGGGAAAGAAGTCAAAGTCATGCAGTGTAAGTGCACCGCGCGCCCCGTTACGCGGCTGCGGCGCGTCGAAGCGCGCCTGCTTCGCTGCCCTTTTCTCAAAACGCGTGTTTCGTCAGAGGGATGTGTTTGAGAATGCGAGCGGCGAAGCTGCGCGGCTTCTGAGGAGGGGAGCTGTCACTCGAATGGCCGTGCTGTCACGGCCATTCACACAGTACAAATCCACACGACTGGGTGGAACTGCAAATGTCACCGTGTCGCAGATGTTGGAGAATTGCCCAGTGAAGTGTCACATTGAAATTTTTAGTGCCTTTTATTGTGTATAAAACTGCCCCGGGGGGCCAGGAGGTGTCACTTTAGGGCATCCGAAGGAGGAAGCTCTGCTCAGTTTGACTTAAACAAGGCTTTCGTGGTTGGAGTTTCTTTGTGCACATCTTATTTTGATAAGCTTAACATGGTTGCCATGATCAAATGCTGTTCTCGTATGCCAAGTAAGAACAATGGCTTTCATTATTTCTCAGATTAATTCCTGATCCCACACATGTTCATGGTATGCAGGGCAAATAAGCATTGAAACACAAAGTAGCACAACGTTTGCGTTTGTTCTCCTGGGGAAATGTGCATTTTTCCCCATTTATAATGTATTGGGAATAATGCATATTGTCCTTTTTCGTTGACTTTGATTATAAAGTGGCCTTTGGTATGTTGGTTAATTGTAGTGGGAAATAGATGTTTGGTCATGGACTTTCAGAAGGGAAAACACTGTGGCTGGGCAGCCTAATGTGGCATTTCCTTGCATGTAAACGGTCTTTGTAGACACCTCGATGGGCCTTTGATAAGAGGAGAGTTGAAGCTGTGGTTAATATGGGTCCCACACTGACAGCAAAGCTTAATTCTCACCCATAACCTCTGATGTATTTGAATCCTGAATGATTTCTCTATGAGTACAAATAGTCCCTATGAAAATCCCTTAGAGGTGAATAATATGATTTGCCAGATTTACATTTTTGGTCTGATTTTCATAGCTGGAAGTGCTTTCTTTACGTGGAGATCTTGCAAATATACTGACTAAGGGGTGTGCTGTGTACCGTTTTATGTGTAGGTTGGAGGTGCAAACGTTATGGACACAGGACCGGAGACAAAGAGTGCCCCTTCTTTATCCAAGGAAACCAAAAGCTGGAGCAGTTCAGAGTTGTAAGTTGGCTCAGATTTGTTCATTGGCTTGATTCAAACTGCATTGTGCGTCATGGACAATTTTAATTAGCGTATTTCAGAACACTGTACGTTTGCCTCACTAACAAAAACATTGTGTAAGACAGAGAGTGGAGGACTTGTTTAAATTACTGCACAAGCACAAAGCACGTTGGGGTTAGACTGGGGCTTTCTGAGTCAGCTGTTTGTTGGCTGGCCAGTGGCCTCCAGGAATCACCACAGTGGAAGGAACTGTCATAATTCACCTGTGGAACATGTCTGCAGGCACACGAAGACCCCATGTATGACCTGATAAGAGAAAACAAACGCAACGAGAAGGAGACGAGGTACTTCTTTTTCTGTTTATTCTTTGTTTTTTTTTTTTTCCAGTAAAAGAACATTTCTATTTGCTGACATAGTGCATGCATTGCATAACCATTTCATTCCAATTAGTGTTTCCGCTAAGATTTTCCTTAGGTATGGCTCTTTGAGGGGGGCAAGGGTGAATTGTAATGACGTTACTGTAAATTCTTTTTTTTTACAAGCTGCTAACATAACCAGTAACCTAAGAATACATGCAAGAAAGTATAACTTACAAATGTGCTTTTAAAGGGGTTTATCTGCCCCCAGGAAAAATGTGTGTGTGTGTGTAGAGTTGTTTTTCTTGATTTTTAATTTGATTTGATGAGATTTAACATATGTAGCATCATATATCAGACGCTTATTTAAATGTCAGTTGCTGCAGCATTGTTGAACGCAGGAGCAGGCAAAGGCAGCTTTGTGTGTGTGTGTGTGTGTGCGTGCACTGTATGTTTGAAAATAGAAGATCAGAGTCGAGAGTCTAAATACCGCTGATTATCCCAACTGTGAAATTCAGGCGTGGCGCTGTGCTACGCCTATAAAATGCTGGAGGAAACAATGGCCATGCACATAATATGGATAGTGTAACAGGGTCATTTTATACCAAGTCAACTAAAGACCAGGAAATTCCTCAGGGCCACATTTTTTCACCGTCTTACTGTTTCTGTAAATTATTCACTGAGATCAACATCATTTTCTCTGTAGTGTGGAGTGCATACATTTCATATTCCTGTGGAATGTAAATAACCTTGAAAGCCTGGATATATATGAGGATAGATTTTCTGAACTGGATTTGAGTGACTTTTTGCTTGTCATATTGAATTATATAAAGCTTTCTCTGCACTGGAAGAATTGTATATATTTTTTATAACTGGGAATTATTCATTATTATTGCGTCACTGTTCAAATACACCCGCATAACTTTGAGAGCTGCTAGTCAGTTTCATTCTCTATAATGTCTTCTGTTTTACTCACATCCTCTATGACTTTGAAGTTGGGAAACTTTTCAGTAGATTTAAATGAGCTGGTGCCCATAATTGAATGTCTCATTGACCATTATGCGAATGTGACCATCTATCCAAGTTATGATTTCTACTCTGAGTATTTAGAGGTTTCACAAAAAGTCCAAGTGCATGGTAGAAGGACTTTTAATTGGACACTACCAAACGTCCGCCCAAGTCATGGTGGCATAAACGTCAGCGATCTGTCGGGCTCTAGTGAAGGTCTTTGTGTGGAGCTGACATCAGAAGATGAAGTAGTCATGGAATGAAATGGAATTATTGAATGCAGTGGAAATATGAAAAGCAAGAATAAAAAGGAAACGGTCTTTTCTGGAGCAGACAAGATAAAGTGGGGCCAACTGCTGACTGTTGAAAGAACATTCTACAGATGAATTGTTAATTAAGATTCTGTATCTTTTGGGAAATGTTTTCGAAGCACGCTCTCACATTTTTTTCTTCATCCCTTTCTGAGCATGTCATACCTATAGAGATGAGACTCCAGTGAAAGCCAATAGATTATTCAATTTAAAGTATTCATTAGATAGTCGGAGTGTTCTTTTTTCATTGTGAAATATTCATTATTCATCTAACAATGTTTTTGCGGGCAGCGTCTAACATTTTTTAGCTAACTCACCATTTGTCTTGTTCATTCCCTCATGTGTTGTTTATTGATTGGCCAGAAACAACTTTCCTGACTGATGTTTGGCACAAGCTTAAAACACCTTAAATCCTTATAATGAGCTTAAAATGCAGACAGTGCCTGTCATCTCATTGTATTTTCTTAGCCATACTTAGAGTAATCCCAATGGTGTGGCAGGGATTCAGTAATTTGCAGGATTTAAAATTTTGAAGACAAAAAAAATTCTGAGTGGGCTATATTGGCACCATCTGAAATCATACAAAAAGCAGCAGAGATGTTAAAGATATATGAATGGCACGATTAGAAATCCCCACTTGGAACATTGTGTGTTGTCTTGCGTGACGGAGTGTGTAATTGTGTATCTGCTGTAGTCCCGGGGCCCTGCTTGTGTGTGTCTTTGTTTACTGGCAGTTGTGCCACCAACACACACACACACACACACACACACACACACAAACCCCTTACAGTGCTGACCGCTCTACCCTCTGTTTCCAGGATACAGCAACTCCAGCAGCTGCTCCAGGACACCACCTCTGACTCGGACAGCAGCAGCTCAGCATCATCCCACTCGGACCGCGGCAAGCGCCGGCGGAAGGCAAAGAAGAAGAAGGAGAAGAAGAAGAAAGAGAAGAAGAAGAGGAAGAAGAAACGGAAGCATAAGTCCTCCAGGGCAAGTGACAGCTCTGAGTCGGACTGAAACCGGGACGAGGGGGGGCACCCAGCCCCCATGTTCCCTGTAATAACTCTTCCCCAATGCCGTCCGTGAAGGGGGGTGGTGGGGGGGGTGTGAGGTAGCCCAGCTGACAGCCTGTCCCCCGGCAGAGCGCCTCGCCAGCTTGCAGCATAAGCCGCAGATCACAGGGTGGGCCTGTCAGCCTTTGTTCTTCCCCTTCCCTGTGCCAGAATCACTTAATAATGCATGGATTTCCAGCTCCCCGTTCACCAAGGGTGAAAGGTTAATTAGGCCTCTCCATCAGATCATACAGAGCAGATCCACGCCAGGAACTGAACCCTCAAACCCGCATGTGTTTTCTTTAAATGCGCTTCAGTCAGTGGCACAGCTAATTACACCACGGACACGGTTACAAAAGGAAGAATGGTGTTTACGTCTAAACAAGAGAGACTGAATGTACATATTGCCTATTATCTGTGTAATGTGTAGGCAGTGTGTTACCTTCCCTTTTCCAGTGAAAGAATGTTTTATTTGAAAGTGCTTTTTGTGAATCAGCAGTTTGCCAATCATTTGAAACTGAAACTGTATTAAATAAGTGGCAGTTTGTCTAAGGTGGCTTACCATACAGTAGCACCACTTCGGTGTTTCAGTAGTGCAAATATGTAAATACAAAATGGATGTAAAAAAGAGTTTGAATAAATGCAGCAGAGCAGTCCAGTTCAACTGTTTTTGTTTGCTAAGCAATAATATTCCTAAGTCACCAGTTGTCACTGTATTTTTTTTTTTTAGTTTTGTCAAAATGCTAATCCATCACCACAGGTCTGATCTTTTCACTAAATGGGCTCAGAATAGTATGTAAGGCATCTGATCATGATGGCACACATCACAACTGGCATTACAAGGTCATGATGGGCCTATATGAAAAGAGATATGGTGGTCTTAGGCCTATGGGCTTAATCTTAATCACACATGTACATAGCATTTCATTTGCTTAGCAGATGCTCTTATCTACAGGAATTTGCATATTGTCCATTTATACCGCTGAATGTTTAATGAGGCAGTTACTGTAAGTACAGTAGCAGTGGCCTACTGAGGAATCGACCTGGCAACCTTTGGGTCACAATCCCTGTTCCACTATGCCACACTGCTAACACCGAATGCATGAGCCACGGGTGTCCTACTATCCTATAGTTTGAAGGAGAGGAGGAGAGAACTCTAAGCAGGGCACAGAAGAGCCTGACCCTGTTCTCACACTGCCATCTTCAAAAACAAGCTTTTTTTTCCCCTTCAACTTCTGATCTCAGCTCAAACGTTGCAGCTCGTCTCTGACGTGCTTGAGTCTCAGTGCAGCGCTGGGACTGTGTGTCATTTTATGGCAAGCTGTAAGCTCTGCGTGCCGCATCAAAGGACACTTAACAAATCTCCCATGGAAAAGATGGGACCTCAAATGGGACTCTGAAGATTTGCACTTTATATTACACTGCAAAACCAGGCCTATCTGGGGGTCAGAGAGGTGCAGATTTTGTCGCATTTGCCGATGTAATCTGTAGTGTAAATGTGTGTATACAGTTCATATGTTATAATGGGAGGTAGTGACTTCTGCTCTTTGTTATCTTCAGCTCCATGGCAACCCCTGCATTTTTCCCTTTTTTTTTTGCATTTCACGGAAAGCATCTGATAAATGATGTCTGTACGAACAGTTGTAACTGACCAGAGGCAGGAGGTTTTCACACAGAGCTCACTGCAAATGCTGAAAAGGAATTTGTCCCACCTCCTGATTCGCAAACACGACACCAAGAGCTTCGTCTTTTCTAATTAAATCAGTTCATCTTTCTGGACGGCAGAGGGACTTCATTAGAATGCTCAGTTCAGTTGTGTTTTCTCTGGTGTGTTCAAGCTTTGCTGGCAATTTGAAAGCCTGTCTTTGCCAAGTGGCTTGGTGTGCCAGGGTATTGTTCCAAATACTGCTGCCATGTCAAGTGGCTTTGAAGCAGAATGTCACATGTTCCTCTCCTGTGGTCATTCCAAGTGTTGCATCTCAGTAAATACAATAACTACAGTAACATTTGGGCATCCTTTGACAACTGCAGTATTGGGGGTACAGAGTCTGCCCAGACAACAGGGGGTTGTTGGATCAATCCCATGTTATGCAACAGTTTTAATCCATGGCTTCTGTGCTTGTTGTTTAAGGTTGCAACTTTAGATGGACAGATCTGGGTCCTGTCCAAGGCTTTATTGTACATTGTATTCTGTGCCACAAAAATTAGGGTAAGATGGTTCCAGCATTAAATGTTTACAGCAACAGAGAAGTCCATTGCTCAGAGTAAAATGGTGACTGACATTAAACCCTTTGGTCATTGATTTCTGGATTTTTTCCTTGCTTTTCACGTTTTGTGGGGTAATTCATTGGTTTTCTGCATTTCTAGAGATTGTAGAGTTTTTTTTTTGGCCATTCTTAATGCTCTGCCTTTGTGATAACTGGACACAGCTGTACTTCTGTAATTTAGTGTTAAACTAGTGTTGATTTAACTTAAAAAAATTAATCTCCTGTCACTTTCCACCACAGCCCAGTAATTATGTGTGCCATTGAATTTGCAATGAGTAGCACTCAGACCTGCTATAGATTAAGTCAATGGAAATGATTTGTCCAAGGCTTGTTATGATGGGGATTTTGGATGATTAAAGGATTTTTAAGAGATGCACAGCCACTATTACTGCAGATTATTATCAAGAGAAGCGAAGGACAGGGGGATAGTTTTAACCCCACTGCTTTACCATGGAGATGAGAGCTGTATGTGGTGGAAATTGATCTGACCTGCTTGTGAGGAAGTTTGTCTGGCACATTTTGTTCAGCTGCACATATTAGGGCAAAAGATATCTGCAACCCCTGCACAGCTCTCGGCTTTGTGCATTGCAGTTAAAAGTTGATGTTAGTTTGGTTGGAACGGGGTTAATCTGCAGCAAACATGTTAACCTGCAGATGCAGATCCTCCTTCACATTTCCATAGTAACGCCAGGGAATGTTGAGCTCTCTCGACCTTTTCTTGCTGTATTGCCTTAGCTAACCCATCAGTCTGTCTGTATGAAAAATATATTGTATGAAAAATATATTGTAATTTCAAAGTACATTGAATTTAAATGGCCTATTGAATGACAACTAAAGAGGTCAGATGCACAAACGTTGATTCCAACGGTTGGTTGATTGCAACCAGGGCTTCTGGCCCACTGTCCCATTCAAGCCACAAAACTACCATCCACCAGCATATTGCAATTCCCCATATACTGTAGTTTGTGTGACAGTTTAATAACTTATTTGTGTATCATTTTACTCATGAAATAATTTAGAAAATGTTACCTAGGTATTGTATGCCCATGCCTTTGAATTCATTTCGGAAAGATTTTGCAAATAGGTGGATATGAAGTGTGGCATTCCAAGCAAGGCAAAATTGTAACATTTCTTATTTTATCAGGTTAGAACTGTTTCATTGTCACGTGTCTTATGCTTATTGTCCACATAACTATCGAAAGAATGCCACCTTTAGGGCAACTTACAGGGAGCATTCAAATCGGAAAGAATGAAATGATGCTGGCCAGCGACTAAACCACTAATGGAAAGCAGATTCATACCAGCATTTTGTGAATTTCGAGGGTACTTGTTGAGCACGCCACCACACAACCACGCGACCATTGGAGAACAAGTCATGGCTGACGTTCTTCGGTCACCATACGTGCTGTCAACAAGCTTTTCACATTGTCCACATTTCACAGCGAAGTGTGCAAGGTAGATATTGCATCATCGGAAATGGGTAACAGAGTATTTATACACACTGGAATATAAATTACAGCTACGTTAGTGCAGTATGAAGTTTTTCTTTGTAATCTGCTTCATAAATCTAGTGTATTTAGGCTACTGGAACACACCCGCTGTACGCTGTTGCAAGCCTCTACAAGTAAACAAGCAAAAAGATGTGCGGGCAGATACCCCCTCTTAAAAACTAGTGATTTATATATTCTCTGGAGTTAAAATGCCAGCATACATATCATTAATAAGATGATGGCCTCATAACACATAAAATAAATGAAATATATTCAAGCACACAAGAAATAAACAGTAGAATCAATATTGCCGAATGTTGACGATAGTTTAAATAATTCGTTTGATTCGCGATTGTATCATGGGATGCAAATAAAACGGTTCTGCTAATTAAGACTTTGGAGTAAACCAAGTGCTTCTTGTGCTTGAATAGAGTCTGTAAGAGTTGAAATCATTTTTTAATTATTATTATTTTGTATGCAGCTGTTTTAAAAATCTGCATCTAGCACCTTGTCAAAATCTGTCATGCTAAACTCAACAATAAGTTGCATTCATGACTAACGCGAGCTAGTCTGAACAGCAAAGAAAGGCGAAAACGTAAACTCGTCGTATGGGAAGTAGCGACGTGCAAAAACAACACTAGTGCGCCGAAGCTTGCATCAGTTTTAACTTGGTACGGCGAAGTTTCTTTTTTATCGTCAGAGCTGGACGTCCGGGATTACAAGAGCCAGCGCTGGGTTATTCAATTGTCACGATCTGTTGTGCTGTAATTGGTCAGCGCCCCTCACATCACCGCTAGGAGGAAAAGCACCAACCAGCAGCAGGAGGAGGAAAGAGGAAGTGAAAACATCAGCCGTATCTAAAAGAGGAGAGGAGACCGATAGAGCTGCGCTGAAGCTCGCCAAACTCCGAACATCAGCACTTTCATGGTGGAAAAGTCTGCTCCCTTAATCAGGTTGGTGAAATTCGTGACACTCATTCACAGTACTGAAACCAACGTAGTATTTCAATAACTGCGTGCATGCATTTGAGTTTTTTTTTAACTCGTTGGGGTGAATGTGTACGCGCGTGATCTACCAAAAAGATGAATTTCACTCAAAGGAGTATATGACAGTGTACACAGTAGCTTCTGTGTTGTTATTTTCTGTAAGGGGCCTGCGATGCCAATCGTTGCGGGTAGCTTTTACTTAGCTGGCGATCTGGTTATGCTCACAGGGTTCATATATCGCTTGGTACTATACGATAGCTGGCTTGCGGTTTCAAATGTGTTTGGCTACCGAGTTACGCCGACTCTTTTGTTTCTTTGCTAGCTGGCTAGAATCTTTGCGGTGCGTTTTATGTGAGATGTAACGTGAATATCTGCGATAACTGCAGAGTTCTGGTACAGTAATCTGTCGTTTGGCGCAAGGTGGCTAGTTTTAGGTTATTTAGCAAAGTGTTTAAGAGTGACTCTTATGTCAAACGCAGCGTTCAATTCTACCGTCATCCCGGTGTTCAGCGTTCTGCATTGACGTGACTGTCCAGCCCAGCGCTGAAGTTAGTCATTATCGCGGATAAGATAGCAAGCTGGCTATCTAGCCAGCAATTACGCTTTTTATAGTCTAGTTTTCAGGAAACCCCAGTTAACCAAACCGCATAACTGTTCCAGAATTCAAGGTAGCCGTCCACATTAACGAATGGTCTTAATAATATGTTATTTTACAAAAACGACTTTTAATTTATCGTGTGCTTGTGTGTTTTTGCTCTGATGCTGTATGATTGATACGCCCCATTGCAACCGCAACACTGCCTGTTTATTATAAGGCTTTATTATAAAAATGTGATGTCTAATGCTGCACGTGGTTTTGACTTTGTAGTGCCTATTTTATTCTTTTGTAAGAGTAACACAGCCCGTGTGTTGACAGCTAAACATACACTGAAGCCTGAATGAATTAGCTACCGGGCAACTGAGATTTCTGGTCCGTTAGAGATTTTAATTAGCGTAAGGTCTGAAGTAATTATACAGCCTTTTAATTGTTTGAAAATATGGGATCAGCAGCGTTCTGCGGAAATGTTTGGAATTGTACTGTGTACGCAGAAGGGGAAGGAAATACAACAAACCTACAAATTACTTGAACACCCAATGTGATCACGAGGGATTTATTTAGCAAAAAATATCTACATGACTTTGTATAAACAGTCATTCGCTATGGGGTATATCTAAATGGACAGGCCGTTTGTTACTGTTTCTCTTATTTCCTACAAATGGTGAGGTTAGGGTGACCACACCGGCCTGGCTAGTGGCAGTGTTCGTAATTATAATCAGCTAGTCTGAAGCGCGACCCCAATTTTGAGACAGCTCCACGATTCTTGGAGGGTTTCTTACCTAACTTGGGGATTCTCTCTAAACAACTCCGCCACTTGGAACGGGTGCAGACGGATTTCAGCGAACCCCGCAGAAACCAGTAGTAAAAAATACGGCTTTCAGAGTATACAGTCATCGCATGAAAGGATTTATGTTGATTCTTTTCAGTGGGCGTTATAGGGTTTCCGCTCCACTGCTACATAGTCATGGCGCACGTTATTATATGGATGTGAAACATTAATAAGAGGAAAGTATTGCATTATGTTTACATGCATGACAATCACTTGATAGCCCACTATACTTTTCCGACAATTGTGACAGTATGCTGATTTTTGGAGATTTTTAAGCGCTGCACATATTTTATTGTTGCCTTTTTATCAGCGTTGATACTACTCATGAAGTATTAATTGCGTTTCAGATGATTTACCCGTTTGGAAACGACAGAAAATGAGATGCGCTGTTATGTGTTTCTGTTGATTAATGTTTTGTGACAAGGCTCTGCAAGATGTAAGGTGTGGAGTTGCTGGTGCCACCATATGTTCGTTTGACAAGGAGAGGCCTCTGTCACATGTGCGCTAGCACGCCTCTGAGGCGGCGGCGGCGAGATTTTCTGTCAGCTCCTCTCAGTTTTTCACTTTTGTACCTCAATTAAGAGTTCAGGGTCTTCAGACGCACGTGTGCTAAATACGGAAATTAAGTGAGGGTGAATGCCTTGGTGGAGAATTTAAAATTCAGAGTCGCACTTAGGTCGTAGATCGCCCAGATCCATCACACACAATTGTGTGCATGTAAATGACCTTCCGCGCGCGCTCGGCGCATCCTCTGCAGTTGCCTCCTCACAAATTTATGCGCAATTCCAGTCTTAATCTAGAACTGAATTCGCTTCTATAAATTGATGCCAAGTACGAGTACCTTGCTCTGTCATGATAAAAGATAAAAACACTTTGATTTTGTTTGGTGTTAACAGAACAGACCTCTTTTGTCCTCACCAGCTCAAAAGCTTTGGCGGTGCAGAAAAGCATTTCACCCTCAGGGTTTTCAAGATTGTCAATCACTAGATTTCTCTTAGGTCAACAGATACTGTGGAAATTTATGTGACAGACTAAAGACCTTTTCGTGAATATTAATGAACAGGTGGAAAATTCACTAAGACCTCTGTATTTACAGGTGAAGATAAATTCCTTAAATTACTAGTTTTTGCTTCATAAAACTATAACAGCCCGCCATGCATAGGCCTATGCAGTGTATTAAAAGTCCAGGTTAATGAAACTTTTAATATGTGTCACTCAAGATTTACTTAAGGGAAGAGACTGGCTGGCTTAATTTAAAATGATGGATGGACTGCTGAGCCGATGTTGCAATATTAATGTACTGTCTGTGTATCACTATTGCATAATGTGGGCAATAGCTGGCGCTGCTGTTGAGTTTCACCATAAAGAAATTTCATGTGCCTCTGTCCCTGGACTCAGACAAGCACATTTATCTTCCTGTGCGGATTCCTTGTGAGCCTTTAAAAAACATCCTTTCTGGCATTTGCTGTTGACCTGACCCAGTGTTTCAAATGTTGGCAGTACCCATTGGAGAGGTCATGGAGGCCCTCTTTTTGTGGTGCCTGTTTTCTGCAGTGTCTCAGCCCTTGGGCTCCAGACACGCAACTTTAGGGTCTTAACTTAAAACTTTGATTGCGGGAATTGTCACAAAGCTCACCCTTAGCACAACCACAGGAAAAATACAAGAAAACCGCTTGGTTTCGCGGAATTTCCTTAAGCTTCTGCTGAATGACGTCTTTAGCCCACCAGCCAATAAGAACTTTCATTTCATTGACGGTGCAGGTCAGGTTAAGAACATTGCAAGAACGTTGCTGTTACATAAACCTTCTGTTTGATCCACTCCTGCTGTACAACCTTCTGTTCGGGTTTAACAGCAAATGGTGTGCTTATGTCTCCCCCCTTTTCCTTTGCTTATTCACTGTAAGGTCACAAAGCACAATGGAGATGATTTCACTGAGTGAAGACCAGGTCAACATTCCTTATCCCAGCACGGTCAGCAGGCCCTCATATCTGAGGGTATTTATTTATATGCTGGTGTGTACTTGGCGGTCCTTTATGGTCCAGCATGCTGCTTATGAATTTTCTCCAGTCCAATCGCGGTCTGATACGTTCTAGGTTGATCTGTATTCTCCAGTCCAGCAGTCCATTCTTTAGCTCTCTGCTTGAGGATACTGCCTGGTCCGACTGCGGTCTGAAACCTCCCAGCGCGACCCAGCTGTGCAGGCAGTCTCTTACACAATGCCACTGTGATCCCTGGCCACCGCCAAGGTCGCCGGTCTGCCTTCTTTATCCCTTTATCTCCGGGTCTCTTGTCTCAGGGGAAATGAAGCGGGCCGTGGTGCAAAACACGCTTGCTGTTGCACCCGCCACGTGGGGCCCACGGTCAGCAATAAGCTGGATCTGTTCACCTTCTTCTTTTCTTAATTCGATCCACTCCTGCTGTACACCCGGGGGCCAGTATTGGCCAGAAAGAGTCCTAAAGCCAGGCACTCTTTAAACCTATTTTCTGTTAATTGTGGCGCTTTCATTGACAATGAGTCACAGCTTTTCCGCAGTCATGAATGGGGGGACATTTAGTATGTTTGGCAATGCCTTGTGCACGCTCTGCACGTGACCTACCAGCACAATATGTATCTGCGTGCCCCTGTCAAATGAAATCCTGGATGGAAGCGGACAGCCCATATGGGTATCATGGGAGGTGAACTCGAATAAACCCAGTGCATAGATTGAGTTGCACAGTTTCTAGGAACCCATACTTTCTGGTTCAGAGAGACTGTAAATTTAAACATAATTGCTCAATGCCAGAGCTTCGTCATAGCTCTAGGCTCTGTAGCCATCTTTCTCTGTCCAATAATCATTTCTGTTCTCTTTTTTTTTTTAAGCTCAAAGGATATGTATAGGGTTCCTCTTTGGAAATTTGTCAGAATTTGCATCAATCAGCCACGTGAAGGCCACAAACTTGGCACTTGTTTGGAATGTCCAACCATACACATTCCCGGGGTTGAATTTTTTTGTACTTTGTAAATGGTGCCAGGGAACACATACACAAACACATATTTGTGTAAACTGGAAATGTAGAATGCTAATATTTGGGTGAGTTAGTCATACATATTTTTTTTTGGTTTGTGGTTTGTGGTTCTAGGTCTGCCTGGCTCTGGTTTGATAGGGGGAAAAGTGTCCATGCATGTGTAGTTTCATTGCTTTAAGACAATTTAGGCTTCCCTCAAAATTCATAGAACTCATGGATCAAATGACCTCTATAGCGAGGTTCAGAAAGTTCAGAGATTAACAACGGGTTTGTCAAATCAGAAAATACAGAGATTGCTGGCATCCCACAATCCTACAGTTAAAGAAGCTTGAAAAGGATCATCTTTAGTCTGGAGGTTTCTTAACAGACAGGTTAGTCTCTCAAAACCAGTTTCATTGCTTCCCCCAACTGAATCTGTGAATTCCGCACCTGAGCAGGAGTTACAAGGTGAAGCGTTTGGACATACTGTCAAGTTATTTCTGTGAAAAAATTGTGCATCTTTTTGGAGGTCACTGGATTTAAATGGGTGGCATTTCCTGACATGTGAGACATTTGGCCAAGGGAGAAAAAAGACAAATGTAAATACAGAACGAGCAAAAGGTATCAAGCGAAATAAAAGCTTAACGGGTGCTATTCTTTCGCACTGCTCTTAATGCTAAATGGTTTGCATTCTTAAGATTTGTGATAAACCCGACATGCACCAGGGAGGGTGATGCATGTGGGTCAGATTCAGCTGAACTGAGATGGTTTTGATATCCAGGTTTCTTGCCCTCTTTCTGTGCATTTTTCTCTTATGTCATTATCTCTGGCACCACACCCCTAGAGTTCACCTCCTGCGCAAAACAGACAGAAAAAACTCTGATCTGTGTACAGCTGTGACTTCACAGAACTCTCAGAACTTTTTCCTTACCTCATTGTTCAGTAAATACAGCTACTGCAGAGCCAGAGGCTGATTTCACAGTGTAGAAACATCCATTTCCGTCTGCAAGAACGTCACTCTACATCAGCCCTCTAATGCATGAGCAGCAAATAGACTCTTAACTGTCTGCAACAAGTCATTTTTATTTGGTTTATTTGGCATATCGTGTGAAGATTCCCAGCCTGAGCATTCCCAGGCACTTACTTCATATTGAAGCATTGATATTTCTTACGTTTTTCTTGAAATCCAGTTGACTGTAAGCTCTCTCATTTGGCTGTGTTCAACACTGTGAGCACTTGTGTCTCCTCTGTCTGTTTGCCCTCAGCAAGTGAGGGGTCTAATAAAATGGATGAAATTTGAAATTCGTCACAGTAAAAAGGAGGCCAGTTTATAAGAAAACAAAGCACGCTATATCTGCATCTGAGCTGCTCTCTTTGAATAAGTGATCAAGAATGCTTTTTAAAGAATGAGTTGGCTAATGGTTGGATTTGCTAAGGTAATTTGAAAGAGAGGGAGAGCAGGGGAAATGGATTCTGGAGTTTTTGTGAGGTTAAGATAGCATGGAGCTGGTTAAGAAAGTACAGAAGGATTTCACATTAACTTGTGTTTTAAAACAAAATGATGAGTGTTTGGCTACCTACCATAGTAAAGGTAAGGAGCAACATGTGAGATTTTGCTGATGTTACCTCATGGGCACATCATTTCGTGAAATTAGCTGCAGAACTGTATTGAATGACAAAAATAACATCAGCAGGGCACATAGTAGAGGAATACTGCTGTTAAATGGTTTCAATGGGCCTGTCTGACAAGTTATTGCTATATGTTCATCATGTTGCTTTTCTGTATTTATGGACACCATCTCAGACCTACTGTAGTCACTTCTTTTCATAATTCTTAGTGTATAACAAGATGTTAGCAAGATAACTAGTTAGCATTAGCAAATGAACTATAGGTCTTGATGCTTTTCTCAGCTCTAATATCATGGGCCTGATTGAATGTAAAATCTACCATATATTTAACACTAATTTTTGTCTGAGAGACAGATTTTAGCTGCTGCTGGATCAAGCAGTCGCTGTAGTGTGGTGGTAGCATGGCTTGCACTCTGTATGAGGTACCAAGGTTCAAGCCTTTCTACGTTCATACTTCTTTTTCACTGTTTGCGAAGACGTAGTCACTTAACTACGTAGGAAGCACATAGCTAACTACAGAGGCAGTAAATAAGCAGCATTATTTTTATATTTTGGTTAGGTCTATGAGTCAGTATCTCGTGCATGAGTCACGAGCAGCCTTTAATGTACGTTAATGAGTCCCGTTTTCTGCCCCTCGGTTATAGTAGAGTCTTATTTTGGAACGTGCTGAATGAATGCTGGGAAATGACTGACTGATTATTCCGCAAATTACACCTGCCAGTGGAGTTAAACTGCAGTAATGACATAGCAGTGACATGGAGTCCTTTTGTTTCATTTGTGAGATTTACTGGGGTAAAATCGCAGCTGCTTTACGCGCTAATGGCAATGAATGCCACATTGTTATGACAGACAAGTACATAACATGTGACTGTGAATGTGTCAGGTCTCGCATGTGACGTGATTGTGACAGTTCTCATGTATGACATGTGAATATGAAGGGAGTGGGGGGGCATGCTTACATACAAAAGCAGTTAATAATTAAATTTGGATCCCCGGTTACCGGGGCGAAATGGAGCATATCGACTGATCAATACCACTGGTGCATCCAGCTGCATGTAAGAGGAAAAGAGCAAATCGGCACTTTCTCGCCATCGTTAGCCGCTTAGCTAACCACCTTGTGGTTCTGAGAAGGATGGAGGGATGAGAAGGAAGCAGCAGGCCTTTGGCAGAGAGGAGAGGAGAAGGGAATAGCATGTCCTTAAAGGGACACCGCGCACTAGTGAGACTCATCACAATTGACACCAAGCAGAGGTGGAGGTCTCCATCCAGTCGACCTCTCCTCTCTACCTCTGTGCTCTACTCGTCGTATACGTAATGCGCTTAGAAGCATCATTGCGTGTTTGACAGTTGAGTAGATTCCTGTGCACCAGTGTAGCCCCTGAGCCGGTTTGAACTGAGGCACCTGAGTGGGAACTGGAGCATGGGGGTTGCCGGCGTGTCCATGTGGCAGTCCTAATGCCCGCTGCCCTACACGCACACACACTCACACACGCACAGATCTGTGTCAGAGTAACAGTGCAGACATGGCCAACGTCCTTCAGAAACGGAGGCAGGCCCTTTGGCTGCTTTTGTCAGCCCAACAGACCGCCGGGAGCGTAGACTGTCAGGGGAAACGCAGGGCTGAGATTGCGTGTGTCCATCACGGCAGACCAGCAAGGGCTGGCAGGTTCTTGAGAGTGACATATTGTCCCAAATAGGTTTTTCACCTTCAGTTTGGCGTGAGAGCTGCTCACGGCGACGGTCCTGACAAGGCATCAGTGCAGAGGGTCACTGTGGTGACAAACTTCCAGGGAGGAAGACTGCCCTGCAAGCTTTCATGAGGTTGTTTAACACGAATCAGTGAATCGGAGCCCTGCTCATTTAACGTCAGCCAGACTGACAGAAACTTATTTTACTGTTAATCTCTCTCTTTGCTATGACAGTGAAAAAAGTCACATTTGGTCGGGAGACTTTACACCACCCTGATGGTGAGTTTGTGAAAAGGAGTTGTTTAACCGCCTGGTTGGGCGCTTATCTTATTGAATGCGGACTGCTGACATTCCCAGTGGCCGTTCTGTTCCGCTATCATCTCAGCGGGGACCGTAGTCACCACCGGACCGCCTGCCGCAAATTCTGTCACAGGGCGCCCTGCTCTCAGAGCTATGTCAGCAAACAAACGGTGACAAGTTAGCTCATGCCAGCGCTCCCTAATAGAGGAAGACTGGCGGATCCTCAGGCCATTGTTTTGGTTCCTGTTGTCTCTGCCCAGGAGGCTAGCAGATAGCTGTCTGACTGGTCTGAGTCCTTTTCTATGGCCGGATGAACTTTTGAAACGCAGGAACTACAAAGCGCAGCTGCTCTTCCCCTTTCCTGTGAGGCACAGCTGCAGTATCAAAAAAAAGAGAAACTCTGGAACAGCGTCAGATAAACAATTTTCTGTATTGATAAGCTGTCTGCTCTATATTTGAACCTGCTGTTTTTCCCCCTTTTTAAACAAGCATGAATTATGAGGATGTTTTGCACATGCTCAATTCACTATGTTGTAATTTCGTGGTCTGGCTACCTGATGTTCAGTACTCTGATATGACGTTGCTAGAAGTCAGACCCCTTCAATCCATAGACTTGCTCGCAGAGAATTGGACATAGTCATTTACTGTTCATAGATTCTGGAAAAATGGCCAAATGTTGTCCAAACAAACAGGTATTTGAATGTTTTCCTCATAGAGAATTTGTGTTTGTTGTACAGACTCGTGTGGGTTGAAATGTAGTTTATAATTTTCTTCATTTGTTTGACTGCATGTTAATTTGACACTAAACACTAAGCGAGGAAAATGTATTCTAGGCAGTGACCTTATAAAGGTTGTGGCATACTAGAAGCAGTGGTCTTAATGTATAATTATGTCGATTATAGATGTTGTGATGTTGCTCAGAGGGAAGAGATCTAAATTCTTCCACGATGTGCCAGTCTGAATCATCAGGGCAGAACAGCTTGAATGAGCTAGATTCATGGAGCTGATTTGCTCTTGCAATCCATCCTGGTTCTCTGTTTTTCTGCTTTGCACAGGGGCTGGGGTTTTGAGTTTCCTGGTTAACCCATAAAAGACTGCAGTAATGGTGTGTAAATGAGGTCTCGCTGAATGCATTAAACTCCAAAAATGAACTTCCGCTGAATTAAACTTGATACCACAAATCAAGGGCAGTTCTGTGCAATGTAAGGGAAGGACCAACACACATGCAGCAATCTGCACTCTGCTTGCTTCTGCTACAGGGAGTCGTCCAGGAATACCACAGGCCTTGGTTATTCTCAGTCACCAACAGCCAGTCCTGGATCAGCTTACCCATCCTCAGTCCCAACGCTTACCACGTTACTTAAGAGGCAGATGCTGGTCCAGGATCAGTGTGCAGGCTTCCATTGTACTTACATGGTTCCTTTAGCTAGTGCTAATTGACAGTGTTGTTTTCTCAGAGGAAGAATAAAGACCCAGTGCGTTGCTACCCCCCAGGGCCGATTCACACTGCGCCTCCTCACAGGGCTGCATGGGGCCATGGAGGGCCCTCACACTGAGGAGCCGGCCCCCAGAGCGCGCCCGGCACAGAAGGATGGAGTGTGACCCAGCGGAGACAGCTGGGGGGGCGGAGGCATGCAAGCCAAGGGGACAACTGGCAGCACTGAGGGGGTGGTGGTGGGGTGGGGGGCAATGAACACAGTGTCTCCTTTGTGTCCTGCTCCTGTGACAGTCACAGCGTGGATCCTTGGCAACGGCCGCCCAAAGAGACGGAGCCCCGTACCCTGGAGTGCTGCAGGGACTGGGGCCGGATCGCTGTCTCTGGCCACACAGGCTCTAGCTGGAGGATGGGGGGTGGGACTGTGAGATCTGAACAGGTTAACGTCAGTGCTTGTGTTGCAGCAGAAAGTCTAAAAAGGCTATTGTGGAAGAGCTGCGGTGAGGGCTCTGCTGAGGAAGGAGCCGGGTTAACTGAATCGACTCGTTTGAACTTTGCGCTATATAGCTGTGTATGTTTCGGCCCGGGGCACGTTTATTTTTGTAGCTCCTAAGAATCCTTTGTTTCTTTTCCTCCACCTTCATTCACGGGTGCTGAGGAAAAACACGGCAGGCTTAGCCAGCTTGCCACATGTTGCCTGAACCGTAATCTTGGAGGACTTCCTATACAATGGTTTCCTCTCTCTCAGGTGAGTCTTCTTTTCTGGTGTTTAAAAAACACTTTTATGCCCCCTTTATGTGCTGTACATTCCAGCTGGAAATGGCAGTCAGTGTACTTTGAACCATTTTCCTTGAAGTAGGACATGTAAAAATAGCAACAAATCAATCATGAAATGTTCCAGGGTTTTTTTTTTTTCAGGTTTCAATCTAGGCTAGCGCAAACCCATCAGGGATTCCACGACACGTTACTTTGTATCTGCTGCGGCAGGCGGAGCCTCCATCTAAGAAAGGGCGCCGTTAAAAGTCTGTTCAGAAGAACCTGTGGACAGCGCTCTATTCACTGAAAACATGCACTAGGTGTATGGAGTGCAACTCATGAAAAGTACACACTGTACAGGAATCTTTTCATGCGAGGCCCACTAAAGGACAATGGTGGCAAAATGTGAAGAAAGAAAACAGTAGGGTATTAATGCATCTTGAAGGCGTGGAGCGCTGCTCGACTTCCCCCCTAGAATAACCTGTTCTTTCGTGACTTTCGAGTACTGAATGTTAGCACAAAGGAAAAAATAACTTCTCGTGTTGGCTCAGTTTGCGTTCCCCGAAGCCTGTGAATTGTGCCAGCACTCCGCATCGAGTGCAAAGAGCAGCTGCGCCCGAAATGGAGCGTTCGCGTACCTGGCCGAGCACCTGAAGATCGCAGCCGCCAAAGACACTGTGGAAAGTGCGGTGTCGGAACGAATTGCATTTATTCCCCTGCGTTTGCACCGCGAGCAATTAATTTGCGAGCCCAACGGGCACGGCGGAGCAAAAAGTCACGATCGCAGTGATGTTTTTGTTTGCCTGTGGCCCGTGGGGGGAAAAGCGGATTAGTTTCGTTTTTAGGCGCGCGGGATTTAATCACAATGAAGGAGGCAGCGCGTTTGGCCGCAGCTCTGGGCGTTCACAGGCCTTGGCTCATTCGCACAGAAACAGAGGAGCAGTGTGCACTCTCTCTGTTTGCTAATTACTAAATACGCCAAGTAAACTCGCACCGGAGAAAAAAAGCCTGGATTAGAGTAGCTCGTAGGCTTGTGTGGCCCCTCTGTGGTCATCCCTGTTGTGGAATGTAGTTGACAGCATTTACTAGATCCTTTGTGTAAACACACAAAAAAAATCAAATGATTTATGGTATTTGATGGCTTACATTGCTCAGGGCCCCAAATGTACTCAGTGCCTTGCTGGAGCCAAGTGTCACAGTTTAATTTGTGTTGCTTTTATGCTTTGCTTTTAAGTTGGATAAGAGCATTTGCACCATGAATGCATACACCCAAATAAATAAAAGAAATTTCATCTAATAACTCACGTTTGCTTGAGTAGATTTTCGTGCGTGTCATTTAGGCCTCTTGTTGACTAATTTTTGCCTTAGCTCATGGGAAGGGGGATGAAGCCATTAACCCCAAACTATGGGAAATATCTACCATTTAAGTTTAGGTTGTATTTTTCTCTCCATCTTCCTCATTATTTTCCTTTTCCTTTGGTGCATTGGAAAAGGGAGGCCACAAAAACTGCATGTTCATAAATGGCTCACGTCGTCTCCAACGGGTTTTTCAGGAGCTGAGGAAGTCGTTTGTTTCACTTCCTTTTAGCGCCGGCTGGCCAGACAGGATCAGGCTGAGGAGCACTGCCTGTCTGAAAGTGGGAACTTCACACAAGGGAAGCATGTGACGAGGGAAGAATTTGACAGGATACGTGTGGAGTCACAGATTCCCTCAGATGCTGGGACAGCTGTTACTCAGGCCGGCCCTAAAGGAACCACTGAGCAGAAAAACAGCTGCGGACAATATACCTGTCGACAATTCCAAAATGTATACCCGATATACCTCATATACCATTCCCAGCACAGTTTTGATATAATATGCGGGGTGTTTCGCTCAAGGTTATATCAATATGGTGTACTGTAGGAAGGTGCTGAAATGAAAATGGAATGCTGCCTCATGAAGGATTCCATCAGAGTTGAGTGGGCTACTGTTCGCAGTCTCGTTTTCTCCACCAATCAGAGGAAGTTGCCAGGGGGTGACCTCTGCTTGACTACTCCAAGCACCTGCGTTTCATATCGGGCCATCACTATCCGGAGTGCCTCAGTCTGTTACCCCAGGGTGAAACTGTACACTCCAGCCAACAAGAGTGGTTTTGCCAGGAGAAAAGAGCAGCCATGCTGTGGGTCTGCAATCTGGAAGCCTTTGCCTGGGGCATGACGTGGCCAGTATGAATGGGTTGGCCCTGTTGACCCAGGGCCGCTTCCATGTAAGGAAACATGCGAAGCCCTGAGGGGGATTTGCGTTGTACTTAGTCACTCGTCCCCTTGGGTCACCGGGTAATGGGGGCACACTGTGTAAAACCTGAGCGACACTTTCTTTGTAGTCTGACGCACTTTCTTCAGTTGGGTCTTTTTTCAGGTCAAAGTGCAAACATACCAGAATAAAACACTGAAGCTGTGTCTCATAGTATGCAACAGGCATTATGAAGATTACCTAATGTCGTTTGAGACATGACGCAATGTTGCACAACTGCTGCAGTTCAACTCAGTTCAAAGTAAGGGATTTTGGTTGTGTTTCTGTTCAGTTGTCTGAAATGCTGCCCACTATATATTGGGCACAATTGATGGTAATTATGGGTATTGTAGTTGATTTTTATAGGTATTTTTTTTGCTGGTGGCCTGCAATTGCCTGCTTCACCGCCTCTTTGTGAGTCTCCTCCTGCAAAGACAATGGGGCTGGACACAGAAAAACCCTTGTCTCCATGGTTGCTGCTTTAGGTAGGTTACGAAGCTGCAGCCATTTTTGCCAACAATGCAGTGTGAAGGTGCCTCTGCTTTTGCCTGCAGGCAACTGGAGGTCATCGTTGTATTGTCAGGGCGGCTTCTCTTTTAGGATTTGCCCTAAAGATTCCAAAGCCGGTGACCCAGACAAACGAGGGGCTCATTCACAGAACACAGCGTTGTCTCTACAGGCTCTCATCCTGCAACTCATTCTCCAAGAAATCATCTGATACCTTGCGAGTGTTTATCAGGTCTGAGGTGACGTTTATCAACGGAAAAAAGACTGGGTGTTTTCCATGGTGTGGTTAATTTCTGCTTTTATTCATACAAGGGAAATACAAGGTTGTCTGCAATGTGTAAATTATGCGAATGCTGTTATACCATCTGCCAGAGATCAGCGGGTGTGAATTACGCAAAAATAATTACTAAGGCATTAAAATGCATTCTGTTGGATGAGTGGAAGTAAGTACCATTCTTTTGTCTTTTTGTGAGGCTTTTGGGTAGACATTTTGTAAATATTCCACTCAAATATGAACATGCATTTGTTTTTATGCACAGAGTATGATATTTTACACAATAACAAGTGTGAACTGTGCGTGCAGGTTTGGGCTACAGGACAGAAATGTGTGAAAAGTCATCGTTGAGCATATGGGAAACTAAAGCTGTGCGTTTGGGATCTTAATACGCCTGTGATATGATCCAGGCCGTGTCGTTTCAGTAAGAGTATTAGAGTTTGCATTCCTGATTTGGTTCTGTTCCTTCAACACGAGCCCTCCTCACTTCCAGCTCGGTCCTGATCTCCCAGCTATGTAGATTACCCGTTACCAAGAGCCAAGAGCGATACTACCCGGAGTCTTGTGGGGACACTGAGGAATTGTTAGAATTTTGTTGTTCACATATAAGTGGATATAATTGAGGGTACGAAACCGCGATTATCAGGCGTGATGGGTTTGGAAGTCAATAAATTCCCATCCCTGACAGGCTCTGCAGCAGTTCGCTTCAGTCCACACTGTCCCAGTCTGGAAACGCTCGTGAAAGATGGAATTTCATTGGTTGTTGGAAACTGGCAGAGGACAGATCTGTCCAAACACGAAAAAAAAACCAACTAGAAAGATCTGACCATCTTGTTAATAGCAGGCTTTGAAAAATATGTCGCAGTGTAACGGCGAGCCAGTCGAAATGCCAGGGCCCCGCCCCTCCCAGTTCCTGCTCACCCGCGGCCTGGGAGTGGCCTCTAAGCTGTCTCGCTCGCTCGTGACATCATGCCCCTGTAGGCCCGCGGCGGCGAGGCTGACCCCGTGTGTGTGGCGGTCGGGGCACAGGAAGCCGCTCAGAGCAGAAGGTCACGCTGTCACTGTGGCTCACGGGGGCCGGCCACCCGCTGCCACTGCTCCTGACATTTTGGCCTCACCAGAGGAACGCCAAGCGAAACTCCTAGCCTGTACTTATCCTAATATTATGTTATTCCATCGGTTTCAGCTTGTGAGGGTATTGAATCGCGGCACACTCCAGAACATTCATCCGTGCCTTTGTGCTGGTAGCATCGAGGCAATGAATGCTCATACACAGCTCCAGTTAAGAGCAGTGGGTGATGAAACATTATATTTAAATGTGAGGAGATTTTTTACAGTATTTAAAATGGGGGTTCTTTTTTCGAAAGCAGAGGACAAGGAAGGACAAAACCCCTCCTGACAATCAGATTATATAATGTTTCTTTAGTCAGGCAGAAAAGTTGCTGTGGTGGTACTATTTTATGTGCAGGTTATTGAGGTTGGCGTTGCTGAAGGCAGCTCAGCTCGGAGCACTATAGTGGGAGACAGCCTTCAAGAGGGTTGTCCCCATGGTGCCCTTGCACCTGCTGGTAGCGTCGTGCCACAAATGCATCCGGGCCCAGTGAATTAATCTTCACTGGCAGAGACTCCTTTGAGGGTGTGTCTGAAGCTCTCCTGCAGTGGGATTTCCAGGTAGAGGAGCAGGGCTAATTGGAGCAAGGAGACAGAAATGTCTTCCTTGTAGTCCTAGGGGTAGACAGCAGGAGTCTTGCCTCAAAATCATGTACCACCATCTCAGTATTTTGTATTATCTTGTGCCCGCAGTTCCCAGTATGGAGTCACTGGGCTCATTTTGGAGAAGCTTGGGTTGTTTTGCAGAGTGTTCTTCAGATGACAGGCCGTTCAGATCGCCCACTTTTGTGATTCGTACACCTATTTGGGTGAACAACTTTGACAGAGTGTTAGGCCTGCTTTTTTTGACGATTATGGCTTTTTTTGTTCCCTGACAAACTCCTGTTATTTTGTAAATGCCAAAAAGAACAGCTGCTTAATGTCTTGTTAGTGAAATTTAATGATCAATTTGGAGGATTGCATAGCCTCACTCTCATACTGATTGCGTAATTTGAACACGGTTGGAACAATTAAGATGTGAAGATAAAAGCAACAGATTCCATTGACAGAATACAGAATTTGCTGAGATCAGACTGCATTCATTGCCAAGTGAAGTATCAGTACAGGAGGCTTATGACTGCACACAGTATCAGATTAATGCCAAAAACAATTTACTCAAATATATGACTAGAACTCCTAATACGGCTTTCATACTTTGAATATCTTTGGAATGTACACATTTGAGGAATGCGTGACTGTTGCCTAACATTGTGAAATGGTACATGGTGGCCAACTTAAGCTGCCTTATGTAAAATTAATCCGGCAAAACAGGCTTATATTGTAATGAATTCTCCTCTTTTGCCTCGTCTGCCAGACTCTGACGACTGTAGGCCTTGCAGGGCCATCTGATCCTGCCGAGCGCGGCAGAGCTGGTCTCGCTAGAGAGAGCGCTCCACGGCGCGACTCTGTCGCAACCGCCCCCCCCGCCCCCCACCCCACACCGCCAGAGGCCCCCCACTCCAGTCTATTTATAGAGGGGATTGAGGAACGCTCCAGCGCCAGGGCCGGGGGGTTAAAGCCTGCAGAACAGGAGTGTGGTGCAGAGGGCCAGGCTGCGATTGGGCCTCAGTGAGCTGGGGCCACGCGGGCAAGCGTGTCTAAACTGTAGGGACGTCCTATAGTGGTGAAAATCCAGCCACTAGCCTCCGCCACGTTTTGCTGCTAGCAAAGCTTGCCTACTTGGCCTGCATGCTGGGTTACCATTCATGTGTGGTCCCATTCCAGATACAGTTACATTACATTACTTTATTGTTCTTTAGCAGATGCTCTTATCCAGAGCGACTTACACAGGTTACAGTTTTACATGTTATCCATTTATACAGCTAGATATTTACTGAGGCAATTTTAAGTTATGTACCTTGCCAAAGGTATACTTGCCACTATACTACACTGCTTCAGAGGTTCAGTTCAGAATGGTTGAGAATGATAATGATAATGTTTTCATGTCAAATATGAACTCAGAAAGGAAGATGAGGAAGCAATAAGGAAAAATGTTTAAAAAGTTAGGTTCAGTTTGTCTGAACAACATAAAATTACATTACAAAATTACACACAGCAGGTGAGAAGAACTTGCTCGCCCTATGCACAGATACCGCTGTTTTAAAGTGTGAAATGATACACAGAAACCACAGCTCATAAATAGCCTTTCAGCAGGTAACCACTCATCTCCAGACCCTCAGATTCAGAGGAAGCTTGCTCGACATTCAGTCACAATGCCGTCGGCAGACACCATGCACTGAGACTGTTTTTGGTCAAATCTGAGATGCAAGGGTCACAGCTACAAGTCACGCAAGGTTAGAGACACCCTTTAAGGCCAATGTGGGGGGTAGCTGGAGAGCCTACTTCCCCCTCTGCTATTCAGTCAGCGATTTGTTTGAGTTTTGCCGCCCTTTGTCGCAACGGCAGGCTGGTTTCCTCTTCAGCTGATGAACGCCTACTTCCTCCTTCTATTCACTCCCCTCCAAGCCGAGCCTCCAGCAAGGCTTCTGCAGTCACTCCTCTGGCAGAGCTGGCCCTGTGAGCCTCTCGGAGACGCTCAGATCAGCGAACACTCCTGGGACGCTGCACAGGTAAGCCGGGGCTTCCCCAGAGCAAGGGGGCAAGGTTAAAGTGAGTGGTTGCAAGGGCGTTTTGTCTGAATGAGGCAGCAAAAAGAAGACAGCCGATCTGCAGTCTTTGCCACTTGTTGACAGGATTTCCGGGTAACGGAGAGGTCCCTCTTACGACCAGCGCCACGCTGAGAGGAACAGGGTGTGGTTTCCCCTGTCTGCTGTCGTTCCTGCCTGGTTCCATGGCCGCTGGCCACTTCAGGGACCGAGGGCTGAGGTCAATCTATAGATGCTGAAAGTCGCTAAGTGCGTGTCGCGCTTGTTGTTTGGCTGGAGCCACATTCACAGGGCCCGAATTACTCAGGGGCGCTGTTCTTGTCCCTGTGTGTGCATCCTGTACAGAGCACAGTGTTTTTGTTCTAGGGTACATGCAAGGTGCAGTCATTTAGATGTTAGTTTTCTCCTCACTTGTGTAACTTTCAGATTTAAACCAAATGCTTGTTTTTTTTTTACAGTATACTTGCACTAATTGGGTTTTTTTTTACCTAGCTTCCTGCAGACATGTATTCTGATTTCATCATAAGTGAATGTAAAAGCTTGACACCAGTAGCTATGCTGAGCAAGCAACAAGCCTGCAGTTTGAGGAACAGCAATGGGTTGAAGAGATTTGGGGAGGTGTAGAAAAACAGATATCGAAAAGTGTCGCTTCCTTTTTGTAAACATAAGGCAGCGGCAGTTTCTTTTTGAAACGGTGAAGTGTCGCGTGAGGCGGGGAGTGTCTGGTGTAGTCGTTTGACAGGATATCCTGGTTACCGAAAGAGTGACAGGGCCACAGTCGTGAAACAGATCTGTAGCTGAGACGGGCACTAACGGAAAAGTCCTGTCCAGAAAAGTAATGTGCCATTCAAAATGCAGATATCATTCCAATAGTTTTGGTGTGTGCATGCATGTATTGTCTGTATGTGTGTATGTGTGTGGGGTTTTATGCGTGCCTGTGTGTGTGTGTGTGCAAGAGAGAGCATGTGCGGGCCTTTTGAAAACCCCAGGCTTGTAAGTAAAGTATGTCACTGTATTACCTCTTACCCAACACAATGCGGTTCTCTCCTTTGTTAATCAGCCTGCTGATTGCATTGTCAACACCCCCCCCTTACCTTTCCTTCCCAGGTTCATTATTCAGTTTGCTGTCAGTATGTCAGCCACCCACAGATTAGCATGTAACGGATATGAGCTTTGTTACGCACGTAAAAAAACTCCCTGTTAATGGGCTCCAAAGGGTTTTTCAATTACCCAGCAGACCCTCTTCAGGTGGCCTCTTTGTCATGTGCATGTAAGTGGGTTAGAAAGAAAAATGTTAAGCTCACTCAGTTGATTTAAGTAAGGAATTACACAAATAGAATCAAACAAAAAAATTAAGAAAGAAACAAGTGAAGGTAGTGTGCAGTTTAGAGATGCTGTATACATCTTCCCTGCTTGTCATTGATAATTTGTTAATATCATGGTTTCTCAATAGAAGCCCTTTGTCAAAAGAACACCTCTAACAACCCCTTCCCCTGTGCTAAAACCATCTTTACCTGTACACCTCACCCCACTCAACTGAAGTGACCGAAAATGAGATGTAATGGTGGGCGTAATGGGTGAGGTGTAACACTAACAAAGACTGTCTGAAGCATTTCCTTACTGAAGCTACAGAGCAGAGTGGGGGTGGTTAAGGTGTGGTGTGTGGCTATTATAGGCTCCAGCCTGAATGCTAGTGTGCTTAACAGGGGTGTGGTGGCAGTAATCAGTGAGGCGCTCCTTCAGGCTGAAAGGTGAGCCTGTCGCTGATACTGACACAGTGTTTCTGACTGTTGTCCTCTGAGATATAACTCCCGGCTTGTCAGCGTCGCCTTTGTTTTATTGCTTGTTGGGGAAAGGGGAAAGGGTGATCTGTTAACTTTATGTAGTGCTTTGTTAGGCTGTGGAGCCTGGTGAGATGGAGGCCTTTGTGCAAATGGCAGATTAATTGTTTAAAGACCCTTTGAAATCAATAGGATGCTTGTATTCCCTTTGCCGTTGGCGTGGAAATGGGATCTTTATTGATATGGTGGTTTAAGGGGATTAGTTTCCACTTTTTGTTGCATGTTTGGTAGATATTTAGGCCTGGATTCAAACGAACTGCATAGTAGTTATTTTGTTAATTGAATAAGTATAGCTGAAGTGAATAGTTGTTACTTAACTTAATAAGTAGAACGTGCATTGTGGTTGTATCTGGGCTGAAAGTTTGAACTTTTTGGGTTATATAATAGTGCCTGTTTTAATGATGCCAATTCACAGCCTTCAGAGGGTTAAACTACTTACTGAACATTCCACCGTAAATGGGAATTTTAACAATTTTAATGGGCTGTGGAAGCAATTTTTTTTCCTTGGTGATGGCAGTTTCAAGAAAGCCGTGCCAAACAGCACATTGTAAAATGCTTTGGTCAGGATTTGGTGTGTGTTATGGTGCGAATCCAAAGCTCGTGTGTGTGATTTAGCATTAGGAACCCTGTGCTGTTGTCCTTCAACTCCGTCTTCCTCATCCAGCTAATGGCACTCGCCGGCCTTACTGCCTGCCAGAGATTTTCATTTGGGTTAACGGAGAAAAACAAAACCCTGCTTTTAGCTCTCGGATCACTTAAAGACACGGAGGATCATGTTGAAGGGGGGGGGGGGGACCATACTGTGGGGCAACTTCTGTGCGGTTTGAGCATGGTCATGACTTCATTGTTTAGGAATTGAGTGAAATGTTAGAATAGAAAAAGAGAAAAGCGAAAGGAAGCTGGGAATGATGCTGATTCTCAGCATTAATTCTCCCTACCTCAAAGCGTCGGGGGAGGCGAATTTGAGTGGATTCTGGAGATCATGTTATCTCCAATGCCATAGACAAGAGGCTCTCTTCTCAGTCAAAAGAGAAGATCTTGTATTACCCTCATTAATTATTGACCTAGAACTGTGCCATGAGGCACAATCTGTATTTCGACAGAACTGAATTGACTCCGCCTGCCCTTTTTTTGAGTTTCACAGTGTTGATGTAAGCACAGTCTATTTTTTCCTCTGCATCTGCAATCATAAAGCTCTTGAATATTTAAGCTTGTTGGGCATCTTCAAAGCTAACGCTGCGCTTTTGGCAGTCTAAGCACAAAAAGGGCATCAAGAGGAAGACGCCAAGTAGAGCCGACGAGAAGCCCAAAAACTGAAACACGCTGCGCCACCCCCCCCCCCCCCCCAACGCCCCCCCTTTCCAGGATGAGATTCATATCGCGCAGCCCATGTCCATTACTCTTGGACAGAAGTGTGAATCTTAGCAAGTTTTCTCCTGGTGCTTTTATCTAGGATATTGGGTCAGATGCACATGCAGTAAAACTCCCATGCGCTAGGCTCTGCAGTTCCCTCCCTAAGGGCTGCATTTAATGCAGTTATACAGTACAACACCAGAAGAGCAATGGTCTTGTCAGAGCCGGATTAGTTTTGACCTTGGCTGCTCTGACATTCAGACTTTGGTTGGTCTCTATTGATTGTTCATTTCACCTTTGGAGGGAGACAGGATGAATCAAGGACTTGCTTTGTGTTTCATATTATTGTTGTTTGTGTGAGAAACTTGCAGGCACTATTAAATTCAAAGGAGAACCACATAAAAATGTGTGACTGCATTTTACTAGTTGAGTGTGGATGTAGTTGTTCAGTTTGGCTTGTGTAAATTTCTTAGATCTACCACCGAAATACTTGAAAACTCCATCAATAATTTCCTAAATAATACGAAAGAAGTTTGACCTCTTTAGTGAAGAAGTGGCCCATTTTTTAGTATTAAGGATAGAGAAGGTTATTTTTACCTAGGGAGCTGCAAAGAGACTTCCTGTTCCCATTAATAGAGCTGATGGGCTATACTGAAGTCTAAACTGGTCTAAACTACCACTGATCCTATCGATCCCTGGTATTAGGAGGCCAACTGTGGAATTCCCAAAAACTATGGAACAGAGGGAACTCTGTTCCATAGTTTTTGGGAATTCCACAGTTTGTAAGCAGGTTGAGGGCAGGGTGGGGACTTGTCAGGGTTGATCAGATGGGGTGCTAATGATTAAGCCCAAATGAGCATGACGACATTCTGAAACGGACCCTCCAGCGATACGGAGAAAGTGAGAGGCCAGATTTCATTGCCATTTCCTGCCGTGCCCCACCGTTCAGCCTAAAGCGGTCTGGCTTGAGTGTCGTGCCCGGCTCGGACAGCGACACCCTGCTAACCCCAAGCACGTGCAGCGACGCAGATCTGAGGAGACGCCGGAAGCATGAAAAAGCCTGTCTGGGGCCGCAGCTCTGACTCCTTCCCCGTGAGGAGCCGAGGGCACAGGAAGTGATGCGTGAGGCTCAGCTCGAGCAGCACGCCGCCTCTGCAGCTGTCAGGCCCGCTCACGTGGCTCATTCGGCGAGAAGCGAACCGAATTCTCGAGTGCCTCGAGGGTTTTCTTGGCGCAGTCCAGGAGCTTTGTCAGCGGAGGAGAGAGCGATTCTCCTGTTTCACTCTGGTTCCGTGTCCAGGGAGGGTGGATCGATAACCTCAAGGCGAGGATCAGCTGCATGCTCCTTCTGTTATCAGAAAAGGAGCGTGGTGTGGGCTGGGTGGGGCTGCATGTTCTCGGCTTTCCGCAGCGCAAGACACAGATCCAGGAATCCTGGGAATATTTCAGTCCCGGAGACGGTGATGGGTGGATTGGCAGCAAGGCGCCTAGAGACACCGCCCCCCTCCCCCTTCGCTTATGTTGGCATCTCTCGTCCCGGTCCTGTCACATTAATTCACACATTCGCTTACAGCTCGGCTTCGACCGCACTTGCAAAGGTCACTGCAGCAGAGATTTTAAGTAAACGGAAGGAGATGGGGAGAGGGGAGGGGGGGGGAGCCTTCTCCTCATGTTATTAATATAAACTTTCATATGAGATGCAGGTAGCAGGGGCCTGAGTCATACCCCTCCCTGCCGTTGATAAATGGATGACTGGACACATTGCTGACCCGGCGTGGGTCTGTTTTTGACTGGTCTTGGACCTTTTTGGCTGCTGTCTGGAACGGCGAATGAAACGGGTCTTCGGTGCGCTCTTCATCACAGCTTTGCTGGCATGTGGTATTGAGCAAAAAGGCTTAATTCCATCTGTAAAGGCACATTAATGTGTCATTTATGTTCTTCCCTGATGACTCAGTTTGTTTTAAAAAGCGAAACAGTTTGGTCATTCATTCGGTTTGGCCTTATTAAAAGAGCTAGGCCTGGCCTTGTGGCAGAAAAAGCCGCCACGATGCGCCCCGCCCTGGAAAAGACGCAGCGCCGCTGCCCTGGGTGGACTGGCAAACCCGACTGTCGCTGGGAGACTGGGCCGTGAGTCACGGCGGACAGATGACAAACACAGCCCTCCGAGTCCTGCTTTCGGAAAGAAGGGATCACTCCGCATGCCACACTGTCAGTGCATTACTTTTGACTCACGTGCAATCCACAGCCGCTGCCTTTCCACTTGCATGTGATTTGCTGGTGGTGTCTTTGGACTCGCATGCGATTCACTGCTGTGGTTTTCACTGGCATGTGAAAACCACAGCAGGCAAGACCCAGAGGCAAGACAGCAAGTCTTGCCTTTGGGTCGCCTGTTGTTGCTCTTCACTTGCATGTGATTCGCCGCCACTGCTTTCAACTTGCATTCGATTGGCTGCCGTTGCTTTTGACCTCGCTGTAATTTGCTCAGCGGCCGGGTGGAGGGGGGAGACGGCGACACCTGATACGGTGCCGACTCAATGAAAAATGTAAAGCGCCGCGTCCAAATGGAGCCCAATTTATCTGATCTGTCAGAGCTGACTGAGCAGTGACTTATTCACACTGCGCCACTTTCCTTTTTGTGTCAGGTGCGTGTATAATGCTGTGCTTAGAAAGAGGAGATTAAGAAGCAGTCGGAGGCCTGCAGTGTGTGGAAATGGAAATCCTGGTATCTGGAGCTTTGCTCTGTCACATCTGCTCTGGTAACTCCATGCTGAACCTCGCTGAACTAGCACGTTAGACCTCTGAGTTTGACAGACAGCGCATCTGTCCAGTCGGCCAGGGTCTGAACTGAGAGCACGGCAGTGGGGCACTCCGCTGCTGATGCAGAAGGCCCACCCCCGGCAATTAATGTGACAAGAAGGAACGGCCCTCTGTTTCGAGCCCCAAATTTCGGTTAGCAGGTGGCCGACAAGTTTGTGTTGGAGGGTGTCGTTCCTTGGTTGTGCAGTGCTGCCTGACGCCCTCATTACGCGGAATCCTGCTGCTGAACACTGCCGCTCCAGAACCTTCTCCAGAGAGAAACAGCAGGCTGAATGAGCAATGACATATTCATGGAGGGATGAACCAGTCGGGCTTTGAAAAGATTCAACCCAGAAAGCGGTGCTTCCATGAGCAGCCGCGCAGGCCGAGGTCTCGCAGCTGCTTGCAGGAGAGCGGTTCCCCGACTGCAGCCCCGGCCCTCACCGAAATGCAACTCGATCGTGCTCTAATAAAGTCATCACCTCCCCACGAATCAAACCCGATGAATTCTGGCCCCATTAAACAGGGAGGGATACTATGAGCTCAGAGCTGGGGTGAGTTCAGCTGGCAAAGTGCAGAGGCAAGACTTCCCCAGCAGCTCTGATGTGTCTTCGGCTAGGGGTCAGGAAGTTTTCTGACCCAGTTTTGGTGGACTTCGACTCCTGTCAGGCCCCCTTGCGAAGCGTTGGGCGTTTTGCAGATCAGACAGATCCTTTTATCGAGAAGTGGTGTCGGCGCTACTGCAGTGCTGAATATAGGACGGGTGCTGTCAGTGCAACCTGTTTAAATGTGTCCGTGCTTATTTTATACCCTGAAGCGTGGTTTGGTTACTTCTATGAAGTATTGTTTCTGGAGAACTGCGACGAAAACGATGTTCATTTCCGTTTGCTTTGTGGTGTTGGTGGGCTGTTCCAGCCAAAAATAGACAGGATAACCAGCCCAATGTGATGTATGCTTGACACGGGCTAACTGCTGGGAAGTGTGTGGTCGGGGGGCGATTGTGTGATAGGTCAGTCCAGGTAGAGTCTGAAGAGATGTGTCTTCAGACCATGTCTGAAGGATTGGAGTGATGGAGCTGTGCATAGCAGAACAGGGAGTTCTGCCCCCACCACTGGGGAACGATGGAGGAGAAACGTCGTTGTCTTGTTGCCATATACAGTATGTGTGTGTGTGTGTGTGTGTGTGTGTGTGTGTATAGTAACCACCTTTTATTTCTATGATAAAACCATTTTTAAGTACCTGTGTTTCTCCATGATATAACCGTTCAGATGTAATTATATTATTTTATTTTCTAAGAAGAATGCCAACAGTCAATATAAACAAGTCAATACAAACAAAAGCAGAAGTAATCATCATTCACTAGTATTGGGATCATTTTCTGTACAAAATATTAATTTAGTGAGCAAGATGCAGTTTCTCCATAGCAGAGAGTAGTTTTGTATCAGGTTTTGAATACATAACTCAAATGTTTACATTTTGAAATGATGGCAGTATTTTTTTTTATTTTTTTTTGCTGTGTAAATTTTTGAAAATATGCAGGGTTTTTCATGTGTGCATCTCCTTCGGGGATAGGTTAACAGTCCTCTATACTGTCCAGCTACCAACTATCCATTTACTTAAACAACATCCCCTCTGAGAATGGAGACTTTTTTCATTGATAAAGTATTTATATTGTATACATTTAAACAATATATGTTTATATATACTATATTTACACACTCACTATCTATATATATGTATTTTAAATGTATTTATATAGATATAATAAGACAGTGGAGATAAGGGAATTTTTTTTGTGGGGGGGGGGGGGGGGGGGGTTAATTGGATTCAGCCCTTGCTCAGTGAGCCTTATGAAATGAAAACAGCTCAACTCTTTCTTTAATAAATATTTTTCAGAGAACGTTACAGTGCGAAGGCCTGTATAAGCTGATATACAGAATCACCATTGACACTGAAACATTTCCTCAATGTGTCTGTCACATCTGATGCTGCGCACCTTCCAGGGCTCTACTGAGTACCTGTGCCTGTACATCGCCTGCGTCTGCCACTCGTTGTTGCCTAAGACATTCCAGAGCTTCCCCAGGCCCCGTTTGCTTATCTCCACGCACAGCTGGTGTCCAGAAAATTGCACAATGCCTCTGCATAGCAAAGTTTCTTCCTCTTCAGTAATACGCACTGGCAGTGTTCGGGCCGTGAGCTTAACTCGATTTGAGAGTTCCCGAGGCTTAACGCAACGATCGGCTTGTGACTCGGCCACTTAGTAATTAGAAGAATGCGCATTGTCGCACACATGCTTTCAGGCATAATGCTCCTTTAACAGCGTGTCTGAACACCAGGTGCAGCACACCTTGTCCTTGACTGAACTTTTCATCGTGAACTCTTTCAGATCAGGCCCCGTGACCCCCACAGTGGAAACACAGTGTTTGACATCTAGTACCCTGTCTTCATTCCTCATTTGCATGTTCTGTGTGTGGATAACAGACATGCACACGCGTGTGTAATGCGTAGGTTACCGGTTTGTGGCTGGCCAGACGGATTGTGGGTAAATATAGGCCAGTGCAGTGACTCTTTCCCCAGAGTGAGTTGTGTGAGTGATCCTATCGCTGTGTCCCTGTCCCCTGCAGGCGTGAATGAGAAGACGACAGCAGTGAGGCTGAGGGACAAAGTCACGCTGCCACCACCATGCCACCTCCCGCCGACATCGTCAAGGTGGCCATCGAGTGGCCGGGGGCTTTCCCCAGGTTGATGGAAATAGACCAAGTGAGTACCGCCAGCCCACTGTCATTGATAGTGGGATTTCAGTATTCGGTTGTACCAGCTTTGATGGGGTTTTTAACCAGGAGGTCCCAGGTTCAGATCCCAGCTGGAGCACAGCTTGTATACCATTGAAGAAGGCACTGAACCTGACCTCTAAATGTAAATATCCAGCTTCATAAATGAAAAATATGCTAAAAATATCACATCCAACAAGCAGATAAATAATGTGGTGTTATTATTGGATTAGGCTTGTAAACAATGACCTCTGTTGCATGGGGACAGGAATAGATGTGTGTGTGTGTGTTTGTGTATGTTTTGTGTGCGTGTGTATGTGCGCATGTGTAAAATTTTAACTAATTGCCTGCATTAGAACTTGCCCCAGTAGACATGTCTTGATAAGCTTTAGGCATTAGTAATGCATTCATCATTGCACACATGTACTCAGATCCTGCAGTATGTGGCAGACTGACTCATGATAAAATGCTAAAATGGGGAAAAAAAAACACTTGAGTCACTGAAAATAATTTTTTCACATAAATAGCTCTTAACAAAATAGTTCATGCCCAGGGCTTCTTTATTCACAACGGCTGTTTTTTTCTTTTTCTGTTAGTAGCGAACCCAAACATTTACTCATTAACATTTAAATGAGTGATTAAATTAGATGAAAACGGTCAAACATAAGGAGAAGCAGGCGCCTTGGGCGTGGGTCTCTCCGCGTTAGACAGTGGGATGGCGCTGGCCTCACTGGAGATGGGGGAATGCGGCTCAGCGCAGCTGCAGTGTAGCTGGAGAGGGCCCTTGCGTCTTGCCTCTTTCCACTTTCCTTTAGCCTTTGCGCTAAGTTCCTGCGACAGGCCTGGCATCCTCCCGCAGCCTTCAGGGGGCCGATGTGCACAGGCCAAAATGTCCGCATGGAGCCTCCCCCTGTGGCTCTGTTAGCCGAAAGCTCCGGAGATAGACCTCCACAGGGATGAAAGTTTGTGTGTGTGCGCTAATGCTCAGGGATGTTCACTCTGTCACCCCCACCCACACACACAAACACACATGCTCACAGTTCACACACGTGTCAGTAATGACTCTCCCTGGGTCTGCTTTGAACCAGTGGGACATGCTGCAGTGTCCTGTGGTAATATGCCTCACTAAGCCAGCACAGTACGCTCCCATACTGTAACGATTAACAAGAGTGTCTAATCTTTCTTTCCCCAGAAAAAGCCCCTGACTTCCATCATTAAAGAAGTCTGTGACGGGTAAGTCATTTTGAAATATCTGTTTTTGTTGTTCTGCTGGTGGTTAATCAGTTGTGACATTTATAAAACGTCAGCCCTTCAGTCACTTGTGTTTATGGTTGAATGTAGTGCTTCATAGGTCAAATTATGAATGAGCATGCCCGTCGTGGGTGTATCCTGGAGGCCTCACGTGGTGTCGCTAGTGAGAAATTAGGCTCTCGCCCAGCTTTCTGCCTGGCTGCATTAGTGTCACATAGTCATAATTCCAGGGGGCCGAGGTCAAAAGAACAGATGAATCCAAGGAGGCTCGTAGAAGGAGAGAGAACAGCTTTAACCACAGCTCTGCTCCTTTCCTTCAATCCGCAGTGTCTCATTGTTTCCAGACTGCGATTGCCCATATTTGGGCAGTATGTTGGTTTCTGTCCTTCCTGTGAAAATTTACATTGGCTCACTGTACCTCCTGTTCAGTTTAAGTAGTATCTTCTTGGACCCTCTGATATCTTCTGAGACCCTCACATAGGTGTGAGTCTCCATTCTGGGTAAGTTGTGGGCAGTCTGCCTAAGTTTGTGCTGCCCATTCAGGCATGAAAGGTGTAAAAGTCCCGCCCCCTATGAATACCCCAGTCAAGCACTTATTGTGTGGGACATACCCACTCTGAGAAAACCCCACCTACTTTTCTACTTTTCACCTACTGTTTCACCTACTGTTGGAGAGAAATAACCAGATGAACATAGATAATGGTTTGGGCTCTACTCTACTACAAACCTCTGCGCTGAATTCCACCGCAAAATGAGCATTTCACTAATGCTTTATTAACATTCTCTGCTATGTTTCAGGTGGTCCCTGGGGAACCATGAAAACTATGCTCTCCAAAATGCGGATTCAACAAACTTCTACATCACAGAAAAGGTACTTACTCAAAACATACTTACTCAAAAGAAGTAAAAACAAACAGACCTTCCTAATTAGATATTTGACCCGAATTAGACCCTCTTGTATACATCAGAGGGTTTCATCTGTATTGAGAACATTAAGAGCACTTGAGTATTTTAAGCAGAAATAGTTGTAAGAATGATTTTTTATGTTTTCAGTGATGTAGATATTTTTTTAAATTTTGATCTTGTAACATTAAAAGAAACATTAGACAGGGGTAAGCAAATCCCTGTTTCAACACAAAGAACAATCCAACATTTCAAATGGAAATATTTTAAAAACTGCGTTGAGTTGAACACACGTAGAACTGTGAAGTTGAGCTATTCTGTGCTGTTGGATAGCCACTGTTTATCAGTGTTTCTACTCTCTCCTCTACAGAATCGCAATGACATCAAAAATGGCTCAATTTTGAGATTGACATCATCTCCTGTAAGTAACATTCAGGTCATACCTTTAACATTCAACATATGTGTTGGAGATGTATATCTAATTAATGAAGATTTTTTAATGTTTAAACTGCCATCCATATGTACTGTATATGTATATAAATGTTAAATGCTGTATGGTCAGGAAAGTTTAACTGTGCATCCTTTATCCTCTGTGCTGGCACCTCTCCTAAATTCTTCTCTGTGTTTGATTGGAAACGGAGAGGAAGACTGAAAAATGGCTGACGTGATGACACTGCAGTCTTAAATATGGGGAGGAGGGGCAGAAAGGTTTCTTTTTAAAGGGTGCCACAGAGGAATTGTCCTTAATTAGTCTGAAAGAAAAATGAAGCCTGCTTTCTCATGTGACACAGGCTCTTTCATAGCACCAGTAAGAATATGCACTTTATAGACCTGTTTGGAGCTCTTGAGGTGGTGCCTAATAATTTTGCTGAGACAGAAGAAAGTATATACAGAAATTATCTTTTATATAGAATATACTAGTATTTATTTTGTATTATGTACTTGTGTATTAATTATATAGTGTTTACTATGTAACACTGTAGTCGTGTAGCAGCATATTATTTATAGTAAATGGTTATGTATGTCACACAAGCCTCATATAATTTAGTTTTGTTTTGTTTAACAAACAGCCATCGCAGTAGTATGGTGTGTACACAGTTCAACTGGTCGTTCCTTGAAATTATAAATTGGAGAGTGCTCCACACACAGTTGTGTCTGACACCCATAAACCTTCCTTGTGAGGCTTCCTTGTTTGAATCAGCACTGTGCCTCAGGTCTCTCCGCTCCCCCGTAACCTGTGCTCCCCGCGCCGTTGCCCACGTTTACAGGCCCAGAAGGCACAGCAGCTCCACGAGAAGATCCAGTCCTCCAGCATGGACCTCAAGCTGGAGGCGCTGAAGGACCTGGCCAATGCTTCGCGTGACGTCACCTTCGCCCAGGAGTTCATCAACCTGGACGGCCTCTCCCTGCTCACCCAGATGGTGGAGAGTGGCACGGAGTAAGTACCGCTCCACTTCCCTCCGGGGGCCACTCCCTCCACCCGGATTCAGCCCTGCTGCCCAGCCGCTGAAAGAGCGTCTCTGAGCAGCCGTCATCTTTTCCCATTAATTACACAGCGGTACAAGTTCAGTCATTGCTGAAATGAACAGAAACAGGCATGTAAGTAATGGAAAAAAGTAACGCCTGCCTGAAGTATTCATAACTAAGAGCAGAGTGCAGTGTGGTGGGGTTGAATCCAGGCCCGGGTGTCCCTAACTATGTCGTCAGACTACAATAGCCTGCCCCACATAGCTGTGAGGCTACACTAGGCAAACAGAGGTGAGGAGGGAAGTAGACCAGCCCTCCTATATCTGAGGAGTATTAAACCTTTATCCCTTATATTAATATTCATGAGTGAGGATCTTGCTCTGTTCTAGCTAATACTCGAAAGACTGAAGTTTTTGAATTACTGAAGGTTATCAAAACTTTGAACATGAATATTGAAGATAAATCTCATTATAAACACAGAGATGTGCTTGGCCTGGGTAAAGACAGCTGAAGATGCATTGGGTCTCAGATTGGCCTCCACTTTCAGGATAGTTCTGTCAGCAGGCAGAAGGTTGGCAGAGGGCTGAATTTTGATTGGCTTGAAGCCTGAGGGGGCAGCCATGCCCACATTAGAGATTCCTGTTGTTACAAAGGGCCAAGCTGGATTTTGATTGGCATTCAGGCTGAGGGGCTAGCCATGCCAGCATTAGAGATTGCTAATCTTACAGCGGGCTGTTCAATACAGAACAGTATCAACAGTTATCCACCGCGTCTATTTGGCATGATGAATGTGGGGTGTTTAAAAGACATCATGTTATGAAACTGGTCTAAAACTGTGCCAAAAACATCCCCGATTGACAGCAATTAAACTATCAGGAGATAAATCAGGTTTCGTTGGATTAAATCATTTCATTACTGCTCTGAAAACACATCTTGGGGCTGTCATTGCATGCAATTAGACAGTGTTATTATGTATTGCAGCTGGCAGGATTGAATAAAGTGACAGGTCTATGCCTTTAGTAGTTAAAATCAGTGGCAAAGAAATAAAGTAAGAATTTAAATGAGGAAGAAATTGTGTTCTTTCCTCTGGGGCTAAACTGAAGGAAGCCACTGGCCTTGATGAGGCCCTCGTCTGAAAGTTGGAGCAAGAGAGACCTGAGTAGAGGCTCTGCTATGTGCCTCTTGGTAGATGGAGGACCCACACTGCGACTGACATTCGCTCTGCGTGGCCTTCTGAACCCTTACAAGCCAGCTTCCACATTAGTCAGCACTTCCATGTCTTTCAAATGGGAAACCGTAGATGCAGACATACTAGACTGGCTGCTCACATCGAGAGTAATGAATACAGGTGAGAGATGCACAGCTGCAATGTAGACAGTCGGGCCTACATTACAGAATTCCCTGTTTGCCTGTGGCTGAAATGATGGTAGCCATTCTCAGGATGACGGGTTGGAAAGGGTTAATAAACCACATGTACGTGTATACGGTCTCAATTCTACATCTTTAACAAAGACATTTAAGAAATATGCCTCCCTTGTAAGTTGCTTTGGATAAAAGCGTCTGCCAAATGAATAAATGTAAATTTAAATATAACACCCACAAACCGGAAGGTTAAGTTATCGCTTTAAATTCAGATTCAAAGGAACGTATCCCAGCGGGCAAGGGTGCCCCCCATGAGTAATAACCAGAGCAGGCATCAAAAGATGATGGATTGACCTATTGGTGACTTTGCATTGAATTTTGCACAAATCCAAATCCCAGATATTAAGAATCGAACCACTGATCCATTTACAAAAATCTTATGTTTTTCTGCATTAGGAAAATCATTTCAGAGCCTGTCAGCACTCAACAACATGGTCCTGAACCCTTCCCCCCAGTCAGAGTGGAATTATGGGTTGAGCGCATTTTCTTTGAATATGCTTTCCATAATCCTGTCTGCGTCGGTGACCGAAATGCTAAGTGCGGTGTTCATCTCACCGCAAGAGCAAAGGGAATAAGACCAGGACGCAGCACTGAAGTCTGAATTCCTGCCAACTGCTCAGCGTGACGTCAGCATTCAGAAGGTTTACCGTACATGACAAAAACCCCAAAACAAACACACAAAACCAAGGCCTTCTATTGCTCCAGGAGATAGAAGTATAAAATATTAATGTGGGCAGAGTGGTGGTCCTGCTGCAGTTGAGCTCCACCTAGTGATCGTTATGTTGAAGTGGAGTTGGTTCAAAAACATACGAGCTGTAAAGATCATAGCAATATAAGTACGGTAGAATATAGTATGGTTCAACCTCATTAGGACAATTAATGTAATTGAGGTTCCCCGTTGTACAGTGAAGTGAAGTCCTCTTTGCTGTAAGAGATGACCATTTTGACTGTTTGGTGTAGCTCCACTTTTTGGTGTAGCTTTACTTTTGTAGCTCCCTGCTGACAGAACACTGAAAATGATGTGGTAACAAGACCCATTGTCAGTTTTGTTGTTTTTGCTTTCCATGTATTAGGTAAAGCAGCTGATGTTCAGCATATGTTACAGAGTCATTTCTAGCTAAATACCACTGTGCATTTGCATTGCCACTGTGCTGCAGTCTGTAGCTTGTATTCCCCTCCCCTCGTGTAAAGGTAAGGTCATGAGTGGCTCCCACGTTTTCTGGTTAATTCTGCTTGCAAGCTTTTTTGTATCACCGCACACATCTGTCTCTGGCACTGAGTACGTTATCTGAGTGTTTGTTCACACAGAAATTGCTTCGACTGTTACTCTTCCCCCAAACAGGTTTTACCTTCTGCCATTACAGTATTCTCAACTGTTCATCACACTTTATTTTAGGAAGGAAATGTTTGTTTATAATAATCTCATCCTGGCAGGATTCCCTGGAATCCCTCCGAAATGTGCATTGAAATGTGCATCTGTTTGCTGATTCTGTTCTCTCGCCCGGAGCGAGCTGGAGGAAGCAAACGGATGGGACCCGAATGTTGTTCTGTGCGTGCGTGTGTGCGTGCGTGTGCGTGCGTGTGCGTGCGTGTGCGTGCGTGTGCGTGCGTGTGTGTGCGTGTGCGTCTTTGCATGTGTATGTAGTGTGTAACTCCAGCGTAGAATCTTCTGTAACATGAGCCTGTGTTGGTTTGCTGCCTCCCTGACGTCAAAGTTTTTAAATCTTTGCAGACGGTATCAGAAACTGCAGAAGATTATGAAGCCCTGGTAAGCCCCTCCCTCCCTGTCACTGCCCTAATCGACTGACTGAGTCTGCATGATTCGACTCTGGTCCTGGTGCTGGAGACATGGAAAAAACCGCCAGCCACAGCGATCTCTTATTACTTTATTTTTAACAGATCAGCATCTCTTCTCTTTTTGCATGTGGTAATGGGCAAAACTCTTATTGAAGTGAATTCACACTTAGCAGCGGAGCATCTTGGGAACGGTGGTGGTGATGTCACACTTAAAGGTACCCTAGGAGGTTATCAGAATAATCATCAATTGCTGACTTATGGGAACTGTTTAACATTAATGTCTTAATCTAAAGGAAGCTGTAAATTAATATTTTGTCTCCTGGGCAAAGTTGATGCGCATTTGAAAGCAAAGCTCATTGAAAGTGTTTAGTTGGACGTACCAAGCACACAGCAAATATGAATGGCCCTTATAGACAAGGCTGACTTGTTGAGGCTTGGGACAGCCAACCAGGCATTTTCCCTGTGGTTCATTTTCTCACATGTTCCCCCTACCCTGGGTGCCTTTTAACATGGTGATGGCCATCACTCTGACTTCTGTTAAGGTGCATCTATATTTATCTATCTATATAACGGGTAGCCTCCTCCTCTAGGATATAGTACTCCTACACACTCTGGTGCTGTGTTTGGTGGTGGTATGGCTGAGACCATCAATAGCTTAGTATTCTACTCCTACATTCAAGCTATCAAACCCTGACTGTGGAAGGCTGCAGTGCTGCGGTACCTGCAGGCTTTTGCTTCAGGGGCCAGTTTGACAGCATGTTCTTGACTGAACCTGTTTTGGCTTCTCTCCCCAGTTCTGAGAGCATTGATTGTTTAAAAAGTGCTAGAAAACTGGCAGGATTGTAGTCCTTCAACTGGAGTTGAGCAGTACTGTCCTGCATTGTTATTCCACTGAATGAGGCCTTTCAAGGTGTTAAGTACCCCACCACAGTGATGGTAACCAAGGCATCTGATTTAATGGCCTTGTGCCTTATGGCCTCATTTGTACTTGGTAACCCTTCGATGGCTGAGCACGGTGAGGAAATTTTTATTTCATTACTTAAAGAATAAATCCTGTCTTTTTCACAACAGAGCATTGCTAGAGCAAGTTGTATGAGAGAGCAGCTAGTTTTGTACGCCAAGCTTTACCGTACATCTCACATGACGGCTTGTAAAGGACAGTGAGTTCAACAAGCAATATTCTGCAGACCAGGAGGATACAACAGATTTTCAGAATACAGCTAGAGACTACAGAATACTTTAAATTGAGTTATGGACTACAACTCCCATCAGCCCCCTTTGTGAAACCTTTCCTCAGGGTTTGCATCATAAAATCAACCCAGGACCCCCTCATGTTGGTTACTGCCTAAAGGTCCTCATTGGACAAGTGTTCCCAGACAGGTCACGTGACTGCCCACTGCCATGTGCAAAAAGCTTACTCACAATGAGCAGTCGAACTCTGTTAGGACTAATGTGTGAAGTAATACCAGGCCTGATGCTGCATTTAACCTCTATGCTACCTTCTGGCCCTATGTGTATGTCAAAATTAACAATCCAAGCTGGAAATTTACATGTGGGTTTTCAGTAACATGTTTAACCTCACAGGAAGGAATTATATGTGTAGTGTTTCTGAAATGTTTTGATAAATTGTGATTTTGATAAAAAATATTTTGTGTATTTTGTGATTTGTAAAGAAGAGTTGCATATGAGCAGTTTTACAAATTCTGTGTGTAGATATTAGAGTGCTGCATGTTTGCAAAATGACAGCTTATATATTTTTTCATGTTTTATTTTTTCATGTTGTCATGTACAGTGTTTTTATTAACTCCATGCAATTTAATAAGTGTTTTATTTGCAAAATGCTTATAATCCATGTATTGGTTATCGCCTGAAACAGGCTCCTTATTCCATTTTGAAAGCTTTACTAATTTCCCTCTTGATCCATTTCCTAATAGACCTTTCTTTGTTAGCGATGTTTGATTACTGATAAACACTGGATTGCAAAAGAATATAATGAAGGAATGTGGGATGATATGAATATGCACATGATAGCATATGCAAAAATTTAATATATGCACTGTGAAGTCTTTATATGCCAATTCATATATTGATTTATTAATGCAGCTTTAATAGAGTTCTTATAAAGTGTCTAACTTTTTAAGAGTGTAATGGAAAAATTACGACTTTAGAAGACATGCAAATATGTGTCAGTTTATTACCAAAGCATTTTTCATATTTTTGTAAGTGATTGCAACTTACCTTCTGTCACTGATATATATAGCAAATGCTGTCATCCCCAGCTCAATGCAGAAAAGTTTGTTAGCATGAGAAATGAAACATTTTTATTATACTTGATGGTGTAGTTTTCACCTTAAGATATAAACACAAGCACAGAGGTTAGATGTACATCCAATATATAGTGGTTACAGACATCAAACTGATGAACTGTAACATTGACTTAGCTGTTTGGCACAGTGCTTGAAGATACCAGAAGGGGGCAGCATTGTTAAAAGCAAGGACTGCATTCAGTACTTGCTAACTGGAGGCCGTGCAAATTCAATAAGGAGTAAATATTGCCATTAATTTATTCATGGGAATCATGTAGGTCCCACATTTCTGCATTTTATATCATTTCAAACATTGTTATAGCGTGGGTGTTTCAACAAGGCAATCTGTTTCTTCAGGCTTGGGGGACTTTGATCAAAAATATCCATACTGAAGTCATTCCCTTATGAATTGTCTCTGCTTATCCAAAGACATAGGAGACATTGTTCTCCAGACAGTAATGTATGTTAATTTCATAATGCTTAATGGAGCGTTATTTATGACTTAATTAGATTATTCTCAGTTTTGTCATATCACAAAGAAATTCTATACCCTCTGGCCATTTTAGAGAGATGAAAGCAAGTGGTGATACTTGTGCCATCCACATTGATTTATAAGTTTTGCCAGTATGTTATTGAAATGTTAGCAGTGTTAGCAGTGTTAGCAGTTCACAGGTCTATTGGTAGGACTAACCCTGCTTGACAACCCGTGAGTGAGTTGTTAGCTGCCAGCGCGCTAACGACCAGATAACCATGCATGGGAATGCCGACCAGCTTCATCGCTGCGCTGACCTACTGCGCGCTGGCTCCCTCTGGCGCCCCCTGCTGTCTCCAGATGTCACAGCACTCCCCCAGTCTCCACCCTCCTGTTTGTGGAGCTGCCCTCTTGTCGTGTGTCTGTGGCTGCCGCTCTGTCCTCTCTGCCCGCCCGGCTCCCGGCTCTCGCCCTGGCGCTTCGCTGCCCTCCCACCACGCCCGTTAACAGAGATGACGCTATCGGGTGTTGTCTTGTCTTTTTTCCAGCTTTGGCGACCTGCTGTCGTTCACGCTGACGGCGTTTGTAGAGCTGATGGACCACGGCATTGTGTCCTGGGACACCTTCTCCTTGGCCTTCATCAAAAAGGTACGTTCAGGGAGGTGCAGGGGGTGGAGATTGAGTCTGTCTGACTTTGTGTAACTCAACTCTTGGGCGGCCATTAGCAGTGTCTGCTCTTCATTTCAAACAAATTTTCCTCACTTTGCGTGGTTTTTCTCTCGATTTTAAATGAATGAGGAAAACATTACATTACATTGCCACCGTTCAGCAGACACTCTAATCCAGAGGGATTTACACAGTGCATCTAATAAAGTGGCATGGAAGGTTGCACAAACAGGACACCACTAACCCCAACTGCGCAAATATCAGTGCCAAACATAGTGCTGAAATGACAAGTATTTGGCTTTATCTGGTGTGGGGTTGGTAAGGAGCAGAGTGGCAGTAATTGGTGACTGTCACAAATTCCTTTTTTTCCTGATGTATAGAGAGTAGTTCTGAAGTTCAATTACTCAGAACAAACTAAAGTAGAAAGGTGTTGCGCGCCTCATTCATGGCTTAACATGGCTGGCTGGATCAGAGGTGGGAAAGTTCCACCCTGAAAAGCCGAAGGCTTTGTCTTCATCCTTGAAGCTTGTGTTTCCTCATCTCTTAATCACTAGACTGACGTCTGAATAGAACATCACCTCGCTGTAGAGCAGCAGCTAATTGAAGGGTATCTCTAAAACCTGTCAGGTTCCAGCTACTCGGAAATTAGAATGGCCCACTGTGTGCCAGGCTGACACAAATCTGCGACTGCCAGTGCCAGTGTTATTCTGGAAAGAACAGGTGTACTTGCCTTTGAATGACAGCTATGCTAAGAAACAGCAGTAATTTTAACAAGTAACTGCCATGATACATTTCAGAAGAGGACAAAAGAAGGCAGAGCAAGTAGATTTTTATTCAGTTTTACAAAGTATGTGCTGTCAGATTCTTGGCGTAAAAACCACTTGGCTGTTTGTAGTTTTTTTCTTCCATATAGTGTCATATTCTCTTCTTTATTGCAGATTGCAAGTTATGTGAACAAGTCAGCCATGGACACTGCTGTGCTGCAGAGATCTCTGGCCATTCTGGAGTCCATGGTATTGAACAGTCAAGATCTCTACCAGAAGGTGGCGCAAGAGATCACGATTGGTCAGCTTATACCACACCTCCAAGGGTGAGGAAACCAATTTTAACAACATTGTGCTTTTATTAGGGCTTCAGGACCCTGAACTGAGACAACATTGTGCAAATTTCCCCACTTCAGATCTTACACAAGCATTTATGAACACTTTAAGGGTGTTACATCCTGTGTGATGTTATACTTTTAATATCGACAGCATGTGCTAGTGTGAAAAGAATGTGTAATTATGAGAGGCTTTAAATAGTTTTGATTATGCTAAGGAGATTATGCTAAAATGTCATTGTCAGTGGGAGCATGGCTGATTGTTGGTCTCGCGCTGTTATTATCTGCTAATGACAGGACGGATCAGGATATTCAGACGTACACCATCGCTGTGATTAACGCTTTGTTCCTGAAGGCCCCCGAGGAGAAGAGACAGGTAGGCCCCGCACGCGCCCCCTCCTCTCTGTCCGCTGCGTGGGCCACACCGAGAGTGCCTGATTAACGGCGAGCGAGGCGGGCCGAATCCGCCGCCTCCAAACGGGCCCAGCTTGGCGGAAACCCTCACCCTCCTCTAACCCTCGCCCTGCTCCAATGTTTATCAGTCTATAGCTGTCTCTTCAGAACAGCAACAGCGGTCTTCTGAGCTTCACTGTAGGGATGCAGGCCTCAGGGTGGGTTTTTGGGTGGGGCTCATAAAGTCTAGTGGGAGAGAGCTGTTGTTTGTTACGGATCACGCCTTTCGCCCATCGCAATAGTGGGAGAGAGCTGTTGTTTGTTACGGATCACGCCTTTCGCCCATCCCAATGTAGGCACTTCCTGCTCTTCGCAGCTGATCCTAGATCAGGATCTTGGAGCAAGCAACAGATGTATTTATAACCAGAACCATTTCCGGCAGGTATGGGAAGCAGTGGTTCTTATTCTGGCCAGACCCCTTCAATTATGTGATTGGACTGACTGTTAGGCCAGCTGTAGTGTAGGTGGCTTTGCAGTGAAGGTGTTAAGTATGTTATTCTGCATACACATCCTGACACACCGGAAACACTGCTGCTTTCAGTGACTCTGATTTACAAGGATGCCAGAAGCTGTAGAAGCGCGGACTCGCTTAAATGAAGTGCTCATGCAGCAGTGCTCCGATCCGCCCGGCCTGTCACCCTGGCCCCGTCACCCTGGCCCTGGCCCGAATCATGCAATTCATCGTCCTGCCGGGCCCTGGTGTGAATGTGACTGCGGCACAATAATTTTAGCAACAGTGCCAAATTCATGAATAATGGATAAATTTCTATTGATAAATGAATTTAGATTGTGCCAAGTTCCGCGTGAGGCAGCTCTGGCAGAACGCTGAAATGGGGACACGTGCTCCACACTCCCTGGACGCTGGTATTACCAGCGGTCTGTTTTTTGTAATTTATTTGTTTGCCAGGCACTCTTACCCGGAGTGATGTACAGAGCATGCTGTTTACATGTCTGTGTTTATATATCTGTATATATCAGTTTATATATCTGTGTCCATCTGCATTGCTGGGGCAGTATTCAGGTTAGGTGGTTTGCTTGAGAACACAGTGGCCCACTTGGGAATCGAACCTGCTGCCTCCCGATGACCAGCGCAGTGCTACTGCGCCGCACTGCAGCTTGTTATGCATCCATTTGTTTTCCTGGGGGCAGTGTGTGTGGAGCGGAGCCGCAGGCCTTAGAGAGCAGAGTAACGCACTCCCCTGCTGCAGCTGGGAGCCTCATCGCTTTATAGAGGAGGGGCATAAACCCGCCCATTCAGGCGCCGCCTCCCCAGGGCTCCTCTCCTCCGCAGTGATGTCATGGTGGTCCCCTGTGGCCATCGAGAGAAATACGGCATTAGCGAGGTGGAGAGACCGAGCAGCGGTCGCCGCTTGGAATGGTTGGGAGTCAGGCCGTTTGGGACGAGGGTGGTTCCCCGCCAATGGGGGGGTTCGCACAACACCGCCGTCATCATGAGCGCATGCAGCTGTACAATTGCTAAAGCGACAGTCTGCGATTGGTGGAGCGAGTAAATGCATTGTCCCGGAGACCCTGCACCATAGGCCAGTTTGTGGTGTGCTCTTTGAAGTGATCAGTTGCAGTTGGTTTGGTTCGGTGCAATATGTACTGATCCCTGTGCCACAAACAGCGAGGGTCCCCTGTCCAGCTGTGCTTGTTTCTGCTCCCCACTCCATGTTTGGGCAGGAGGTGCAGTACTAACTCTGGGCTCTGCTGCTCTCTCTCTTTCTTTCTTTCTCTCTGCTGCACTCTGGCAGTTTGATGAGGAAAATGTGAACATCCTCGATTGCCCTCTGACAGTAAGTGCCGTGCTGATCCAGGCCCCCTCTGTGTCTCTTTTCGGCCTTTATGAGGGGACACCCCTGCTAAATGATGCTGTGCTTGTTTATTGATTCCCATGAGACCAGCAGCGTTTGATGTCTTCGCAGTTTTATGCTTGTGTTGTGTTGCTTTATGGGTGTGAGTCATGATGATATGGAGACTTGACAGACTATCCTGTCAGATATCAAGGATTCATGTTACCCTGTGTCTGTGTTCAGGCATGTTTGTGGTACTCTTCTGTGACTGTGTGTGTGTGTGTGTGTGTGTGTGTGTGTGTGTGTACACGCGCACGCATGCACGCAAATCTGTGAATGCATGTGTGTATTTGTTGCCAATTTAATTTATCTTAAGTGGTTCTAATACCTGCATATTTATGCAGCACCTACATAACTACCACTATGTACATACATAGTAACTACTGTGTAAATAAATGTTGTGGTTGTTTGTGTAATTACACAAACCACAAACAGGGGTAACAATTGTAAGTGCTGTGTAACACTATGCAACAGTACGTGTACGTACACAGTAGTTAAGCTATATCTATGTAGGCTGCAGTGTAAATGTACACATGTATTAGGACCATTTATGCAGGAGGGGTCAATGTGCTCTCTGACAATCGTCCTTGTCCTCTTCCTGTAGGAGATGGCCCACATCCTGGCACAGAAACAGCTGCGAAACATCATCCTGAGTGTGAGTGTGACCTGAAGCTTGAAGCATCTCCTCCTTTCCCCTCACATGACAGAGAAAAGCACCCCTGCTGGACACAGCTGGCACTGCAGAGTGTGTGGATGACTGGCTGTTCATGGGAGGTCACATTTGGTTGGTGTCAAACATCAAGCAGCGAAAGGCAAAACTTCCACCGTTCATTGCATTTATTTGGTAACACAAATCAAAGAAACCAGACATGCTACCAATCTGGGAGAAGAAAGTGTTTTGCACACATATGGACCATGATCACAAAGTAGGCTAATTTTCACTAACAGTGGGCAGCCTTCTCAAAAGCTGTGAGTGCTGGAACATTGCAACGTGTAAATCCTGCCCTTCAACAGTTTGGCAAACATGAGTCTCAGCCTCCTGCACTGAAGCTTTGTTTAGGACATCACTGACACTACTACACTGAAAGTGGGCGTGTGTATACCATGTCTGGCTCAGAAGTATTCAGGTGCCTGGAAGCTTATTAATGCAGGGGATGGCCTCAAAGCACTCGCTCCCAGAAAGCGATACTGTCATACTCCAAGTGATCGGCATACCCTCTCCAGTCTGTGGTTGTGATGCGAATTCAGCACACATAAAAACAGGGATCAGAACCGAGTAGATTCCAGCTGAATTTGGTCAGCAACCTGTGGTGTGGAAGCAAAATAACAATTTGAGCCCTCTCTGACAACTCTGTGTACAGAAGAAAGTGGTAAAGGGGTATATGTAAGGTTACTGGTCCACTGCATTTGTAACTGCCTTTCATTTGAAATGTGTGTGTCTTTGCATGCGCAATGTTAATTAGCCGTTATGTGTGACAAGACAAAGTCGCAAACAGCTCAGTGCAATTCACACACACCCTCTCCCTTCCCAGATTTCAGTTGTGCATTGCATCCGGGGGCTTGGATACTCACATCAAAAAAAAATTTGAGGGAGTGTTTTTAGAATGCATTAATGCAGCGAGGAGGCCATTAGTCAGACATGATATCTCAGCTTCCAGACTGAAGTACTGTCGGAGATTACAGCTCTCCCGCATCAGTGCATCGTGGGTAGTTTTGGGATCGCCACACGCTGCCTGTTCGTATGTCTGTTCATACATTAAGGATCACTGTGTAATGGTTAGAATTCACCAACACACACAGCATCGTCCTTAGTCTGTCTGTGCCAGTTGGCATGAGCCAATCACAATCTCCCCCTCATCTGCAGAATGTCATCCGAAGCACCAGGCCCATTAACGATGAGATGGCCCATCAGCTGTACGTGCTCCAGGTGTTGACCTTTAACCTGCTAGAGGACAGAATGATGACCAAGATGGACCCCCAGGATCAGGTACTGTAGAACAGACTGTAGGAATGTAATTACATCTTTTGCCAGTAGGGGGAGCAGCAGTCATTTGGTCTGTGTTTAGGCCTCAGCAAAGGTATGGATGGGCTGGAATGAAACATGGTGAAATGATTCCCTCTGGGACGTGGGAGAAATGCGTTAATGCAGTGGTATGTTTGGCTGATATTATTTATTGCAGTTACACTAATATCAAGTCACATATATCAAAATTTAAGATGCAAGGAGTATATAGTATGTCATTTACTACAAGTTAATCAACTATTTCCATGTAATTTTATGGTCATATAGATTGTATGCAACCACATATCATACAGTTTTATTCATGAAACTGTAAACATTTGATTGATATGACACATTTCTGGTGTGTCATTTTGTTTGCTTCATGTTTCAGTTATTGTTACTGTGATTCCATAGCAAGTGGCATTTTTGAATTTCTGTCTTATCATAAGAACCAGTCTTAAAGTAACTGTTAAAATGCAACATCTAAGAAGCATTTTATCTTGGGCTTCTTACCAGCCCTTTGTGTGTGTGCTGAGGCTACTGTACAAAGGTTGCATGTTTCTCTGATCGGCAGTCCCAGTTATGCCAAGAGAACAGCATCAGATGTTCATTTTTTAAGATGGTAAATAGTATGGATATTTCTGCTTCTCAGAGTCTTTCATTCCTCCCCTCCCTCCCGCAGGCCCAGAGAGACATCATATTTGAACTCCGCAGGATCGCGTTTGATGTCGAATGCGAACCGAACAACAGCGGCAGCATCGAGAAGCGCAAGTCCATGTACACCAGAGACTACAAGAAGCTGGGATTCATCGTAAGTGAATAATGGGTCACAAGCATGTTACTGACCTGTGCTCTGCGCGTTTAACATTACAGGCTGTCTCCACAGGCAGGGGGCAATTACTGTTACAGTACATTCCCGCTGCTTGGTGGATGCAACTTATGTTTACATGGTATCCATTTATACAGCTGGATATTTACTGAGTTTGGTTTAAGTATGTTGTCCAAGCGTAACATAGCAGTGACCCACCAAGGGACTGAACCAGCAACCACTGTCCACACTATCCACTGTATATCTCAGGCAGCAAACTAAAGCAGTGTACTATGCTCTGCAGTGCTCAGAATACTGAGATATTTCCTCAGGTATGACTTTAAAATTGCCTGTGAGATTGCCAAGGATTTTCAAAGTCACTGCCCTTCTGGGGTCTCAGCAGTGGTTTTTACATTTTGCATATCAATTGGCCAAAGTACATTCATATTTGGCCCCTCTTTGCATAATTAAAGGACGTCGGTGCAAAACTCTCCTCTCTTCAGTTCCCGTAAAGCGGCAGTACTGTGTTTGGTGGCACTGTACATGTGCTCAGACTGGCCCTCTTGGCTTGCCAGTTAGCAGACCAGAGGGCAGTATAGCACCGGTTCATCCTTAGCAGGTGTGAGGGGACACAACACAAGCTGCGCCTCCCCCACATCACAAATGTGAGAACAGTGGAGGAGCGTTTCTGTCTCGGGTTAGTTTCGCTTGGCATTACTACGAGAGTTAGCGTTAGCATCAGCGTTAAGGTTGGTTTAGATTTTGGTTAGTGTTTGAGGTTGTCTCTTTCGGTGTGCTCAGGGAAACATTCTGATTGTCTTTCTGATTGACTATGCTGCCATCCCTACCCTGCATGCGTGACCTACTTTTGCTTCTCCTGCTCTCACCACGCTTATTTTGTTGCATTGCTTTCTGTTCGGTTGTTTTGTTATTGTGCAGAATACATCAAGGTTGTCAGTTTGGCTGTTCTAATGTGACGGGGGTGATTAGGTACAGAATAGGGATGCAAGCGCACACACGCAGGCACACACACACACACACACACACACACACGCAAGCACTCATACAGGAAATAGAAATGCTTACATACATGTGTGTAATCCACAGCTCGATATTTATTATTACTATTAAAACCGTACACGGAGGGGAAAAAAATCACCACTTTTTCATATCAATTTTGCAACTGACAGTAGATTTTGATGACTGACTGAGAGATTCTGAAATGAATATTAAAATTTCTGAATCATTCATGGGAGTGGAATGTTTCCTGCGTTTGAAAATGACAGCCTCTGATTCCAGATGGTACGACATGCAAATAAAAACAGACCGGCAGCTCGAGCATATTTACACAATAGCAGTGGCAGACCTCCTTTGGCGTTAATCTCCCTTCAGAGATGAGAGCGGAGCCGTCGGCTTTGATAACCGTGCTGTTGGAACACGCGGAGCGAAAGAGTGCCGAAAGGGAGTCGGGCGAACCCTCTGACCAAATTTAAGGTGCAGCGGGGAGCCTAATGCGGATGTCAGGTTTAATAAAACCAGGGCCGTAATCTCATGCAAACATTACAGTCCCGCAGCTTCGCGGCTATCAGTCCAGTCACACACGACCCTGTGCAGTCAAACAGCCCGTAGGCATGGCAAAGTTTATGAAACAACACACCCAAGTTCAGCACGGTTACCGAAGGGGTCTTTATGTGGGTGAGATCAGGTGCGGGGCTGGCGTGGTAAACCCCATCATTCTGTTGATAATTTCATTCCTCGGCCAACCCGGATGATAATAGATGTTTACGTCCGTCTCTGCCTCGGCTCGTCCGGTGCGGCTGCCGTTTCCATGGCACCGAGGAACCTAGCCACTAATTCCCTGTGGCCCCCAGAGCTGCGGCCGGGCCTCGAAGTTTCCGCACGCCAGAATGGCGCCTTGCGATAAGGGCGCGCGGCAATTTACACCTCAGCGCGGGAATCGCTACACTCTGCGCTCGGGGGTGTGGTAAAGAAGCAAGAGCAAAGGGCACGGGCCGTTTGTGGATTGGTGTCCACAGGCTGCCCTACAAGCTGTAGGCTGCCCTTCCCACTTCTGAGTAGCTTCTAAAGGGGATTAATAAAGTATGCCACAGAAGCCTATCAGGATGAGCGCCCTCAACAGTAAAATGTCAGGAGGAAATTAGATGTCATAAGTGGAGACAAACATGCTTAGGAAAGCTCCCCTGGTTTTGTAGTGAAAGCAGAGAGTGTTAGAGTGTTTAAGGCCAGTGCTGGATGGAGTGCTGGATAGACTAGACTATAGATGGAATGAGGACTCTAGCTGAGCAGAATGGCCTGTTTTCTCTCTCAGACTTTTTTTCCTTCTGTGTAAATGCAGTGTGTCTCTCCATATGACCCCATATCTACATTTTCTCTGGAGATTCCCCCTCATTTTAGCTCCAGCTTCTGTGCTGTACAGGAATCTGGATAGGGAGCTGAACTTGTGTCCAAGGTGTTTGATGGGGGGGGGGGGGGGGGGGGTGGTCACTGCTGTTGTATCCCTGAGGGAGACACTTGAACTGAATGTAAATATCTGTAAATATCCAGCTGTATAATTAGGCAAGAGTGAGGTATGTTAGTTGCCTTTAATGGATAATGGTGTCTACTGAGCCAATGAATATTACAAGTGAACATGGGATTACACTACCAGAGTCTGGCCACCATTTGTCTGTTTTAAAGCATTAAAAGCTATTTTCCATAGTAATAGAACTGGGGTAATAGACCTCACTGGGCCTTCCAACAGTGAATCCCTCAGTACTTCAATGAGGGAACATTAATGTCTAAGTGGTGCTGAATTCTCTCTAAAGATGGACTCCTGGTAGACTCCAAAGACATTCCCAGCTGCGTGCTCATTCTCTCTGAGTCTGATGGGGGTTTTAAGGGAAAATCCTCAGTCCCCTCAATCATTTTGTCCCTCTTGGGGAGTGCATATGGGCAGAGAAAGGGGAGACTGGTTGGAAACGAAAGTTTTCTGTCCTTCGTTCCCAGTAAGTCCTTTGAACAGCAGGTTGCCGGGTGGAGTTACGCAGCTTTGACGTTGACGAGCTGTCTGTCGCGATTGGCACTTTCCGTTTTGTCCGCGATGACACGCCGTGCATGGCTCCCCACTGCTGGCTGTCTCGTTTCCCCGGCTGTCGAACCCGCCGTCCGCGGCAGGGGCCTGTCAGGTGTCGGATGCCCAGCGACGGGAACGGCGTCAGCATCCAAATTCAGACAGACAGCCATGCGGAGTCACACCGTGACGCAAGTCATGGCTTTGTAGTCATTATCAAATTTAGTTTGCGCCACCACAAGTGCAGCACGGGCTGGATGGCAATGATCTCTGACAGCTGACGGACAGTAACACGCAGTGTGCAGTACCTGAACTCTAATGCGCTGCCGGTTCAAAGGGGTGATAGGGATTGTGGGTGGGGCAAGAGGGACTCGGTACCTTGCATTGAAGTTCATTTCTTCAAATGGAAATACACTTTCCCACTCAGCTCTCATATCTTTGTGTCACTGTAGCATGCACTGGTAGCGTCTTGCTTGTCTGTTTCTAAAATTTATATTATACATACATACACATACATAGATGTATGTATAGTTATGATGATGTAATAATAACGATGAATGTTTTTTCTGCATTCATATGATTTATAAGAGAAAAAACAGTAAAACTGGTGTAGTGTATATTTGGACTGCATTTACAGAACTGTGCCGCTTGCAGTTCTGTGGGTGGTCTTTAGGAAAGGCCTCCTCCAGTAAATAGCACACAGTGAAAGCTGTGTGTTTAGCATGCTGTGGCTCGATACCTCTGGGGCTTTGGTTGCCTTTGTAAATAAAGGCTGCTGAGCTACAGTGAGGGTTACACATTGTTATTCCGACCTGAAACCGGCACCAATTTCGATCAGAGGAACCGTTGGCGCAATGTTTTGGGGGAGTGTGGGGCTGGGGGGGGTGGGGGGGCATAGGGGGCGTAGGGGCCCGGAAAACATTACGCCAGCCCCTCTTCTCGAGCAGCTTGCGCGGCACTGAAGTGTGTCAGCGGCGGGATTTGAGGGCCCCCCCGCCGAGCCGCCAGCCCTGACGTGCTTTATAACGCATTAAAAATGAACGGCGGCTGGACAGATGGGGGGGAATAAAGCACGCTTTTACGATCAGATTAAGAGATCGACATGGAGGCCCTGCAGCACAGAGACTCAGCAGCCATGGAGTTGCAGTGTGGCCTGCTGCTACAGGAACTGGAGCTGCAGTTTAGGTTTTTAGGCTTAAATCCAATCTGGGTCACTGTGGTTCCCCCAATAAGCCTGTCCTTTAAGATAAACATCCACTGGTATCAATGGAAATGTAATATCGTAATATTGTAATATTTAACCTACAGTGTAAAATTTGGCATGGATAAGAGCTTCTGCTTAGCCAGTGGGTTATGTAACATAAAGCTACTGCAGTGTTTTCTACCTTGCATGTTTTTGCTCACACTTCCCCTCCTCCTCCTCCTCCTCCTCCTTCTCCTCCTCCTCTCCCAGAACCACGTCAACCCTGCGGTGGACTTCACGCAGATCCCCCCGGGAATGCTGGCCCTGGATAACATGCTGTACTTCGCCAAGCACCACCAGGACGCCTACATCCGGGTGAGCTCCCGCCGCTTTCCGGAACCGTCCGGAACTTCTCCCTCAGACGTAGCTGTCACAAAACCTTCCGCCTGTCGTGCTGCTGTCACAAAGCCCCGTCCCACACACAGCGCTGTTTGAAGGCCTGCTCCATGTTCCTCAAGGCTTTAAGGACCACTAATGGATCTGATATACAGACTAGAGTGGTGAATGCCTTCAGCAAACAACAGTTTACCTGCTTTGCCCTGTCTTGGCTGTTTCTTCTTTGAACACATTTGGATAGACAGTTATTTTATGGTACCAGTAATTATTCCAAATTCCAAACTATTTCAATTATTCCAAATTATGATTAGTGTGAATAGGGTTCTGTCAGCAAGCCAACTTGCTCACGTGGGTAACATTAGCTGTGTTTGGATTAAGTATACTTTTTTTATTTGTCTGTTCAAAGTAACATCCACAGTCCTGTCCTATATTGAAAACACAGACTTGCACACTACCATTTTGCATCTGAGAAGTATTGTTTACAACAAACTGTGTTAAGTTGTTGTCTTTTCAGTAATGATTTTATGAGGTAGAAAGGAAGGAACGTGTTCAAAATTGACTTTGTCTACTCTGATATTTCATTGCCCTTGGACAGTCTATTTAAAGACAATGTTTGAATTTGTTTGAAAGGGTGATGCGGTGCTGTATAGCAATTTTCAGAGAAACCTTAATTTTCATGGTGTTGCTGGAAAGAATTTTAAGAATCCTCTGAGAGCCCAAATTATAATAGAGATGCGCAATCGCTCCTGCTTTCACCCATAAAGAGGGCTGGTATTAGTTTTTGATTTGACAGTGATAAAATGTGTTTGATGTTCCTGCCTCAGCTTTTATTCCATCTCCAGTTTTTCATCACTCAACACAGAGAAGTGAGATCTATGAGGCATCTGACCTCACACAGTTCTCTGTGAGCGCAGGAGTCTGTCCAAATAGCCTGACGGATGGAATGTTGAGCAGAATATTAAATGAGCACCTTGTGTCAACTTTAGACAGCGGCAGATCCTTTCGAGGTAAACGAATCGGTAGATTCCGGTGTAACCAAGGCCCAAGCAGGCCTGTCTCTCCTCGACGTCCAGGTAGCAGCTTTCATCACTGCCCATCGGTTACGCAGGATGGAATAAAAAGTTGAGAACAAAATAAAGCAGGTGTCCCTTAGAGGGAGACATGCTAAATGCTATAAGGCAGGTTGAATGTGGCAGGATGTTTGCTCAATGACTTTAGTAGTTACTGTGTCAAACAGTCCAATCAATTCAACAATTCCAATCCACCCTGCAAGAGAATGAACGTCCTCAGGAGGCAGATGCCTGAGCATAAGATCTTGCCAAGGTCTTGATTGGTTTGTAATCCTGTTAGCCTAGCGCCCCAGTTCCCCTTGGTGCTGTCCTCGGCCCTCTGCTATTCTCGTCATTAACACGTGAACTCTGGAGGGGAGTGCAGATAACCGGATCCAAATGTGCTGAACTCCCGGTGCGAGTACAAAGGACACGAGGGTGACTTTGGGGCAGAATCTCATCAGCTGCCTTAGCCCCACATGTCCTGAGCTTGTGGGGTGCAGAACTACAGACTGCAGAGTTCCGCTAAAGCACCGCAGATGGGAATTAGCTATAAGTAGCTTCTGAAAGGTCATACAACCCTTAGCCACTCTGTATGAAATATACTTGCACTTACATAATGTATGTGACTTAATCATGAGCTCACTTTTGATTCTACCGAATAATTCATTACTCCATTAACTGCATAAAAGATGGAAGAGCTTTAAAATACAGCGTGTGGCGAGTGGCAAAAATAATAAAATACTCAAATCCCAAATACTTGGGATGAAAAATGGTTTCACCTGCGGTTTTACTCCTGAGGCTGAAAGTCAGGCATCGTTCCAGCATTGTTCATCCCTTGTTTCATTTGCATTAAAGGAGTTTGACGTCAGAGGTCACTGTTCTCATAAATCAAGCTGACGGTTGTGCTCCTGGTTTGATTTGTTTCAGTTTTAGCTGCTCTTGATTTTTATAAGTTTCAGAATGGAAGGGCAGTAGGTGGCAGACAGCAGTCATGGGAAGCACGGTCAGGGGAGACGTGGTCAGAGAAGACGTGGTCAGAGGACCTGCAGCTGTGGTCTAGGGCAGTGTTTCTCAACCCTCTCCTGGAGGACCCCCTGCCCTGCATGTTTTAGATCTCTTCCTGCTCCAACACAGCTGATTCAAATGATCAACTCGTTATGAACTCCTGAAGCTGCTTAATAACAAACTGATCGTTTGAATCAGCTGTGTTGGAGCAGGGAGAGATCTAAAACATGCAGGGCAGGGTGTCCTCCAGGAGAGGGTTGAGAAACACACTGGTCTAGGGTAATGAGAATGAGACAGTGGTGATCTGGGTACTTCAGTCCCCTCCACGAGTACATGGCTTTCTCAGCCCAATGACAACAGCTGACACAGACTAATGTCTCTTAATTAGTCAGGCCTGTCTGGCCACAACCATCTCTTCCCTGTACACTCAAATACAAGCACATTTAATGAGAATTCCCAAGCACATTTTAAAGGCAGCTTTAATGGATTCTCAGATCTCTGATGAAACCATATATGTAGAACAAGTAGAAGCTATCCAGCTCTAATCACTGCATACCTCAGGCAAGTTTGCATGAGGAAACTTTTACTGGTTTCTTATGCTGCTCAGTAATTTCAGTACACAGTCGTTTTTGCTAAGTACTATTAAACAGAAAAGGAATTCTTTCTGCGGTTATGAATTTTGCATCCTTATTGCCAGTCTGATTCTGAGATTTTTGTTTCTGTGGCTGTTTCTTCGATCTGAATCCATTACACAGATTGATTGATCTGTCTGACCATGCTCAATGTCTGAGCTTGATACCATTTGCATAGTCAAGGAAATGACAGATGGAAACCTTGTAATCCAAGCTCAGTTGCAAACGGTGATTCTGCTATTTTTGTACAGAAGGTCACAGGAATGATGAGACATCCATCTTGCATAATTTTGCATATTAAGGTCAAGTTATCGTTGTCGGAGCAACATTGGCTCAATGCACTGTGACACTGCCAGTGCTGTTGCAATTTTAAGGATCCCACAAGCGATCTCCTTCGTACAATTATACATTCTGCTTCAACAACTGAGAAAATCTCATGGTTGGCATAATGTAGCTTTGGAATCTCTGAAACAAACTCTCTGAATACAACAGCAGGTCCACCATGGAAACACTGGGAAACAAGCTGTAAAATAAAGATAAACAAGCATATACCACCCTCACAGTGTCCGTGCTGTAAGCACTGCAAAGGATATTTCGCATGCGCTTTCCTGTCACAATGCTTTAGGCCATCCGTAGAGAACTCCATGCCCTATATTAGATGCTGGAGGGGAGGCTGTGATTGGTCAGGCTGTAGCTGTGCATCCTGCTATGAGCTGCGATCATCCACACCGTTGGAGCAAATCTAAGCTTTTGAGCTGTGTCTATATCGCCCCGGCAGACGCGGCTCTCTTTATTTCAAGTGTCTTTATTCCAGAGCCCAAGGCAAGAAGGCCGCCTTGTTTGGTAGCCATGAGACCAAATTCAGTTTTCTTTTGACAGCAGGATGAGGGCTTTTATTTTTCCTTCTTCCTCTGTTTGGCAGCTTGAAGATTTGTCCTCCGAATGAAAGGACTGCTCTCCTTTGTAGTTTAAAATCCATGGTGTAATGCATTTTGTGTGATCTGCGGGCAGCCTCGATATCGCTCGGTAGTTTCCATGTGTGGGGGTGTTGAGGTTTCCTAGTCTAACTCAGCGTGCATCTTAAGAAAACTTCACAGACCAGCTGGTCAGATGCGGCTAGTCTTTTACCCACATGCCCTTCATTGCATGAATTCCCTTTCCCAGTTCAAAGCAATAGTTTAAAACTCAATATTTTTGACAAACATGTGCATATGATAACAGTTTTTGTTACCTTATAGAGGTTATGCCTGGTCCTTTTGATCTACAGCTCTTGAAATGGTACTTTTCCTCAATGACAGTAGCTGACTTAGCAACTCCCCAAGCTAATGACAGCACCCTGTTTCACCAACATTTCCCAACATTGTGGAGCTCATGTCTCAGATGCCTCTACTGCATGCAGGACTTCTTGTTGTGATTGGCTGGTTCACCATAGCTCCTCCCCCTCCTTCTTTCAGATTGTCCTGGAGAACAGCAGCCGGGAGGACAAGCACGAGTGTCCGTTTGGGCGGAGCAGCATTGAGCTGACCAAGATGCTGTGCGAAATCCTCAAAGTCGGAGAGCTGCGTAAGTGTTGCCGTCTCTTCACTTGAGCAAGGGGGGGTGGAGTTTAGCATGCCAGTTTTTCAAATCGGCCACATTTGGCCCGCATTGTGAGCCCTGGGGTGGGGGAGGGCCACAAGCAGAAACGTGTCAGGGCCCAAGACCTTCTGTGCAGCAGGCAAACTGTCATCAGATTTTTTCAGCCGATGTGGCAGTGAGCATAGCGGGAGTCTGGAAAAAAAAGAGCTGAGGTCAGGGATTGCGTAGAGCTGTCAGAGGTCCCCCAGGCCTGCCAGGGAACAGCAGGGGCGTCACACTATATTCCTGTGAAGGACAACAGTGTTTGCACTCACTGGCCTCCACTTAATCCGACCACATCGTCCGCTTCCACTTACTCTGACAAATTGCTTTACACAAATATGTAATAAAGAAGCAAACAAGACAAGAAACAAACACTTGTTCTTAAGTACATTAATGCTGTACTGAAGGATGTTAGATGGAGTGGACGATTAATTAGATTGACACTTCCTAGTTTACATTGGTCCCAAATTCACTTCTTGTTAGACTTCTTAGTAATTCAGCTCAGAAGTGTAGAAACCAATAGATCAAAAAAAGGTTTTATTCAGTAGCAGTCCTGAAGTAACAAAAGGAGGCAGAAGGACAATCTGACTGTTAGAAAGACAGGCTCTTGGCTTCGAGGGCCTGTCCCTCTGCGCTGTTCACTGTAAAGACACAAGCGTGTCTGTATCTACCCCTGTCTGACACACTGTTCTGTGAGTCTGAATCCTGACTGGAGCAGGTATCTTTTATCTAGCTTTAGAAATAGCACAGAGGCCAAAGTTTCACCCCTTAACTCTGAGAACCACCATAACACACAGGCCAAAGGTTCACCTCTTTGCTGTTAGAAGACAAAAAGAAACATTACCATATTCCAAATTCCACCACCTCTGCCAGACTGAGGCCAAACCCTGTCTCCCGATACATGCAGCAAAGTGGATATCACACTTTATAATTGCATTGGAGTCGATCAATAAATGATGAAGACAATCTAATGTAAGCTCTTTTCTCCTCCTAATTGTGCGTCTGGTTCCCCCGCCTTGTGAGGCGGAGGGGTGCGCTGCTAGTAATTGCATTGTAGATGCGATTTGGGGATGTTACAAGGCCAGCTCAGCCACCCCGTCCGCTAATCTAGCAATTTCTGACCTTGAGATCCTGTCTGTCTTTCTGATATTCCCCCTGCCCTCGCTAATGAGATTTAAAAGGGGAAATTTGAGGCAGTGTATGGGAGAAGATCTCCCTAAAGTAATTCTGTTTTTTTTAATATATATATATTTTTTTACAGGTGACCTTAATATTATGTCGAGAGACGGAGTGCCCTTTTGTCTCTTTGTCTTAAATAAATATTATTACATCTATATTTGTTTAGTGACCTCAAAGTCCTGTCCTGTGCTAACTTTCATCTCTGTGTTCAGTAATGAAATCTGGGGCTTCAACATTATGGTACTCACAAAGAATTCTAAAGTGTCTCAACAAAGTCTTCAGTGGTGGAACAAAGTTGTAGAAACTGTGGTAAAATTTCAGTTCAAGGATGGGGTAGGAGTCTGGGTGAGTCACTGCAGGCCAGACGATAATCACAGCGATCTGCAGGGTTGAGTTAATTCATGTAGCGAGTGGATTCATTGGAGGGGTGTTGTGCTCTGACGTTATGGTGGTTGGGGAAATGAAAATGATTGACCATTTTTTTCTGGGATTGAGGAAGTCGGAGTAAGTCAATATGCCACTCACATGGGGATAACTCTTTGCTTTCATTTGAGCTGTTCTGAAGTTTGAGCACTTTTCTCAGTTTAAACATTTTTTAATGCATTGCAAATTGGGAAGCTCTTTCTGCTAGCCGAGTTAAATGGATCTACAGGCTCATCTTTCGCAAATAACCTTGTTTCAGTTTCCCTCTGTTTGTATGGAGGAATATGGTGGCTTGCTCTTATGAAGTATGCAAATGTTTTTAGACCATGGTGTTCCCTCTTAAAAAAAGTTTTAAAAAGGAAGACAAATGTCTCAGTGCTCCAGCATCGCACAGTTAAATCTCTCTGTTTACTTGATTCCATGGGACGTGGGATTGCTTGAAGGCTTCTTACACTTGAGTTAATACGTTTTCCGCAGCCTCGTTCCCTCCCCAGGCAGAGGCTTTGTTTCCTCATTTTAAGATTCACTCTGACACCCAGACTGATTTTGGCTTTTAAAACTGACTGTCGGCTCGAATGAAAGAAAGGGAAAATCCAGGGTGTTCCTCTCAGCCGCCGCGCCCAGGTTGCCAGCGCTCAGGCTGTGATGGATTGGTACTGTGGACAGGTTTATGTAGCCCTTGGCCTCAATTTGCTAGTGCATGACTTGTTAGTTATTGCCCAGCTTGAGCCGTGCTCGAGTTGCCTCCCCCCCACCACCATTTTGGAGGGTATGAGGGGGTAATTGAAAAACATTATGCAGATCTTACGCGCTGCCGGTTTTTACAGCCAACTGAAAAGTTCCTGGAGGGGCAGGAAAGGGTCTGCTCCGGTGTGGGGGGGGGGGGGGGGGGTGAGGCCACCTGCCCCCTCGGTGCGTGACGAGGGGAAACATCCCTGCCATTCCGCCCCCCCCGAGGATACCTAAGTCTGTGCCGATCCGTCTGAAGACGTCTGAAGCTCTCCGCTGTTTCCGGTCCAGCTGGTCCATGCTTTGCTCATTACTGTGAACCTTGGGGGCAGTAAAGCCATATTCACACTGCACTAGTTTTTTGGGTGGCAGTAAAAAAATAGACACAAACAAAAAGCTATTTGCTGCTCTCATCACATACAAATGGAGCCACTTCCAAGCTCTGGATCTATCTGTTTATGCCATCAATGTCCAGTTGTCTCTCCTCCCCTTCCTGTCTGTGACCCCAATGCTACCAACAGGATGAGGTTTCTAAGTGGCACTAAATTCACATTAATACAGGACTTGATCCTCTGAGGTCCCAAAAGCAGGTATTAACTTTTTACTCACCTCTCTAAGTGCAGTCTTGCATGAATTCACCAGTCGGGAGCGTTTTCTGTTATTACCTTGGGCTATGTTGCTGCTTGTTTTGAAGGCTGTTTTCGAGCACACCTGAGGAGCCGCTCTGGGGTTTCTGAGATTTGTGATGTTTTGAATGGAAAATGGCTTCCTTATCACTCATAGGGAAAGTAGAAACTACTCCACCATTTGAAATAAAACAAAGTGCTAGTGAAATAAAAAGCCCAGTGTTTATCAAATTAAATGATATTCATTGCTGTTTTTGCAGCTATATTGGCTGTGTTACTTTCACCCTTGGCTGTTTTATCATTCAGTGTATTTGTGATAATGCAGACGAGAATGCTACTGGCAGGACTGAAGGTAGGAAGCAGTGCACGTCACATTTCTTCGGTGGAGCATCACACAAAGAAAGCTGCACGTTGAAAACCCAGTCTCCTTCTCATAGGAGCACCTGTGTGGGTCTGTGTTGGATAGACTCACATTGCCTGTGATGGTGTCCAGTGAGAGTGTTGGAGTTGTAGAAGCAGATGGGGAACCTGCAGGGCAGATAAATCATCTACTCCGTCCATCCATCATGCCTGCACTCAGGGATTCCAGTGTTTGATCTGTGCCACTCCCCCACACCCCCACCGATTGCAGGTCCCTCACTGCTGTCCTGGCTGGGAGCTGCTGGCAGTGTGAAGCAGTGACAGTCCTGGGGTTGTCCCCCAAGGTGACACCGCTGTGCGTGAAAGTGATGTGCTGTATATCCGGCCCTCATATGTAGTCTACCCAGCGTCTCCATCCCCCACCAGGGGGAGAGTAATAACCTGAGTACCTTACACTGCCAGAGAAATGCATGTGACACAGTTAAACAGCCAATAGGAATACAGGAGGGCCTGTTTACCCCAGCCTTGTGGAACCTGCAGTTGCCTCTAGACAGGTTTGTTCAGTAAGTTTAACTCAGTGGGATTTACTCTGTCATCCATGGCTAGACTGTAGAGTTGGGGTTCTAGGCTGCTGCGAGATCACGTTTGACCATGTGTTTGATCATCCCTGAGATTTTCAGAGACAGTGTTGCGGGTGATGTTCCCATTATGACAACCAACAGGAGCTGTCATCATTGTTGTACATTTTTTGAGTGAGTATACAGCTTTGTCTTTTGCTTTTTGGCGTAGTAGTGAAATGATGTGCTTTTACAGTCTTTAGAGCCAGCAGCCAGTATCTTCTTTGCTACGTTCCATGTCCTCAGAGCACTTTCCCCACATAGCTATTTCATCACAACCCCCTTAGTTAGATGGGTTTGTGGCAAAAAACCAAAAATATCATTTCCAAACAGGGGTGCCAAGTACAGCTGTCGTGGTAAGGGCCAGTGTCAAATTGTGCTTTTCTCCTTGAAAAGCTCGTACTGTATGCTCGCTATGTGGGGTTTTCACCCATGAGTCTCTCTCCAGACCCATCAGCAGAGCTGAGGAGGCCCTGTTCATAGCCTCTGCCAGCCGCTGTATTCAGATGCACACAGCTGCACACCTTTCCTGTCAAAGGCTCTTTTAGGCTGAGGAATAGACATTTCTCATTTTTAAAACACTGTGGAAAGACAGGAGGGGGGATGTTTCTGTGAAAAAAACTGCATCTGGAAAGAGAAAACAAGAATAAACTGAAATTCCGTTGTTACACTTTTCATGAGCCTGTTGCAGCAGCATTATACTCCAAAAGACCACTGTAGATCAGTATGTCCAGTTTAATTACAGCGTTCTGTGGTGAAAGACTCCATTTTAATTTACGAAAGCCAAATATTCCAGATCAGCTTTCTTTTCTTCAGTCCTACTGAGTCGTGCTGTAAAACGGTAATTTAAAAAGAACAAATGAGGCTCGGTCGGGCAACCGCGCGTACGTGCAGAATGTCCAGGGGATGGAGGGAGAGTTACACGTCTCCAAATGGAAGCTGTTAGGGAGCGGGAAGCGGAATTAGATTGGAAGGCTGATAAAGCCTCATTCTGAGGCGCCGCCTCTAAATCATTCAGAAGACAGGGGAGCATCGTGACACACTTTGCCACTCAGCCACCCAAATTTAATTAAACTCACTTGGAGAAGAAGCCATAGCGTACATCTGCATTAAAGAATAACGCGTGTCTTTGAAGGAGAGGGCTGTGAAGTGACTGATCGCGCTGTATAAATAGCCATGTGTTGTTGAGGGGTTTTCTCTTTTCCAGGAATCCATTTGCCTGTATGAAGTAAAACTTTTATTTTTTTTTAAGGTCACTTTCGGTAAAAGTGTGTTCTGAAAAGAGCCATACAGCTCAACTTAATTCAGCCGCAGTGCACTCTGTCCTTATCTGTGCGTAGCAAATTTGAGCAAGTTTTACGCCGTTCTGTTTCTTAACTTTTGGTTCTGTTTCTCAACTTTTCTCTACAATGCCACTGACCACCAGACAGGACCGTAGCATTGATGTTAGATTCAGTGACATTTTTTGAGGGAATGTTTTCTGACCCAATTCGAGTTAGTGCCACTGTCTCAGTTGCCAGAACACATCCAGTCGGCAGTTTTGCCAACTTGGCAAAGCTAGCAAGTGTCTAGACTCCTGTGACAAAATCGCCAAGTTGTAAAAAAAAATGCACAGTTTATGAGTTGATCTTATTAGAATATGGGAAAAATAAGCAGAAGTGCCCTATGAAACCCTCCAGTGTTACCTCAGACATCTGTCAGTAAAAGGAGACTTTGGAGGGCACTCTGGGGACTGTTTGCTCTGAAAAGTTGCCAGCACTGGGCCTGAAAATCCCCATTTATAGCCTTTCATCTTCTCTGCCCTCTTCTTTACAGGCATATGACCTTGTTTATTTTGGCCTTTTCTGGTATATAGTGTGTTTCATCCAATTAAATCTGGAGCAACACCAGGCAAACACTGGAGTGACTTTGCACTGTGTAGGATGTACTGGACACAATTCTGACTAATCTCAGAGGTGATGCCTGAGAAACTGCCTTACACTGTGTTGTAATTATTGAATGAATTGTAATTAAATAGTAATTATGTTTAAACTAAATGTTTAATTATACAAAAACTGTACTGTGCAGGGACTGGTGTGTTCTACCCTTACTGAGAATACAAGCTCCCAATGAAAGAAGAAGCAGATTATAGTTGATTTAATCCAACAGTCCCACAGCAAAAACTGCAAAAATCATTCTACAATATTTAGAAGTCTGTGTTTTTGACGTGCCCGTGAGAGGCATCGCTCAGATTTTGTTTCTGAAAGCAAGCCAAAGACGGCTTATTTAAAGCTGGTGTCAGTGATGACGGGATTCTGACAGACTCACAGAGGGCTAGAGAGTCCCAGATAGTATTGGCTTTTTTTCCCCTCTTCAAAGTAACGCGGGCGACAACGTGCTCTGCTCGAACCTCTCCATCATACAGCATATTCGTCACGCTACTGTAAATAGGTGTCGTTTTGACTTTTTTTTTTTTTTTTTTTTTAGTGGATTGGGTGCGAGGATGACTCGATCTCCAGGCCCCCCGCCACCATGTTTACATTATTTATGCCACAATCAGGTGTCCCTGTGCCAAGCCACGCTCAAAAACCATGTGGAACCTGAAAGATTAATGGCCTCCACGTTTCGTGAAAGCGCCTTAATGGAATTTGCATCAGTCAGACGTTGTTTGATGGCTTCTTGCGATTCTATAAAAAAAAAAAAAAAAGGCCTATACAATATTTATGAAGTTATTTAGGATGGGACTGTAGAGCGATGTGGATTTGCTGGGCTATTGATTTATGGCGCCGTCTCCCCTTTGGGTGTAAATTGATGGGAGTCTCGACGGGCCAGACAGCGCGGGCCCCTTGACTGACGGATTTACGATTGCCTTATTAAAGCGCCGCCATCCTGAGCGGCAAGGAGACGTTCGGGGCCAGTGCGGCGGGCAGACGAACGCACGAGATGGGAGACCCAGGGCCTCTTCCACCCCCCCCCCCCCCCACCCCCCACGGAAGAACCACATGCGGGGGAGGAGCAACAGCAGTGGGGTGGGGGAGATTTTTGAGCCTCTGCGCCGCGTTTGCATAGCTAAGCGCCACCATCGGGGTGGGAACAGCGGGGCAGCAGAGCCTGTTGGCATTCAGTGATTCGCTCAGTGGTGGCAGTCCCAAACTCATGAGGTGTTGGTGGTTGAGGCAGGCATCGTGTGTCTACTGCGGTTTTGAGATTTGCATGTGCCACCCTCCCCAGTGTGGACTCCTACAGTGATTAAGCAAGCCTGTCACCTCTCTCATACAATAGTGGCAACGTCATTCAGGGAATAACAGCAAGCAGCAGATCCGCAGAGAGCACCAGTAGTTACATTGGAGTAGTCGTATAGTAGTAATTGGAAAGGAAGGCCTAGATGGCTTTGCTTAACTGTTCTGCTCCATATGTCCCCTGATATATACAGTGTTTTGTTTATGTTTTTATAGTCACACTGTTTGTTTAATGAGGAGGCTTCTCGAAACCAGTTTAAAAAGCATTGGCCAGCTGGACAGTTGGATATTTATGAAGGGTCCATCCACTCATCCAAGTCAAATGAATAACCCCACTCTGTTGCCTAGTGTTAGGATTAGCTTGTCTCCTCTAGCACTGGTGGAACTCTTAATTCATTTTAGCTGCCATGCTCATCTAATGGGTGACTGCACGCATCTCTCTCTATCTGTGCTATTTTTACAGGTAAAAACAGACATAATCCCTCTACAGGGAGATTTCACTCCGGGCTCTGCGGAGTCTACTTTAACAGCCCCGGTGTGTGCTGTTTTAACTGCCTCACAGGTCCAATGATTTGGCAGAAATGTGAAGTGCTCCGCACAAGCGGCTCTTGCAAACGAGGGAAAAAATATGGATGGGAGAGTTCAAATTGACATAAGGATACTCACTCCTCAGTCAGTCCCTGACTAACCTGACATCCCAGTCAACATTAAGCACATGTCAAACCGAGCACCGGCGCAGCTGTCTCCGCCCAGTCTTCCTCATATCTCCGCTGTTAAACAGTTACCTTAAAAGCAGGCCCTTTTCCTCTGTGGTAGCCCAAGGTTAAATGCCGCTCACCTCAGTATATAACCCTCAGTAATGTTTGTGTAATTACCACAGTATCTTGCGCTCTTCTGCAGTCTTAAGAAGGAGTCTCTCTCAGAGACCAGCAGCTCTGTGATTTCTACAGGCTCTGAATGGAAAAGCCACATTCTGTAGTACCAGTGTTACAGAAAGCCCTGTGCTTAGATTGATTTGACAGTTGCTGTGACCAGCAATCTTTTAAGCCCTAAATATTTAAAATGCACATGTTGTAACAGTTGCGGTAATGACTCAAATTTGGGTCGAAACAAGCATTCAGAAATTTACATGATTTAGTTTACATTACGAAGTCCTAAGGCAATAGCGTACAAACTTTGTAGAAGAAAACAGTTACCCCAATGTAAAATGTAATATGCCGTTCCTTACCTTTACTGTGGTAGGTATTTCAAATTCCTGCTCCGCAGAGCTGATACTATCAGCTCCCGGGTCGATTCCATTGTTGAGGTATTCCATATTAAAAAGCCTCCTGTATCCCTTTGTGGTTTCTGAACCTGCAGGCTAATCGAACCCTCAGACAAACCCCAGACATATTGGTCCGCCTCTCATCTCCATGGATTGTAGCAAATTACATTTGCAAATTGTATTCTTGCTCCTCGTTTTTTACAAAAAAGGAACCCTTTCGTGCACGAACAGTGTCACAGTGCTTAAGTAAGACTGCTGCATGGAATTTTAATTTATGAATTTATGAGACACCTTGGATTTCAATTAATTCAACCCTTGATGAAGACAAAAAGGTTTTCATTTCAAATGACGTCTACCTGTGCTGTGCATGCTGGAAAGGCTTGTGTGGAGATGAGAAACTTGTGGAACTGACACGTTTCAGGCCACTATAAATCAAGCGTCCATTCATCTCTCACATCCTGGAGGAGTGTCACATGTATGTACACACCGGATGTAATTGAGATTTTCCTGCTGAGAATCCTAGTCCTTGCTTTTCAGTATGCACGCATGTTAAACCATAAGGAGAAGCACGAAGCTCACATTGCCTTTTTGAAAGGGTGACATTGAAAGTAATGAAATGAATTGAAAGCATAAAAAATTCCGTTTTGGGTGCATTGTGGGGGGCCCTCCCATTAAAACCATCGAAATTGCAATATGAATTGCACATGAACCGTGCACGAAGACACACGGTCAACACCTTTTCATTGTATTTCGCTTAAACTACAAAAGCAAACCTATATTTTTCACCATAGGGAAAGACAGGTGAGATATTTACCGCCACCGCCGAGGCTTGTGACTCCATTCTAACTGGATTAGAAGTCCCGTGTACCAGATGGCCAAACCCAGTTTTCTCAGCTCAAACACGAAACCCATCAGAGGGTAATAGAGTTTTCATTTCACAGGAGCGCCAGGGGAGCAGATTTCATTCTCTTCCAGCTATTCTTGTTTAGTGGAAATGCAGAGAAGTCAGGTAGGACTCTATAAATAGCCACAAGCCCTGGGAAGAACAGACTCCAGGCAAAATTTCCCCTTTTCCCAGAATGCATCATGCTGTTCAGCACAATGCAAGGAAAACGTATGGGCGCATTGCATGATAAAAGAACAGTCTTTCCTCATTGGTTTGTCCTATGAGGAGGCAAGGAAGGACTGCAGGAAAACATATTTCCTTGTTTAAGTCCTGTGATGTTGCTGTTGATGTCAGACAGGAGCTTACTCCTCTTTGCATGTCTCTCTTTGACAAATGCTTTTGGCAAAGAGACTCTTGTTTTTTACAGCAATCACATCACAGGCCATTAGACCACTGAGACACATCGAGCTGCATCAGCACTTGTTAAATCAAAGCAAGTACAAGTTCATTTATAATTATCGATTTGCACATTTCATCGGTAGCGTAATGAAGCATTGTGGCCCACACTACACAATAAGCATTTTAATGCTTAGTGTAGCAGTCATTAACGCTGTAGCGACTCCAGATATATGAATGAACAGACTCTCATCAGATAGAAATTTCCTGCAGGCTCGGTACATATGGAGTTGCATTGCCTTGCGCATCATCGCAGGTTGTCTCAGGAGAAGAGAGTGCAGAACTCAGCACCTCTGGTCTGGTGATGTGCAATAGATGTGCAAACAGATGGGGCAGCTTTTTTGAGGTCACATCTGTGATCCAGTCTGGCTTTTTTTTCCTGATGCTCAGAATGACATGCCAGGAGCAATACATCCCTCCTCGTTAACGTGCCTCTGTCCCCTCAAATATTCCGAAATCACCCAGACGGACCGCGCAGCGGCAGGAAGTTAAGAATTCGAGGTGTGGAAGAGGGATTTGGCTGTAGATATAACCGTAAAAGCCTTATGTGCGCAAGAGCTGGAGAGCATTAGCACAACCTGGGTTATGCTTCTGAGATTTTGGACCGAAAAAAAAAAAACAGCGTAGTTTTCTCCCTTCAGTCGCTCAAGCCCCAGTAACGTTCTCGCGAAAGGCCCCAGTGGCCTCTCGTCATGCGCCTAATCGCAGGCTGTGAAGATCCAAGCCTGTTTGTCTGCATGAATATTCATACTGAAGTTTTAAAATCATCAATATGCTAGCAGAGATAATATTAGCTTTATAATGGCATTAATATTAATCTCCCACACTATGGCAAGTGAAACATTGGGAGAGACAGAGGAGTCGAGCAGGTTGATTTGAATACCCAATGCAATGTGCCAGGGACGGCCTCCAGAAAAATGTGTCACCATGTGTTATAAATAAGCCTCATTGTTTTTGTTGTCCTTCATCAACTGCCATTCCCCTTACTGCCAAGCTGAGGCTAATACATTCTACATTTATAATGATTATTTAGTCGGTCAGTCATCATTCAGTCAGTGTGTCATTAACTGAGAAACCGCGTCTGAACTACTTCTTTCACGGTGGGGTGACACCTGCCTGCATTCATTTCAATTGTGAACGTGAATTAAATTGGATGGCGCAGATTGCATTAGCAGTCAGGGTTGCTGTTGTGTTTGCGTACAGAAGGCTTTGACAGCACTGGATTTCCCCCTCATGGGCCTAATTAAAGATTATCTAAAGATGTCTCAGCAGCTGTTTGCTGTCAGAGACGTCCCATCTGATAAAATTGCTGGGCCGCGAAGCCAAACGCTTCAGAGATTACCTGCGCGAACCCAGGTGTGTGCACTTCTGAGAACTTAATGGAAGAATATCGCAACAATTAGTGAGCAGTCGCGTCTGAAAGGTAAGTGTTTTTGATCCTCAATGGCGGTAAAGCTTACAGTAAACCAGCTACCATCCATATTTTTGTCAGCGCTCTATATCAGCGATGGATGTACTGATGGTACCTGTGGATTCGTTTTTTCTTCTGGTGCCTTGTACTGAATGGGAGAAAGGTGCTATACAAATAAGGTACTATTAAAGTTGGTGTTTTTGCACACACTGCTCACCAGATTGTGACTGAGGGTAATGTAGCAAATCTTTCAAAGATACTGGCTCCCTGCTTAACAGCCTCCATTGGAACTGTAAGAGCTGTTAGGCCCTCGGGAAGAGTAGTGAGAGAGGTATACTGTTTGAGAGGAAGAGCTATTGTTTTTTTCTGAGTGGAATAGTTATTGTTCACTACTTGAGTTAAATGGAAAGAAACCTTCTCTATGAGTGGAATGGTAAGACTTGTTGTTTTAAGTGTTGCAGTTTCCCCTCTTTGGTGAGGCTGTGGGAGTTAGTGCTGCCCACCTTGTTCATGTGACCTGCACGCTGACCGTCACAGCAGGCTTGGTATTCTGCAGACAAGGGCAGAATTTCCCCTCGGAGGGTGAACCACATGTCTGTGACATCCAGACATGGCCAGATATTAATTATAATTAGGATGACACCTCTCACCTCGCATTCATCATGGTGTTTGGCTGGAAGGTGACTTCATATCAGAGGCTCCTCTCTCTCTCAAACACGCAAATCCTCACATACGTGCGCACACACACACACACACACTCTCTCTCTCTCCTTCTCTCTTTCTTTCTCTTTCCCTCCCTCTCTTCCGCACCCTCTGCTTCTGTCTTCCCCTTTCCACCTCTCTTTCTATCAGCTTCTCTCTCTCTCTCTCTCTCTCTGTCTCTATCGGGCCCCTGACAGATGTCAGGTCCAGCCTCGACGGGATTGGCTCTCACCCTTCCTGCCCTGTCGGACAGTTGCTCAGCACTGTCCTGCTCGACTCTGAGGGCACATCTGTGCCTGAGCCCTCTTTGGCTCTAATTAGCAAGCCGCAGCAGGTTAGACGAGACAAGCTTCTCCTTGCAGAAATCGAGGGTTACGGACGCAGACAGGCGTCCCACCCCTGGGGTCACCCAGATGGCCAGCCTGGTCACAGTGCAGTCACAGAGACATGCAGGTGTCCCCTGGTTCCTGAGGAGAGTTGGGGTAACTTGGGTTTCCTGACAGGATGGCCATTGTTTGTCAGCTAAAACACAACACCGTAGGCATGAAAAGATGCATATGCAGTTCATTTTCCATGTGACACAGGGCAGCTGAGGCCAGTATAACTGAATACTTACAGATGAAGTTGCCTCAGAGGCTGTCCACTGTCAAAATCTCACTATTGGAAAATGAAATCAATCAGCTCAGTATAGCAATTGGATTCTTTGCAAGTAATTGTAAAATGCAATACTCGTAATCTGATTTCTTGCACTTCAAAATGTATTTGTCTGCAAAAGTTAACGGGTTACAGTTTGCTTATTCTTAAACTTTGCTTAAGATGGAAGTTTAACTTATAAGTTCTTCGACACTAGTGTGTTTTTGGGCATACAATACTTTAGATACAGGCATTAAAGAACAAAGTCTTGTATTGTGAACAGAACAGATAACATTCAGATTGGATTTGTTGCTCACTGTGCCTTTTTTCTTTTTTTTTTTTTTACAAACGAGGCCAATAAAATGGTTTAATGAAGGTCTTAATTCTGTTTCCTTGTTGTCTTCTCAGCAGCTTTGCCATGCCGTTTTATGGTTCACATTAACAAGATTAGGCCGCTACACTTTTATCTGATGTCTGACAACCATTCCAACTGTAGCTGAACATATGGACAGGCCTATGTATTTGAATACGCCTGCTCAAAGGGATTTTGTAAAGGAACTTTACTTTGACTTTATCCATTATCTCATTGTAGGGAAATGAGGAGAAGGCCTTATCAGGCAGCATGCGCTGGAATTTCGGAGATAGCGAATAATAACTCAAGATCCCAGGCGAGATTTGCGAGACTTTGTGAGTCACTGAAACCCTCCCGCCCCCGGCGAGGGTAAATCAAAGCGGTTTTGGTTAGTCTGTGCACCAGACAGATGGCGGAGCATCCGAACGGGTGGAGTCTGACATGAGGCACAGCGGAGCCAGACCACTGAAGCCACGCGGTGTGGCCACCTGCGGGGGGAGGGGTGGGAGAGCAGGCTCCTGATTGGTCCCCGCCCACATGTTGTGCCCTCCTGTCGTGGTCGGGATGCCAACACACAGAACATGAAGATGAGGATGGTGGCAATGATCATCATGAGGATGATGAGGATGATTGGGGTGAGGACGAGGATGGTAAGGGTGATGGTAGTGATCAGGATGAAGTTCATTTGGGACTCCCCCTCTCTTGTGAGGCAGTGGCCTGTTTTGCACCGATGTCGGATTGGCCACAGCTGGCAGCTTTTCTCCAGAGGTAGTCAAGGTTGTCTAGACGAATCAGGGCACACCCCACGGGAGAAAGGCAGTGTGCTCATGCCCTGAGATGGGGTCACCTGACCTCAAGTCTGCAGGTCAGAGCAGATACTTATATGCTCTGTGTCTGCTGGCCTGGGTGCTTCACCTGAGGGACTTCAGTAGGGCTCAAAGCAGTCTTTGCGGTGCACGATAAACAAACAGTAGTTTACCAAGGGTTAATTGACATCCCCTGCAAATTTAAAGTGATGTCTGACTCGTCAAGTCACGCTGGAAAATACTTCAGGGTGGGGTCCCGTCCATCTGTCACTGCAGATACTGTATAATGTCAGCAGGAGAAACTGTGGCTCTGTCTCTAATCAGAGCATGCTGTTCCAGAGTCGATCTGCTTCCTCAGCAATCCCTAATGCATGTTCACATGCATCCCAGGAAACACACGCAACTGTAGATTTCACATTTTCAGAGCTGCTTCAGCTTGTTACATGTGACCCAGAATGTTCTCATTAATAATGCCTTCAGTCAGGGATTTGCCTATGTCAATGAGGCTCTGGTATTTACAGATCAGATGCGTTCAAGCTTATTAGCTGTTATACAGGAGGTTACCCTATCTTTGAGCATGCAGTAAATAGAATACTACAAAGAATGTGTCAAGCAGAAAAGGTCAGGTGATTGGTCAGTTGCTTTGATGTTGTGATGATACAGTCTTTAGATTGTCATGACAAGGAGGCCCTCCAATGAAAAATCCTACAGTTGTGCAAACAATATACATTTAGTTAGTTGCCAGATCATTTTCCTGGAGATGGTATCTCCAATTCATACTCCCATTATATAGATCTGATCTTGAGAATATTTTTCAATTTGCCAGAACTGTCGAGAAGGCTTTGAAAATTGGTGTTCAGTTACGCAAACCGAGTAGGATGAGCTGTAAACAGTTGCCACAGCCAACCGAACACTTGCCCTGGGATTTGATGAGGGGTTTTTTTTTCAATAGGATTTCCAGTAGCCCATTAAGTAAGTGAGCATTCTCAGTTAGGTGTGTTCTGGCTGTCACACCCCACAGACATCAGTGAGTTGGCTTCACTGGGCCAGGCTTCCAGAGTCCGGCTCAGGGGCTGCGTTGGTTGTCTTGCCGCAGGGTGACCTCAGTGCTTTACACAAGGTGGTTTTGGCCTCCAGGCTGCAATCATTAAACAGCTCAGCTTCAATTCCTGGAGCACCCAATGCAATTACCTCCCAGTGCAGGAGCTCTCACCCCGCTGTGGAGCCCCTGAGAAAGCCTTAGTAATCGAGTAGCAGAAGAAAGACTCGCAAAACTGCTGTAATAGTGAATATTTTTTTCATCCTTGAAAGTGGGGAAAAAGGGGGGGACTATATATCACATAAAACCCTCTTAATTTTAATACATGTAGATTACTTCGCTCCATTTGCTTGAGGGCCCCAGCAATAATCTCTGCTTCGCTGGTAGTTGTGGATCTGAGATATTAATGGGTGTTAATAAAAAAAAGGACTGTGAGCAGTTGAAAACTAGGAAACTTCCATAAAGGCTGCTTCCAAGCTTTATTCTGTTGTATGTGTAATATATTGTACAGCAACCGTTTTTAGGAGGGTAATAAAGAATTTATTGATTCAAAAAAGCTCTGATCTGATGGAATTGCACACAGCAGAGTGTAGAGTCTCAATTATAGGACCAAACACACACAGAATATTATAGTCATCTAATAATAATGTTCTCAGAGCTGTTGATTTATTTTATAGCAAATGCATTTGTTTAACCATTTCGATGCCAGGCATCCTACCGGCGCCCAAACATTACCTAACCCCACCCCATTACACTTTTATTCTATCCTGTTGATAGAATCCTTTCTATCCTATTGCAATGGACTGTCTTGCAATGGACTGTAGTATGTACAATTATCTTCAGCAGGCAAAAATAACTGAAAATAAATTTAACACATTTTTCATCACATAGAATGCCTTCTGATTGGCTCTGACTGCTCAGTTACTCCATAATCCGTGACGTATTCTTTCAGGTCATACCAAAACCATGCATGTGCGCTAGACCTGGAGTTTTTCCAATTACAGGCAGTTATTTAGAGGAAGCTTGAGAGGTGTTAAAAAGTAGATAAATTACACAATTGTATTAGCTCCTCACTGCGGTTGCCACCGAATGGGACATTCGTCTGCGGACTTGATGACTTCCGTCAGAATAGTGGATGGATGGCGTTTTCAGTATGTCAATAATTAATCACCGAAGTCCGCAAGAACACTGTGTGCTGAGCAACTCGTCAGCTCGGGACAAGTGGAGAATGACGTTCACCAGCATTTCGGGATAGCGGCTCCTGGGAGTGTACCCTCATTAGGGGAGCTGTCTGGTGGAGACACCACAGAGGAACAGCGCTTGTGTCCTGAGGTGTGTGCTCATTGCATATTGTATTTAGGGTGTGAGAGGTTAGGCCAGATTCCATGCTCTGGGTTACAGAACAGCATGGCTGTGTTCAAAGTTCTGTGAGATGTCAAGAGTGTAAATGTGATGTTAAATGTACTCACATCTGGTACGTTGCACTGGATAATAGCATCTGCTAAGTGAAAAAATGTAAATGCCATGTAAAAGGCTCATTGAAAAGAGAGGGATGAAAAGGGGATGGGCAGTGTAAACCCATCTAAGTAAAGGGCAATTCAGAGTTATGATCTCAGAGGAGGACCACCACTGGAGCAGGTCTCACTCTCCCTGTGTATCACATTGTGTGGTGAGAACTTTGCTTTCAGGTCTTGCTTTTTGACAGTGTGATTCCCTTTAAACCTCTTAAAGACTGAATGATGCACATCTTCAATGGGCTTTGCAATTTGCTTCCATTAGTGATTGATAGAGTGAAGCTCCCCCATTAACGTCATAGCTGAAAAGAGACTGACGGCTGAAGATTACCTCTGTAATAGATTGTGCAGCCCTGTATCTGTGGAGTAGTGGGTAACTGCAGGAGGTAATAGGCAGAAATGGAAATCGGGCTCTGATTTTCACCTACCTGACTTCATCTTGGCACCAAAACCTAGGAGATAGATCCTACTCCGAGAACCCAGTACCAGATCACTCTAAACCCTGGGGTACATCTGATTTTTATTTTGCTGGATTAAGTAACAGACCAGTTAGATCTCAGAAGGTCACAGGTTCAAATCTCAGGTGGGACGCTGCTGTTGTACCCAAAAGTGAGGTTTCCCTCCTGGCCGTAGGAATGTGAGCATGACCACGCTGTGGAGACAGCCCCTGCATGAGGGCATGTGCTGAGCAGATGAGTGACGTGACGCGGTTTTAATCTTCCCGCAGCGAGCGAGAACTGCCACGACTTCCACCCCATGTTCTTCACACACGACCGCGCCTTCGAGGAGTTCTTCTGCATCTGCATCCAGCTGCTCAACAAGACCTGGAAGGAGATGAGGGCCACGTCCGAGGACTTCAACAAGGTGAGCCGATGGGCAGGGCTGCGGGGCTGTGGGAGGGGGTGGTGAGAGGTGCTGGGTATTAGCCTGTATGGGCCTGTATGGGCCACACAAAGTTGGGCTTTGTAGAATAATCCTTTATGAGGAATCCTTTTGTGAAGAATCCTTATGCACCTGTTGCATTGTAAGTTGTCTTCTGCCCTAAGTGTCAAAATGAGGGTACAAAAAAAATGCAATTTGTCATTTCTCTGGGCTATCTGTCATACAGACTGGCCAACAAGTGAGAAAATGTCCATTGAAAGGAGCTCAGTGCATTTAGAATATGGCACAAATTAAGAGCAGTAATTCCTGTTTGAGTTAAAAATGTAGCCAAGACATTGAATCTGTCTTCCCACTGTCTGCTGGGGGGGAATTGAGAGTTTGTGTTTGATGAAGTTTCTCAGGGTCACCAGGATGGATTTTGATGCGTGTGGTTTTAGTTACATGGAAACACACCCACGGCTTTGTGGCCTTGCACGCGCAGGTTCCTCCATATCCTCAAGTCGAATCTTAATCTGTGTTATGACTTCATTAAAACTGGGTGCTGTATAATCATAAAACTCCTCTTAATCCACTGATCAGAGGAGGCCATTATTCAGTCTCACTGTCTGGTTGTCCCTTTGTCATAATAATTTATCGCAGATAGAGTCATTATTCTGTGTTCTCTGCTTCACACTTAAAGCCCTTCTGCTAATACCTCTGACGGTTATATGAAATGTCTTTGGTTTCTGTTCTAATAAGTTAGCAGTACTGTGTGTTTGGATTAAATATGAATCTGCCCAGAAATGAGATGAATAAATCATGCCATGGAAATGGTAAATAAATTATTGCAGCACTTGACTTGGTATGAATGGCTTTTATGTAATGAATTCATAATAACTAACAGACACCCGAGGTTTATAATGGAAGATTGGAGCTCTGCTTCTTAGTTAGCGGGGGAGTTAGCCCTTCATTAGCTTCCTCTAAGGTGTCTTCTGCCGAAAGCAGGTCTCTGTGTAGGCAAGGCAGGGGGACCAGACACTGGAACCAAAGATCATTAGCTTTTTAATATTGTCTGAAATGTCAACAGTTTAGGTGGATACATGATGAAACCCGCATGATTGTATTAAACAAGATGTGTAAAAACAAGGGCTTCCTTAGGGCCTGAAGGTACATAAGCAGTAAAGTGCAGTGAACCTCTCTCACTAAGAGTTACTGTTTCAATTTGTGTTGCAAAGCCCTCCCCTCTCTAAATCACGCCCTTGCTTGCGACAGCTTCGGTCAGCACTATGGAGAGGTTTTATGCAGCATAATTAAGATGTGTTTTTACTGTACTTTTTTTTTTTTTTTTAAACTATACCGCAGGGGTGTTCACCTGAGTACTTCCATATTAAGTCCTCAGAAAATATACCTTGAAGGTGACATGGAGATGGGGAATACAAGCCCATTCAGCAACTCGTGTCCTCGGTATCCTTCACCAAAAATACTGCTGGTTTTATTTATCTGGACACGGCACAAGGGGAGGCTGAGACTGTGAATGAAGTGCTGAGCTGGTACTGTGAAGGAGAGGAGGAGTTAGAAACACCATGTGACTGAGTGCACGTGTCCCAGTCGCACTGTAAAACAAATCACTTTAAAAGGTGTCAAGCGTGTTTCTATTAGATTCCAAAACTCGGAGAGTGTTGGGTTGGACTTATTACGGCATGTACACTATATGGACAGAAGTATTCAGACGCCTGACCATTACATTGTAATGACACTGTATTCAAATACATATATTTTAATATGGAGTTGGTCCCCCTTTTGCAGCTATAACAGCTTCCACTCTTCTTGGAAGGCTTTCCACAAGAGTTTGGAGGGTTTCTGTGGGAATTTGTGCCCATTCATTCTGTAGAGCATTTATGAAGTCAGGCACTGATGTTGGACGAGAAGGCCTGGCTTGCAATCTCCGTTCCAGTTCATTCCAGAGGTGCTTGATGGGGTTGAGGTCAGGGCTCTGTGCGGGCCAGTCAAGTTCATCCACACTGAACTCATCAAACCATGCCTTTATAGTCCTTGCTTTGTGCACTGGGGCACAGTCATGCTGGAATAGAAAAGGGCCTTCCCCAAACTATTGCCGCAAAGTTGGAAGCATAGCATTGTCCAAAATGGCTTGGTATGCTGAAGCATTAAGATTGCCCTTCACTGGAGATAAGGGGCCTAGCCCAAACCCTGAAAAACAGGTGTGGCCAAATACTTTTGTCCATATAGTGTATCTGTACCGCATTGTAACTGTCATGTGTTTGGCTGTTATTAAGCTCAGACCGCTCGCTACATCCTTGGGTTCTGTACATAGGTTAAAGGAGGTCATTACTGGTAAAATGCTGGTAATTGTTCAGAGAGTCCAGTGGCTGTCTCTGCAACCCAGTGTGTCAGTTTCTGTTAATGTGTTTGTGCTGACATGAAAGGGCACAAAAGCAGCCAAGGCCGACGTGGCGTTTTCTTGATTAGTGAAGTGCTGTAGATTACTGGAGTGGCTCTGGCCTGAGGGCTTTTCCTATAATTCCCACAGAAGACAAAAGCTTGTGTACACTCAGGGTTGGGGATATGACCAGACCTGCGGGTGTTGCTGTGATTTTTAAGGTCTGCTGTGACTGTAGTTGAGAGGTCTAGTGGCCTATCAATCCATCGAGTGGAACAAATAACATACTAGTGTGATTTTATTATTCCGTGGTCCTTCTCTAAGGTAGTAGATTGAAGTGATGCGGAGGCCAATGAACCCTGAACACAAGGAGATTGCTCCATCTCAAGAGCTACTCATATCTCGGTTACCTTGGAAAAAATCCACCATCTTAAATTAGGGTAAATTAAAATAAATGAAATGCAGGTGGAGCAGCGAAGGTTACTTACGTGACCCCGGGGGGTGGGGGGGGGGGATTCTTAAAAAGGGTTGAAGATGCCAGACACATCTCTGTTGCAGTGGAGGGACGTTCTGGACCCGAGCTGCTTTGGTTACCCAGACATTTATGTAACCTAACGTGGAAACGCCTAACCAGGGTTGCCCCACACAAGGACTGTGGAAATGGAAAGCTCGACAGAGTCCTGGTCAATGGGAATCTGTAATGACAATGAAAATATGTTATTCATGAAAGATGGCATGTAACTTCCTGTCAGGGAGGAAGCTGGGGAATCGGTTAGTCACGGAGCGAGGCTTTGAAGTGTCGGCTCAGCCTGTGCAGGATTGATAGGCCGGGAGGCCCGGGGCCATGAATTCTAATATCCGAATCCATCTCAGGCTTTGCTGGGGCCGGGCCTGATTGAACAGAGAGAGATTAGATTTCCCGTGTTGTTTGTGTGGGTGGATCGCACGGCTCAGGGGACTGGGATTTAATTAAGAAAACCTGTACACAGCATCGCTGGTCCCCCTGTCGCAGCCTGCATGCATCTGTCTGCAGAAGAAACGCAATTGGACATTGCCATGCGGTGAAATCCTTTCCAGCTTTAAAGCTGAGGTCAGTGTGATCCATGTCGTTTATTTTTATTAATTTCACAAACAGACACCCTTTTCCAGGACAGCACTGATGGCTTACATTTGATTGGTGTCATCATTTACCCCCATCAAGGGACACAGCAGCAGTACCATACCTGGGCTTTGAACCTGCAGCCCACTGGTTGCCGGGCCAGTTCCTTATAGTGCACTACGCCGCCCCATCATTCAACCAGCTTCTCCTCCTTTCATATGGCTTCCCCATGTGAAATCGGACCAGCTGGACGCTCCTGCATCACAGCAGAGACGGTGTAACTGGTGGAGAAGTAGGTGTAGAAGACTGATGAGATTGGGGGTGGAATTTTCCCCGGAGGGAAAGGTGCTGACGCTGCAGGTGGAGGAACGGTCTAAATAAGGTCGGAGCGGCCTAATAAGGCGGGGGAAGGGGGAGGGGGAAACTGGGAATAAGCCGCCTCTTCAGGAGGTCCTGCCTCACTGCCGAACTGCAGATTCAGGACTTTCCCTGGACAGGAGGAGCAGGCACCCCATGTTTCCTGGGGAAAACAAATCAGAGTGCGCTCTGCTCCCTGTCATTAACCACACCCCCTGCCTTTAGCCTTCCCAAGATGCCTTGGCCCCATTTCCCAAGGCTTACTCCTTTAAAAGCACATATTGACCCTGTTTGTTCCCATTTGCCCGTAGTGCATTCAATTAGGCTCTTCTCATATTTTGAAACACTTTACTTTTGGATGTCTTTTTCATCCAAAAGAGGTAACACTTGAAAAAAAGAGTTCCATCCTTTGGGATGGATTTGAATAGAACACCTGTTCAGCAAGTGTTCCTTTCACAGAGTGTCCACATACCGTTTATGTTCGTGTTCCTGCTAGGTTTTTTCTCTTGACTTTGAAGTGTCGCTGATCTAGCTGCAGATAAGATAAATACCTGGTTAGTGCAGGAGGTGGATTCAGTTAGTTCACTTGGGTTTTTCAGAGTCAGATGGCAGCCTATTAAGTTTACCTGAGTGAGCAGGCATAAATATTTCATGCAGAATATTGTAATTAGCCATAACAGCTTGGTTGAAGCCTTGGGGCTTTCTGCAGTGTTTGTGTGTGTGTGCGTGCGTGTGTGCGTGCATGGACTGCGATTTCATGTACATCTCAAAATTTGCCATGCTTTTTGATCTTAATGTGAACGCATACATTTCTTGGGCTGTCTTTACTGTTTGATGCCACCCATGTAACAGTTCCACTGCTAATTTAAGGATTTAAAGAATGTCACTGTTAACCTGCAAAGCAGCCACTGTACTATCGCCTTGCAGCTTTCTTTAAAAAAATGTTAATATAACTCAGTAGCGCTTTTAGTATGTGCTTGCTTTTGAGTTAATTTTGTAATGTGGAGAAAGTAAATGTGTTGTCATGATAAAGCTCTAAGTGTTTTAGGGGGCTTCTCAGTGGCCCTGTGTGCTAAGGCTCTCTTTTCGAGTACAGGCCGAGCTGTGCCCTGTGTCCTTCGCTGACAATGACAGAGAGGTCGGCAGACCACAATTGGCTCTGCTCCGCCAGGGTAGAGTGGGTTTCATCGGCCAGGGTTTCCTTGTCGCCCTGCTCTCTACTCCCACAGGGAGATGCAGATGCATTCAGCGTTCACTCTCACTGTGGGACTTGTAGTGTGAAAAAATAATCATGTGACAAGTCAAATGTACAAAAGTTAAGGGTGGAAAAAGGGTGAAAAAAGCAAAAAAGCCATTTACTCCATGTAACTGCCTTCAGACACAGTTTTTCAGACAGCCTCTCTAATTGGCTTCAGTTGTACCCCTCCATGATACAATATGCTACACTGCAATAATGATTTCTGTTTGTCTCTCTGAAGTCCTTAGAGAACGGCAGCCTCGTTGTCCCTTCTGTCACGCTCAGGGCCAGTGCTTGACTGTCAGTAATTAAAATGAGGGCGGAGTTGAAGTGGAGGAAAAACTGATTTTTTTTCTTTGTGGTGCAAACCGTGCAACTATATATAGAGCTTAAAAAGCACCAAAGGATGTTCCATGACAAAAGCTCAGTACCATTGTAGCTTACCGTAGTTATTTAATTGTCATCTGATTGCTTCAGATAATGAGTTTATTTAAATGAGGCATGTATCCGTTGTATAAACGTGTCTGTTTTTATTGTCTAAAGTAACGTCACGTACATGCTTCTCAGATTTCCTCAGTGGTGTAAATGTTTCAAGAAACTTTTGAAGAAGGGGAGAATTATTGATGGAAAAATGGCTGTAACACCAAGTGCAGCCTCACACTGAGCCAATAAAGACAGATGGACAGTTGTTATATTGGTACTTATTGCACAAGTAATGCCCCCAGATGTAAATCGTGCCTGTTAAATGTTTAGATTCCTATTTATTGTCTAACAAACATCACTGAGTCCTAACTGACAGGCATACCACAGAATCCTCCTTGGAAGAAATTGGCATGCCAGCCAAAGGAAATGCACGCTTCCGATTGGTTGAGAAGGCTGAGGTTTAAGTGAGAGTAGATGAGAACTGATTGGCGGGGGCAACAAGGAGGTGGAGCAGGTGACCGACTGAGAGGGGATGCATCTAATGAATGCCATGGCGAGGCAAATGAAAGTAATTTAATAAAATAAAAAATGATACAGCAATCAGGCAAGGCAGGCAAACCTACATTATTTAGCCCATTGCATTGATTATGCTCTGTGTTGAATTTTACATTTAATGGAACATCATGCTTTCATTTGTTGAAAATAGTCACTGTATATTTAATCGTTGTTCCTCTTTCGATTGCTATAATTAATTTGTTTATTCATTTTTACGGTTTCATCTGTTTTGTAACTGTAATTTGACAATGCATGCACTTCACATCTAGATCAAATCATTATTTCAGTAGTGTAATTTAATTGTCCTTTATGTATTTTTGAACATAATTTGCTTGTAATAAAATGATCCAAATGTATCATGTGCTTTAGATGCATGAAATGTATTAAGACTTATTCAGAGAGTAAATTGAATGTGTTCATACCGCAAAAAACGAGACCTCGAAAATGAGCAGCGGATCTCTTTTGCCGAGCGTAGTGATCACAGTAATCTGACTGTTTTGCTTGTTTAAATGCATTGAGAAGCAGGGCATGGTAATTTACTTTTCTGGGGTTTGGCTAATGTCATGTCAGTTAGAAATGATCTCTGTTCAGGCATTCAGAGATTGGTAATGAAACCGTGAGCCAATGACAATGGCCAGTGATGCACAGGGCGCTTTTGGCTGGAAATGGAGTCCTGCCTCCCTCAGCCAGCGTCTCTCGTTTGCGCTGCTTCCGCATTTCTTTGTTCCTTTCAGTTCAAATAAAAAGGAAGCCTGGGGCCGGCCGAACCTTTATTGACTGTTTGCTCACCCACAATTTTCTCCCCCCCCCCCCCCACCCCCCCCACCCACCCAGACCCCAGCTACGCCATCCTGAGTAACTCACTCTCCCTCCTCACTCATCTGACAGCGCCACGCTCGTCTCCGCACGCCACGTTCCCGCAGCGACCAGCCGTTTCCAGTTGAACGCTCTCTCTTTCTCTCTCTCTCTCTCTATCCAACCCCCACCCCCCCCACCCCTCCTTGCGCCTTCTGCTCGACTTGTCACATCGCGTAAATAACGAAGGCCAGGGCGAGCAAACCAGAGGGGGGAGACCAGGCACATCTGACAGGCAACATTTAGTCTGTTTCCATGGATACCAGATTCTAATTACCGCACCCTTTCTCCGGCTCCACAAGATGTAGAGGCTAATGTGGTTCCCTCTCTCCATCTCCTAACTACCACATACTCTCTGATGGAGGCCTTTGCCATTCCCTGGCTGGAAAATGCCACCTCTGTACCACCGTGCAGAACGACAGTGATGTAGCCCCCCCTCTACTCCCCCCCCCCCAGCTCCTTCCAGCCCTCCCACTCCCTCCCTCAGCTGCAGCCCCTCCGACCCCGCCCCCCACCGGCCCTGATTGGCCGCCGCTGCAGCCGCGTACGACCAATCCGGCGCGAGCGCTCGAACAAACACAAGCGGAGCCGCACGCTCCGTTCCGCGGACCACGGTGGCATCCCCAGCGAGAGGGGCTCAGGCGAGAGAGCGAGGACGCCCGCCGCACATGGCCAAGCCGAACCCCGCTCCCATCGACGCGCTCTGCCCGACACCATCTGCCCCCTACTCCCTCCTCACCGCTCGCCCCCACACGGCTCCATCCCCCATTGTCCGTGCCCTGCGCTCGCAGACTCCTGACTGCCGGAGCTAAACCGGGGAAGAAAACATGGACGCGCCGATGGCATGTAAGTAGATTAGTGCCTTTTAAAGCGGGACACTTGTGATTAGATCAGATACAGGGGGCCGTCTCCCTGTTGCCTGGACGCGGAGCAGTGCGCTGCCAGGAGGCAGATGGGAGGTGAGGCTTTTACGCGAAGGCGAAGGACTGTAATCAGGTTACGGGGATTACAAGCCGCGATTAAACATCCCCCCGACGTGGGGCACGTTCAAGGATCTAACCTATTTTTTTTCCATTGTTATTGTAATGGCCGTGTAGGATAAAAATAAAAATGAAGCGCTTTCTCAGGAGGGCTGTCAGCGAGATCCACAGTAATCATTACCTGTCGTGTCTCACACGCACACACGCACGCTCACACACACACACGCACACACTCGAGAAGCGCAGCTCTTTGTTGTGACTCCAAGGCTGGTGTATGTATGTGGTTTCTGCTCCTATTTCGTTTTGTTTGTGCTGCGTGGGTTGGCACATGTGTATGGATGCAGCGTCTGGCGATTTTGAAGTTTTTAGCTTTTTTTTTGCGCTGTATGAAAAAGGTGTTTAGAGGCAGCATCGCTCTGGGCAGAACGTATTCTTGTAATAAAAGCTTCTTCCTTTTATTCTTCCTCACTGTCTTTTGGTGAAAATAACATTGTCGTAGGTGTGTTGCGTTAATTACATCACATATATTTTGCCTGGGTTCTGGTTGCCCTTACTGGTTATTTGCCTTTTCATCCTTTTGGGCATGGTTTGTATGTGTTTCCCTACAAGATGTTCTTAATGTTTAAACATTATATGACAGATGTTCTGTCAGCCCAGACCTAGCATTTTAAAAGTGCAAGAAGCACATGTGTGGTGTGTAAGTTTGATATTACCTCCAGTAGGAACAGGAAGTTTCTCTGAGCGACTGAATCAATTCTGGAGCTGTGTGGGTTTAAGGACGATATGGAGAGGGCGTACCAATTCACGCTGGACCAATGACCATAGCCGGGGGGGCATTCACATCCCCCCACCCCCTGATCGAGGCTTTATCCAGGGGACTCATCATTGCCTACTCCACTCAGGTTCCTCGCCAAAGTCGAGAGAGCTATTTTTAGCCCTCCGTCTGCATCGCCTTTTTTCATGCTTCAACAGTGTTCAGTCATTGTTTTTTTTTTTTTTCCTTCTCGGAAAAAAGAAAGCGTTGATGTCATCCAGCCTCCTCAGAGTGCCGAGGGCGGCTGGATCTCAGACACTGAAGAGCAGGGTCCCTGACCTGTGGCCTTGCGCATGTCAAGTCTCAGTCGGCTCCACCACGTCTCAATACTGAGAGAGGCACGCGTGCAGACGCACATAAAAATATAATATTCACCAGACAATAAGCTATTGAAACGGGAGATGGAGATAAGAGAATAATATTTTTTTTGACACCATTCTCTCGTTTTTAATGTTTGGATATCACACGTGCAAATCAGATGGTTTTTTCAGGTTTTTACATTTCATAAAGCTTTCAGAAATCGGTGTGAAACCAGCTTTTTCATTGTTAAAAATGCTAGGTGCTTTATTTGTACTGCGTCTACCTTTCTGGAATTCTCTTTTTCACATATTTAAGCATGTTAATCATGCTATGTTCAACATTTCCTTTTCTTTAACACCACAGAACAATTGGCAACCTAAGTATGTGTACACATGTATATATGTGATGATGGAGTCACATTGTAGTAGAAGGTGTACCTCAGAGCTTTCAGGTAGTCTCATGTTTATTTACCATCTGTCTTCTGATCCAAGGCTCAAGAACGCTCCAGTGAGGTTTGCATTCCTCTTTTACCCAGTCTAACATTTCAATATACTGCGTTACCTCCCTGCTGTTAGCATAACCATGATGTGCTTCCTTTGTAACCTAGTCCTAAGACACCCATCAGATGGAGAGAGAGAGGGCATGTCTCCTATCCTTAGGAGCCCTCTCATGAGTAATGGTCACCATGAATCTAATCTAATGAATAAAACAACAGAGCTGGCACCACGGACGAACGGCCACTTTGTGAACCGTGATGATCATGGTCAAAGAAGCCCTGATTGACCACTCAAGGACCAGGCGGCCTTGGTCACCTGCTGGGAACTCTCCCTCCACCGAGCCTTGGTCACTTTCAGTGCAGGCAAGATACATTGTGACGTTCTGAAATATTCCTGCATATTCCTAACATTAGTAACAGAACTGCATGGACATGACAGAGTTTCTGGAGGAAATGTTAACCTCATGGGCTGCTTATGTTCTGAGGGTCAGTTTGTTAAATATTGCTGTTGGCGGGGGATTCAGAAATCCATGGGTTTATGCATGTGGTTCAGCCTGTGTGTTTTTTGAAGGGTCAGCCGCTGGATAACGTGCGTGGCAGGCATGCACTTCCACTCCAGTCTCAGTACAGATGTGAATCAGTGCAGGTGATATCTCTGCTGATTTAGTGCTAAGTATTCAGTGAGCATTAACAATTTTGGCAGCACATAGTCTCATTCATTTAGAATGAAGTATTCACCACCAGATGTCACCACTGTTTTTATTTATTCATTGTGTTCTCATAAGGGAAGATTTAATCTAACTGCAATGGGCTTCCTTCATTGGATAAAGAAATGAAGCAGCAGTATTGCTGTTTTTTGTGACTGATGTTTAGTGACCACTGAGAAAACAATGAAAAAAAGGCTGTGTAAGTAAGACTTGCTTTATTTGGTAGTTCAAACCAAAGGACAAAGCACATTGTGGTAAAATTGAACCTGAGCCAGAGACCAAGCAGTTGATTTCTAAATTTTTTTATTTAGTCTTTTTTTCTTTGGTTGATTTGGTTGATGTGGTTCGTTCTTTGGTTCAGTATTTGAAAACAGAATGAGCCATGAAATAAAGCAATTAAGTGTTGACAGTTTGGAGCAGCGAAAGGTCACGGTGGATCTTGCGAATGTCGACACTGTGGTGAACCACCAGGCAGGCCGGGGTGATGTACGCCCGGGGGCCGGAGGTTTGGGTGGACAGGGGGGGCGGCGGGAGGGATGTCAGCTTCATTTTCGGTTGGAACCCCGCCCCCTCCCCAGCTCTGCTGTTGAGGAATCTTCCTGAATCCCACCGCTGCCTTCAGAGGAGCCGACCGTCATCCATGCCTGGATGGGTGCTCGCTGAAAAGGCCGCCTCAGTCACTGACAGCTCCGCGGGGTGAGTGCTTCCCTCATACGCAGAGGCCTCTAAAAATAACACGGCAGTGCAAAACAGAGAGAGAGAGAGAATTCCAGAGGGATCCTTCCACCTACCAATCAACTGGAGTGTGTCTCTTCCCCGCGTGTTACAGCTGACCCTGCAGTCCTTTTCTGACGAGGTGCAGGAAGTTGCAAGCCATCCCTAAAACTCTCCAAAGACGGGGCACCCATGATAGCCCAGCCCAGCGTTAGATGTGTCACCGCAGCTTGAGCTCTGGGTGTAATCACAAGCAGCAACCAAACAGAGCAGGAGCCTTCTTGCACCTCACTGGACCCTGTTCCAGTTAATGCCTTTGATATTATTCAGCTCCTGTGCCAGGTCACTTCACCTCGACTGAATGAGCATCCTCAGCCTCAGATGAGTGATTAAAACCCAGTTCTTATTAGATTAAATGGAGCCTGGAGTTGCTCTAATATCATTTCCACCAGCTCATCATAGAAACAGTTTAACAGCTGTGTCTAATTTAAAGAAGTAACAACAACAATAATAATATATTGTTCTGGAAGAAAGTCAGTAATTATTTGAAAGAGTAGCCCATGGGAAGCATAGTTTGCTGTAGTTTGCTGTAAGAGCACACTAATTTCGAGGCTGTTTGAGCATATGCATTTATGAATCAGACAAATTCACTAGATTTCAGATTCTCACAGAAAAATACTGCATGAGGTTTTGCAGGCATGTTTTCTGTAAAATTCTGCCGACACACAGCTTCTCCTACACTATTGGATGAAACTGGAGCTAGCATTCAGGTGAGTGTATTGCGTCCAGCCTTTGAATTGAAATTGTCTCCCCCGGACATACTCTGAGACTGCCGGGCATCAACAGAAAACATCAGCCGTCAAACCGTGTGACCGTCAGCATGTCCGAGATCCACACGTTCCCGCAGTGTGAGGTGAGTGTGTGCCTGCTCATTAGTGCGGCCACGCTCGAGCCCTAATCTGCACACTCACTTAATCAGCTGCTTTCTGAGGGCAGGAGGGGGAGGGGTCAGCGATGACGTCATGGCAGCCCGGCGCGGCGCCACCTGTTCAGGGGTAACGCTGAAGGACTCGCCGCTTCGGCGCAGTTAACCCCTCAGCGGGCCCTCGCTAACGAGGTCACCAGCCCGCGCGTGCACGCTGGTGTAATTGGCAGCCTTGCCTGTTGTGGCTGCGGTTAAGAAACCTCTCCAGTCCACTTGACCTTTCTTTAACATGAGAGCACCTGGATCACAGGATATGCATGCCATGACTACAGAGAATGGTGCGCTTGGATTGGCTCTGAAGTTCAGCCAGCAGGTGATGCAAAGGAGCCATTTGAATGAAACCGGGCCATTAGGCACCAGCCGCTGCAGGGATGGAGATTCTCAGTACATAACATAACAGTTTGGGCCATTCCAGGTTCTAGAACCATGTCTGATGCTAACCGACTGATTCCACTTTGCATAGATCTGCTTCTTGTAAAACCTGGGATGGCTCAAACTGGGAGTGCCGATTGACTCTGTCATCCTAAATGTTTGAACAGAAACATTAATCTTTCTCTACTAATCAGCCCATGGCTCCCTCTCTCCTTACCTCTTTGTAACTGAAGAAATAGTTTCTTTTGTCCATTGATTACGCTGTGTTATTATGCTGCTTTGGTGGTGGATGAAATGAATAGAAAGGTCTTGCGACGGCAGTGAAAAATGGCATTTGCTTAAATTGGCCTTTCAGAGGCAAGCACAGTGCGGCGGAGGCCGAGGAGATTCGGCTATCAGCACGGCGGGAATCTCACCTTTTCTGGGGCAGAAATCGGGGAGGCTGGGGAGTGTGTCATCAGGGAAATGTGGCAGTAATTAAGGAGCGCTGTGCCCTTGATTAATACCTACACGCATGTTGTGCAGTTTTTTTTTTCCTTTCCTTTATTCTCCCATCATCCTTTCCCTTTGTTCTTCCCTAATGTACTTTTCATGCTGTACCTGGCTGCTCTACACCATACCTGCAGCACCAGTTATATTCAGATTCAAGGTTTCACACATCGATCCTCTGGTCGAGAGCTATAGATTTTCTCCTTACAAAGGACTAGATAGATTCCACAGTGGTGGTTTTTTTATTTTCTGTGAAATAGGATTTCCAGTTTGTTGTGTGCACCAAAAAGGGCCCCTGTTTGGACTCCCCTTGCGCTCACATCTCATGGGGGACCCGTGGTCACGCACACAATTCCGTTTCAAGGGGGAGCGGGGCATTTAAAGACGATCCCTCACTCTTAAATTTTCAGCTCCCATCCCGGCGGTGGCATGGGAGACGGAGCGTGTCACCACGGCAGATGTTTCAGATACAGCGGTGCGATTTAAGGCTTGTCTGATCATAGCCTGTGCAGTTCTTATAGACAAAGAGAGGCAGAAGCTTATTAAAATGGGACTGCATTTGACATGTATGAATGCATAATGGCAAAAAGGCAATTTTGCCGACAGGGGTGTGCGAAGGGAGCTTTTGTTAAAATGCAGATGAGCTGGGAGAGAGCGCAGCGATAATCTTCGGAATCGAGGGGATAGTGCTTTGACACAGCAACTCCAGATTCTCCTTCAGAGGGTAGAGATGCTTGACTCCCGAGCACAAGGCCGTGTTAAATATAATTTTTAACCATGCCGTCCACATTTTCAGTTAGATTTCGTTCTTTAAGTGTTGGGTTAAATATGCTTAATGAAGTACTTCTGAACACCATCCTGTTTTGGGGACTTAATTTGCGTCTGGCAGCTCTTAAGGCTTCGACGGGTCCACATAGTCTTTTCCTTCTCATTACGCCGTTATTATTTGTTTGCTTGACTGACGCCGTTGTCCAGGGAAGCCTGCAAAGCTTGAATTTTAAATTACAGCCATTTACACAGCTGTGTAGTCTATTTACTGAAGCAGTTTAGGTTGGCCAGGCATCATAAATTAAAGTATCTTACTCAAGGGTACAGCGGGGCTCCCCAAGCTAAGGCTCAACCATGCAGCCATCTGGTTCCAAGCCCAGTTCCCCAATCCACTGCTGTACGTCCCATCACCACATCATTGCAGGTGCACTGATTTTAAATATAGCCATATGTTCAATCGGCCACCTGTACTGTCCCCTCAGTATGCTCAGAGGTGACTCCCCAGTGTGACTGTCTTTGTCCGGAACAGAGTGGCTCCTAGAAGTCTTCTCCAGTCTTGTGCGTCTGTTCATTACCTTCTGAGGAAAGAGTAGTGCTAAGGGCGACCTGAATAGGCACCCATCCATCCACATCCTGAGTTTTACCCCAGCCAGACAGGGTATTATAAATCGCTCTCCATCCCAGCCCAACCAAGGAGCACTCCAGCTGGGAGCAAAACTGCAGCATATTCCGAAGTCTGAACTCCAGAGCTCCTGAGATGTCCCGTCTCCTCCATCTCCCAGGAGTGGTCATAGGAACAGACATTTGGTGTGTCTGCAGAGTGTTCCTCATTTGCCGCCCCCCTCCCCCCTCCATCTTATGTTAGACATTGTGGGCCTCATGCAGGCAGGGGAGGTCTGTTCTCCAGAACATTCTATCAATCCTCAAAAGGTTTTAGCAGAGTTGGAAGGGGGGATGGGGACCGATTGAAGGTAAAAATTCACCAAGAGTAATTATTGCTGAAGAATTAATTTGGCCATTCATGCAGATATGAGAATGTTCAGTATATTATTTTTAAATTCTATTTTATTTAGTTGTTTTGTGGTTACGAGGTTATAGAGCAATTTTCATGTTTTTAAATTGGTTATTCATCTTTAAATAAACAGGGTGCATTTAATGATAGAGACCCTAGCTTTGAAGTCAGTAATTATTCATTTAAAGAGAAGTGCGGAGTGAGAAAATACACAATTACCATGTCAATAGGAGCATTTTTAATCCCTTCCTTTTCTGGTTGTCTGATTTATCACAGAAGCACATGGGTGCATTACAGCACCGTGACTCACTGCATAAAAAAAAACACAAACAGGTTTTAATTGTTTTCAGTGTCTGCAAGCGGGGGGAATCTTTCTCCACCACGTTCATTCGCGGTTCACGTTCTGGAATGTTCTGGAATTCCTTGGCGTGCTGGTGGCCAGTGGACGATGCTGTCTGCCCCCGTTGAGGCTAACTGAACACCACTCATGAGAGAACTGTCATCAGCATGGACCGCCTGGCTCATACTGAGGGGAGTGATCTGAAACAAGTCTGAAACAAAACATCATGTGAATAAGAACTCCTTAAATAAAAAGGGTATGCCGTGTCCCAATCCAGTTTATTCAAACTGGATATGCTGTATTATGGCAGGTGAGGGGGGTATTATGAATGACAGATGTCTTGGCATGTCACTGCTGTGCGACCCAGTGGAGATTACAGTGAAGCAGACAGGCAGAGCATCCTGACTGCATGATTTAGATAAAGGGCAGAGGGAGGGGGAGCAGCGCGATTATGAATTTCCACTAAAGGTGTTCCATCATATGGGAGACAGTGACCTGTGTAAATATATATATATATATATATATATATATATATATATATATATATATATATATATATATATATACTTTTTTTTTTTTTTTGTTGTGTACAGACGTGTGTGTGAATGAATTGCCCAGTACAGACATGTGCAGTGGCGTCGTTAGGTCTGATCATTCAGGGCTATAGCCCTGAATATTTTCACCCTGAAAAAGGAGGTGTTTATTGCAAAACAACAGACTGTGTAACAGAGCGGAACTTGACTTGCAGCGTCCGAAGGTGTGATAATATTTATTTATAATAAATAATCATTTATTATATTTGTTGTAAATAATAACTTCCCCAACCTACCAATGCACCTACCAATGATCTCCCTTCAAAAAAAAAAATACAAGCCCCAGGCAAACTTGGCTTAGCCCCGGATCTTTTCAATTGCTAAAAACGTCCCTGGACGTGTGTATGTGTGTGCATATGAATTTCCCTGCGGTGTGTGTATATGTGTGTATGTATGTGTATGTGTATGTCCTACATTGTTCATCTGTATGCCAGGCCACACTGTACTGCAGTCTTGGAGCCCAAGCAGTCTTCAGTCACGCAGGCCACACGGTCTACCTCATTCTCCTCCACGCTGATTGGGCACGTGTGTGTGTGTGTTTGTGTGTGTGTGTGTGTGTGTGTGTCTCTGTCTGCTCATGCCTGACACCATGCTTCAGTTAGCACCCGAGGGGTAGCATGCCTGGTGCTTCATGATACCGGTGCTGGCATGGATGCTTAACCAGACCCGATAGACTGAAGGTCTCAGCGTCTCCAAATGACAAAAGTACTGTAGGTGTATTTCATGCTGAGTTTCTCTGTGATGGTGGTGACGTGCTGAAATTCTCCCATTGTTGGGGAATGGTGCTAGGGTTCACATGCACACATCCGTGCTCACACATACACACACACACACACAGGCACACACACGCACATTCTCGCATATGTGCTTTGTCCAAAGCTGAAGAATGCTGTTAATGTTGGTATTATGTTCTAAGATCCTTTGTTGTTTACTGGTAGTTGTAGGACTTTTATTTTTGGTCATTTATGTGGTGAACTTGCTTCTTCTCAGTGCTAACCTAGAACCAGATGGATCGGTTGCGGTTGGCTTTACAGTAGGTGCATTATGTGAAATGCTCTACTCTGATTCTGCTTATCAAGACCCACTCTGCAGTTGCACTAAATATCTAAGAGCCAGAATTGTGTCGGACAGAAAAAAATGTTTATTCCCACGGGACTGTTGGCAAGTGAACGCGAACAGCCACTTTCACAGACCTTTTGTTTGGTTTGAGGTAGCAGAAATCCCTCCTGCAGCTCCGCAGGCTTTTTAAACCACATAATGGAGAGGTGTACCCTCTCCCTCTCTCGGACGCATCTCCTTTTGACTCACAGAATAGTCAGCGAGTGCTTTCCTGACGCCAGGCAGTGCAGGCTTAAATGACACATCTGAGCTCTCAGAGAAGCTCCGGAGGCTGCTTGCTGAATAGGTAACAATTCGTTACCTTTTTTCTCAAATAGCACTCAGGTTTGTCAGTGGGGGAGGAAGGCTTTTTATTTTTTTCTCCGGTTCAAATGACTGTTATATGCACTCTCTTTGTTTACAGTATGTTAAATAAGTCTCTGTGCTGTTTCTCTACATCTTTTCTTGTGGTGCTGGAAAATTCTTTGTCTTTGAAAGCATGAGCCAATGTCAGCAGCCTGTCATGGTAAATTGTGTGCGTACAGCGGATTGACTGGATGAAGGGCCGCTCGTCATCGTGTGTCGAGATTAAATATGAAACTTAATTACGACTTCAGTGCTATCCATCATAAACCCGTGAGTGCGCGGCTCCATACCTCATATAGTTTCGTAATTAAGACGGGAGACAGCGGTGATGTATCTGCTTATGGCCCAGCGGAGGCCACGCCTTTCCGGCTGAGCTGATGGGAAGGCGAGAGCATTGCTGAAGCACTGGGCATAAATCTGAGGTTATGGGGGATGCCTGAGTGTTTTCCTATTACTGGTGCCTACTGCTGGAACAGAGCATAAAAACCGACAGGAATATTATTTACAGGGACCGGGGAAGTAATTAGCCACCCCTGCATCTTTTTTCCTGCTAAGGATCGCAGAGATGCTGTAATGAGGCGGTGGGGGGATGTTGTTTGGGAATGTGGAGATGGATTTGTGGAATTATGGGGAGGTGTTGGGGTCCAGGCCCCGCCCCTCCTCTGCCCCCTGGATGGTGATGTCAGTGGAGCCCCCTGTGGGTGTGCGTTCTTCATGTGTTGGCATGCTGTCACAGTGAGCTGTGAGGTCACAGTGAGCTGTGAGGTCATGTGGAGGGCACCCGAAGGACCTGAGTCCTGCCCAGGGGCCGCAGCCCTGTCCCCCGCTGAGCAGGGAGCTGGTGACAGGGTCGTCTTGAGAAGGGCGCAGCGCCACCTGCTTCTCCTCGGGGGGCGCCGTCTCAGCTGTCCTACTTCCAGAGACACGTACACACTTACGCACACTTACACCCGACAAACACACACACACACACACACACACACACACTCACTCTCTCACACACACCCACACCACACACACACACACACAACACACGTATACAAAGACAGACAGACATAGGCACACACACTCAGGTACACATACGCACACACACTCACATACACACAAACACTCACTCCATCTCCTTGCCTACGCTCTGTCATTATGGAGGAGACTCACTCCTTGCTGTCTGCTCCTCTGCCGGGAGGCTGCATTAGTATGACTTCGCCCTGGGACTTTACCTCAGGTCTTGGTCTGTCACACATCTTAAATCAGTCCGAGCAGGACCTGTCCGCCTGGCACCGCGGGGGGCGGGAGAGAGGGGGATAAATGCTGCCGCTGTGGCGGCTTCCTGCGCTTGGCGCCCCTCCGCCGAGGAAGCGAGGAAGCCGGGGCTGCGTGGCTAACGGATACAGCCTGCTCTTTGTGAGCCGGCTGTGTCAATGGGCCCGTTGTGCATCACGCTGGACCCAACCGCACCAGCGCCGCTGTTCAGCATTAGGCCACGCCCTGCCTGCCGACTGCACATAAAGACAGTCTGGCTCTCTCACAGACTCCATTCATAAAAAATAACCCTAAAAGCAAAGTGCTGTGCAAGTGCAAACAGAGGTCAGCTCCTCGCTGCGGTGGTGATGAGTTCAAACCTGTGTGTACTGTACAAGGGGTCAAAGGTCACGGGGGATGCAGTTTTCACTGTCTGTAATGCTGAGTAAGATTGCTGTTTTTTTTTTTGTAAGATTTGTTTTTTTTTTTGGATGTTAGAGGCAATTTTCAGTTTCATGCAAAGCCTCTCAACAAAACGGTGACTTGAATTGAAAGATTGGGGTTGGATTTAATCGGCCGATAAGTCCTGAATTTGATGTCGGTTCAGTAATGCGGCTCGGCTCCGTCTAATGTGGGATTGCTGGCCGCGTACTTTGGCTTTCGTGCCTCAGCGGTGCGGCTGACTCCGGCTTCAACTCTGAATTTTTGGACCCCAGCCCGTCTCTCTCGGACCCCGCCGCCCCCCCGCCCTGTTTTAGGCGGGAGGCAGCCAAGGCAGCGCTGCTGAAAGCCCTTTTTGCTGCTGTAATTCCTTCTGGTCTCATTTATCTGCGCGTTAACATACTCCATTGTCCATCCCCTGGCCCCTGATTGGGTCTGCCTCGGCGGGCTCTGACGTAAGCTCAGCGAATCTGGATACCGCCATAAAACCACAAAATCGTTTTCCCTCAGTTGCGGTGGAAAATTTTCACATTTCAACACATGCCGAACGTCCCATATTTGCAAAGGAGGCTCAGAAGGGTGTTCGGGTTATTAGACATTCATCCATTTGAGATGGGCAGATTTTTACCATCAGGCGGTTTTTCTAACCATTTAACACATACTGCACAGAGCCGCTCAGTAAAATGAGATTGGAATCCTCAAGGTCAGGTCAGGTTTGTAAGTGAAACTGAAGCGAGTGTGCGCTCACACAGCCCTTGTTCCTGCTTTAACTCCTCCCAAAGAACACAGCACAACAAGCACCAGGCATGGGAACGCTAGCTCCGGTGAGCTGCACCCGTCCTCCTTCCCTGGTGTTATTAAATGAGCACTGCCGCTGTGGCCTGGTGAGGAACAGCATTCGGGGCTTTGGAGCAGTTGGCTGGTATTTTGTGGCTTGTAAAGAAATCCATTACTGGAGCCGGTCGTGTTTAATCTCCTAAACGCACTGTGCCGCCCTCACCCCCCAGCGTGTTGAGGGGGGAGTTATTCTAAAACTGACACGTGGTAGGCGGCCTAATTTCGCGCCATGGTGAAGAACGCACTGATGAAGCTTCTGAATGGAAGAGGTGCCGGCTTAAACCCTGAAAACATCCCAGAAAGGCTCAGGGGCCTCAAACAGAGAAGGATGCCTGTCAGATCCTCTGGAAAGTCCCCCACCCCTTTCAAATATAAACAACTGTTGTTTTCACTTCCACCATAGTAATTTATTTGCAGATTTCATTTAGCTCTGTATTATTGGATCAGGCATTGTGTATTCAGCAGTGTACTCGGCGGTATTCATTTTACAGAGATGGAGCAACCTGAAATGATGATGAGCAAAAGGGGAATTAGAAACAAAAAAAAAACAGTTTAGTAGAAGGGATTTTCTTTTACCTAGTGAAATATTTCTATTTCTAGCATTCTAAGGGGATTGGAAATTCCTGATGTCCTCAGCTCTCCACATGAGTTCATTCACTGCTTTTCCTTTGATATTCAGTGTGTCCACCGTAAAGCTCTATGTCCATGTTGGAACTGTTGTATACAAATTGTTAATCTTTGCTTTTTGCATTTCAGTTGCCTTATGAATTGCAGTGAAAGTTCTTGCACTGTTTTCAGTATTCATTACCGTGCTAGTCTTTGCCTTGAAAGGAGAGTGGTTGGTTGCACGTTTTGTAGGTTCACTGGGTCTGTTCACAGGAGGCTGATTTTCTGGGCAGCAGTGAAGCTTCTTCAGCTAAGGCTAGTTTTCCTCAGGGCACCAACTAATTCATTGACTTTTTACTTACCAAGTCTTGTGTGGATCCACCATTCAGGGGATTTCCTGACATTGCACCCGACTCTTTTAATTGTCATTTTTCAGTCATTGAGGTTTTTCATGATGTGCTATCCAACTTCCCTTCTGAAGCCATTTACTGGGAAAACCGTGTCAAGCCTGTAAAACAAGGAAGTATGAACTCAACTCAATAAAAGCACATTTTCTTCCAATCAATAATGCAGTAACCTTGAAACCAAACAGGACATTGTTAGTGTATTATATTAATTAATTTACACAACTGTCCAGTCACTTTTGTTGGGACCGGTGAGCGTGCTGCTCAAAACATGCGACTCACAACTTTCAGCTGAGCCACGCGAAGCATCACAAGTGCCAGGTAATGGATGGTGCCTGTTTAAACCCTGTTGCCATAGTAACACACATACGTGGGAAGTGTGGAAGGTTATCTATGTCAAGACAGCATGTGAAATTCCCCAAAGACATCAGGAAAGCTCCTGTGGCTCTGTATGAAAAAGTGTAATAATTTAAACCGGATAAAGTCAAAGCATTTGAACCTACGGAATGGGCAAATTGTCCTTAAAAGGCCTATTGACAAACACTGTGCTTTTCAGGAAAAGCATTGGGTTCCTGCTGAAACAGGGGCATGCTCCGCTAAGTGTTCGCCTCGCTGTTCAGCCTCTGCAAATATGATCTGGGGGCCCAATCAAAGCGTTCCTCGCGGTTAGGCACCGTAAAAGTTCAGTCGAGTGCGCCGTCTTGATTTCTCTTTCAAACGATCAGACTGTAATTTTCTCATTTCCAAAAGCGTCTAGATTTGCAAGTGATTAAGGCGACAAGCATAAAAGCTTATCTTTAATTAAAATGCGAGTAATCTTGAGGAGTGGAGGCGAGGAGGCAGGCGGTAACAGGCAGCTCTGAAGGCAGCAGCTGTCCACTTCCAGCGCGTCTGCTTGGCATTCCTCGCGGTGAGGCGCGCTTGGTTGGCCGCCCTCGTCGGAGCGCCGCGGTCTCGGCCGGCTTCGTTAGCAAGCGGTGCGCACGCAGTTGTCTCCTGCATTATTTAAACGGAGCAGAGTCCGCAGTCTGTTGACTGCTAAAGAGGCAGATGTTTGTGATCCGTTGGATGGGTCCGCGGGGGGCGGGTCTGTCGCGTGTGGCTGCGCTTGTGTTCGTGCATCTGTGTTCTGGGATGAGGATGTGTATGTGCATGCCTGCGTGTGTCTGTGTGTCACGTGTGTATACGTTTGTGTGTGAACTTGAGTGTCTGTGTGTGTGCGTGTGTGTGCGTGTGTGTGCGTTTGTGTGCGTGTGTGTGTGTGCGTGCGTGAAGGGGAGAGAACGAGAGTGTGTGCTTGTGTATGAGGGGGAGAAATGAGTCTGTGTGTGTCTGCGTGCATGTGTGCATGTGCGTGTGTGCGCGTGCATGTCAGAGCGGGACCTGAGCACACCCACTGTCATTCCTTACCCCTGTCCTCACACCATCCACACACAGCGGGAAGGGATGGATTTTCGGGTGGTGTGTCCCCCATGTCTCTCTCCAAGAGCACCCACAGCCTGGCCATGGCTGGACTCATTTCTCATTTCCCCCGCAGCCAAGCCAGCTGTGCTGCAGGAAGCCCCTTGAGCAGCAACGTGCTCAGGTGTGCACGGTGAACAGCCAGGCAAACTCAATAGCATGCTTTATTCACGCGCCATGTAAATGCTTTCCGGTGGATGCATGCTGGACATCGCGGGAGGCATGTCACCGCCACTCTCCACTCAAAATGCACATTCCCCTCCTAATGCACACCTTGCACCAGACTCTCCTCAGCTCTTCTCATTATGCTGCGCCTATAGCCTGTCACAGGGAGCCAGAGCAGTGCATTGTGGGAGTATGCAAATCGGGCAAAGCACGCCGCTCCCCATCACGGCGTGAGTAATCACTTTTTCGATGCCCTCAGGATAGCTCTCTTGCATCACCGGCCCTCTTCTGCAAAAGCTGTCATTACATAACCCAACAGAAAGGTCTGGTCACGTGTCTGGGTGCGTAATATGCAGCTCTTACCATGAGCTGTACTTATGTCTCCCTTATCTGAGAACACACTTGATAGCTCTCATGTCCATGTTTTCATTCGGATTTGGGAAGAGCATTTGAAATGAGCTTCCACATCCAATCGTTTATCCCCTGCCTTGTGTCTGGTTTCTGTGCGATGCTATTGTGCGCCCTTGAAATTGCATTGACTATCAATTAGTTTAATGAATAAATATGTTTACTTAGGCTGCTACCAAGTGTATCATTCAGAAGATGCAATTATACCCGACAGAAATGATGTACTATGTGTGCTTTCCCAGAATGCTTTTGGTGTCATAATGAGTTGTGTGTACACGATACACTGTTTGTAGCACATTTGAAATGCAGCTGGCACCTCAAGCTGAGTCAGCCTTAGCAACCAATGATTACTGGATAGGAGTTGTAGACTGAGAGTGTTACCCTTGTTGCAGGTGATCTCAAATGTCTCTGTGACACAGCGCAGGTGGTAGCGGGTGTCTTTGCTCAGGTGCAGACATCTTGGATCACCTGCTCTGTGTCGGTACCTGCGCACAGGTGAACTGAGGCATCCCCCTGCCGTTGTGTCCCCCTCCTCAGGTGATGCAGGTGGTGCGGGAGCAGGTCATGCGAGCTCTGACACTGAAGCCTAACTCCCTGGACCAGTTCAAAACCCGCCTGCAGAACCTGAGCTACACAGAGATCCTGAAGATTCGCCAGTCCGAGAGGATGAACCAGGAGGACTTCCAGTCCCGCCCCATCCTGTAAGCGCACGCCGCTCTCTCTCTCACCTTCACACCCAAAGCCATTTATCTGTCACAGAAAAGAAGTGCGTTTCGAAAATATACCAGCATCCACGGGAAGATCATTCATTCAGTAACATTCGCCACAGTACATTTTAAATGCTTCTCTCTGCTACTGACATGAATGGGTTTGTTCATCGCTAATTTTTTCATCTTTTTTTTTGTATAAATCTCATTTAGAATGAATGTCCCATCATCAGCTCACATTGAATTAAATGTACCACGGCCTTATTATTGGAACATTAACTGCCAAGAACAGCAGCACCACGTTTTGCCTTCAGTTAACCAGAAGAATTGTTTTCAATTCATTTAAATTGTTTTGATTAATTACGTAAAAGTAATTCACTGCCCAGTGTGGTGATTAATAGCTTGAGAAGAGACAAAGGACAGGGAGAAGGAGAAGCATTTCCGAAGCAGTGTTCCCTGCTTAACAGCATGGCCATATTGACCAAGTCTATGCTAACAAGGACACAACACGAGACGCAGTGGCGTCATTTAATTTTAAGCGGCACGTTCACAATTTTAGATCTGAAAAAATCCTCCACAACCTTTATCTGACACACTTTATTTTAAGTGAGCTGTAAATACGAAATATGCATTCACTAAGTGCTGTGTAACTGCAACCAAGCGCTGTACAAGTATGCTATCGTGTCATTATGTAACAGGGCTTAGAGTTAGCGCTGTGATGAATGTTTAGAGGTGGGGATGAATGTTGTTTAGGAGTTTAGAAAGTACTGCTGTTGTGAGTTACACTTAGAGAGTACTATTAAACTGCACATTGCACTTTAATAGAATGAATGCAATTGTGGCGCTTGTTTGTTCTGAATTTTTATTTTAAACAAGGACTTGGTTTTACCATTTATATGATGTCACTGAAATAGTGCCTAAATGTCATTCAGTGCAGCAAGTGTTGGCGAAATGACACTCAGAACAATGTGTGAATTACTGTTGAAATATTAACTGTGTACACAGCTGCAAAAAAATTTAGGAATAATGAAATTCATGTGGCGGCATGTCTTAACCGGATCATTCTTTTCTGTTGGAGCTTTCCCTCCAGACTTTAGACAAGAAAGTGTTGGACTGATTCTCTAATCTATTTAATGAGCTGGTCTGGTCTAGTCCAGCAGGATGCCGAAAAGTGCAGAATACATCTAAAAAGAGCCTTAAAGATGAAAGGGGAATGTTCCGGAAATGTCAGGCCCGTGTAGATCCTTCCGCCTGGTGGCACACTTCAATTACAGGCTACAGAACTTCCTGTGGAACCAGGCAATGTATTTTACATAATTTTGAAGAATATGTATTATTAATGCCCTTGAATAATACAGGACAGAATTCACAACAGGCTGCTCTGCTCCACCGCACTGGTAATTCTTCAGGATGGTTCTGTCAGGAGCCTGATTGGTAGGAGGGGTGATAGGAGAAACAAGCTTTGTGAAACCCATAATGGGTGGAGCTCCTGTGTGCTGTCAGGTGACGGATTTGGTCGGTGACTGTCCAAAGCTGCACACTGATTGGATAAGATTTGTGAATGGCGACTTTGTGGCTCCACCCCTTCCGGTGCTGACTGCTCTGATTGGTGGCTCTTTGGCAGGGAGCTGAGGGAGAAGATCCAGCCCGAGATCATGGAGCTCATCAAGCAGCAGAGGCTCAACCGGCTGTGTGAGGGGACCTGCTTCAGGAAGATCAGCAGCCGGAGACGGCAAGGTAGGGCTCCGGCACCCGCTGTCATGGCTACACTGCTAGCCACACACTTTACTTCATATTATGTACCACACTCACAACTGCACATTGTCGTGCACACAATATACACAACACACTCTCCTATGCAATTTATCCCCAACACACTCACACTGTGAGAAGTACCAATCACATCTACTTGGATGCAGAAGTCTCTCTGTTTTTGATTCAGTCTTCCATTTTCTTTGTGTGTGGCAATGGAAATGTTCCAAATACATGCAGCACTGCCTCAATATGTCAAATGTACACCATTTGTAGAGTTTCATGCTCTGAACCACTGATTAATGGCAGTCTCTTACCAAAATATATTTATGCTATGTGTATGCTTTTGTTTTTCTCCACTTTCACTGGGGCATTTGTGCGTGAAGGCTTGAGGCCATTTTGCTCCAATGGGTGTGAATCGATTCTGGTAATGGATGAATTAAATGATTATCTAAGGTCTAGGGTCTGCAAAGGATAAATGGATAAATGGCCAAATTCAATTTAGCTTGCTTCTAAGGTGGCTAACGCATCTCCACGGATCCACAGGGATTGAATGTTAGGATTGCATCCGCTCTCAGAAAGATAACGGGAAGGCCTATGGCTCCTCATGGAGGAAGCATTAGAGCTTTCCTTCATCAGACTGCAGCTACCCAGACCCAGTCTGTGGGAAGTTGAAACAGGAAGCTGTTCCCATGAAACTCAGCTATAACAGGAAGCTCAAATTAAGTGCATATTCTAATAACATTATAAGATAAAACTAACAATGATTTGCATATTGCCAGGTGCCATTTAAGGTTACTCTGTTCATTTTGGTGTGGTCATGTAACATGGTTATCTAACTCAGCTAACAGCGTCCACTAAGGGCACGTTGTACCAAAACAATGGTCAGTGACACATGACATTCCATTAAAAATATATGGGCTTGCCTTCACTGAGTTAGGGGTCCATCTGCTCAAGATGTATCTACATGTCCTGTCACACTGACGTGTCCACATGTTCCCCCAGACCCCAGCCCAACCCATGGCGGTTAATATAGCATGCATAACCGTGCAGCTAGTCTAGATATCAATAAATGAATAATGGATGTAAAGAAGTGATTTCTGATATATGACTGTCAGGGAAGAAGCCACAGGGAACCTGGCCAGCAGGCTGCATTTAAAGAGAGACCGATAATTCTTATTGAATTACATGCCTTCAAACTGGAGCACAGACCACCTTCAGCCTCAGCAGTCGGGTCTTTTAACATTCATACTGGAAAATGTGCATGGAAAAGGCAACTACAGCTTTACATTATAAGCTGACATTGTTGGAAAGCTAAACATTTAGTGCTTAGATCTTCATGCAGTCTACTGTCTACTTCCAAAATTTGGAAGTGAAACAGCCATATTTTGGGGATGAAAAACAATGCACTGATGCTGTTAATGAATTATTGATGTGCTTATTTATCTAGTAATGGGTTGGGAATAGTGACTGTGGTCTGACATAAATAACAAACCTAAAAAGACCTATCTGTGAATGGCGAAGGTCTCCTGCCGTAGCAATGCCCCATGCATTTATTTTTTTTATCTTTTACAGTCTTATCCTTTAGGTGAGGAACAGCTGCTAAAGCATAAAGTTTATGCACTTGTAAAGGGCCTGTACTTGGCCAGCTCCCTTCAATGACAGCTTCGCCTGTCCTTGACACATCTGTGGAAAGTCCTCCCTTTAAAACGGCAGGAGTCTGGAAGGGGTAAAGCATCTGCTCTTTGAATGGGAGCGTTTTGGGGGGGAGGTATGGCTCAGACTAATATCTTCCTTCACACTCGCCGCCAGGAGCTGAGCAATGCCCGCAAACACCCAGAGGGAGCCCTTATCGGCTTGCCTGTTTAATTTAACACCTTTCGCAGTGGGACGGGATTAAATTACCTAGAGACCAGTCTGCTCGGTCCACTATCGCTCCACCGGTTCCCTTTCCCAGTCCACACCCTCCATCCCCCCACCCCTCTTGCTTATGCGTTCCTCCTCTCTTTTCTCATTTTCTTTGATAGGCGCCTCTACAGCATCGTCAGGACCATCAAGTTGAAATCCGTTTCTGTAAACATCTGGCTCAGAAGCAACCATATTTGCTTCTGATTGTCAGATTTAGCTAGTGAGGTGTTCATTTGAAATGCATCCCTGATCTGCAATGGATCTGTAATGAATGGGCCCAGTGCTCCAAACTGAATGGATGCTTAAAGACATAGAGGGTTCAGTCGTCTCTGTGATTCGTTTTACAACCTTGTGGAAAAAAGGCAGTTTATAGACAAATCTGGAAGGGCTTAATTGCTGTGAATGAGCGCACAGATGCTGTTGTCAAGGTGAAGAAATTGCAGAAAGCTGATCAGAGAGCCTGCATAATCTGGCAGGGATTCAGTATGGAGGTCTTGTGCTGTGGACACAGTGACAAGGGACAGGGTGGCTTTGCGCAGTAATTGTCATCATTGCCCATGGGGAGTTGCTGGCAGCCAGGTGCCAGGCCAACTGGGACGCCACATGAGCACAGAGTAGAGAGGGGGAGGATTGGCTCTGCCACTCACGCCTGCCAGAAGCCGATCTGGTGAGAGTGGGAGGAGTCAAATTTTCTGAAGAACATGGCAGATAACCTACTACTGAAAACGAAGAAAAAGAAATACATTTGGAGAAATGCTCGCTCTCAGGTTTATTGCAGCGTTGCGTCCTTCCACTGGGATCATAAAACAGCTGTTAGCTCGAATGTCTGCTGTTGCTGTTTTTCTGCTAGCGATGCAAGTACAGACCACCTACTGTTCGGCCCTCACTGCTGGTGGTTAAATGGCCTCTATTGCTGCGTCTGTGGGGAAAAAACTCAGTGTTTATGCAGTCTTACCAAATACTGGATCAGAATTAACTCCATGTCATATAGGAGTTTGTAGCTGTAGTATAATTACACCCAGCGTCCTCCGCTCATGCAGTGGCTGTTTCCCTACACTACACCTCCATGAGTCAGCATTCACAGCACCTTATTTAAACTTCATTTCACTCCCAATCACATCAACCAGGGTCCAAATGGCTACAGGGGTCCTGCTGAATTCTGCCAGATCACTGCGTTTGGACAGACTGCACAAAGCATTCACCTATCATCTCAGCATTTGCCCACTGTGTTTGTGATGTGATTGTTTTTATCATTATACGGGGTTTTTGGACCCTCTTTCTCATAGATATTGTAGTAAGTTATGCTGCTGTTTGCTCAGCCAAACTGCATTACGCAGACCGACTTATATGGCTTCCATTTTACATGCCCACATATTCTGCTAAATATTTACTGAAGCAGTTCAGATTTAATTATCGTGCTCAAGGCTACAGCACCAGTTTCCCACTGGGTATTGGAATTTACACGCCTCTGGCTGCAAGAAGGTGCCGGATTTCATGATAAAACCATCAATATATTCAAGTTCAGGTCATGGTTACTTTAATCACATGGCTATAGGCAGTCTGAGTGTAATCAATGCGAGATCTCCAGACGTAATGTAATCAGATATTTCCCTTTGAATAAGATCACACATTTAAAAAGGGCATGCAGCATTATTTAGACTTAATCTATGAGCAATTTAGTAGTTAGACATTTCCAAGGGATTTATTATGAGAAAGCAGATGTTAGTTCAAATCAGATAGTCAATTGAAGAGCAGAATTGCTTACCTGGAGAAGAAAGGCTTCCACAATGCTGTGAAACTGCGATTCTCATTAAAGAATAGTCTAAACTAAAATGGATGTTTTATCTTTTGCCTTTGTTACCTGTCACATCGGCTCTGTAAGATGTTGATCAAGGGCTGGATAGAACGTAGGGGTAGAAAGGTGACCGGAATGCAGCTTTGAGGATGATCAAGGATTTCACTGAATGCAAAGTAAGACCAATATTCATGGTGGGGGAAAATACTGACTTTTACTTTATCTCTGTTCACATATGCTGGACTTTCCCGGACTGTGGAGATGTTAAGTTACACGGCTTCCTTGTTTATTTTTTGTGACCTGAAGATCAGCGAGAACTTCTAGAGAGAGCTATATTCCTTCTAGAGAGTTGCAGCATTGTTTAAGAAGCTCATCAAAACTCAACAGATGTGTTATGCCTGCTGTTTTATTGTTATTATTTTGTTTTACTTATTTATTTATTGGTATTTACTTAGGCATATACTTTATTGTTTGGTCGCTTAACATGACTGGATTTAGAGAATGTGAACATGGTCATGTGGTCGAATACAGTCCTTTTGCTGAGAAAATTGAATCGCTTGTGTGTATTTTCCCCACACTTGTCGCATTTGCCTTTTACAGCTTATTAAGTAATATGTAAAACTGGAGTAAGCCACCTTGAGTGCGCTTGGCCAGGAGTGACTCTTCTTATGAAAATGACTCTGGGTGGATTCCCCTCTCAAATGCTGTGGATTTACTTAAGTCTGAGGCCCGGCTTACTGCAAACTCCTCTTCAATAAACGTGTTATCTCAACGTTCAGCCGGCTCATACATAAATCAGATTTCTATTTTTTATTGCCTGCTTTTGTGATTCATGTTATACAACACGGATATGGATTTTATTTTCATTGTTTTTTGTTGTCTTTCTTGAATAGTGCGGCATTCGAGAAGGCAGGCGGATGCGATTTTTCTTAATACAATTTGCCTTGAGCTTTAGCTCTGATGAGATGGATCGAAGGAGACGTCTCACAATATGGACAAGATCCTGTCTGACTCTGGGAGATGGATGCTTTGTTCATGTGGCATGCCGCGAAATGGGACGTGACATGCCGGGGGAAGTAGACTCTCTGCGCGTCAGCCGCAGACTGGAACCAAGCCGAGATGAACACACGCTGAATAACAGCGCGGTCCCTCATTCTCGTTGACGTCCGCCCGCGTCGCAACCTTGTCCCCCCCACCTGTTCATCCTCTAAAGTTTGGACATGAACAACGCTGACTCTGGTTGGGGTGGATACAATAAGTCATCTCTGTCCGTACGTCATATGGTGTGGACATGGTCCTGAGGAATCGTTCCAAGAACAAGCATGCTGTGGTTTCAGCATTCAGGTGTCATTGTAGAGATGATCTGCTGATGAGCATAAAGGGTATCCAGGTCTTTCATATTCAAAAGTTAGTAATTTACAGGTACCATAGATTCCACAGATACCTAAATCATCATAAAGATGATCTATTGATGACTGCATAGGGTATCTAGGGCTTCCTTCTGCCAAACATTATTAATACCTTACCTTACAGATGTCATAGAGATTTAAATCCCAGGGAAAGTGTTCAGTCTCCTAGTCTTCCCAGGTTTCCGCAGTATGTCCAGCCATACATTTTGCCAGAGTTTTATTTTCTGATAGCCATGTTCCCTGGCTGCTCTTTCATAGCACAGAGTGAGAGGCTTAAAACATGTCCCTGCAGATGCATTAAAATGGGTGTAATCTTCATGACTGCTCGCGCAGGCTTAGGCAAAGAGCCCACTTACTCCTCCTGCAGCGGGTTTCAGAAGCGGCATTATGGGAAATGCTCTCTAGCGTGAACGGAAATTTCCACTTGAAGATGCGGCGGTCTTAACCTGTGCGCGCTTACGCGTTTCAAAGCGCCGCTCTCATCACGCCACAACTGTGGCCCGGTGACGACATTTGTCTCCCTTTGTTCTTCCCGCCACTGCCTGCATCTCTGGCTCCAAAGACAAACGGGGCGTGGTTCTCTACCACGGCTGCGAGAACGGCAGGAGCTGCCGGATCAGACGGCTGTTCCTGCCGCAGCTGCTCGGTGTGTCCGAACGCATGCCCTGTGCGCGGACGTGCTTTCTGAATCGCCCACCCCCAGGGCTGGGAGTCATCATGGTCGCGTTTCGCTTCCTGCTGTCACACGGGTCCCGCTCACTCTGGGCCTCGGTGAAGCAGCATCTCGCTGAACCACAGGCGTGGTGCATATCACACACGGCCTTGAGTGACTTTATTGGCGGAGCATTAACCAGGGCTCAAGGGCACCGGCTGTCATAACCCAGGACAGGTGTCCATACACTCCTTTTAATGTTGGCACTTTACCACATACTGAAGAACAGCAGAGTAACACAGACATAAAGACCCCCCCCCCCCCAAGTAATTTTTTCATGCTTTAAAATCCCAGACGACGCCTGAACGTCATCATTTTACCATATAAATGAACAGCTTTACTGTGGACTGCAGGCAGTTTGACTTTAACCATACCTGATCTCTGGTGGCCTGCCTTATGCATATGATTAAGAGAACGGGCTATCGATCATTGTTTGCGGGGTGTGATTAAAGTAAAGCTTGCTCCTTGCTAAAGAAGGGTTTTGAGTGAAATAGCATTGTTCGGGATTAAGCCCTTTTAGGAGTTTCCCCAACACTCCTTCAACACTCTGTGGAAGTGTCCTTGAGCACAACTCCACCCACCTGTTCGTAGTGAACTGACACCAGCTAACTTGGCAAGGGGCCTGAGGACAAGATATTCAGTCATTTAACTTACTGAAGGATAGGGTATAATTCACTGATGTTAAAATCCATCAGTGCATAAAATGGCACACTCCACATTTTATGTGAAGGATTTCTCTTTTTCTGTCTTCATTTCAAATCTTTTTAAAGATCTTTGATTTTTGTCACACATGTCTAAACTAGACTGAAACAGATCAAAGCACTATGGTCTGTGTGAACTTCAGTTAGCCGGGTTTGTCTTTGAAGCAGACGAAATGGCAGATTTAGTTCCAAGAGATTTGAGTATCCAGAGACAAAATCTGGTGTGCAAGTTGACCTTCCTGTCACATTCTCTGAAACCATAAGCGGTGGCTGTAACCGTGTTGCACGCAGCTTGAAGCTCCCATACATCACAGGCCATCCTGCGTGCCAAGCCTCTATTTCGGCAATTAGGATTTGGACGATGCGGCGCCGCCACATGCCAGCGATGGGTCCCCAGCCCACGTCTGAGCCGCGGCCGCTCCCGCCAGCTCCCACACGCCTCGGCTCCTCGCAGAAAGCCCTCGCGCTATCTGAGGAGCATATGCCCAGGCATCCGAGCGTCCAACCGCGACGCAGCAAGCAGCGACCGCGACGCGTTGAAAACTGACAGCATCCAACCGCGACGAACCAAAAACAACCGCGCCCGACCGTGTCCAGCTGCGTTCAACCGTGTCCATCCGTGTCTGACCGCGACGCATGTGGACTGACAGCAGCACCTGAAACAACACTTTGAAAACGGCTGCGTCGAAATGAGTCACCCCAGAAACACGCACACGAGTTGAAACCGAAAAGAAGCAGGATTTATGTTGGTGCTCTTCGTAACACAGTGGTCCAACATGTCTCTTTGTCATAGGGTTGCAGTGTCATTCTGGTCCCTCTCTTAGTGCAGAGCGCATTGCACAGTAACCTCATGTGGTTGTGTTAGGGTCGTTAAACAGCGTTGCAGCTTGGATTCTGTGTCTGCAGCTTTTTCTTTGTCTTCAGCTTATCTCATGCCAGTTTGTTGCCTTTCTCCGCAGACAAGTTCTGGTACTGCCGCCTGTCGCCCAATCACAAGGTCCTGCACTATGGAGACCTGGAGGAGAGCCCCCAGGGGGAGGTACCCCATGATTCACTGCAGGACAAGCGTGAGTACTCCTTCACTGACCGGGCATGAGACATCCCAAACTCACACACAGCATGAAGGCATTAGCCCTCTCAGGGCTCCTTGGCTCAGCTGCTAAAAATGGCCCCGCTCTCCGTTCTGTCTCAGGCCTAGAGTTCTCTCAATTAACCAGTAAATCACACCTGCTTTAAAGGCAGGTAAAGCAGAGCCATCTGCTTTAAAGGTATCCTGAAGCTTGGCTGCTCTCAACCCTCAAACGGCACTTCAGTATCATTTTATCAAATCACCATCTCAGCTGAAACATTTAGATTCCCTCCCCCATTCTGAAGGTGTTTGTGGTCTAAAGAGAGCTGGAAAACATTCTGGATTGTGGCCCCCTTGGATTGAAGCTGACTCCTTCCATAAACTGTCAAAAAAAATTACAGCCATCGAGAAGAGGAATTGCCTGTTCCTCATTTAGACCACTCCCACACACTGTGTTTGATCTGTCTAATGTTTCTCCCTTCGCTGTATGTGTAGCACAGCCAAGATGCATAAATAAAACAGAAAACAAGATGAATACACCGCCATAATGTCTCACATTTAATGACCAACTGTTTACAATGCTTTCAGAGGTTTGTGAAATATTACACAGAATTAGCGCGCTGTTGATGGAACCAATTACCCAATCAGCAGCACGGTTGGGAAGAACCACATGTCGCTGATCAGCTCTCCTCCTCTCCCCTCCCGTAGTGCCGGTGGCTGACATCAAAGCGGTCGTGACTGGAAAGGACTGCCCCCACATGAAGGAGAAAGGCGCTCTGAAGCAGAACAAGGTGAGACACAACCAGCGTTCACGCGGGAGCCAAGCAGAGCCCGCCTCCTCAGCTTGGCACCTTGCGGTGGGAATTAGCGTGTGAGGACCGGCGAGGTATTTAAAGACTTCCTCCGCCACCCAGATCGCCGCCGTTGCCAAACGGCACTTTTAAAAAGCACCACAGAAGCGTACGTACAGGTTTCACATCCGGCCTTTGTGCTTGATCGTGACAGGGGAAGAAGTGGTTGCTGGGAGTTTTTTGCTGAGCTGGAATTATCGTGGGGTGCATGTTCTGTGTCCTGTTTTAACAGGAGTATGTGGGGTTTTAATGAGGTAGATTTATCTCAAATGGGTGGAAGAGAATAACAAGCACTACACCTCCCCAAGCCCATTGCTGTGCTGCCCTGTGTTCAAGACGGTGTCCGAGGAGACAGGCTTGATAGATCATTGTATTTTTTATAGTCCAAAGATGACTCTAGGAAGCTCTCGGCCCTTAGAGATCAGCTGGAACTTGCAGGCTTTTCAAGAGAACATAACTGTCATAGATGTCAACATCCATGGCTGTGCACTCTGTCAAGGTTTCCAAGAAACCCTAAGGGCAGTGCAAGGTTAAAGCTATGGCTTGTGTACTCCTGGTGCTGCATGTATCAGGGTGGCTGGCTTATAGTGTGTTAGTAGCTGGTAGAGGGCTATTACTGGGGAGAAGTGCTGACAGAGAACACAATGAAGGTCAGACCTGACCTTTAACCCTCTGTCACGCAGTCCTATCAGCTCTCTACTGTGTGTCTGGGGGAGGCGCTTATAGAGAGGTGGGTGGAAAATGAGGTGAGAGTGAGAGTTAAGGAGAGGCGAGTGGGGTATAGGGAGAGAGGTGGTTGTGGTATAGTGAGACGGGCAAGGGGGAGGAAGCAATTTATAGATAATAGTTTTACATAAAATTTGCACACTATCACACATATTGTATGAAGCCTACAGATACACAGTACAGCATTGCAAGTCAAACAGTGGAGAAATGGCCCTTGCTTTCACAGCCGTTCGATGGCATTGTGTCTTGTCTTTTTGCCCGGTTTTGCAGATTATACTAAAGCAGGCATATAATCTAATAACCGTTGACAGATTCAGGCCTGCATAAGGGTTTCACCCATTAGCACAAGGCAAAATTGTTTACTCTCCGCCAGCTGTTATGGACAGTAGTGAACTGTGGGTGCCATTCATGTCAGAGATGTGAGGTGAAATGTGGGGTGAAACCAGCTTAGCGGCTCAGAAATGGTAGCAATTGCCTCACCTTTCACAGAATGAAGAAGCGCATCGCAGGAGCTAGGAGCTGGCCAGACAGTACAGCAGACAATTAATGTTCCTCATAACTACAGTGTTGGACGAGTTTATCTTTTAAGCACCCAGAGAATGAAACTGAACTCAAAATGAAATAATTTTTTCTTCAACAGCAGTATGCAACAAGTAGGCTGTATGAGCAATGATATACAGAGTCAGAATACTAATTATGCTTTTATCATGGTGATGAAATACTGTCCCTTCACAGCAAAGAGCTTTGTGCTCAGTAGTGTCGGTAAAACATGAGGCCTAGCACCGTGTGCACGCATTGAGGTATTTATGCAGAGGAAAAGCATTACCTTTTCATTAATGCCAGTAATACCATCACCGCAGATAGTGCTCATCACACGCAGAGGAATCTGATTGGCCAATCATTCTCTCTGCTTGCTGCTACAGCTTTGGCCGCTGCGCGTTTTGTGTTCCTTGCATTCAGCAAACTGAAGCCACGCCCTCCCCCTGTCCACCCTGTTTTCTGAAGGTCTCAGTGTCTCTAGATTTTGTTTGATTTTGAAAGTTATTCTCTCCACTTGGTATCAGTACACATATTACTTGCCCAGTCACTTTTTCACAAATTTGTACCACCACCCAAACACTTGTGTTGGCATTGTGACACAGTGCCTGGTGAACTTAACTTGTTACCAGATTCTTGTAGGTCGGAATTATGGGTAGGACATTGGTGTGGTACCCTTGTGTAAACTACCTGGCCTGAATTATCTCAGTAAAATACACAGCTGTGTAAATGGATAATAAGCAGTAGATTCACCTTGCCCTGGACAAAGGCATCTAGTGAGACAAATGAGGATTTATTTTTATGCATCTGCTGAGAAGCGTGTCTGGGAACACCATGCCTATCCTCAAGGCATATCATTGCAGCCGTTGTGTATTTTTACAGCTTATCTTTACAACTGGCAACCCGGTCATTTCATGGCGTTTAAACTGGCCACAGTTGTGATATGAATCGCCTGCCGTGGGAGTCTCCTTGAATGTAGGGCTTCCTGTATCTTTCAGTGCTGCAGTGCTCTTGTTAATTTGTTCCATTCACTGAAGTGCAGTTGAATGTTCCAGTCACTTGCTGTGACCCTTTGTAATCTGGTAATAGAAAAGAGCCACAGTGCTGAGCACCAGTCTATCTACTCCGCAGCTCAACTGACCTTAGCTGCCCAGCTCCACCTCCGCATTTGTGCCCGTGGCACTTTAAGGACACTGGGAATGGCTTGTCAGAAAAAAATATATATACGAAGGGGAAGTATTTGGTAGGATGCACAAAGCTTTATCTAAGACCCAGTATGAGCCTTCCGTTTTGTACATGCAAGCAAACAGAAATAGACTTAAAATTTAACAGTAAGCCCCAATACAGATACACAATGTGTGAACAGACTAAGGACCATAGAGTGGAAGTAACATCTCATGGGCTTTAGTGAGGGAACGAGTTTAATGAACCATGAATTGTTTTACCAACTGAAATGGCACAAAACCTTGTTTTAAGATGGTCATTAAATAATAATACCCTACTACAAAGTAAATGAACTATGAAAGGCAGCTCCTGCTGCATTGTATGTTACAGTATGAATGGACCTAAATATATGTGTGGTATATGCAGAATTGTCAACAACCAGCCCAGATGCTAACTCACTAACATGCATAGCCTATAGCCCATCTAGCTAACGGTGTAAGACAAGGAGCATCTGGTGAAGAGGCTGGTCCTTCACTGCCTGTGCAGTTGTAAAATAGCTGCAGCCTTCATTGAGCACAAATGCTTTTTCTTATTGCCAGTCTGTTATCTATTGTCTTACTCTTATCCCAAATACGGGGAGCTAGGGTGTCGCCCCATATGTGTGGCACACGAATGTTCTCAACTTCCCAGGAGTCGTCAAGTTTTCGTGACGCACTGCGTCAAAACCGAGCCGCACCAGCACGCTCCCGGCTCCACAAGACGGGCTTGCCGAAGCGTCGTGCCACAGCGCCGGCCCCCAGAGCTCTCGGCTTCCCCGGCGCCGTTTCCTCGCTCCCGGCAGGGGACGCCGCTCAGACGACCGCTGCAGTGCGGACGGATACCGCGTGCCATCTGGTGTTTAGTATCTCAGGGAGGGAATGTGCGAGGGGAAGCAGCAGGCGGAGAGCGACGGTTTCAAACAGAAGAGGTGATTAGAATTTCACTGACGGCGTGAATCTTCTCTCCTTGCAGGAAGTGCAGGAGCTGGCTTTCTCCGTGCTGTATGAGTCAGACGAATATTTAAACTTCATCGCTCCTGATAAGCATGAGGTAAGAATTTGTTATCTCCGGCCAACTTGTTTGAAGAGAACAGGATTAACAGGAAGTGTCCGTAATAATGTGCTGGGGGTCAGGGAGAATAAAGCTCCAATGAACAATTGCAGCTCTGTACTTGTGAACCTGACCAACCTGAACCTGAACCTGGTTGTTCACCACCAAAGCTCACTTTCTGTATTCATGATAGCCCTACCTACAGTTGGTAGGGCAGGGAAGATGCTGCATTCAGCACAAAGTCAATGTAGATTAGTGGGTGGCTATTGGAAACCACTGAGGTTCTAGTGCCCTCTCCAGTCTTAACTCTGTAACCGAGATATCGATTAGCTGGGAATTTGATGCACTAATTGTTCCAGATATCAGCTAGATCATGCTGGAAAGACATCTTTAAAACCAGTGTAGTGTATAGTATAGTGGATGTTAAGTTCCAGAAGGTTGATGGTTGTTCTGTTGGCCCATTGGTTTCATTTCCACTCTCTCTTTCAGTATTGCGTATGGACAGACGGTCTAAACGCACTCCTGGGGAAAGAGATGACCAGCGAATTCACCAAGTCTGACCTGGATGTTCTGCTCAGCATGGAGATGAAGCTCCGCCTCCTGGATCTTGAGAACATTCAGATTCCCGAAGCTCCGCCCCCCATTCCCAAAGAGCCTAGCAATTATGACTTTGTTTACGACTGCAACTAACTACCAACTGGACCAATCGTTTCTTAACTCGTACTGGAAAGAACTTTTAAAAAAGACATCAACGAAAAAAGAAAAAAATAAGGATCTGTCTAACTTTTTGTTTTTTCTTGCTATACTTGCTAAACTTACTTTTTTAAGGTGTATTTTAATGTATTTGCAGCACTTAACTTGCCTGTGAGGCCTTCTGAATTCATTACAACCCATCGCCCATCGAGGTCTAGAAAGGCCAGCTCTGAAGAACCCAAGCAGTGCTCAGAGTTTGTGACACAAGCATTGGCACGCTGAAACTCAGGCGCTCGTTGAGGGAGGACCACGACCAGACCAGTAACACATGTCCTGATTGTTTGTTTTTGACTTTGTTGTAGAATATTCTTGGTGAACAATTGTTCTTCCTTTTTTTGGGGGGGGGGGGTGGGTGGGAGCGGGGCGGTGGGAGGGAATGAGGGTGGAAGGGGGGGTGGGAGAGGGAGGGGGAAGGGGGGGTTGGATGCAGGACCCTGTGATCGTTTTTCAAGCCTCTAGGTTTTGTTTGCACTGTATCAGCAAATGTCTCCTTTTCCTACGTGTGGCAGCTATGTCTCCAAGATGAAGGGAAAATATACGGCTTCCATTTTCACGGATTTACTGAAATCGTATTCCTGCCCCACATACTGTAGACTGTTAAATTAAGTGCATCCTCCATGACTTGGCACTATCATGCGTTGAGACTGTCTCCGACATCCTATTTAATTAAAGAAATGCTTGGAGCTTAGATGCACAAATCGTCTCGCTGATTCACCTGCAATTCAAGCTTGGCAATCCTTTTTACCCCCTCTCCACTTAATTCCAGTCGGACCCATTTTGTATCAGCTGCAGCATTCCAAAGCAATATTTGGCTTGTATCGTAAGCTGCTGTAACTTTAGTGATGTCTGTGAAGCTGCCAGGTAGTCAGTATTATCACATTGTTTGAGTGTCAGTTAAGGGAAGGTCTTCTCAGAGCACTTGCCACCAATTTGGATGTGTAAATTGAGTTCTGCAAATGAACATGGTTGTTATTTCTTGTACGGTTTACCCTTTTGATCCACTCTGATGTTTGTTCTAGGTTTAAATGCCCTAAAACCTGCAGTTTACATTAAAAAGGAATTAAAGTAACTGTTTGCATCTCCTGTGTACTCCTGTCACTGTCACTCATACCTTGCGGGGTTGAATGGACTTCTTTGAGGCCATGTCACTGAATCCCTTGTTGATAAATCCATTACTACATCCAGATTTCTGGCTGCCACATTTTGCCCAGTAGTTTGAAAATACTCCTGTTCCCACCTCTGCGACCTGTCTGGTTGTGTACTGGCTGTGTACATTTTTCATTAAAAAAACTATAAGCAATAATCAGATGTATGAACCTTTGTTAGATTATGTTATCATCTAGTGTTGTTACCTTTATAGTTAATGGCTGTATTGTGTATTACATTGAATTTCTACATTGCTTAAATTACAAACTTATCCATTCCAACATAGCTTGTTGAAGGAGGCAAAAAGTTCAGATCTGCAACCTGAAAAATTGTGGGCATGTTCAAGCTTAAACTGAATACTATGTTCATGTTAGATATATACATACAGTATTTCTGTTGCTTGCCTTAGTATTTAAAATTAGAAGTGCACAGTGAGTAAAGCGGTAATTGCTTTCAATACTCAAGCATAAGCCTTCCTCAGAATTTCATCAATAATATTTTATGCAGTTTATCTAATTAAGGTATTACCTTCAAAAAATATTTATGAGGTCACATCAATACATTATCCATTTAAATATGTGTCAACAACTTGACATTGTGGTAAAACTTTGCACTCTTATACTCAACACCACAGTATTTATTGTAACATTACCCTCAGATATCAAACAGCTTATGTATCTGTATCTTCCACTGTAGCAGAAATAAGCATGGCATTGTTGGGAATTACAGAAGGAATAAGCAGGAATTTGTTGGGGAATTACTACAGGAATAAGCAGGGTTTTGTTGGGAATTAGAACAGGAACAAGTAGGGTGTTGTTGGGAGTTACTGATGAAATATTGGGAATATCAGGAGTAAGAAGGTTTTTGCTGGGAAAATCAGAAGGTACATGCTCTTCTCTCCCAAGGGTTTTCTCCCACACATTTACAGAGCTATTTTGGGGCAGTGTTGGGGGTAGGCAGCCTTTGGAAGAGTACTCTCATTGGAGAGTGATTGGCTATGAAGCATCAGCCTCACCACATTGCCTCCCTATTACATGCTTGAAGGTTTGCAGGGCAGGGGGGAGATATTTCTTAACACACAAGCAAATGCAATCTGTTCTCGCGTCCCTGCATGTGAGTCTCAGAGCTCAGAGTTTAAGAGCCGTGCTTCACTCCCCTGCCAGTGTCCACCCACCTGTCTGTGGTGTTTGCAGGATTATCCATTCATGTTCCACCTCACAAGTACAGCAATAAGGCGGTAGTCATGATTTATTAAGAAATACAGGTATTAACCGGCATGCTGCGTTGGAGTAGAGTTAAAGCCTTAGGTTACCCTACTGAAAACAGTTACATGTATTTATGTGCATTATGGTTTATTTTCCTCACTAACTGGACCTGTTTAGACATTTATATGATACTAAAGCATGATTCAATACGAACTACCCTATACTGATAGTTGACACACAACAGGTTTATTGTGTGAAATAATTTATCATGCCCTTGCTACCAACATGAAAAACCACTCATTTTTTGAGATGCTACAATGCATGCAGTTTTATTCACACACACAAATTTCAGTGTAAAGACGTTACAGAACAATGGGACATCATTTATGTCATTTACAAACCGGCACAAATTTGGTAGACATGGTGCACAGCAATGGATAACATTACCTTTGGCCTGGCATCTGCGGAAGGGGGCGAAGATGACCATTTCCACAACATCATTGATTTTCTCATAAATTATCAGAGCAGAAAAAGCGCAGATTGGAAAGGTGTAGCTGGAGAAAATGGGGGGGGGGGGTTTGAACAGGAAAGGGAGGGAGGAGACATGGGCGTGTTTGGGGAGGGGGGGGGCTGGGGGAGTGTCAGAATAGCTGACAACAGGAGTGCGGGTATGGGGTCTTTTTAATATTTGTGGGGGGAAAAAACAAATTCACCTAGCTTGTGGGTATTGTGCAGAAATAGTCTGAAATGTCTCCTGAATCTTTGTTCAAAAAACCTTGGTAGTTTATAATAATGATTCTCTTGTCAGTCTGGCTTGGTAGGCACATGACACTTTTTGATTGCAACACAGTTGTCCTCCATGTGCGCCCGTATGAAGTGCCGAATTGCCCGAACGAAAGCAGACAAATATCAAATGCAACCGTTGCCTATTTATGGAGACGGTGTGCTACATGGGTTCGTTTGTGAATGACAAGCCCGGTCCCCCGGTGGAGCACCCAGGACAGATTAAACATGCACAAATCCCCCGAGCCAGGAGCAGCGTCTCTTTGTTCGCTCGTCACACGCGTCACGCTTGTCACCTCGGGAAGGGTGCCTTGTTCCCGGAGCCGCCCGGACCCGCGCTGGAGACGATGCTAATGTCCCCTCTCTTCCAGCTTCACCTGCAATAGAGTTCTGCATGCCACCGGCTCATTTATCAACTGAATAAACCCCTGTGGCCTGCGAGTGGCTATATTCAGAAATCTGTCATTTCACAGCATAGAACAAAAGCCACACTATTCCTGGGAACAGAAAAAGATGGCTGAAACCGAGGCCATCTTTTTGTATCTATTTTGAGCTCTTGAACAGAGAACATAGAATAATATGCTATTCTGTCTGAAATCTTGTGGCACAGGTATCAGTGACCCTCTGTGATTATATTTATAGACTGAACACTCACTTTTAGTAGGCTTTTAAAGTTATCTTCATATATTTTGACAGTCCCTTTGAATGTCATCACAGCCCCCCACCACCCACCCAGCCTACCCATTTCAAGGGAAAAACAGTTATTTGTTCTGTAGACACCTTTTAGCATGGGATTTTCATGCTTTATATTGAGATAAAGTGTATCTATAAAGCTGTATGTACTGAGCAGATTCACATCAGGGGTGCAGGAGCAGCACTCCCTACTGGGAATCAAACCTGCAACCTGCCGGTCTCCAGCCCATTTCCAAGACCTCTCCGTTACAAACCAGTGCCTCAGCACTGACCTTTGCCCCTGTCAATTACACTGTCTGAATGGAATCACCCCAGAGTGCTCGTGCTCGGCCCCAGGAGATATTTGTTAATGCGACACCCTTGACCAAGCACCATTCATTTCCCTCCATTCACGCCTGAGCTGGGCCGGGCTCTTAAAGCGATTACTCCGCCCGTCCGTGTCGGACGGGAGTTCATTATTCGGTCATTACCGGAGAAACGCCCCCTCGCTTGCTCGCTCGCCCGCCCGCTCGCGGGGTGCGCGTTGTTTCTGGAGCCGAGCCGGGTCGGCGCTCCGCACCATTAATCCTCCTACGGGGAGCGGTACTGGGCCCATTACGCGTCACCCGGTGCTCCTCTAATAATCCAATCTGCTTGGAGGCCAGGGGCACTGGGTTGTCTGGTGAGAGGAAGCAGGAATGGACAGCTCGATGGTGCGCCAGGCATGAAAAGCCTCGCGGCACGCACTACACCAATTTTCAGGAGTGTACAACATCTGAAACACCACCCTGAGCATTTTAAGGAAGTGACGTAGATTATACTGACCTACATAGTTTTTATTTATTTATTTATCAAATAGGTGCACGTCTATGCTCCAATTTAGCAGATAGGCAGTGCTGTCAATCTTACTGTGATCTGAAAGGCTCTAATCCGACAGGTCCTCCATTAGCCAATCCGGGACAATGCGCTGCAGGCTAATGCAGTGATCGTGCCCGTCACAGCTGTGTCAGCAGTCTGGTGGAGGATCAGCAAATATAAGTGTTACCACAGATTCCAAGTGATTACTGCCTGTGAGATAAAAATCTAGCAAGATGGTTAAGTGGTAGACTCCATGCAACAGCAACAAAAATGGTTTTGTCATTAGATTTCAAGATTTCATTAGATTTGAAACGTAATTTCTTTGGTGTTTTCCGGTTGTGAGGAAAAAATCTTGTGATGATCCCAAATTGATCATTTTCATGCATTATTGTCTTATACAAGGTAAAAAATTTCACTAACTGAAATTATTGTTACACGTTCCTTTTTAAGATAAACTCACAATGAAAAAACAGGATCCTTTTAACTGTGTTACAGCTTTCTGGAGTAGCAGTGGATGGTTAATTAATACAATGGCTCCAACAATAATTGTTGAATTTTTATGTCATTTGTGTAATATTACTTGGTAAAAACCAACTAATGTTGCCTCAGTCATCGTAGGTTTGATAACAGTTTTCAGTGGAAATGCACTAGAAACTGAAAAATGGCCTTTCTGTGGGTTGTTCTAAATATGTCACCCCCTGTGAAAAATGCTTTCCCCCGAGAAATCAATTATCTATTTGCAGGTGTTGAAAACAAAGCTCAGATGCAGCTGTGCAAATGTTTCCTGGTGCATTTACTTTTGTTTTCTTGTGTTTATAGGTAATATATCCATGCAATTAAGCTGTACGTAAACAAGCACTCCTCTGGATAGGTGCAAGAATTACATTCATACAAGATCTGCACTCAGTTTTTTATGCCAAAAATGAGGCTAAAAGATTGAAACATTTCAGTATGATTCCTATATCAGTGAAGTGGAGTTAGGTTGATTGCAGCCTTTTTTTAACAAACAGCTCTAAAATGTTATCACAGGTACAAATTCCTTTTATATTTAGAAGCGTTGAGTACAGATATTCCAGGCATGTAGTTGCTGTAAATGCATTAACTGATTTTCACACCTCTGATTTTAACCTCTAGACTGAAATTCAAGGAAAAAAATCTTTCCAAGAGTCATGCATCTATCATGCACAATACTGTTGTTTAGCATTGCAGCTTAAGTATTACCATTGCCACAGCACACTTTGCTGAAAAGGAGGATCTGGATATATAGGAAATTAAAAAAAATGTTACATGTTTCAATTAATATCTCAATTCTTATTTTTGAACGAGACCATGACAATCATTGGTATAGCCTATACTCCAAGTTCAGAATACATGACATTGGCATGCAGCCTTAAGAATGTAGTAACATTTTGCAAGTATATGGACATATGGACTCACACACACAATGAATGCCAGGACATTCTCACCATAGGCTCAGAATGGTCATTGCTTTTTGATACTGTACTTGAATGCTGTCTTTCCAGTTCCTGCAGCTTGGTATGGAGATACTATAGGCACACTGGTATTGCTGTCTGTGCTATCTGTAGCTATGCGTGGAAGGAGCCACAGAAGAGTCTATGTAAGAGCTCAGAATTCTGCAGAGCTGAATACAGCCCACACGCCCTATTCTTAGGGCTGTAATTTTAGCGCAGGAATTTTCAGTCAAAATCACAGACAGGACTTGGGCAGCTAGCAATTATGAAGTCTTGGAAATATTTACACTTAATGCAATTTTTATGACATAAATATAAATGCCTAATTTGGCTATAATCCCTACACTGTAGAGTCTTCCACTGAAAGGTCTATTTGAGTAAACGTTTTATTTTTTAGCTTTCTGTTCTTAAGAAATGGCATTTAGTAGAATCTGTCAAGCTGGCAGTACTGATCTGTCTATTTGAAGTGACTTTAATAATTATTTTTTTATTTGGTTTAAAAACGATTATTAGTGTCACTTTTTTATGTATAAGGAAGTCAGGAAGTGATTAAAAAGGTGGTCAAAACGTTCTACCCTAACAAACTGAATTATTTTCATATTAAGACCATGACTATTGCTACAATTCTCAATGACGCTACTACGTAGGTTAATGACGCTATATTAATACGGCTAATAATCCTAAAAACTTTTATACAAACGAAAGTTAAGAAACAAACAGCAACACTTGCTTTAATTTGTTCCCCAAAGCTGATGACAAAGTGCACCGCATTTAGATTGAATGTGGCCCTGGGCTGAATCGGTGGGGTTTATTAGTTCATAGACATGCAGAATGTGTTTTTTTTTTTTTTTTTTTCTGGCAGAAAACAAAAACAGGGCCTCAATCGACAACGCAGAAATGTCTGTACCACTGCTGAGTTCTGGTGAATTTGAGTCAAATGACAGGAGATGAGAGAGAAAGGGCGGGTCGTTCAAGGACAACAGCAAGAACAAAAAGTTTGAGGGAGCGGTGAGAGCTTTGGCTCCAGAGCAGACACCGAGCTGGACGCAAGTTCACGCGAAAAGAATAGCGCGCCCTTAATGAATTATTCAGAACGCATCGCTCACCTCAGGCAAGCGCGTAGAAGAAAAGGGGCACCGGCATCCGCGCCCCCGAGCGACTGCTACGCTGGCCCGCCCGACAGGGCTTGGCTCTAAATAATAACATATTTGCGAGTAAGTGCATCCGTGGGCAAGCACGCGATGGGGCTCCGCTGTTCTCCTCAGGAAGCGGTGCGCTAATCAGATCAGATTAGAGATTCTCCTGAAACCAGTTTTCAGCGCATTGCTCACTGTCAAGACGGATTCGCGTGAATGCGTTCATAAACCCCCACCGTCGATACTGGTATCCCAAGAGAGTGGGGTGGCTGGTTAGCCTCATGAATACTACTTTTAAAATATAAAATGCATATCAACCAGTGCATTGAAGGGTTTGCTTAAAGCAACCCCAGAGAAAATGGTTGTAGCAAATCAACATTTCCAGGGTCATCAACTTTGTGTCTGGGACCAATAATATTTAAATATAAAGGATGGTTTTCACCTTGGTTACATTTCCAGTCCATCCAAGAACAGCTTTTTAAGATGGCCACTATTTAAGTTGGGAGTCATGGAGACTCTGTTATGGAGCTCAGATGATAGAACACAATTCTATCATCAATCTACCACTGTTGACCACTGTTGAGCATCTTTTAGTGTGGGAAATGCAACTAAATACTCTCCCCAGGTATAATTTCCAAAGACATATTTACATAAGCACAGAGGAAACAACCTGAATCTTGTTATTCAGTCATATATTCAGTCATATATGAATCTCAAATATTCACTGCTTATATTAAAAGATAGAGAGGTTCAATATTTTTTCAGAGGGACCTTGAGTGCCCTTTAAGTGTTGGATCTATTACCTGGCAACTCAGTAACGCTTTGATCTATTTTTGTGTTGCGAAGGTTATTCTGAAAACTAGTCAGGTGTCCAAGCAAGCTCTTTATCCCTCTTTTGAGTCCAGCCAAGCCTGGGATAGAAGAGCGAGCTTCATTTCTGTTTAGGCGAAGACCAGCAAACACTGAATGCCTGATTTAGTGTGAAAATGAAAAGGATGGTATATCAAAAAGAAGCCGAATGCACAATATTCAATGAATAATGCCTTTCGGCCTGCATGGAGCAGCTGCCACTGTGTCCGTGTAATGTTCCAGGAAATGTTGAAGCAGAATCTGCGATCAGCCCCAGGAAAAGTTCTGGAGTGCTTTTCCATTACTGTCGTTGAGTGGTATTGAATTTCTTCATGGGGAGAATGGTCTTTTCCCACACTCCTGTGGGCTCCACTTTCAAGAGGAGCGGGAGCCGATATGTTTAAAATGGATAAATCTAAATAGGTTTTTGCCATTCTAGATCACGCCCATCAATATTCTTGGAGGGTATCATCATCTGTCACCGGTTAAAACAAAAGCACTCACCATGCATACACACGCAATCAATTACCTTCCATCTCCGGCTCGGCCTCGGTGTTTTGAGGATCGATTCATCTCCATCCAGGCAATTCATCATTTATGACTGAGGTCATAATGAGTGTTTGCTCACGCACATTGCGTAAGTAATGATTCCAGCTGACCAACGGAAACCTCCTCTGTAGAGGGCTGGGTTCCCTGAGGTGACTTCAGTTGCACTTCAACAACACAGAAATGCTAAATTAGAGCAAGGAACACATTAGATAACTTTAAGAATGACCCCCACAGAATGTCTTGCAGCTGGTCCTTAAAAGTGATCTACACATACTTCAGTTCAGTTTATTCAAGATACAACAAACCTGTGTTGTGTTCATCTCACACTATTGATTTGAAGTAACCTTCTGTGTCTTTCATACCTTTATAATAACTATGATAACACACTATGGGTTCTATTTCAGTTACCAAAGGGATTTTGCCTTGAGGTCTGAAATACCTCCTTTGTTTATGAAAGTATGGCCCTGAACTTCAGAGATGGCTTTAATAACTGCAGTAAGTGCAGGAGGTAAGCTATCATACAGCTGTAAATCTTCCTCTTGGAGTGAGGTTAATGCTGGCCTCTTGCAAATCTCCCTAGTTTCTTCTCTTTTTTATTTCTGTTGCACTCAAGTCTTACTTTGTCCCTCCTCAGCAGTCAAATTATACAGCCTTGTTTTATAAGAAGTCAGGTTGTATTTCTCAGAATATAAATCAAATATATTGCACCTACCGATGCTGGTAAATCAACAGACATTTGGTAAACAACAAAGCGTCTGCTTTTATCGTTTCTGAAGAGCTGAAGCTGCGGGGAAAGATAATGACATTTTTGTTTTGAGTCGACAGCATCGCTTCAGATGTTCTCACAGGGAAAGGATTTTTTTTCTTCGAAACTCTGTCGTGGCAGGTCCTTTCTCTGTCAGATTCCATTTCATTTTCTCTGCAAATTCATCCAGGCTTATCCCTCTATCAGTGAATCGGGAGAGATCTCTGAATGTTCAAGACGCAATAATAGAAACGAGTGCTCACATTCCATGATAGACTATGCACTTGACTGAAACAGTGGGTAACTGACAGCAATCTTGGAAAAAAAAAATGATCGCCACTCAGGCGGTTTCATAAAAACACACCACTTGAAATTCGAAGCTCTGAGCGCAACCTGTGTACTCGATCTTTGCTCGCTCCCCACCCCCTCGCTGTGCAGTGTCTGAGAGGAGTGTTAGAGACAGAGCTTTGTGACCATAGGGACTGCAGAAAGCCCACAGTGTGCGTGTTGCAACCTCAGACGAGATGGAGTCTTCCCTCACTGCATAACGTTAACCAGCTTTCCACTACAAAGGCAATAGCGTGAGAGAGAACATGTTAGTGGGTGTGCAGAGAGCTCTGGTTTGGAATCGTGGGCAAACATTGTCAGCTGCCGTTGATCGCTCACAGATCAATTTATTTTCCTCGGGATAGTGCCGACGGTATGTAATTCGGAGTGCAAGCCACCCTTGCTGCTCCCTAAAGGTGAAGGGCTCAATTCAAACCAATCCCGACAGCACACCTGATACCCCTCGAGCTGCAGAACTGACCCTGCCTTGATTGTCTGGGCAAAACTCAGATCTAGAGGAGAGCAGCACATTTATTCAGGCTTACCACCCCTCTATTTACCTGTACATTTATTCATTTGGAAGATGCTCTCATCCAGAGTGACTTGCAAAGCAATAAGCACATAACTGCATATAATCAGGCCATATCAACTACAGCAAATATGGAATGTTACAGATCATTTCTAAATGTATGTCAGTAGATCACACAGAGCTACAATAACTGGTGCCTTACAGAAAATACAGACAAAATGCTACAATAACCAAAAAATTGTGACTAGTGTCAAAGTGCAATGATCATAATAAAGGATTATAACAAAACAAACCTTGATTTAAGTGGTGTAACAACTAGGTAGGGGAACCAATGCAGTATAGAGAGGTAGGCTCCAAACAGAATATTTTACTGATTGGACATTTGGGTTCCTTTGTGCAAAATCAAAACAACTTCTGATGCAGCCTTTGTGGATTTTTTTTTTCAATTTTGGTACATTTCTCCTATGAAGGACTCTGTATCAGTTCTGCTCATATGTTGAAGGTATGGCTGACTCTGTGTTCCAGCTTAAAACTGTCTGAGATGTGGAAGGCTTTACTTCTCTCTTCACAAATGAATTCTGCTCAATGAATGGCCTAGCCACCGTAGGTGACATGTCTCCCCTAGAGATACATGTCACGCACATGTTTGTGAAGAGAAAAACATGTCTGTGTTTCCAAATTGTCCCCCTTGTTCTGCATTTTCTAAGCCCTCCCAGGTTTCCCAAACCAACACATTCTATGGTCAAGGAGGTTATAAAAAGAAATATTTTACTAATTTAAAGCAAAATCTTTTTGGATTCCAATGGGTCAATGAATTGAGAATTGAACGTATATACACTGTATATGTCTGCAGGGTCTACATAATTAGATTTACTTCCTCTCAAAGGCAGCAGTAACAGCTTGACTGTCGCATAAGGGCTGTGTGGACTTCATGTGCTCGGTGACATGATAATAGAAGAACTCTGGAGGAGCACGGACAGCCGTGTAATTCAGCGTTGACTGTGGGCTGAGATGTGGGCTGGAACACAGATCGTTTTCACAGGAAGGACCTCAGCGGCTGGGTGCTTTGATGTGTTCTGCTCCACATTTCAACCAGATTCCACCTCTCTCACGGCACAGATTACATGGAGCTGTTCTGGGAGGCAAATGTGCGTCTAGTGTTTTAATTACAACAGTGGTATAATGGCTTAATTGAGTCACCAGTATATGACACTCGTTAAGGTGTATCTTTTTACAAGTGCAGGTTTTCTTTTTTATTTTATTTTGGCTCTGTGAAAGCAAAATCATTCTTACAACAGAAGCAAATTATCATTATCAGTTACCAAGCAAATACCTAAAATGCATGAACTGCATTCATAAAGAATGAATAAAACAGCCACCATTTTTGTTTGTAATTGTTAGGATGCATTCTGGTTAATGTTACTAAAATGAAGCATCACATCATTATATCTGCAAATCATTACAGTTCCATATGTTAATTTGTGTGTGTGTGTGTGTGAGAGAGAGAGAGAGGGGGAGAGAACGAGAGTGTGTGCTTGTGTGAGGGGGAGAAATGAGTCTGTATGTGATATGTGAGAGGGAGAGAATGAGTCTTTGTGTGCGTGTATAGACATTAAAGGACATATGTAAGAGCTGAAGGACATGTTCAAAATGATGGATCTGAAAACAAACAAGAAGAATAAAGCCAGGCAAAGGCAATGTTTTAAAACGACCCGTTACGATTTTTCCACTTTATCTGAATGAAGATCCGACCCCGGTTCTACACGGGCAGTTGAACAGCACACAATCAAATGTTGTCATTTTTCGTGTACGCTCCTCAGCCTTTGTGGTTTTAAATATTTTATTAGAAGTAAGCTTTGGACAGATTTCTCAAAGCACAGCAACCGAGTTCATGTCAAAATGACAGAGTACAACAATTATTTGTATTGTGTTTTCATGGTAAAGGCTGATTACCACCAGATTCCACTGTGCAGCGTAGTGAAATATTACACCGAAGTAAGAAAATGATTTGTTGAACAATGTTCATATGGTCCTTGCTTTTCGCGGCGTAGTCTCTGAAGTTGTATTTCAGTAGTAATTAGCGTCCCTACTCAATTCCCTCTATTTAAAACGCATTCCATTTCCAATTTTTAAATAAGTGACACTATCGTGGATTCCATTACTTCAAAATGCGTGGTATCTAAATTAAGAAGAGAGAAGAATGAACGTGCATCAGTCAACGTACATCCCATCAATTCAACATTCTGTAATAAATAATGCATTATTGGACGGCGATGGTTACAACACCTTTCAAGGTAATTAATGCTAGACTAAGACAATTATTTTGCAAAACATGCTGTTTGTAACATCCTTTTAAAATATAATACCTTAAGTCCGTAATGTAGTCTCGAAAAATTTCGGACTTGTAAAGTCTTTTTAGCTACCATCCAAATGGTTATTTACTCTGTAATCTTACAGCCGGAGAACCCGTTTTTCAAACGCCGAACCTTCGGGACGTCCAAGATCAGTTTAATCAATAAAAAGCGTACGATACGCCGTTCTTCTTAAATATTAAGTTGAAAGCGTACGATACTGCGTTCATCTTAATATTAAGCTGAAAACGGTGATGTGTGTTTAGATGTAGGCACACCTACAACATGCATTTCAATGCAATATCTGTTAAGAAAAAAATTCCATTACCGAAAAAAGCTGCGTGATGATAAACGTCGTTTTTAGTGGGCGCAAATAATTCACTTGACTGACAAAAGCAATACTGTTCTCCCTCTTCGCGGTGGGTGAACTACTGAATCATTATTTACATAAAAAGGTACTTGAGATATGAAAAGTAAGGGGCAAATCGATACTTGAGGCGCGTCTCGTGTGGAACCGACCGAAAGTCGGAGACACCATCCCACTCACATCACGTACCTTCTCCAGCCCACCTGCAGACAGAAACCGTGTGATCATTTCACGTGCCAGAAATTTCGTTCGGATTGAGCATTAACCCACGCGTGTTCACTAAACCCTGAATCAATAAGCCTCCGCTGTATTTCATACGACAGGGCCTCCTGTGCAAATGTGTAGGACGCCCGTATTATTTATAGCGGTACTTAAAATTGTCTGCTTATAGTTCCAAAGCCAATGGCGTCTAGAAGCACGGCTTGCCTATGTAGACACTAGACAGTTAGATGAAGAAAGTGGAAGCTCGTCACAACTATTGAGCGCGTTGGCTTTTGAGCGTCTTACCCGGCAGGAGACACAGTTTAAGATTCTCATTCCAAAACACATCCACGTGGGTATCCAGATCTCTAGCAGCAGTGCTGGTGGGGGCACTTGAATGACGTTCTGCTATTTTGGATATTGCGGAAAACAATGTAGATGACATTATGGGACCTGATAACTACAGCGCGGCACGTATAGTGCACAGAACCCTGCATCAACCAGAAAAGGCTGAATTTAATTGGTTACGTGAATGGCACTGAACAGGAAGCGCGAACAAACGAACTGCGTTAAGTTTCATTGTAGGCCAGCCACCCAACAAACTCATGCGACTGCTGAAGGACACATCAATTTTTGCACACGTTTTAAAACTGATACAAAAATAAATTTAATCATTAGTGATTTCACATACCGAAGCAGACCACATAGGTGGTGATGGTGCCTAGCCGCTTGGTGTACGGCATGAAACTCTCGGTCAAGGTACCCACAGAGAACGTCTCCAACAGACTTCAAAGCGCAAGCGAAAATGGACGATGACCCGTGTAGACGTACACAGAAAACGTGGGTAACCTGTACGTCTGAATCACACTTCAAATAACAGAAATCTAAACGCCTTGTCTCATATTTGCTGGTCTTTTATATTGCTCACAGTTCTCTGTGGTTATATTGTGTACACAGACTATGACATACTAATTACGAAGAACTATGTCTAAACAACAAACTAGAGATTGGGTCTGGGACATTTTCAGTTATTAGAAATGGCTTCCATGTCTGTCTCTAACTGGTGAAAGACTGTTATGGAACCTTTATCTGCATCTAAAATCTCAGTTCAGAGCACAGTTCAGCACCGGCACAGGAGTTGATTTGGTGTTGCTGGGCAAAATGAGATCGAGACAAATGCTGGGAATTTTAAACAAGTATTGCTCCATCTCGTGGTCTTTGTGAAAACTACATCTTCTTCAAGTTCTGTAATGTGCCAGGCAAGATTACATCCACTTTGGTAGACAACAAAATATATGAACTATCAACACAAGACTTAATTTACTAGAATGTCTTCCATTTGGTCCTATTAACAGTTCCTAAGTCATACAACAACAACTCAAAGGCACAAGTAAAAAACATGACTTTGTCTTGTCATTTTAATCTTATTCGTGTTTGCAATGCAAACATCATTATTAACAGCTCAACATTTTTAGACATCATTGTGATTTACATGAATTGCCTACAAGGATGTAAGTATTGCATTCATTATATTATTATATTACAAAGTACAGAATTATTTATATGGTGGATTTACATCACTTCCAAATGTCAACATTTACATATACAGTAAATGGCCCAGATTAAATTTTTACATCATCATGAAGGAGATGAACTGCTATTTTGTGAAGGATATTTGCTTACCTATGAGGAGAGAATAATGAACCCGACATGCCATTTGTTAATCAGTGTTGTTGGTTTTAATTACAGCACAACACACAAGAGTGGTTAAGGCGATAGCCATCATATCCAGGCATCCCACTTCCAAGGGAAACCAAAGCTAAACATTGTGGCTGTCTAGTGTGACATAGGCATAGGCCTATATGTGTGTACACTATGCTAATGTTACACGTTGGCCAGGTTTAAAAGTAGCTGTGCTGTGAGACTTTCCATTTCCCGCATATCCAAAAGACTCGTATCTGAAACAAAATAAATGACAAATTTAAATTCTCCCGAAGACATCAAGTCATACATGCAGTAAAAGAGACACACTACAAACTGTATTCACAGAAATGAGAACAGATAATTGAGATTTTAAATTTTAAATTGAGGATTTTAAATTCCCCGTTTTAGTTTTCATGTCTGTGAAGGAGGGAGCCATATCTTATGGTTCCGTTCCTTCCCGAGAGCCATTCAAAAGCATGGTTCATCCTTCTTTTAGGCGGTGGCTATTACTAGGTTTATCTGCGAAATATTCATATCATATAATGATACTCGTATTGCCAGACATAATGTCATTATGTATTTGAGCTGTACAACGTAACCGCCATGAAACGATATCGGAACGGGAAAATTCTCTCTCTCTCACTGACTGTCTCTCACTCACTCACAGCAGGGGTCGAACCAGCAACCCTTTAGTTACGATTCCTGCTCCATAACCACTATGCTACACTGACTGAACTTAAGGCACGCAGTGAAATTTGGGCGCAAGGATAAAATGAACGGCTCTCAAGTACAACTCAGATCTCTTCATTCGTACCAAAGAGCCGTTCAAAAGACTCCAATCGGTTCAGTCAAAAACTTTGTGGTTGAAAATTACTCTCTATTTCTTTGCCTTTTTTTGAAATGCCATAGTAATTACATACATTCCCACTGAGTAACTTGATTGGTTATGATATTCTGGTGAATGACAACTGTGCATTTTGATAGATTCACTCTTAATTGCTTGACTGAAGCTGTGCTGTGAAGCTGAAACACCAGAATAAGTCATTAAACTGGATATCTGGTTGTTTTGTGAAAAACAATGAGCCATTGACCTCACTGTAATTACCCTATACTATAATCATTTAACATCTACGTCAAGTTAGACATTGGGTTTCTTTAAGAAAATAAAATGAGCAGTAACAAGTGAAATCAAGGGAAAGTGTTCAGTTGGCCATATGGAGAACTTATATGGCCGTATTAACATGTTCTCTAGACTAACCATCAATACATTAGTTTCGCCATGTAGCAGATGCTCTTATCCAGAGCATCTTACAAAGAAAGAGATTGCATTGAATGAAGCTGCAGGTTAATTAAGACAAATATGGTTGATCATTAAGAAGCACACTGTGCTGTAGATGCATGCAAGAGAAGGAAGGCAGACGAGGACCGAGAGGATGCAACTCACAGCTCTGTGTACTTCTTCCAGTCCTGCCTGCTGATGGAGGCTCTGGTGCTGGCCAGCGATGAGATCAGGTGGGCGTGGCAGATTAGGAGGGCTGGCTTACTGGGCCCTGCCTGCATCAAGAGAGAGTCCTCCTGCACACCAGAAAGGAAACAGAGGGATCAGGCCCAGGGTTACCATCACCAGCATACTCACAGCTTGGACTCCTTTCTATATCTAGTGTTAACTATGGGCCTGATTTTCAGCTAGTTTTTACCTCTGGTAATACGTTTGTAATACATACACATTTCTAATTTGTATTGCGCACATTGAAATTGCTATTTATTAAGTACTCTGCATGGAAAGACGTAAATGCATCTTGACCACTGAAGTCTCTATTTACTGTCTGCACCAAGACCTGGATGTGGTTACCACAGTTGTGGTCTCTTTTATGGATGCACTGTGCTAGTCTCTCTTATGCATGCACTGTGCCACACTTGGAGCTTCTCTTAAGAATACACCGGTTTGTAGTTGTGGTTTCTCTAACACACACACCGTGCCGTGGTCATGGACTTTCTTATGAACACACCATGCCACGGTCATGGTCTCTTACGAACACACAGTGCCGCGGTCCTGTTCTTTAATAGGAAAGCACCACGCTGCGGTCGTAGTCTCTTATGAAAACATCGTGCTGCGATTGCGGTATCTTTAGTGAACGCACCGTGCCGCAGTTGCAGTATCTTTAGTGAACGCACCGTGCCGCGGTTGCGGTTTCTCTTTAGTGAACGCACCGTGCCGCGGTTGCGGTTTCTCTTTAGTGAACGCAGCGTGCCGCGGTTGCGGTATCTTTAGTGAATGCACCGTGCCGCGGTTGCGGTTTCTCTTTAGTGAACGCACTGTGCCGCAGTTGCAGTATCTTTAGCGAACGCACCGTGCCGCGGTTGCGGTTTCTCTTTAGCGAACGCACCGTGCCGCGGTTGCGGTTTCTCTTTAGCGAACGCACCGTGCCGCGGTTGCGGTAGTTGCTCTTGATGTTGGCGATGTCGGTGCGCAGGCGCTCCAGCTGCTCGTGGCTTAGCTCCTGGAAGCCCTCCTGCAGGGAGGCCATGAAGACGGGCGTGTGGGAGCAGCCCGGGTCACGCAGAGACGCCCCTGTCAGGTCATGGGTCATGGAGTTGGGGCCTGAGAGGCACTGGGAGTTCTACGGAGAAGAAGGGGAAAGGGATCACCCTGCCATAAGCTGTTAACAGCATTAACTCATTGCTTGGAATGAAGACAAACATGTAAATTCAACCTATTCATATACACACCCACCTGGAACATGAAGCTTTGTTATAAAAATGTCTTAAGAAAATCTTAAGGAACTCATGATGTGGGTTACATACAGCAGAACTGGATTTGTACAGCACTCCTGTGTCAAAAAATCTGAAGCACTTTCCAGAAATGCAAGCCTTATGTACCCAAGTAAACAGTGGAAATGTTCAAGATACAAGCCTGAGAGAGTCAGGTGTTCTACCAGGATATCAGGGTTCCAAGCCTACTCTTTACAAAGAGTGACAGGAGTCAGGATCTTCTTATTTTTCTTAACACCTCAACAGATGGATGGATTAAACTCAAGTTATGACTGAGATTTGCCTTCGCTTGGATGTTGCATGAATACACTGGGTACTCTGAAAGCATAACACATACACTTGTATTCTGAAAGGCCTCCTCACCAGCTCTGAGGGGGAGGCGTTCCCCAGCTCAGACTCATAGGAGCTCCCGAAATACAGACGCCAGATGTTGGGGCGTGGGTCTTCTGGGGGCAGCTCTCCCGGGTCCAGCAGGACGGTGCTGTGGTCCGGCCCACCCTCGCCCTCGCCGGCTGAGTCGTCTGACCCACTGCTGTGGTTCAGGAAGATCATGGACGAGAGGCTGACATCGCTGTCCGAGCCGGAGCCCAGGTCCTGGAGGGGGGGACAGGAGGGAGGGGGTGGGGTTTGCTCTGGACAGTACCAACTTCACATAAAATATCAAAATGGGGGCCAAAATCAGGGATCACTCTTAACCTTGGCCCCCCGGTGGGAGAACGAGCTACTCATCAACTCTGAATGTGTCATTTTGTTGACTTAAAAACACAAGACTGCTGTTTAATACACTACTTACCTATTACCAAGTTTAGGGACTTTTACTTAAAACCTTATGCAGGGGCTGGTGGCTGTACTGCACTGGCATCTTCTAACACTGTCAGTCACCACAGACACAGATGCACACCAAATAAATATTAAACATAAATTACATTAGAAGCAGGTCCAACAGGTGGTGTAATGCTGTAATCCCAAATGCCTATGTGAAAGGCATACAAGATTAGGACAGCAGGATAGCATCAAAACTTTGACTGTGAATTAATTTCTCTCTGAGCTATAAATGTAACCTCTGAACACCAGTCTACACAGGTGCGTGATCATGTCTGCTGAGGTGTCCCTTGACTTGCTTGCTTCCTCGCTGGTGAAGTTACAATAGGTGGTGCAGTGTTGCATGAGCTGCCACAGGGGGCGCTGTGAAGCACTCACATGCAGCAGGCCTGCCCCTAGGCTGCTGTGAATGGCCTCCAGCTGGGCGTTATAAAGCAGGGCCTTCAGGTCTGCCCCGGTGAAGGAGTCCGTGGCGCTGGCGATCTGCTCCAAGTCCACATCCCCAGCCAGCGAGACCGAGTGCGTCAGGGCCTTGAGGATCTCCAGACGCGCCTCCTGAGGGGTAGGGGAGGGGGGCACCCATTGGTCCCACAAGCCTCACTGCACAAGCCTGCCCCTGGGCCCCAACATGCACTCAATTCTACCTTATAGGAGCCAATATACTGCTGTGTCATACCCTGCTGAAATGTGTAGGGAAATATTCTGCAGAGAAATATAAAACCACAACAGTGCTTTCTGCAAAGTACTATGTCTCCTGGATCTCTAGCCAAATCACATTCTGCAACAACAATTCAGATACTTTCATCAATGTGCTTATATTATTTAGACTTATGTCAGAATATAATTTATATGGCTGATATGACGCTGTAATCATACAATGATCATGAACATTGTCATCCACAGGAAGTTAATGTCCCAAACACCTGGGACGGCTGTACCTGGTCAGGCGGAGGACAGTACAGGGACACGTCCAGTCTACCGGGTCTCAGCAGGGCGGGGTCGATGAGGTCAGGACGGCTGGTGGCTGCCAGTACATACACACCTGAGAACCAAAGACAGAGGCCCGGCCTCTATAAGGTTTCAGTGCAGGAATGTTTGCTGGAGCAAAGCCAATGTCAGGAATAAACACATGCTGCAGTAACTAAATCTGAATAAGAATGCCAGACATTTAAGCTTTTGCTGGAAACAGCCATCTGCAAAATATACCACTCATAGTAATAACTGATTTTTCAGCAAGACCAACAATGACCAGGAGCCTACAGCAGTGGAGCACATTGGCTTTGTTCTGCCAGCATTAGGTGGCTTTGGTTGGCCAGGGTCCGCTCACCGCTGTGGCACCCTCTAGTTGGTTCACCACCCTCTGGCTGGTGAAATGCATGCTAGTCACCAGGATGACATCAGTAGAGATGTACCTACTCTCCAATTAGCAGTCCCACCACTGTGGTGCACTGTGGGACTTGTAGTGTGAAAAATAACCACTGGCTACACGTACATGTATGAGAGGATTTTATTCCTCTTGATTAAGTGTGCAGAGGGTGTTTCATAGAGGCAAACTCAGTGTAATACAACTGTCAAAACTGGCATTGGTTGTAAAAATGGGTAAAATATTATAATAAATGACATATTTAAAAAGCTATGATTTCTTTGACTGCATCGGAAAGCACAGGGCAGCTGGCAGCTGGCAGCTTCCCAGAGACCTTACCCTGCAGACCCTCCACCCCATCCAGCTGGGTGAGGAGCTGGTTGACCACCCTGTCCGTGACGCCGGTGCTGTCATGGCCCCGGCGTGGGGCGAGCGAGTCGAACTCATCGAAAAACAGGATGCAGGGCCTGGCCGACTGCGCCCTGGAGGGGAGGGAAAGCACATGGGCGTCAAGTGCTGGGTCAGAGGTCACCGTGCCACTAAGAGCTTGAATACAGAGCAGCGAAGGTAATGCCAGACCTCTGAAAGACGTCTCGGACGGCCTGCTCACTCGCCCCAATATACTTGCTCAGGAGCTCCGGACCCTGGAAACACATGGCCACAGTAAACCTTTACTGATACCCTCCCTGTGGGCCAGTCAAGCTGTTTGCTCAATTGCAGCTACTCAGCTCTGCCCCTAAAGAGCCACAATTCAACATGCTAAATTTTGGTTAAAGAAAGACCACACTTGTGGAATCAGATGGCAAACAGCTGTGCATGAAGGAAAGTCTTAATGCGATGTTGCCTGCGGAAATCAGGACTTGAGCAGCAAGGTGCTATTTCACCGCCAACAATGACACTCTGCTGCTGTATCAGTACTGTCATGTGAGATACCCTCTGCACTGTACTGAGTGCTAACGGAGATGCTGTTGGACAGAGAGACGCCTGTGGGCACCTTGATGCTGATGAAGTTCATGCCGCTCTCGCGCGCCACGGCTCCAGCCAGCAGGGTCTTCCCTGTCCCGGGGGCCCCGTACAGCAACACCCCCGAGCGGTGACGGATGGGTAGTTTGGCGAACAGGGCGGGGTACTGCGACACACCAGGACAGAGTGAACATTACTGTCCCTTTCCCAGGAATATCCCTTGTGTTCAGGAGCATGTGGAAGTTTGTTATTGAAATTTATATTGTCATGAGACACAGGAAGAGTCAAGACAAGTGATGACAATGAGAGGCACAAAAAGGCAGCTGGCCCAACAGTCCAGCCCTCCACTGCATTTCAACACCATTCCTAAAAAGTCACGCACAAAACATCTCTGGTATCATTACCCTTGCTGCACTGCCCATTTCCTCAATACAGCAGGAGGGGTTTTTACATGCAGTTTTAGATCTGACCTCTAACCTTAATTACACTGTACATGTGTGATAAAAACCCTATGGTTCTGTGTGGTAAAGACCAACTCATTGTGGGGGATGCCGCAGTGCCGCAAACTGGTCAGCAGGGGGCAGAGCCTGCTTGCAGCAGAGCAAGGAGCTCCCGTACCTTGGCAGGCAGCAGGATGGTGTCCATCAGCACCTGTCGGGCCTCATGAAGCCCGCCCACCTTCTCCAGACCCGCCCCGCTGGGCGTGTGAAGCTGGGCATGCCACAGGGAGGGCGGAGTAAAGCCCTTCAGGGCATTTTGGAAGTCACATGTGGACAAACACACTTCTAAATGGGGGACAGATTAAAAAAAAACCCTTTTAGGAAATGAACACCAGCAGTGCGTTCAGGTAAGACAAGACAGTAATCAATCCAATAAATAAGACCAATCCAGTACTGCCCTTCCTGTGACACTTTAAACCTTAGAAACCCATTAGAGGTGATGAAGAAGATCTCTGCTGGGGACAGTTAGGACAATGAGATAATCGCTTTCAAACTTCAGAGTTCAGGTGAACTGAATTCAACATGATGCACGTTACATACATCTGAGGGCAACCCTAGATTAACACTAGCATAAACAGCAGGCCCACTTATGTAACATGCATACAATGTTTACTCTAGGTTTCTGCACACCTGTACTTTTGTAAATCAACATCAATGATTTGAAATGAACAGCGCGTACATTTCTGGAATAAGAACAGGAGGCCAGCTAAAAATGCTCAAATGTATTCTCACTAAAACATGATTGGCTGATGGCCCAAATGGACAAGAGGTGGTTGACAAGATTAACTAGATGAGGATGACAATCACGAAGTACTGCATTTACGCATTTCCTTTTGCAACTTTACCTACCACGACCTACATTACCTAGTCTAGAGGAGACTAGGAGATTGGTGAGACTGCTGGCTGATTTTCCTCATGAATTAATTCATACTTATGCAGTCAAAGCGCAGGGAACGTTCTGTTCTGGTGTTACATCAGTAGCTGGCTGATGGACAGGTCTATTTAAGAGGTGTCATGAGGTACATATGCAGTAGTGATAGCTGGAGTCACCATCTATGAGGTCTGAGGTGCTACTTTTAAGCACTGCCAGCACGGACTCTTCGGTAACGCCTCTGTCAGTATGAGGACCCTGTGAGGTCTCTTGCTCTGGTACCTGGTGGGGCACTGCCCCTGTTGTGCAGGGCATTGGCGTGGATGGCCCTCTCCACCAGCACAGTGAAGTCTCTGGGCAGGTACCCCTCTGTCTCCCGGGCCAGGTTCTCCAGCTGCAGTCCATCCAGGGTGTCCGCGGAGATGACTCGCTTGCTCCGAATCACAGCCTTCAGGATCTCCCCTCTCTGCACCTGAAATGCAATGTCTCCTCCCTCATCTCCCCTCTCTTTGAAAAGCCACCCCCCTGCAAACCAAACGGTACTGACAAAGTATTTTCATTCATAGCGAATACAGACAGATGCAGCCTACCATCACAGGGCTATGAGTGTTTGTATGAAAATCAAAGCATTAGACTTCACTGCACCCATCATACAATATGAAACAAGACAACCAATGTCCCAGGTCAGTACCTTCTATTGTGACTATAAGACGGTTATTAAAATAAGTTAGGTCAAACCAGAATTTCTATGTACCTATTATCAAGGTGTGACACTTTTCCTAGAGTGCCAGGGTCCTGCAGATTTACTAGCCCTCTTTGATTGGTTAAATACTAAAAATCCTAAGGATGTGCCCACCTGCAGCTGTTTAGCCAACCGAACCAGTCAAGTAAGTAATGGTTTGAACAGAACTCAAGAGTGGCGCTTCTGACTCTCTGGGCCACAGCCTCCCACAGTCTAGCCTGTGCGTGGTCCCCACCTTTACCTGGTCTGGGGCCTGGATGCGGACGAAGCACTGGAAGAAATGGGAGCCCTGCACCTCCCTCAGGGATGGGTGCAAGGAGTGCTCGCTCTGGCTGGTGACCACCAGGGCGACCAGACTACCCTGCACCACAAGGTCATCCACCAGGTCTCTCAGACCTGAGACACAGACACAAAGAAGCAGAGTAAATATTTCCACTTGCCTAACTACAGCGCATTATAGATTTACATTATATGTTATTATTATTAGTGTGTTATTTATCCAAAAAAACCTACTCAGTCTGGCTTACACAGATAAAATACGTAAATAAACTTGCAGAGTTACCATTTTTAGAAACACTGCATTTAAGGAGATATAATGGGACAACAACCAACAGATGTCTTTCCCTTATTAATTAATATGATTTAAATTAAGTGCTCACAAGTCAGTTCTGTCTTCTTTTAAATGCAATGCTCAGGTGACATTAATATGAGACAGGACAGAGTTGCATACTCTGGGCTAACTGCAGGCAGTGGAGTGCTTCCGGGCCATGTTCGTGCTCCGGGGAGACAGCCGCTCCAGTCATGTGATCCAGGTCATCCAAAAAGACCACTGAGGGCTGTCTCCACACCGCCTGTTCAAAAACCTCCTCCAGCCTGTGTCGTATCGTCTCTACCCTCTTCCCTGCAACAGTCCATATAAATCAGGGTGCCGCAATATCTAGTGTCACACATTACAAATGCATTAATCACAAAGTGTCACAACACAACCAGTGCATCATATAACAGCTTTACAAACACAGAAGCACACAAGAAAACAACTTACACTGCATCACACACCAAAACACCTCCCTAACATGACATCACACATAAAAACATAGCTACACATACACTAGATCACATGTGCTACGAAACAACCTCACTCAACACAGTATCACACACCACAACACTGCTTTATAAACACAGCAACATACATCAAAACACAGCTATACAAACAAATCACAAATCAAAATAGTTACACAAGCACACTACCCTGTGTAGCAGCAACAACACCACAAAACACAGGTTTGCAAGCACAGCATAATGCAAACATCACACATCTCTGCTTAGCATCCCCATTATGCGTGACACTACCAGTCTTGATTGCACATATTAAAAATACAACCTTTTCAGTCAAAGACTGCACGCAACACAGTCACACACACAGCACAAGGACAAAACATCGCTGCATCACAAACTGTTACAGTCCCAAAGTCTAAAAGAGGACCACACATCCAAACAAACAATGAAACAAACGTCTCAACAGACCACACGTCCTTGTACATACCTCTCAATTTCTTGCACTCGATTACCTCCACGTGAACATCCAAGTCATGCACGGCTCTTCTGCACAGGGCTTTGGAGAGAGCCGTCTTCCCACTGCCCTGCAATGTAAATAGTCCCTTACCGTTAGCCTGCTAGCCAGTGCTGCAAACACTGACCTGTGACGACTCAAGCTTTAATGAGTATCCCTTTCTTGCAATTGGCCCTTTTGATGGTTTCAGTCTCCCCAAAGGTTCCATAGCGTTCTACAGCATTTCGTAATCAGACTGTTACGATCATTTGGTGTTGCTGAGAGGTAAGGGAAGGCCAGCTTGGCGATGTGCTTGGTCTGCTCTGGCGCTAATGAACACCTGCCATTTTACCTTGGGCCCTGTGATGAGCAGAGCTCCGTTCCTGAGCCCAGGGGTCATGCCTGCCAGCTCCTGGGACAGGGGCCCTCCCATCAGGCAGTAGGAGATGTGCTCAAAGGCCGTTCTGCTGATGTCCTCCACTCCTCTGGACATGGGGCAAAGGTCAACATCATGACAACACATACAGATACAATGGGCTGTACAAGAGAAAACTACTGGCTTAATCCCACCCTCAGTCTCCTACGCCTAACTCCCTGGGTGAATTCACTGAAGATACAATATTGCTTTTGAGAAATCCCTGGCTGGATACACTGATGATATAATATTGCTTTTGAGTCTTGCATTAATAATATAAAACCTTACCCCAGACAATCGAGTGAAGGAAAACTGAGATAACCATTGTCGTCATCAGCTTTCATGGGAACAGTCAATGGCTCCCAGACAATCTGGAAATGAAGACAGCTCCATCAATAACAATGTGCCAGACACATGGAGGGTGAGGAGTGATCTCTGATGATACAGACGAATGGTTGAAATAAGTAAGAATTAACGAAAGTGCCATAAAGTTACGCAAACAAGCACACCAAAGCACTAGAAAGCAAAGTGAAAAGGTATGGCTACCTGTATGTCTGTTTTCTGTATTAAACTTGTGGTCAACAGGAACACATCATCAGACTTTGTGTTCTCAGACTCTGGCTTCAGCACAGTCAAGGCAAACTCCAGATTTTCTGGAAGAAAGTAACGCTGATTAATGAGACCCTCCACACACACATTTTCCAATTAGGAATTGTATTACTCTGACATTACCAAAAAAATAAACATTTTCAATTGCAGTATCTGCATAAGTAATTTATGATGAATAAAACTTGGAAAAAAAATCTTTACGATGCTCTCGTTTGGCAACACCTGTAATTCGCATCAGCCAGAAGTCTGTTTTTTGTGTGATTTACTGGTATTAGTCCCTACTTATAAGCCCTGGATACAGGCTCTGTTGCTACACTGCAAGCAGTATGCAGCTTATTCAACACAAAAAACTTGGTTCTGAAAATTTTATGGTCCGGAAATGGTCAGGTCTCAAGGGTGCTGGACCAGTATAACTGCACTCAAAAGACACGAGCCTACCTTCACAGACTGGCAAAAGGATGAAGCTGGAACGCCCCGTTAGCCTGTGCAGGGCTTCATTACTTTGGGAATGCAGCCAGTCAAAGAAGGAAGACTGAAGGTCCAGCTCCTTCTCACTCTGGGACTGAAGAAAGTGAACAAATACAATACAGTTGGCAGCAGTTAACCAGAGGAAACTCCATTTAAGTGACGTAAACTTTAACTATCAAGTCACTTAAAGTGACTTTGTCAAAAGCAGGTGCCATTTTAAAATGGAAAGCTTCTTCTCAGATATCCTTTAAAATCAATGTCCCTAGACAATGCAGCCTGTTATTCTTGTTTGCCTTCCTATGTGAGTAAAAGGTGTGCTGAGAGTGTTGGAAAAGTAATTCTGATTAAATGAATGATTTAGACTCACTAGGGGTTGCAATGGTTGCAGCTGGACCACAGAAGCCAATTTAGGGGTCGATTTTAACGGCTGGATTCTCACAGCAGAGCGTAAATCAATATTTAGCCACCCCCTCATGACTTCTGGAATCTGTAATACAAACAAAGAAAATTCACACATTAAGTGAAGTTCTCTGACATCACTGAGGTGACTGCTGTCTGATGAAGGGTAAAAGAACTAAATGGTATGAATGGTGACGCATTTCGAGTGTGTGGATGTGCTCACCCAGACCCTCCCGCTGTAGAGCTGTCCCCTTCGGCCGCCGTTCTGGGCCTCCAGGACCTCCTCCACACAGTGACAGACCACCCGGACCACGACTGCCGGCTCCTCCCTGTCCGCGTCGGAGATGGGCCCTGCATTGTCAGCGGGTGTGCCCCCCCCGGCTTTCTTCTTCTCCGAGGCCCGCTTGGCTCTCTCTCTCAGCTCCCTGGCCGAGCACAACCGGGAGAGTTGTCCGTACGTCACCGCGGCCCCGCCCGCGTCCCCCTCCCCCTCGCTGCGGCTCCAGGGCAGGACGTGCACGGCCCCGTGGGTGGCACCCCGCAGACCAGTGAGGGGGGGAGGAGCCCCACACACCCTGAGGATGGAGTCCCCAAGGATTCTGGGTATAGAGGGAACAGACGGGACCTCTGGCCTGGGATTGAAACTCCCAGGGAACATGTACCTGAGCAGGCTTTTAAGATCGGTGACTCCACCCCATGTGCCTGGCAGCCCCGACTGGTTCATCGGGGACTCCAAGGTGTCGCTCCCCAGGGACGACCTGGAGGGTGGGATTTCAAAGTTCTGCTGCCTTTGCAGATGTGGACTCTGGTTCACATCTGCGGGAGACGCAGACCCAGCACTGACGGGGTTCCCTTCACCTTGCCGTACTTTGGGGGAGACCACAAGCTCAGTGAACTGCTCCAGTCGACCATAAGGGACGGCCGGTGAAAGGGAGGCTGTGGTAGAAAAGGATTAAATGAGCCACAGTGTCATTCTCTCATGGCACTATGTTTAATCAGAAATCTCTCACGCCCTAGTGTGCAACTGTGCATTTAGGCAGTAGCCTGTATTTGTGAATGAACGCGGTTGCTGTACTCACATGCTCATTGTTTCTGCACTGCATTTTGCATTGTATTTGCATCTAATGATCTGTAATTCAACATAGTAAAGGGCACCTGCCACATGAATAATACAGATAATAAAATATTGCTTACCTATTTTGACATAAATGACAGTGCGCTGATCCACCCACACGGGAAACACTCCGGCAGGGAACACGACCCGGATCTGATCCAGGAGCTGCTGCTCCAGGGCGGAGCTGTGAAGCTCCTGAAGACACAACAAAACTGATTCCAGCACCTGCCTACTGTGGTCAACCACCTTTCCCCTTTGACCTTGGTTATGAAACGTCCCCCTAAACAAAGATTACCTTTTACCTATTCACTAAGGCCCACTCCCACCCCGCATACAGACATTCACCCACACACAGACACACATCCCAGCCAGCTGAATTGAAAAGGAAAAGGGTTTCTTCATCAGCAGGGAGAAGGACTAACCAGTATCTCCCAGTCATCTGATGACAATGGCTCCACAAACACCTGCTGGACAGACAGGACCTGGTGACATGGTCTCAGAAAGCCCTGAAAGACCATGGTAGGCAGACTTTACTTTTCAATATATCTCAAAACATTGTGTCAGTAATGAAAAAGGTAGCAAGCACATGCCTGAAGTTACACACAAAACACAGTACACATTTCGACTGAAACAGGCCTTCCTCATTGGCCTAGAGTGTTTCTCAATCCTACTCCTGGAGCCCCCCTGTCCTGCATATCTTCTATCTATCCTTGCTCCAAACACACCTGACTGAAATTAGTAAACATGCTCTTGATTAAATCAGGTGTGTTCAGCTAATCAAAAGTGCCACTGAGTTCAGTCAGGTAGGTAGAGCAGAGGGGCCCCAGGAGCAGGATTGAGAATCAGTGGCCTACTGTAGACTCCTTGAACCTGACTTAAGAGAGAGTTGTTTTAGACCAGCGTTTCCCAAATCTCTCCTGGAAGACCCCTTGTCCTGCATGTTTTAGATCTCTCCCTGCTCCAACACAGCCGATTTAAATGATCAGTTTGTTATTAAGCAGTTTCAGGAGTTCATAAGTTGATCATTTGAATCAGCTGTGTTGGAGCAGGGAGAGATCTAAAACACGCAGGACAAGGGGTCTTCCAGGAGAGGTTTGGGAAAAGCTGTTTTAGACAATAATTATAGCTTGGAGTCTCATATCAGTCTTCACCAAGAAACAAATAAATGTGATATGAACTACCACACAACTGCTTGTTGCTCTGTGAATCAACATTCCTTTTCATCTTCATGCTACGCTGTTGCAACTGTCTCCTCTCTAACCTCCATAGTCCTGTCAGAGAATGAATACAACAGCTTAAGCAGCCAAAATCCACTGTGGCATTCCACTCTCTTAACCAGAGAGCTACAAGTTCAGATACTGCATAGACCGTGGGCATTATTTTATTTGTCAATACTTCATATGCTAAGACAAAGACTATTGGTATAAACTATGAAGCTACCTGCTCTCCATCTTTGATGCCCAGCTTGTCCCCCAGTTGCCTGTTCACTTCGACCGTATTTTGCTCTTGATGTGTGGTTTGCCGACATCTTGTCCAGCTGAGGTACACGGGGGCACACACGCCCCATGACAGCTCCAGAACCTGATTCTGTTTGCAAAGTTAAAGATTTTACTCAGGGAGCACAATTAATCTGTCGTTACCGTTATGCATAAATCTTTAACAGGACACTTTAATTCAGCTACGTGAACAAACAACTGGTTTATCCATCTAGGTAATCATTAGCTATCTAGCAAACTAGTTAAATTAAAACAAGCAGATCTATTCCCCTAACAAGACAGCAACATACTACAGCTAGCGACCTCTTTAGTGTTTGGCAAATCTGATTATTACAGCTTTGTTTTAAACAAGCTAACCAACTGGTTAGCCAGTTTGTGAGCTAGCTCACCAATTCAAGCACTAGCTTGCATGCCGTTGATAGGTGACACTGGCAGCGTGGTGCAGCTAACACTTACGTGAAAGACACCACAGCAAAACTGAAAACGTAACATGTCAGCTATCATAACGTACCTCATGAAGAGAGAGCTGAGAGATTAGGTTTGAGGAAAGGTGAAGGAAACTGTTTTTATAGTTGTTGAAGACAACCGTAACAGGCTGAATCCCATGGCTTCCCAACATTGTCGGCTAGCTGTATACTCAGCACGGCATCAGTATCTGGATGACGCCCACAACGCATGTCTCTCACCGATCGCGTTAGCCAAGCATCGGTTTTATTACTTCACATGTCGTTAATTGTTGGGGTTCGCACTCTGTTGAATAAGCTGACCCTGGATCCGCTATGAGGGGCAGAGAAACGCAGCACGGTGCTGATGTGTTCCTGGTCGTGTAAAGACAAAATAATACGATCACAGTCTCATCGATCGAGATTTGACGTGAGGTAACTTGCTAGGCTACTTATAATACCATCGACCACTGACGTCGTCACATATAAGAAATGCAGCTGGAATTAAAAACTATAGCTCACTTGAAAATAAACTATACAAGTTGAATTTGTTTATATATTTGGCTGCATACTTTTCACATTTCAAGCTACACTGAAACCCACTGGCGCTGTCTGGTCATTTGATGGAGCATTGAATACAATAAAACGTGTGGATCGATGGAACCTCCTTCCTGGCAAGCTAACTCGATTACTTTGGCCTGATTATTGTACCATTTCCCACACAAAGATGGCTGCTTCCGAAGGGAGTTCAAGCTGGAGCACCCCAGAAGTTCACAAACACCACGAGCAACAAACAGTTTGTCACACAAGACCCAAATACAGAGAGGGGAGAAGACCGAAGGCAGTTAAGGTTTGTGCTGATTATATTATTGCATTCATAACACTACCATTTGTGTAAGACACACCATACTGTAAGGCTAGTTAGGTAGACTAGCTAAAGTGCGTGGTGTTCGTAGAAAAAAAACTCTTTTGATCTACAGGTAGTTGAATGATCTCGTTAATGTGGTCTCACCTTAGGTATACACCATCAACCTGGAATCTCGTTTCTTGTTGGTGCAAGGAGTTCCAGCAATAGGCGTGATGACGGAACTTGTCCAGCTCTTCGCTCTCTATGGGGCGATTGAGGAGTACCGAGTGCTGGACGAGTACCCCGCGGAGCAGTTTACCGAAGTATATTTGCTCAAATTCCAAAAGCTTCAGAGCGCAAAGTGAGTGCGGCAGCAACTGTCTGCTATGAGACATCTCAGACATAGCGATCTAGCTAACTACCTCACACACCTCTTTAATATTGTGTGGTGAAATCATGCCAATATCCGAAACATTGCAGTTGCAATGTAAGTCTGTCGTTAATATTATCCAGTGACCTGGTATAAAGCGGTAACGCAGATCATTTTGTTTTAAATATCCGTTATGACAGAGTGGCCAAACGAAATCTGGACGAGAGGAGTTTCTTTGGTGGCTTGCTTCATGTATGCTATGCTCCCGAGTATGAATCGGTGGAAGACACCAGGCAGAAAATACAAGACAGGAGACGATTTGTTACTAGGGCACTGCAAAATAAAGGTAAACTACCAAGCTGTTTTTGCTTTTAAAGGATTTTTTATGCTCCGTTTCCACCTGTGAATTGGTGTTTCACCTAATTATCATTGTATAAAATTGCATTTAATACGTTGCTGTCATTTTGGCTCTATGAGAACAGTGTTGCCCATGAGACACAAAAACTTACTTTTTTCCTATTCACAGCTAAAGAATGTGACCACATTGTTGAAAAAAGCAAAATGGTTCCCACATCAGAAGTGGCAGTGAGTGAAGAAAAGGAATCCAGGGACATTGCTGAGGAGCCAGAGAATTTGACCACTGACTATCTTTTTGGATACCCTTTACTGCCCCCTCCTCCACAAGAGGAGCTTTATCAGCCCTCATCCTTTCCTGAATCAACATCAGCAGCGTCTTGGGGACACCAAGGCAAAATTCAACCTGCAGAGGACAGAATGGGGTCTACCTACCATTCAGCTGATAACTGTAATCCACCAACACCCACTGAACCTCAACAGACACCCTTTTGTGGAAACACGCCAATGGTTACCAGACAGAGAAAGGACAGTCGTCACACCGCCAGGTTTGTACCAAGGACGACACACTTACAAAACAGGAAGCGAAAAGTGGAGGAGGCCAGTCAGGACTCGCTGTTGGGCATTGAGGACAAAAGTGAAACTCTGATTGGACCGAAACTGCCAGAACAACCGAAGATAGATATGGAAGACGAGTCTTTGAATATTACAGCTAATTTAATCAGAAGCACAATGACTAAGGTTAGTAGTGTGTTACTCACTCTTTCAGTTAAAACGTACACTTTGTCTTTATTATGAAGAGATCAAATCTAATGTTTTCCTTCCTCCATGACTGAATACATATTTTGTATATTCTGTGTCTCAAGGTACATACTACAGAGTGTGATTTGGCTAAGCGCCTTTTAAAGAATTCAAGTTGAAACATGGGAATATTCAATGTGAATAATCTCATTTATTTGTCATGTCATGTTAGATTTCAGCAGTTCCAGAGCACAAGCCAGCAGTGCAGAAAACCACCAAACCCAAGCCACGAAGGAGGATTTAACAGGCACTCCACGTCGTTAGAGGAAGAACATCCCATAATACTGGAAACCAACATATCAGGGGTCTAAATTACAGACGCCTTGCTGTAAAAGGGGTTGAACCAAATGGGGTACATCACCTTTATGTAAAGGTGGTCTCATTGTATGAAATTTCAACAAAAACCATTTCTTTCCCAGAATATTGCTTGGTGAAAACTAGACTTCGGATGTGGTGAAATTAAGCATCAAGAGGGTCCTGGAATGCTTGCTGTTCAAATGCCAGTATGCTCTGCAATAGAATAGGGAAGATAACATGTCTCATTCGTGCACTTTACGAGGTCAATTGAAACAGCTTCATAAAGCTGATGAAATCTCCGTTGGATATATTTACCTTTGCATCAGGAAGGCAAGTCCCAAAAGCTTCAAGTAGAAGGTTTTCATCCCTTACTGCCTTCTCAAAGTCTGTGTAAGACAGTCGTCCATCATGGTCATGATCCTGTAAGAAGCAACAAAACATTTTTGTATTTTTGTACAGTATTTATGTTAAACAAATAAATCTACAAATTCTAAATATTTTTTTGCATCTTTTAAACCTTGGAAACATTGTCCGAATATGGTCTATCACATTTATATATCACCATTTTCTTCAGAGCGATCTCCACTAAGTCTTTGATCCCTTCGTCTGGGTCTTCCTCTGTTGGCTGCCTGATGAGGCTGTTTTTCAGCATGTGGAACATCTCTTCCCGAGAGATATGTCCATCCCCATTCAAGTCATAAACGTCAAAGCAGTCTGTGTTTTTACAGAGAAGATTTAGTGAACACAGTGTAAACAGGCAGATAGTCAGTGAATAGGTATAATAACATCTAGGGCTGTATCTTACACTTAATTTTTTCATCTAATGTCCCACGCAGAAACACTGACAAACCCTCTATCCACTCCTTCACACTGACGTAGCTGTCGTTGTCCTTGTCGAATGCATGGAAGACTAAATAGAACATTTTGTGAGGGATTCTCATGCCACACTGAATGGATTCCTATAGTGCAATGAATTGAGTTTTTCTTTGAAGATGCAGTGCTAGAGTGAAATGCAAGGACCTTTGTATTACGGAGGAAATGTGTTAGCAAGGATTGAAGCAAGACATTCTGCAAAACTGCAATCAATGGTAACGGCATTATGGGTTCCACTTTGAGAGGTGTTTACGCTGCATTTGAATTATCAAGATGTCAACTTCACAGGCAATCCTTTAACATGCAATTGACGTGAGTGGATCTGAGAGCATACCTCTGTCCATGATCATATCGTCTGTCATACCAAACGTCTTATGCAGTATGTTCCTGAACTTTCCACGGTCCAGGCCATTCCCTGCTCGCCGATCAGTCTGATCTCCCAGGAGGCCATTGTACAGTCGTATCAGACGCTCAATCTCTGTTTTATTAACTGTGGCCAAGGAGAGTGTGGTTCATGTTTGAATATTTACAAAATGATTGGGAATTGTAAATCAATACAGTAACCTATAGGCCACCCTAAAAATGCATTGGATAATTGTTTTATGCTGGCAACGGTGCCTGAGATGGCATCCACTGAAGACTGTATATCATAATAGTTGGAGAATGCTTAAATTGGGCAATACATTGAACAATCAGATGACATAAAGGTATAAAAAAGTAGACTCATACGACGTTTCAATCGAAATCATAATTTCACAGCCTCTACTATGTGCTGCAAGCGGAATGGTCGCCCCACATATAAGCGAATGTTCACTGACAACTATTTCATTGATATATCAACAGTATACGATAAGGTGGAGACCGTGACTCTGTTGGCCCAATTTAAAAAATGGAAAACAACTCAAGGTCAGGTCAAGCATCATCAAAACCGATTCTGAAGTAAATAGTACAAGCATTAAGAAATAGGCACTACTTGAAATGAAATTTAATTGATGAAACATCCGTCGTACTTCCCCCTTTAATAGACTTGAATTTACGTGAAAATGTGCGATTCACAAGCATTTTCAAATGAGAACGGTTTACATGGCAGACCACGGTGCTTTGTCGCATCTTTCCTGGCACATATCCCACAACACAGCCTGAAATTGTATTTAAGTGCCCTGCTTTAGGCGATGCACAAGTTCTTTAAAATGAATGTATGATGTGGATACCGAAAACAGCATAAATTTACTTGTAGCCAGTTGTCTATCTCTCAAAACATCTCTCAACACAGTCTACGAGTTTTGGACAAAACAACAGACTGATGACTGCTGGTTGCTCGACCAAAATTATCTTAAATGCCTATTTTTCGACCCTCCCCAAAAAATACTACTCAGCGTGTTACAACTAGCCAGCTTGCTAACTTCTTTCGAAATATTTAAGGTCGGTCAAATGGCAAAATGTGGCCAGTCAATGAGTAAAATCGGCTTTAACTAGTAACTAGCAAATAGTTTTGCGAAAGTTTTTGTTCAACAGCGAGCACTTACAGTGTTTGATATGCCTTGAAAAAACCTCTGCAAGATTTTGAATAATTTTTCTATTCATCGCCGACATTTCCGACATTTTTGCTGTTTTTAGTCGGCTTTTCCTCTGATACAAGGTAACAGAGCAACCTCTGACGCGCAATGTTTGTCACCCCGTTGCTGTGGAAACTCTAATCAGGGTGCAAGGCCAAAAGCGCGAAGTGCGAAGTGCTGAAGGCATCAGTCTCTTTTCAGGTAGTCTTTATTTGTGGTGACTGGGCATAGCTAACAATGGTTAAATGACCTGCACACTTGATCCATGGAGAGTGCTGGATAGGATTACTTGCAACAATAATAAATGTACACAGATTCCCGCAAAACCATTTCAAATTTATTGTCCTGCAATATGCCAACATTGAACCAACCAACAACAATTTTATATTAAAGCAAGCAAAATGATGCATTAGGAAATTATAGTATTTTCATGAACTTCATTGATTGCTTGGAGCTACTGTCTCCTAATTTTGTGCAATTTTGACGTGATATACGAAGCATTAATTTTATTGAATTTTAAGAGGAGCCGAGAGTAAAATGTCTTCAGGTGGAGTAACAGAAAGGAAGTTGTTGCCGTGTGTCAGTTTCTGTGGGCCGTCTCTTTAAGGCCTGAAGGGATGTATGCGTATCCTTTTGTGCACTTTTTTGAGGTAGCATCACACTTGTACCCATATTCACAGCAATGCACTCCATCTAGGCAACACTGGCCCTGTGGAAGAGAGAGATACCTTAATACCAATAAAATGGCTACAGACCTTCCTAGCTGTTCACAGAACTTTGAATTACTCCCACAGCACTGTATGTAAACACTCCAGATTGCATTATGCATTATGCCCCCTCCCACTCCTCCAACACACACAGACACAGTTAAGAAGCACAGAGACATTAGTTCACAGGGTTACCAGTGGATATGGGCAGCATCCCCACCCGCCGGTCGGGGACCTGCAGCAGCTCTTGCCGGCGGGGCAGTAGAAGTCTTGGTCGCAGATGATAACCGCATCCTGGGAGCCGACGCTGAGGGCTTGGTGCAGCTCGGCCAGGGGGTGCTGGCTGCTGTCACTCACGCACGTCTTGTCCGCGCCACAGCGGAACCCTTCAGGACAACAGCCAGACCTGCTCCCGCAGCACTCGTCCTACAGCACAAACGCATCGCTTAACCCCAGGAAGCAACCGAACCCATCCCACCTTTGCTAAAAAGACCTTACATTGCAGTACTTTACATTTATTCTTTTAGCAGGTGCTGTTATGCAAAACGACTCACAAAAGTGCAGAGACAATACCAAATCACCAAGATTGCAACCAATAGCAGGAGTCATTACATAACATGCTTCCCCATAAAACACCTGTTCTATCAGCTCGGGTTCATTCTGAGACACTTCTGTGGCCCTGATCTTCATGGCGGCTGGCTTGGCAGCAAAGGGGAAACTCAGCCCATTCACCAGACATCTCGTGTAGGTAAGGTCACAGTGGTAACCAAAGGGACAGCAGTGGTAACCATCCAGACAGCAGTAACCCTTTGAAGCAAGAAAAACAGCAAGAATGGAATTCCTCATTTTGAAGGATTAAAATAGTTTTTAATGAGCAATGCCTTCTTCATTCTCCTGCAGTCATATGCTGGTCTTCCACCTGTTGCTCTAAACATTGTTCATTCCACTGCCCTGCTGTATGTCTGTGTAGATAAAAATCTGTTGTGCTACATGTTACAACTGTACCTCAGTTTTCTTTTGTGTTATTGGGTGAAAATGACAAAAGAGACTATTTGACCAGTCACACTTAACCCCACCAATTCCTGTCCACTCACATGGGAATACGCGCAGCAGAACCACACCCCTGCGGGGTGTCTGCAGCATGTTGTCCCCTCGGGACAGGTGTGGAAGTCGTCGCAGTGCACCGCGCTGCTTTGGGACACCACGTTCGGGAGGGCGGGCACCCCCTCGGCCTCCACGCTGCCGGAGAGGTCAGTACTCGGTTCTTCAGCCGCGGTCTTCCTCAGCATGGGCACACCCCCTCTCCCCCCTGACCTCTCGCACATGTTGGTCTGCATGTTGCATTGGAAGCCCTGAGGGCAGCAGTGCGACTTGTCGGGGCAGCAGACAGCCTGGAAATGCAGGCACACACACAACCGATGGTGTCACAGGTGCCAGGATTTAGGAGACTGTTACTTTCAAAACCAGGTTTTAGGTGAACCCTGAAATTTTGACCAACCTGCTGACTGCATGGTAGACATCCTTTGCATAGGTGTAAGTAAACTACCATTTTTGCCATAATGTGTAGATCAGTTATTTTAATTCAATCTCATATCACATTATAATCTTATTAAGATGTATTTAACGGTCATGGCATTAAAATGTGAAACAGAAGACAGACAAAAAGATGAGGATAGTTTCCAGGTCTGTGGATTATATGTGATGCAGATGAAATCTTAAAAAATGGCAGGAACAGGTTTACCTTGTTCTGTACATGTAATTATTAGACTCACAGTGCTGACTTGTCTTATCACAAGCCATTATGGTGATCAGAGAGAACACTAGAGAAGTTCTTGATCAAAAGTCCCGAGGGCTGACATCACCATGGGCGGAGTCACATATGCATATGCGACCCATTGGCCAGTGCTGGTGTGATTGACATCCCAGTGACTCACGTTTGGAACTGGGCAGCACTGGTATCCGGTTTCCCCCTCACAGCAGGTAGATAAGTGAGGGCACACCTTTCCATCAGGGCAGATCTGTGAGCTGCTGGCAAATCCTGCCATCAGCAGCACTAACATAACAGCACACGGCATCTGGGGAGAGGAATCAGGATGGAAATGCCAAGGAAAACAGAAGCATTTTAGGCCAATTTTAAGAAGTTTTAGGCCTTTTAATTGACCAACTGAAGAATATTATTGTCAGCATCACATTTTATTTATAGCAGTGCTTGCTTTTACACAATATCTAGACAGTATTTAATCCAAGGCCCTTCACTTCATGATAGTAGTTTACCTCACAGATATTGTATGTATATCTAAGAGTTTGAAAATTTCTGGAAAAATCGGTGAAAAAATCAGTCAGTAAGTACATTAAAGTGAACTTTAGGGATAGTGTTTGGATAAATGTACTCCATGACTGTGGTCCTTATAAACTACTATGTATCATACAGAACAGTGTGAGACACACCATAGCTCATTAGTTAGCCCTGAAGTCACTAAGAACCAAATAGCACATACACAATACAGCTAACCTGTAAAAGTTTTCCCTTGTCTCCTTTTTTGGCAGTTTATTTTATTGTACTTTGAAAACAGTGTAAGGAAATGTGAACATGAAGGGAAAGTAAGAGTAACAGGCCACACCCATGGAGAAGATGCGCTTAAAGCTGGCCAACATCCAGGCTGCTGATCATATGCCTAGGTAATCACCATGGTCCAAACACAGACTCTTACAGCCTTTGTATGCTGACAGACTGTTTCCCCATTAAGAACCTTTTAAACTGATTATTTGTTACATATTATGTCAATGCTGCCTTTAATATAATAGGTCATGTAAGGAGGGGAAATGACAAGTGACACAAAGATGGAAGCAAAGCATTCTGATGACAGTAATAAGGAAGTGGACAGATAGCATTCTGTCTGCCAGGCTCTCCCTGCCTCCCTGTACAATAGACCATCAGTGTTGCAGATTAAGTGCAAAGACACTGTTAGAGTGTGCACATGTCAAAGTTGCCACTCATGCTCTCTTCATAACTTACAGTGTAATCTGACAGCAACCCCCACTTACAGAAGTCTGAAAAAACTGATTTGGACTGTCAATGAGTTGCTGCATAGGGTCTGTATAACATGTCTTTACTATCTGGTTCATAAAACTATCGAATGTGTGTGGATAAACATAATAAAAAGGAACATGACTGAACAAGTCTGTTTTACAATGAGTTAATGTTTGACTAAAATGGCTTCAAGACTCATCAGACCCACAGATCATACTACAATCACATTCACTACTGGATTTCATTCATGTTTTTATGAGACAAAAAAATACACAAATTCTATCAACATTTTAACCAAATGCAACATACTGGTCTTTTCCTGACAGCAGGCTCTATTTTTCATAAGGGTTAAACAAATCTGGGTTCACTGTACAGTTAATATATAGTGAAACTGCAGGAAGTACCATACCACTTGTGTACAAAAGTGGAAGTATCACTTTTGTACACAAGCTCTAATGTCACATCAGCGCACAAGCATCGTGACACACTTCAGCAAACCTTTCAAAGCTACCCTTAAGCTTTACAGAGGGTAGCTACAGCCACATAACAGCGTGTGCAGTTAAAGCATTTCAGTGCCTCTCATTTCAGTTCGGCAGTTCTAGAATGCCAAACTCTGTCATACTTTAAACTGTGAGTTTTTCTCACCTTGCTCCTGTAGTCAGGCTCTGGCTTCTCTAAGACGGTGACACTGTCACTGCAGTTTCCTATGCAGCGTTTTATAAAGGGCTCCTCACATTCACTTCCTTCATGAAGTGCAATTGGGTCGGAAGAAAACAAATGAGTCTTCAGAAAAAAGGAAGCAACACTCACATGCTTTTTTTTATGTAGGAGTATGATTTGCTGTGCTAATCTGTGCTCACCATTCTTGCCTGATAACAAACCACTAAAATATTTTGCAATTTGGACATTACCAGAATAGAGCAAGCTGACACTTGCAATGTGAAGTTTGATAGTTTTGTAGCATTGTAGGCAATATTCTCTTGATTTAACCCAAAGCTTGTTTTTAATGGAGCTTGATGGTCATAACCAGTCCATATTGAATTCATTGCTAACATTTTGGTTGGATATATAAATATAAGGTGCTACATCAAAGTCTACTAAATCCAACTGCCTTTTAGTGTTAGAGAAAAATGAAGGTCTGGTCTTCTTTAAAAATCCGCTTGGATTACTGACATGTATTACATAACCCATACAATTGACTAATAGCTTGTCTAGAGGTGGCATTACCTCAGTCAGTAGACTGGGATCCACTTAACAAAACTTCACTATTTTTCACTTCACATTTTTTTGGGAGTGTTTGAATGGACTGTTTTCATGGATATTTGCCCTTCTACATTTACAGTAACTGTCTCAAATCAGGGAAAGGAAAAGGAGAAGGAAGGAAAAGCCAACCACTCAAATAATGATCACCAAGAGTGAAGTTAATTTAGCCAGTAAGCAAAGTAAATGAAAATGGTTAATTAACCCCCCCCCCCTTCTCCTTTCTGATACGTCTTTGACTACTAATTTGAAGAACTTAAAAAAGGAACTTATTGAATGCATGATGAGATAGCAGAAAAATGTGTACTCTAGCCATATAGTGCCTTTAAAGGTCAGGGCTCTGTGCAAGAGTGGTGGTACGAGCTCCCTGTCTTGCTACAGACAGCTCCTTCACCCCATTCCTTCAGACGGGGCCTGAAGACGCACCTCTTCAGACTCTACCTGGACTGACCCAGCACACAATTGCTGCTCCCCCCACCCCCCCCAATCAGTGCTGTCGTAAATTGCTGTGCTTTTTAAATTGTTTCTTGTTGCTGCATTTACCCTGATGCTCATTGCGCCGTTTGAAGTTGTTGAAGTTTGTCATTTGAAGGTGTATCGTATTAGTTGCCCTATAGGCTGTAATTGTACAAATCTGATAGTACTGTGTCCTCAAACAGACCTTGCTCTCAGATGAGAACTCTCATATTGTGGAACTGTACACATCCTGTCCCCGTACTGTCGCTAGACTTGCTGTATGCACTTTTGTAAGTCGCTTTGGATAAAAGCGTCTGCTAAATAAATAAATGTAAATGTAAATGTATTAAAAACCGAAGCAGTGTGTTTCACTGTTTCCCCAATTCCATGCAGTACACACACACCAAACTTCAACACAGTTTGGGAAGTGCTACAATAAACTTTTATTGAATGTGAAATGTAAGAATTATCCATCATTGTATGTATAGAATAATTTTCTATCTAAAAGGAACAAACGTATCCCTGCTACGAAAACCAATCAAGTTTTGTAATTCCAGCTTCAATATGAGGCTGGTTAACAGTCCTATGATCAGGTCACATGCATAATACAGACACAAGCGTACTGAAGTCACAAAATGACCTTACCCTAGCAACTCAACAGTAAAATTACAAGTCAAAAGTGGGAGAAAATGGTTTTAATTTTAGACTTAACAACAGCAAAAAGGCCATGATGTCAAAGATGAGGAGTTCAGACAGAACTAAGGCCATCATTAACAATCTTTGACAAGCAGTGGTAGTAAATCTTTTCCTGCTACAGTATGACCCACTCCTGGTCTTTTGGTCACCACAGAAACACAGTGTTGTTATCCTGTAAAATCAACATTTAATTACTCAGACAAGCCACTCTTGACAGTCGCATGGTAACATTGACCTTTATTTGAATTGAAAATTCTCCTCTAAAAAAAAAAACAAAAAAAACAGTTCAAATATGTGAAAGACAAAATTTCCCCATGGTAAAACCTCAATGAGCAGGGAATAAGCCTCCCAGTGGCCTGGAGAGGTCTTCTGTCATGCAGGTGTTGTTCTGTTGTTTTTGGTAGTTTTGGTAAGTGTCCTCCTAATAATGAAGACTCCCGTTTCCCGCCATTTGCGCTGATGGGTGTTACTCTAACTCCGAGCCGGAGCCGGAGGCCTTCTTCTTCTTCCTGCCATGTTTCTTGTGCTTCTTTTTCCTCTTCTTCTTTGATTTGTCCTGGAAGAATTTCAGACAGACAGGCCTCAGCTTTTCATATTTCTGACATTACTAATGATTTTCCAAATGACCTTTAAATTACACCTGAGGCCCTGCCTCTTGGTGGCGTATTTTGAATTGAAGCACAATGCTCCTCTCCTGGACCCTGACCAATGCAACCTATCGAAGTGCAACATCGACTGTTAATATGGTTTATGAGAAAATGTACAGGTGTATTGAATAAAACTGTTTTTTTTTCTATTACAGTTTGAACCCTGCCCTGACAAGAAACTGGTGTGCTACTTAATACCGTAAGCCTCACTCCACCTGGCCATGATCCCTTCAGACACCTCTGTAATGTGCCATTCCATCTCCCCCCCATACCTGCAAACCCCAACATTCCCCTGAGGGGCAGACCCAGGGACTCATGCACTGTGTGACCGAGGGGCTCTGGCATTTAAGCTCATGCATCACGTTCCAATAGTGTATATAATGGATTATAATGGGTCTCCGCATTTTTCAGTATGAGTATCTGCTAAATGTTAAAAGCCCTGTTTGTATAATCAGTGGACTTGTGGTCACAGATATTTCATTGGTTGAGGAATTTCATGCTGTCTCTTTAGATGGGGCCTCCCCATGGTAGTTTGTGCCATAAATCAGGATGCTTCTGTGATTCATCAGCCATCAGACCCAAATACACAAATACACACCTCCCCGGCCTAGCCCATGCATACATTCACACATACACACCCACACTGCAACCAACTGTGCAATGGAATGGAACTGACATTGCATCAACGTTGCACATTCTACACTGCACTGATGTCCTTTTTTACACATTTAATGTATATATCCTTTATTTATTTATTTTTCCTTACACTCTCCGACCTTTTTTATATATTTTCTTTCTTAAATTCTTGTGTTTTACTCCTAACGGCACTCATAAGTGGAAGGCAAAGGAAGAATTTCATTGTACAGGGAAATTGTTTCTTTACTGTGCATATGACAATAAACTTTGAACTTTGATTCTGTCCTTCCTTTATTTGCTTATGGAAGCCTGAAGAAGCTTCTCTGTCTCTGACAATGACAGGGGAAATACACAATAGGGAACCCCAAACGTGTCACCAATGAGGCTCAATGTGGACTGAGAAGGCGGCCTGTGTGTTTTGTCTGTCCAGAACATGCAGGTGCAATCTTTCTCCTGTAGAACAGGAGGTACAAAATTTGAGCTTGTGTAGGACTGAGGAGAATATACCTATGTAATTAAAAGGAGACTGGTTGATGCAATAAGGGCAGGATTTAGATATGGCATTATTTTCACTGCAGTTTACTAACTTACTGTTATCTTCTCCTTCTCCTCACTGCTCCTTTTCTTCTTCTTTGACTCCATCTAATAAGGAATTATAAAGTTATAGCGATATCCCTTGTTTCTTCAGTTCTGAACCACTGATACACATGGAGTCACATTTACATATTTCTCCATTCATTTGAGACTTAAACCAGCGCTTACAAAAGAACAGACAGGGTCGAAGTAATGCATTGATAAAAAGTAGTGGAGAAGAGCCAAAAAAACACTGATCGGCATGAGTTCATTAATGGCACTCACATCCTCATCCGGTTCTGTGTCGCCCGAGGATTCTGAGGACGAGCCTTTGTGAGTGCGCTCAGCCTTCTTCTTCTTCCGACTGCCCTTGTCATCCTGCCAGACAGAAGCATTTCCACGATGAGTACACCCAAGCACAACACGTTTAAACTGCCACCACGGACATCCGCACACGCATGGGAATGGACATGACCTTTTCTTTCTCTACGTCTTCCCTGAGTTTCTTCTTTTTCTTTTTGGATGACTCCTAGAAGAGTAAAGCAAACAAAATAAATAAATAAATATAAGTTGACCGACCTTTGGTGATACACCCTACAAATCCAGCCTTGTAAGTATATATGATACAAAACGTCAGCAGTTATCTGGGACAGGGCTATTACTTTAATAGCCCTTCTTAGCATAAATAGCTATCCCGAACAATTTGTACAGCTTACAATTTTACTTCACCCTCTTTGTATGCCTGCTTAACTCAGCAGCGCCCTCACCTGGCAGCTGAGCATTACAGAGCATTACCCTGCCTCTTAGCCACACTACCCTTCCACCCCTAATGGTAGAGACCAACATAACCACTACAGCGGGTACCTCGCCATCAGACTCGGATTCTGAGAGGGAGTCATCCGATGCTTTCCGCACGGAAGAGCGCTTCCTCTTTCGCTTCTTCTTAACGCTCTTCTTTTCATCCTAATAAAAAAAAAGACCATGATGCATTGCAAAAAAGTGACAAGCTATTCCACGCTTATATAAAACTGCCTTACAGAACCGGCAGTGTACAAAATAACATGGAGGACAAACAAAACCTTTTAACATTCTTATCACAAATGAGATTTGAAAAAAAAACAACATGAGTTGACAAATGAATCACTACTCTACTCTGCAAACTGAAAACTGACACCAAAAAGACTTTAAGAACATAAATTAAAAAAACAAACAAAACAAAAAACAACCCTGGTAACCCTGGTACAGACTTCAGCGGGATTTTGTGCTTTGCATGAATCTGGGTCAAAGAGATGAAGGTACTTGCCTCATCATCGGACTCTGAGGAGCTGCTAGAAGAATCAGAACTTGATGAAGAGGAGGAAGACGAAGAATGCTTGACCAAACACAACAGAAGCAGGGCTTATTAGATTTTCAGTCATTTAAACATCCTCAAGAAATACTTAAATGTAAACTGCTTGATTAAATGATTAAAAAAAAACAACAAACTTGAGAAGAAGAAAGATTAATTAATAAAGATTAGTAGTAAGAACAATTAATAGCAGCTTAACAAACGTGATTACAGTACTGTAGCTACAGATTTATGTTTAAACATATAAGCAACAAAAACATTTTATGCAATGTATTGCGAGTGGTCACTTACATTTACATTTATTTATTTAGCAGACGCTTTTATCCAAAGCGACTTACAAATGTGCATACAGCAAGTATAGTGACAGTACGGGGACAGGATGTGTACGGTTCCACAATGAGACAGTTCTCAGCTGAGGTAAGCACTGCAGGACATTGTAGCACTGTAAGATAGTGCTTAACATTGGAAAACTTTTCTCACCCTGCTGGACTTCTTCTTGTCTTTCCGCTTTTTCTAAAGACAGGACAAGAGAGGTGGGTCAGTGACTGTAGCCTGCATGGGGAATTGCAGCTGCAGTATAAATGCTTCCTCATCATCAACTTTGGTGAGACTCAGGCGACTCACTTCTTTCTTTTCTTTCTCCTTCTCTTTCTCTTTTTTGCTGTCGCCCCCACCGAGTAGCTTCTCTCTGTTCTTCTCCAACTCCTTCTTCCATTTCTACAGAAAGGGATCCAAATTTGAGAATTTCCACTCCAACAGAGAGAGCACAAACTGGTGCGTCTTACATGCCTGTTCATTTCATAACAACCCATCCAATACCCGCTTCTTTCTGCTCAGACACTTTTATACTTGGAGCAATGGTTATATGTGATATATAGTCTGAAAACAACAAGTTACACTGTTCCTCAGGCACTGTATGAGGATGGCCTGGTTTCGCCCCTTCTGCTAAATGATGCAATTATGATACTGATACCACAACTGCTGACTACAAAAACCATGCACAGTAATGGCTTCCTCAGAGGTTGGGTAGTGGTAGGAGTGCAGTGGTTTATGACTAAATCCATCATACCTCGTTCATTTTCTCCTCAAACTCGGCCAAAGCCCTGGAGCCCTTCTTCTTCTTCTCCAGTTGCTGCTTCACTTCCTCCCTGAGAGGAGAGAAAAGGCTCAGAACTTACGCAATCTCAAAACCATTAAAAACGATCACAAGTATTACTATTCCTAGCTTTTCCTGCAAGATATCAAAATGGCACAAGTACAAAAGAGAACATTTTTTTTTGCCTTTTTTAGGACCTGCTGGAAGACTAGGTGGAAAAAACAAAGTATGTTAAGCACCATAACACCCAAAAGCTAAGTGAGAGCATTTCAGATTGCAGTACAGATTCCCCATTGTCATATACATTTTACATTCACAGCTGTGACATTTAACACTCTTAGTGACACACAAAATGTGTAATAAAGTGGCATGGAAATTTGTACAAACACGTCACTACCAATCACTTTCAAATATGCACCAATGTCAAATACTACATACTATACAGAGCTAGATACTACACACCACACTGTTAAGAGCTGAATCTTGGCCCTGCCCCTGACTGGCTTTGATTTGTAAAGATGACAAAAACAAAAATAGCACAACATTAAAATGACACTTAGAGCACCAACTGTGATGCGAGAACACTCTCAAAGCTGCCTGCAGGTTTCAGAAGGGATCTGATGGTGGCATTGGGCCATAGTTGTCCTCAGCGCAAACACAGGGGCGTGGGTTCAAACCCCAGCATACACATATGATTGGTAATGTAAACTGCTACATAAACCTAAAAGTGAAGTCAGACAATATCGTTCAAGAAACTATATCAATAGGTATGGAGCAAGCCAATTAACACGCCAGTGCGTGTCCCTGGACATGCAGTTAGTGTGCGAGAGGCCCACTCACCATGTGGGCCTAGGTCTGCTCAGATAATCCTGTATAGATGGCCCTGAAGAAGGCGCCGGTCCTCGAGCACGGGCAGCAGCTATTGGGTTCAAGTAAGCCTGTAATGCAAACACACAGAAATACCACTACAGATCTCACCAGACATACCTCTTCAACGCAGCTGGCTACCCAGCTAGCTGATTGTAGTGCGTGCTGCAGTAGCTAGGCAATGATAATACCGTTCCTGCGATCAGTCGCCAGTTAGCTAAGGTACTAGCACACGATTGCCTGTTTCAAAACAGATATGTAGACTAACCCATAGTATAACCAGATAACTAGCTAGATGGGATTATTCTGCTAGTTGCCCGGTAGAAAAGTTTGATCGTCACTAGCTAGACTACTTAGCTTGCTAACTAGCTTAGCTAGCTGTAGTTCACTGCCTACTTATACGACTCGAACACTACTCTGCTACTAAACAAATAACCAAGCTGCAATGACTAAATACCTAACTAGCTTAATCTAATTTACAAACCTAGCCATCATAGCTATTTCGGGCTTCACGGACCGAGTATACAAATATTAGGCTGGTTAGCTAATGTTAGCTGGCTAGCTAGCATGCAGGTTAGCCATTCCGCTCTCAAGCTTTTTTGGCATTCTCATAAAATGACTTACTTTAGCTAGTATGGTAACTGACTGAACTAACCAGCACTGTCATTGCCAAATATAAAGTACTATGTTTACACGTAATTACGTTACATTACGGACACTGCAAGCTAGCTTTACGATAAAAATGCTAGCTAGCATGCCGCTTGGCGCGGTGTTTTTGAAAGCAGGCCCAACATTAGCGCTCCCGATGCGGCACAAAGTAACCCATCCATCATAAAATAAATTTCAGAACCTGACCAGTCATATCGTACGGAGTGCTAGTTTTTCTACACAAATAAAAACTTACCACTCTGTTGTCTCGCTTCCCCATTTTGTCGATTTCACCCTGAATTCATATGTTTGAACTAGCTTAGCTAGGTATTGACTTTGTTTACATACCACCCCCAGCGGCAGGACTCTTCTTACTAAGCGGCGCAGCAGACTGGCTGGCTGCATTACTGACTAATGGAAGCGCGTCTGCCATCTAGCGGACGAGCCACAGTATACACCGTACAACATTCTCCAGACACGATGGAAATAAAAAAAAAAATAAAAATGAATTATGTTTAAACGTAGTTAAACGTGTATCAGGTTACGGCATGTTCGGAAATAATATATTTTCATATTTTCCTTTTGATACCATCTCCTCCCTGGATGGAGTGTGTGTGTATAAAACAAAATTTATTCATGTTAGCCTATTATTATTTACTTTAAAGTTTATCATGAATGACTGTACACACCAAAATTGTGCTGACGTTTTCAACTCATTTGTCATGTTTAAAATAACCCCTCGCCATATTACATACATATATTATAAACAATGATAAATGATTTTCCTATATTACAATTTTATGTGAAATATATTTGTTCCACCTGGTATACATTTAATAAGCATTAGTTTATTCTATGGATAAATCGAACACTTGAGAAAAAATGATAAATGAACAACACCACACTACAGAGACAAAACGGATGTTTTTTTACACACTGAAATATTTATTTTACAAAAATAAAAATGTCAGACAGTTGGAGCTACAACACACAAGCATAACACTCAAGCAGCTTTCATGGGTAGCACTTACAACCTCTTTTGTCTCCGATTAGCTATATCTTTAGAAGGACAGAGCCAGAGCACGATACAGAATTAGCAGCAAACTGTTTACAGAAACACTACAATATAAAAAACACGCCCCTCTCCCTCCCACAAATAACAAAAAGCAATATCAGCAAAGTTGCCGTATTCAATGATAAATTCTACATGGTCATTCAACATTCGTTTCAAAAATCAATCATTTGGTTCGAGGCAACAAATTGCGCAAATGCGTTCTTACCAGCATTTTTTTTGCGCACAACAAAACAAAAACGAACAAACAGACAAAAACCTAAATGTGATGGCAACCAAAGAACTGTATCAGTTTCAAGGTTGTGATGTATAAATAGACTTAAAAGGTTCACAATTATCTGCTGATATCTACCGATAAAACGCTATTCCATCTACAGCATTAGGCCTAAGTTAGCCTTAAATTGGTTGACATTTAGACACACGTCCTTAAATTAACGGCACTATCTAAACCAGCACACGGTTTACACAATACCGTAAGTGTACAGTACTACATCTACAGGGTGATTATTACTGGAAGTACTCATCATATTAAGAATATCAAGGCAATTACTGTCATGATTGTTCTCTGAACATTGTGACTGGGAAGCTATAAAAATGCTATATTATGTCTGATATACATCACAATTGTAAAAATAGGATTTCTATCTAGTATTCCTAAGTAGAAACAAACTCACACAAAGTACTATTTAATAAATGTACTTCCGTACTTTTGCTTGCTTTGATACCAACTGTACATTTCTAAGTCACTTGTCATTTACTTGAAACAATAACAAACATCATTATAAGATTTTAAAAAGCATCAGTGAAATCTATGTAAGCGTATCTTCAGCTATAAGTTTATAGCAAAGTATTCCATACTGAATTTAACTAAAAAGTAACCATTGACAGCATTTAAAAATACTGCTAACTAGGCACAAGGCATGATAAGATGCGCTATTTAAAAAAAAAACATTTCCACCATTTCAGAGATTTAAAACAATGCACGACACTTTTAAAAGCAGGATCACAATGATAAATGTGTTCCCACAGCACCGATTTCGATGTTTTCTCTGCCCCGCAAGAAAAAAAAAATAACACTTATTGTCATTCACGTGTTTCAAGCACAATGCGAATGCAAAACAATATGACAAATGCTGTCGATTACTGTGTACATTTATTCTGCAGAAGTAAATGAAATAAAATACCATGAACGAGCGTTTTTTCCAGTGAGAATGAAATTCTGATCACACACACTTAAGATTCCCATAGTACATTAGCATATGTGAGAACCAAAAACCAAAGATAATTGCGTGACGATAAATGTTGTTACAGCACAAAGGTGGCTGGGAAAGTCCCATGTGCTAAATAGCTCTGATTCACTCTTTTGGAAATGGTGACTGTCCATGTGGGTCACTTAGTCCATGATCGGGACACAGACCCCAGAAGCTCTGCTGCGTTACTGTTAATCACTTTCCAAGTTGTTCAAAAAGTGAATCTAGCTTTCACATAATGTAAGTGAAGTGCTTTAACATGATGCCAATATCAACCAGAACACACCATCAACCCCTAAGTGACTGCAACGGCCTCTCTGCCACTTAGATGTGATTGCTGAAATGCCTAAACCTTTCTGAATGAGCAGTTTCTCACTTTTTATGTTAAGCTGGTGCAGCGTTTAGGAAAACTGGCATGGACCATTTTCAGATAAGAGGTTCCACAGCTGTGTAATGAATGGTTCAAGACACATAACGGCACTGTATGCGGGCTGGAAAGTTTTGGGATTCGATTCAAGTTTTAATAGAGGGTACAGCAAGTTGATGCTAGCACCACATCTGTGCCACTTTGCCCTGTTGGAGAAAGACTCCTTCTTTGTTTTCACAGTGAGCCCATCACAGAAACAAGGCCACAGGAAGAACAGTACAACTCATCATCGGAGGTTTTAGCACCCATCCGATTTTTGAAGGATATTCAACAAAATTTATTTCAAAATAAATAAAGAACCAGTTTCTAGCGGGGTATGGAGTGCTAAAAAATGCATTTTTTTGTCCACAAACCATTACTTTTCAAGTTAAGGCTTATTCTTGGAACAGTGACATCATCGACAGTATCACGAAAATCACTGCACAGCACTTTTGAGAATGAAAAATAATTCACGTTTGCTGACATCAGATGGCTAATATCTCATTTGTAAGAAAAGCAGGTGATACTAATAAAACAAAGAGAAGTCATCCTCAAGTCAATAAATAACTCAGATACAACAGTAAATAAGAGAATCATTGAAATAACTCTAGGAAGGAGACTGATGCTGGTATCACGGGAGATTTCTTTGCGAATAAACGCTAAATTCAAAAAACCAAAGTGCCAATATCCTATAAATGGAATGGGGATGTCAATCATAATACAAAAACAAAACAAAACTGCAATGTAAGCACAAGGCCAGGATTCAGTCTAACTGCACTGCAAATCATCCTTACGTTTGAGAGAGTGTTACTTTTGCTCACAAAACGCCACAAGTTTCATGGTCTCCAAATTTAACAAAGCGTTTTCCTTAGCAGAATAATGTGGTGCCTGATTGTTGTTCTAAATGCACAGACAATGCGCACTGCAGTTAGACTGAATCTGGAGACAACATCAGTGTGCTACAGCCTGTTAAGGAATACGGTTGTAATAAAATAAATGCTTTGTTTCAAGCTTAAAAAATCATAACAACATGAGGTGCTGAGAAAACAAAAGAAGCAGTACACATTTTATTTGAGTGATAGAAAATCTGACATAAAAATGAATTGTTATTGTTTTGTGCTGCTTTTGACATCAGTCAGAAGAACTAGAACAACAAAACAATAGTATGTTCCCTAGATAAATAATACCATACAGAAGTAAGGTTAAGAATGTGTCCAGAAACAGACATGTTAACCACTGCAGCGGCATATGGTGACGTTTGTACTATTTCTCTATAATACCACAGTGAGTATGCTTTGACTGAAGTGGACAAGTGATTGACATAGGCCAATATCCACAGAATGGCCCCTTAACCGGAATATATCTTATAAGCTTTAAAAGAATGACATTCCATCTTACTGCTCAACTCTGGTCCTGGAGGGCCACACCATTAACATAAAGCTAATTACCACCTTGAACAAAATAATTTAGATTCCCCGCTCACAGATTGTGAAAGTTCAGTTAGTTATTTAAAGAGAACTGGAGAGCCCCCGGGTTATAGATCTTCAGGACCAGAGTTGAGTAACCCTGTTCTACCACTTAACATCATCAATTCATACTAATGATAAATATGAAAGTGTTCATAAAGTCAAACGCTTGCTCCTCCTCTATGTTCAATAAATAGTAGTTGAACACTTAAATAAGCTTTTTTTTACTTTTTACCTTTTAATACTGTATTCAGCAGAAATTGAATCATTGACAGAGTTTGCTGTGACCATGTCACACTTATAGGGCAAACCAAAAAATGAGAAAAAAGTGTCCAGGGCTGTGATGTTGCAGCCTAAACATATCTCGTGGTCAAGAGGACCGAGTTCATAAGATCCGATCAGAGGCAAAAAAAAGCCCCCAGAAGACAACCCAGGTTTCTATGTATCCATGTTCTGTTGTGAGACACCTGTCCCCTGCTATCTGACAGGACAAGAAAGGGAATGGTACCACCTGATATGTAAATCAGCCATGCAAATTTGGCCTGAGCTTTGTGTGGGCTGAGGCACCCACTGGTCACTTAAAACCTACCAGAACTTAAAAACGTACAGTAATTACTTCAAGTGTTACTTGAGTTACTAAGAAGCATGCTGAGGGAAAAAAAACACCCAATCTCTGCTCAGCACCGAGATGGCAGGATGCTACTGTGAGCTTAGGCAAGTACATTAATATAAAGTATTAAACTGTTGTTGCATCTGCAGCAGTAATATTACAAATCCCGGAGAGCAGAAACTGAATAGCTAAATGAAACATTTGCATATGTTACTCAAGTTAAAGAAAACTGAGCTGAGCATTCTTTGAGCGTCCAAAGAGTTGCTTGAGTAGGCAGAATCTCACTATTATTAAAAGAGAGTACATTATTCATTAAATATGGATTGTGCATTATTATGGAATACATTAAGCTGTTCAAGTGCCCTGATACTGAGCTGATACTTTAATCCTTTCTTCCTTTCTTACTCACGAGCTAAATATCTGTAAATAAAAAAACCTACACCACTTTGCACCTATTTGGCATTTGTGTATAGTTTGTTTAGCTGAAATAGTAAAGTTATTAAACATGGTAGCCACTGTATCCATAAATATCACATGCATGTATGTTGTTGCTAAGAGTTCACATCCTAACAACAAGGAACCTGAAACCTGTTATTGAGCATACTTCACTAAAATGAATGTGCAAATAGTGTCAGAATGACTCTTCTGTTATGGTCTGTCTTCTAGTAGCTAAACTGATCCTGAGTTGAACAATACGGAACCGGTTCTATTTGCGTGAACTTTAGTTGCATCCCTATAGCGACTCCCCCGCCCTCACCCTCTCTGTTTCGCGAAACCCTTTGTGAATCCCTTTTCTCTGTTAACTTGTGCCCCACTCATCCTCATCCACATTGAAATCTTACGTTTAGTATTCCCTGCTCTTGTCTTTGGATTGTGCTCACTGCCTGCGACAAAAGCGGCCACTCGAGGACTTAGCCGCCAAGGGCCTCCGCCACACTTCTGGCTAGCTTGAGTTACTGTTGCTCGTCCCCTGTGACACAAGCAAAGTCCTTGCCAGCTGCACGCCGTCACCGCCAGCTGCTACAACCTTCTGTCTATCTCCACCTGCTTCTGATCTCGAATGGCTCGCTCTTCACCGAAACATCCATTCAGATCAAACACTGGCATGCTAGTGCTCACGACTGCTGTGAAATATAACCACCGTTTATGCTTTAAAAATTTAATTTAGTGTAATTTTTGTATAAAATTGAATTGTTGGTAGAAGGTAGAACTGGACCACGACAAACGCTACTGAGAATTGGATGCATTTCTAATGTGAAACAGCTGTACATTTGTAATTTGCAAAAAGGACAGTTCACAGGCTTTTACAAATATTTGTTAGACCACACTATTCATAGCTTCTATGTTTTAACTGTACACTCTGATTTTTGTAGAGCCAGCATGTTGACGTACTGTAATCCTATGTTCTGAAATCCAGTCCATGGATGTGCAGATTGCTTAATATTGACAAACCTATGAACAAAACAACACCTCCACTGACCTTTCAGCCCATACATATGCCCTCCCACCAATCTCAACAATTCACTTACTTGAGCTAACACTACCAGAATTAAACCCGTTCCCTTCATAGTTCACATGTACGGCATGCTAATCACCACCATTACAAATCACCTACTGCCACACAAATTCACCCAGAGCCCTACCTACATGTCGCTTTGTGAAACCTTTTTGTCAACTTTTTTAAAATTCTTCATCCTCTTGTTACAAAAAGTCCACTAATGTAACTGGCTGATGATGTTTTTGGCAGTTAAGTGGGTGTTCCCACAGAGATGTGGCAGTACTTGGCCTCGTACAATTCTATCAGATGAATTTAGACAAAACTACAAACATCAGACAATATAATCTGCAAAACAAAAGTTACAATTATTATGTTATGTAAATGTATATGTATAGTTTAATTTTATTTCATTCACTCCAAGATCTAAACCCAGTGTATTGAAAACCTTTCCGAAGCACAGTTGCAAAGCTGTGTGCTGGAAACGTACGATGACAGCTTGATAATGCTGCGCAGGACTGCCCATAGATGTAACTTAAGGACATTCTGAGCCTCTGATTGCCTTGAAATGGGTGAGTCCTGCATCTGAAATGACGAGAGGAAGACATCCAGAAGGCGGGCTATCGGAGGGGGGGAGGAAGCAATTTTGGGCCTGGAGTGACACTCGCCTGCCACCAGGTGGCAGTGGCGACCAGTTTGACCATTCTCCTTGGCGCCTTGCTCTAGGAGGCGAGGTTTGGGCCCCCCCCGCATGGAAGGCGTGCCCGCAAACAGACGTGAGTTTGAAAGGTGAGGGAGTATGGGAAACCACCGCGCTCGTGCGCTCGTTGGGGTGAAGATCCGTTGAACAGGTGTGTGTGTGTGTGTGTGTGTGTGTGTGTGTGTGTGTGTGTAATATGTTGGGGCTGTTGAAGCAGCTGGACAGGTGAAGTCCTTACAGAGGTACAGAGAGGGATCTGGCAGTGAGAGGTGTGACTGTGTATTTATGTGTGTGTGTTTGTGCGTGTGTGTCCATGTGTGTGCAGGCGCAGGTGTGTGTAAGATCTCTGAAGCAGCTGGAAAGGTAAAATCCCTAAAGATGAGGACCTGGCAGTGAGAGAGGTGTGTGTGTGTGTGTGTGCTTGTGTGCGCATGTGTTGCTGGGCGCAGAGCATCTCCCTCAGAAAGGCAGCAGGTAAGCAGCGGTCTGGTTCTCCAGGGATTTCCCAGGTGGGACTTGTAAGCCGTGGCCATCTTTGCGTCTTTGCATTGTTTCCGCAAAAAAAAAAAAAAAAAAAACAGAAAAAATCTGAGGGCAAAAGACTGGAAAAAAGAATTGCTCTTATCTCTTGAGAAAGGTATCCTCAAAGCAGCATTCATTGTTGTGGAAGACTTCCATCGCACCTCTTTTGCAAATAAAAAAAACAGTGGCCAATCTCCCACCAGTCCAATGAGCCTGGGGCTTCAGCAGGCCGCTCTCTCCTCGATGGAGGACTGGTTACTGGGGAGCTGTTGTTGGTGCACTGCCTTATTGTTACCCTCCAGACTCTGAAAGTATGGATGGCACAGCGCCGCACAAGCAGATATCCTCTTGGCAGGATTGAAAGACAGAAATTGCTGTGGGGAGGAAAAAAAACAGAAAAGGTTAACTACAAACATGTCTCTAGTTACTTGTCATACATCAGGGCTACTCAGCTCTAGGTCTGTGGCCCAACAGGTTTGCCAGTCCTTTTAAAACCACCAATGCTCTCAGCACCAGAGAGAAAAGCTAAACTGGTTTAGCCAAGATGGTGCTCTGTTGAGTCGGGTGGTCAAGCGCCAGGCAGACGCAATCACTCTCAATGAGGGCTGTGAAGCTTTGATATACTGTAGTATTTTCTTTTTACACGACTTGTCACAAGTGTTGTAATGAGCATCAGTGTGCTGTTACAGTAAAGGCAATTAGCTCTTAACCAGGTGGCAGGTTCAAATCCTGCATTAAGGTTGAGCCCTTGAGCAAGACTGAACTGCTCCAATCAATATATTCAAAAAAGAGTAATAAACATGTTACAAATGGATTTGTGAGGATACGTGGAGCGCAAGATGGCCCTGATAAGGTCACCGCTGAAGCGAATACATTGGGTAAAAATGATTATGTCCCCTGTTATTACAGAGTTAGAGGCAGCAAGAGAGGATCGGCCTCGGATGGGGCACAGAGGGGACTCACCAGCAGAAGCGAGGTCCCCAGCTCGTCCATGTCGGGCACCACGTCTCTGATGGGCTGCGGGGGCCTGGGGGCGAAGGCGCTGTGCGGGAGGGCCACCTCCTGGGGCCAGTCGTCCTCGCTGGGGACCCCGACGACACTGCGAATGCGAGACCCTGTCAGCACCACTCTACCGACGGTCACACACCCACACACACCTTCACCACCCCTGCTACGTACATGCCTGACAGAGTTCCTACAAAATGACTGTTGGTAGGCAGCAGAATTCACTGTCTATTGGACTGTCTGGTTTCTGTCAAATCCTGCTAGTTCTATTAGTTCATGCGCACTTCATAATAAATTATGATTACTATTTACCTAAACTTATTTTTGTTACATTACCAGTATAAGTACTACTAGAAGTATTTTTTTACCTAGGATACCATATTATTGTACCACATTAACTTATTAAAATGGCATAATATGAACATTAAAACCTTTAAATACAGTGACATCTCATTTAGCTCTGAGCTCTGCACAAAATTATAACAATTATGAATATTATAAATGTTTTTATCATTTTTCAATTTCCATTCAGAATGTGGATGAAATGCATCTTTTTTTAGAGTGTTATTGAGTAGGAAGTTAGTAATTAGAGAGGAAAATGGTAGTTTACAGAAGTTGGGGATGTGAAATGCAGCACTCACTCGAAAATCTTCCCCAGTTGGTCAACATCAGAATTTCCTCGAAAGAGTGGCCTGAGAATGAAAAGATGGAAAAACGGTCAACGTGATTCAACTGGGTAGGGTGTGCATTAATAAAACAGGGGTGTCCAATGTTATGCAATCACCCATTACTGTAGCATTTGTTAGTGCAAATGCACCTTTTTTTCCTCCAAATGGTGATAATGAGCATCAGCTTTAAACCCACAACTCAATTCTGTATTTCAGAGGGCACCTCTGTTCATTGTTTAAAACAACCAAACAAAAATTTACAAAGTAGCTGTCTCTGAAGCAAAAGCGGTCAGGAACTTAAAACTCTGCTTGAAGCGGAGACAAAATGCATGTAAAAGGAGGATTTTGAGAGGAACAGACAGAGAAACCATGCATAAACTGATGGGAGACCAAATTTTTCCACTTCAGACTGTTCCAAAAAAAAAAAAAACCTTAAAATAAGAGTTTTACAGAACAACAGAGCCACACAAGCTGGTGATCCACTCGAGGGGCATCTATCCGTAACTGTATTTTTAATTGCTGTCTCTGTCGATTGTTTTGGAAAATCCTGTGACTGTTTGCCATGGAGTGACATATGGTTGTGGGGGCAATTAAGCATATATAATAATAATCTTTCTATTGGAAGAGCAAGCACAGCGCTCTGGTGGCAGCATTAAGAGGCTTTATGGAAGCTCACAGGATGGTGCACTCGTACAAAGCACACACAATGGGGCGTCCATCTCACATATGCTTAGAATGGAGTTTAATTGAGGTCACAGTTGTCCCCTCCATATGATATACAGTGTTAAAGCCGCACACATTTAACAGAGAAGTAACAGCTTTAACCAGCTTCCACAGTCCCACATGCAGTGTTTAATATCCTGTTTCATTTTGTCATGGGTGACATTTGCCTGTTTTCTTGCAAAAGATTTGAAGAACCAAATAAGGCATTTTTTAGACAGACAAAATGAAGTTTTTTAGACAGACAAAATGAAGTATTTACAAACTAACACAAAGCCATGCTTCTCACTACTTGTAATATTACCAATATTATTATATTAAAATGACTAATATGACCATGTGACAAACATGTATTTTACTTATATGTCAGCTTAGTTGCACTTCACATCAGAGATCATAATGCAAGAAAAAATAGCGTGGTCAAAAAGGAGGTTCACGTAATAATTTCTGTGCTACTGTAAACTGCTTAGCATTTAGCTGGCAACAGCCTAGTACACACATTATGATTCTTGAAAATCGCAAGTGAGCATACCACAAGTGAACCTGACATGGCAACACAGGTGTTTGAAGTCAGGCGACTGGACAATGTGTTTGTTGTTGTTTGTTGGTGTTATTGAGTGTTTATTTTTCAATTGGCTGTTGGCGGTCCCTTGCTGCTCATAGAAACCCAGTGGCAAATGGGATTTGGCAAAAACAAGAGCTCTCAGCTCATAACGCAACTGCAAAACCAGTTACTATCGCGTGTAGAACCTGGCACATGACACCATCCAAGTTACAAACCTGAAACAGGATTTCAGGGCTAAAATCATAGCCTAACATCATATAAAATATCATACAAAATCAATGACAAATAATGACTACCAGAGGCCTCATGCTCTTTATATGATTTCGGCCCTGAGTTAGATCATTTTAGTGCTTTAATGATGTTTGCAAGGATTCCTCTTGAAATCTAAGCTTTTTCTGCAACTGAGCTAACTAAAAGTTTGACGCAAACCTGCTGATGCTCATGAAGGTACAATATATTTAATAATTCTCTAGACCCCTATCATGATAAATATGGAAGTGGGGTAAGCGGAAAGAAATAGCTGCACAGCTTGATAGATTTCATTCAAATGACATGAAATTTGATAAGCAGATGCTCTTATCTATGGCAATGTACGTATCTTACAATGCTTCACGTGTAATCCAGTTATACAGTTGGATTTTTACAGTTATGATCTAGGTTCAGTACTCTGCCCAAAGGTACAACGGCAGTCCACCTGGGAATCCAACAGGCAACCTTTGGGTTTCAGGCCCTGTGCCTTACCACTACACCACACTGCTGCAGAAGCCCACTTCGTGTCCTGCAGTCAGGTCATGTGCTTCATGACTGTGCACTGGGCGGCTCTGCATGGATCTGACCTTGCTGCCCGCTCAACGCAGTATGATTCCCCGCTTTCAAATGCGTGTGCTGCATCAGCCCAACCCCACTGATTCTCCAGCAGTCCATTTCCAATGTGTGTTCCACTCGCTCCCAGTACATTCACTCACAACCCGTGATATATGTACCAGTCCTGAGAGAAGTGAAGGCCCCTTGGCGTGCAATGCAACAAGCCCGATCAATGCTGCTGGTGGTTCAGACAGGTCATCTGTTCTAGCCTGTGTCAGGGATGCCGCCATAAACATTTACCATGTTATGTTTGTAGTCTGCTTTCTGTTTGTGATAAAAAGAGTACACATTCCATGTGCCATATTGGAGGAATTAAAGTGTTTGGTCATTCTATGGAAATGTATAAGAAAAAGGAATCCAGTTTGACATGCTGGAAATGTGGCAGGAGTCCTCCTCAGTGTTGTCTCGTGGGTTAACTTCACCGACCAATACCCATCACCCACACGTGCTGCCATCTTCTTTAATGTCAAAAGCCAACAGCTGCCACTAGGTGTCACATCTGCGGCAAGATACCCAAAAGTGGATGTGACCACCACGAGACTCCTTTTCCAACTGCAGCAGGGTATAGCACTCCTATTTATTAATGTATTCTGCCGCAGTCATTCCCAATGTGGACCTGGCAGCAGTATTCCCATTGTCTCGTGAAAAGGAAACAATAGTTGTTGAAATTCTGCGGTTCCTTGATAATGAAGCGTCAAAGTTAGGGAGCATGCTAACACCACTGTCAATCTTTTTTTTAAAGTCCTCAGATGCTAGCGGGCAGCAGTGTGGCTTAGTGGTTTAGGAAATGACCTTATAACCGAGAGGTTGCAGCTTTGCTTCCCCGCTGTGTGGGGCATTGCTATTGTTACCTGCTATTGTACTCTTTAAAAAGCTTAATTGTGAATGTCATGCAAATAAATGTGAGCTATACTACTTCCCTTGAATGAAGGCTTCTGCCAAACAGCCAAAATAAAATAATAAATTACTAAGTAAGCAGTAATGCAGCACTATTGACAATTGTGATTATTATGATGAATACTTAAAGAGTTCCAGAGTTCATTTTTGTTCAGCTCTTAAGTTTTTACAGCACAAGACAGCACTGGAACGGTCTGAAACTCAGAGAACAGCATGAGTTAAACACATGTTCTCTCGCAGCTTAACTCTTCCTTTAGCTATTTTGATCTTCCTGCTCTCTTCACAAAACATCTTCTCAGCATTGATATCTCTATAAGAGCTGCAAAATAAAGATTTAAAGAGAACGATAATAGCAAGCAATTTTTCATCTGAAGGATTAGCAAAACCAGTTCTTTGTTAAAATAACCCTAAGCAATGTCATGCCAAAACAAGTATGCCTGAAAATCTTTGGCAGGATTTTTTTCCCCCTCGGAGCCGCTCTCCTCGGAATTAATTGGGAGCTTCAAACGAGGTTTACATTCTTTTTGGAATGCGACTGTTCGGGGCTGCGTGACCCCGCGCTGCACCACGGATCTCCGCGACAATGAGCGCGCTGCGCCGGAGCAGCTGGCAGGTTGAGCGGGACTCAGCCTCGGACATGCGACCCGAGTCACGCTTTGTTAGCGGCGGCGTTTACATCCTGCATTCCAGGGGCACCACCTCCGGAATTCGGCGGCGAGCGACGTCTTCCAAGGAAATAACACCCGTGAGCGCCTCGGGGAAAAAAACTGTGAGAAAGTAAACACCAGTAAATACCACTCATTTAACATGGCGATCCCGCCGGCGTAGCACGCGTCTGACCTTTTGATTACAGCGATGTCAATAGCACTTTTTCGTCAATTTTATTCACTGTACAGATCAATGAGATTTCCGCCCCATTCGTTTCCAGTAATTCGTTATATTTCATCAATAAAAAATCTTTCATTATTTTCTCAGAAAAACACAAATGTGGTTCCATGTATGGTCTCCCTCTATAAAGGGGACAGAGTGGAACACAGTCTACAGATGTATTAATCACACCACCGGTGACCGCAGACCAAACACTCAGAAACTGCTAGGTGCGTTTCCTTGTGCAATTTGCAGACGAGGAACAGTTGCGCACAAAACTCAGGAGACCTTTGGAATCTCAAGGCTATGTTGCAGGCTGAGTTTGTGGTCTACTCTGTTTAAGCACATTTTGGAGATCAGAAAGCACAGAAGACGTTAAAAACCCTTTTACCTGCAGTTAGAAACTCACACGTAAAATGAATAGCACAACAGGCTATGTCAATGCATCCACACACGCACACTGCAGATCTTCAAATGCAATTCATTTAACTCTGCACTGCAAACAGTGATGGCTTGAAGTGTCTTTTCAGTGCGATAGCTTTACTGGGTTTGATTTTCTGAGATAAGGAAGAGGAGCGCTTCTTCTGTCGTCCTTTCGTAGGCCACAATCTTGAATTAAGGGTATTGACAGTTAGAATCTACCTCCTCCTTTGTATGTCAAGACAGAGCTTTCACCCTGATACTGAGAGATGCTATGTCTGGGAAGCACTTAATCCCTAACAGGTGTTCTTTAAAAGAAAAAACAAAAATGTTATCTTAATCACCTGCAGCAGAAAAAGTAGGTGCAATTTACAGAAATCAAAGGCCCTCCCGTCCGCTTTCAGGTTGGATTGGCGGGGGGCCAGACCCGTAGCAGGGCGGCTTTGCAGCTCACCGCATCAACGGTCGACGTGCCGTTACTCTCAGACCTCGAGGTGCTCCGCCACAGCCCTTTGTGTCATTTACAAATGATTTTCCCAAACTGCTGCACGTAGCGAAGAACACACTTACACTCATTTACATGCGTACTCCGAGTGGAGCCGATTCCCAGACCAAGCTCGAAATACAAACATGTCACGGAAGCCACATCGCCGAGGCCTACTGGAACTATGGAAATTGAGGAATCCCGTGGCCATGTGAATTTTGCTTCCTGTAAATTTCCACAAGAGCTCCTCATGGGCAGTTACACACAATTAGGAGTGACACTGTGTACAGCTCCATCTTGGTGCTTAACTGAGGGGTGGCAAAACTGCACCCTAAAAATGCCTGCTGGTGACAGAGGAGTCTGTAGCAATGAGATACCAAATAGCCATCACTGTGCAAATAGGACTTGCTCACACAGTTGTTGCAATTTTTACCAGTGCCAGCAAACACCACAGAAGAGGTACTTGGATGCTGTAGTTTCAAAACCATTACCATTATAATAACTCAGTGCGGCTCAGTCTTCATTACTCTCTCAGCTGACCGAATGTACAACTATGTTTTTACTTCATTATAGTAATTTATCTTTACCAAAACTATGCCTTCGTTTGCAGCATACAATGCCAAAATACTCTTCAAAACATGGATTTCATTTATTTTATTTCTTCCACACACATAATTTTAGTTATAAACACTTGAGAATAACATCCATCATAGTAACATAACATAACAAAAAACATCTTCATACTGCTTCATATTATTTTCCAGGAGATAGTAACAACATTCTCCACTTTTTGAATTTGAAAGTACAACAAGTATCTGAAGACTTCATCCTAATGTAACAAAAACATTTTTGGCTGGTTTACTCTCATTTTATTTATGTAGGGATATTTATAGCTGTTACTGATTTTAAAGGGGACTCCTTACCATAAAACCTGACATTTAAAGTTAATTTTCTTGATTAGGGTAACTTTCAACACATTCTATTTTTTCATAATGATGAAAGATTCTGGAAAGATTCCTTTCAGAAAACACTAATGTTTTACAATGTGAAATTTCAACCCTAAAGGTTAATTCATCAAATGCATTGAATGATGTTTAATACTTGCAACGGCCCAACAAGAAGTTAAATCATTGAGCGCAAGAACTTTTACTGAGCCAATGAAATCATGTGTGTACACCTTTGATGTTGAAATTAATGGAACTTTTTTCTGTCCCGTTGTGTTCCTACTAAGCCATTTCATCGCATAAATCATCAGTACAGTATTGTACATTTTTGATGTATGACTGTTATCAAAACCCAAATATTTGAGGGAGTTGTCAGTTATGTTCCTTTGTTTGGTGATTTCACAGGTCAATGGGAGACTTCAAACAATTCAAGTGAACTGGCGTGACATCATGTGACATCCGGATTTACACTGTAAGTGTACTAGTTAGTGCAATCAAAAATTTAAAAATATAAAAATGTACATGAATGCCATGTGGAAACTAAATGCATTATACCAGCACGCCTGCATGACAGTCACCCTTTAAAAGCACATGGGGAATATGTAAGGCGATCTATGAAGCTGTTTTGATTATTTTCCAATATGAGGAGGTACTCTGAGCATAATGGAAGTTATGACAACAAAAATCACGTTGGCATGTTAAAAAATAGAATGCACTGACAAACCTAATACAAATAAAATTAAAAAGAAAACAGTGCTGAACCAAAGGACTGAAATAAAAATCATTCTCATATCAAACAAATTTCATGTGAAACGTGGTTTGATTTAACTCGCCAGTGTACATTTTAGGAAAAAAAGAACTATGCTCCAGGCCACTGCCTCATGTTTTGCCTCTTTCCATAATCCATAATTCCTCACTCTGTCCTCTACTGTACCTCCTGGACAGAACCTGGCACTGGAAAAGAAATCCAAGGTCCCAAAAGTATTCACAGCAACTTGTTAAAAATGTCTTCCCAAAACTGACATTGGCAGAAAAGCACTCTTATTCCATTACAAATATGATGGAATTGAACTGAAGTAAAACAAAACACACCACCACAAAGACTAAATGTAGTCTTTGGTACATCCAAGTGGCACTGCTTCTGATTGAGATAATTATTGTTAGCATGTCAGACTCTTAATGACATTTCATTTGCATGCTGTAATGTTTATCTTGATACATGTGCATATGCTGTAGTCTTTTACTGGAAATGCATCAGTATAAAGCAGTCAGGATAGCAGATGCAGTCTTTACTTTGGACAACAGAGAGACAAGGGGAGCGATTCAATGTTACAAACACATCTGTGGCGGCACTATTCGGGAAATGTGGTTAACTGCAGACTTTACACTTTGTTTATAATGGGTTGGAATGAAGTGTGACCCGGACTGGTGACTAGGCCTGTCATCTCATCAAATGAACGACAGACGTGACCGCGAGTTGACCGTGAGCTGGGTTTGCAAACGCAGTATCTCTGTAGTGAATGGTGGGGATGTGCAAAAGCCTGCTCGTGCCACTGCCTCTCTCCTCCGTGGCTGAGGCGCACCCCCAGTGCATCATGTGAAATGCAGATGTCACATCTAAGTATCCCAGATCTTTTTCCCAAATGCCTGTGCCCTCAAATAATCAAATGCACGCTGCACCTCGGTAGCAACCTAGGTTGGCAATTACTAGAATGAGGCAGAGTCTTCCCAGAACACCTCTCTTTCATGCCAGGCCCTTCCTGAGTGTGATGTAATGTTACTGCTCCCATTCAAACACACTGAGGGAGGTCTTGTGTGGGACTGATGCCCCCTTGTGCGGATGGAAGTGGAAGGCCGGAAGAGCTCAGGCCAGCCGGACTCGTTTTAGAGGTCTGTCAGAACGTGCTCGAACTCGTCTGAGGAAACGGGCGGCAGTGATGAGTGACATTGCTTAGGCTTTGAAGCTCACCTTTTCATTGGATCAAATCTGCCTTACCATGGCATTACACATGCTCACTGTGGCATACGAGCCGGTTTAAGTCACTCCTGCTCAGATCGAGTATCAAATATGGTTGCTGATGCAGATTTGGTTTTTAAAACTAACAAGGCTGAAGAAGCATGACGGCAGACAGTGTAAAAACAAGATAACATAAACTGAACACTGCCACCACAATTAGGTACACATTATTAAATTTACTTAAAGACACTTGGTTAAAAGAAAATAACGTTTTCTTTACTGAGGACTTGAGAGAAGGCAACACAAACAACCAGCATGTCAACTTAAGACTGAACAAATACATGGACCAAGGGCAGGACCTAAATAACAGACAACAGGGATAAAACTAATTAACACAGGTGGGGGACATTAACTAAATGAAACATGGAAGACACTTCCTGTATTGAGGCCATCTGGTGGTCATCTTGGGAAGCAGCGGCCAAACAGCCTTACAGATCTTTGCGTATTTGTCTGTACTAACACCATGTGAGTGCGTACTAATACAGACCTGAAGTAAACGCAGCCACTCATCACATGTATGGCCCAGACTTGTACTTAGGTATGTAGCCATAGAACATTGTGGATACATACCCAGGAGAGGGAAATGCAGACCTAAGTTGTGGAAGCAGAATTTAAAATGTATAAGACACCTACCTACAGGGTGAAAACACTGCTGTTCAACACAAATTTATTCAGAGGTCATTGGCTTAGCATCTTTTCATTTGCTAACAGTGTGTGTTAAATTGCTAGCAATGAAAAAAGGGAAGCATCCATTATGATGTCTTCAAGACCAGGTCTGGCTTGGCCAGGTATTTTTTACGTGATGAAGATCACCAATAAAAGTATGTTTTTGTTACATTAATGGAAAAATTATAAGAAAAACAAACATCTGATTTTTTGGTTTACTAATAATGTGACATGAATCACCGTGTTGGATCTTTACCACAGTCCTGACTTAATGAACTTATGAAAGTCTGAATTTGTCTAATATTGTGTGTGTGTGTGTGTGTGTGTGTATGTGTGTGTATATGTGTGTGTGTGTATAGACTCACTTTCACACCACACATTTCACGGTTTTGTGTCACAAAGTTGACTCATCCTGCAAGACATACCTGCCGAAGTACCGTGGATGGAAAGGTGGTTGATCATTCAGGTTACTGTAGGCTGACCGAAAGCACCCACTTCATTCACAATATCACAAAAACTAATTTCAATGGAAATACATCTCGGGACACTCAGCACAGGTGCACGCAGTTAGCAGTTCGTCAAAAGACAAGTTTGTACTCGACTGTCTGTTTATACAATAACAGTGTAATTGAGACATACAATGAAGTACAATATAATATTATATATCATGTTGTAGTGGTTATGCCTATCTGGCAGGGTGATGCTATTACAAAACTGCTATCAGTACAGCCTTGCTAAGAGCCCTGCTCTTTTAGTGAACTGGTAATGTCGCCATTTTGTGGATTATCTTGACCTGAGTATCTCTCTCGATATATATATTTTTGGTGAAATAAATTGACATGCTCCCTAATATTTCTTACAGATAGGCTTTCAGTGCACAAACCAATCCCACTAAACCAACCCTTCAGCCTTGGGAATAGCTATGTCCAGGACCAGGTAAAACAGGAAAACACCACCTGTTGCTGGAACCAATCAAACTGTAGAACTCTGCTCACTCATGCAGATAAAAAGCATGGTGTATTACAAACTCACCTGTGTTTATCTCTACAACAGACCACACTTAAACACGTCCTTATGCCAGGCAAAAAAAAGCGACACCTTCGACAAATATATGTAATGAGTCACAACCAGTCAGCAGCCTTCCTCTTTGTGACAGATGTGTTTCTGAGTGCCGTGGGGTGACGGCACTTGCCGTTTGCTAAAGCGATAAAATGGATATGAAAATACGCATGTGTCGGTGTGATACATGACACGGGTAACTGCCCGCTCGGCCTCCTGGGCTGCCCGCCCGCGTCCGACCGCTGCACAGAGAGGGCCATGTGTCTTATCAGGGGAAGGAAACACAAATTACAGGGAGCTTGCCCACTTGGCATCGTTCCTCTCCCATGAATGAACTTTTATCTGCCGGGCAACAAACGGCATTGAAATGCCCCTCTTTCTCATGTTAATTTGGAAGCATTAGGCAAGCAACACGCAGACACACGCAAAATGCGCACACAACGGCCGGAGAGAAATTACAGGGCAGGGAAAAACAGCCTTTTGTGCTGCAAGACTGTAAGATTAAGTTTTCTTAATTTTGGGTGGTTTTATGAATGCCCTCCCCCTCCCCACTCCCTCTGTAGTGTATGTGAAGTACGTTAAACCACAAGCAGAAAAAAAAAACTATCAGAAAGTGAATTCTCAAAACTTGGCAACCACACGGACTGTAACTGAATTTCATTAACGGTTTAACAACCCAACTGACAGAAAAAAAAAACAAAACAAAAAGAAAAAACTAGGAAGTAAGCCTCTCAGGTGCCAAAAGGTCCATTACAGCTTCTTTTCAAAACTCAGCGTGCTCAAACGACTGCACTGGAAGCGGTCAAAGCTAATGTGGAAATTGAATAACATGATGTAAATCTTGACATGTCTGTTTTGCACTTTACATATGACACATGAACATTATCTCCTTTAACGCCATACCCAGTAATGTGGACAAATGAATGTACTGTGCCGCTACCTCATCATCTTGGTACCTCTGGATAATACAGGACATTGCTTTTGACTCCTTCTCCATTCATTTATTTGCTGAACAAAGACAAATACTGAAAGTAAGAGCAACCCCTGTGCTGTGATTTGGGGGGAAAAAGGGCGCTCCCCTGGGTCCTACCTTCTCCTGAACATCTCGGCGAATATGCACCCCACGCTCCACAGGTCGACCGGTGTGGCGTAGCTCGACTGCAGCAGCACCTCTGGGGCTCGGTACCACAACGTGACGACCTGTACAGGGTGAACATGCAGTACTGAGAGAGCATCCCTGCCAGTCGAGGAAAAAGCAGTGTGGTGTGCTGGTAAAGAGCAGAGGTCATTGCTCTTGTAACCTTAAGCTGGGGACTTGACTCGAATTGCCTCAGTAAATCTCCAGCTGTGGAAATGGATGACAGGTAAGCTGATAAGGGTGTCCGCTAAAACAGATAATGTGACAATGCAACAAAACCTTGGAAACTGATGACATTCCCCCGGCTCAGCTGGATGGCTGCATAACTGTGTGAAAAACACAGTCTTGCACATCTTAAATGTTATAGGGATGTCTTGTTACAGGTAATGTTAAATGTATCATTCGAGTCTGTTATCTTATGACTCTATGCCTCTAAAGGATCATGGTCTACTTTTCCTGAACTTTGACCTGTTTCAGTTCTCTGTGGTACAGCTGGGAGAGGTAGACCACCACTGATAACGCCAGAGATTCATGTACATGTGTGAGACTACAAATATGGCAGGGTGAAGAGGCTGTGGCCAAGGAAAACATGTAAAAAATCTCCATTTGTTATGCTGGCAAAAACAGCAGAGACACATGGATGAGGAAGGTATCATAGGTGATAACTACAATCACAGCTGTGATTAAATGTTATTTTTTTTCTTTTGGACCCAGCACTATCTCTTATGGGTCTTATGAGTTTATATGCTTTTTAAAAGAAGTTTTTTTTTTTTTAATGAAATAAGTCATCAGGAAAGGATTATTCAGAGTTTTTCCTTTTCAAAAAAGGACTTACGATAAACTTTATGATGGCCAAGTTTACATGTATTTAGCTATGCAGCCAACTATGAGTTTTTATCCAGAGTGGTGATTAGCTAGTTGCATTATTGCTTTAACCAGTACTTCAACCAATACTGTTTGCTTTATGATTGTTGGTTAGCTTGCCAGCGCAAACATGTTGTAATTCTCACTGTCTAGTTACTGTTTATATCTGTAGTGAGCGTGCAGTATAGTGATCTGCTAGCCATAAACTTTTTCTTCATATAGTCATGGACCTACACCGTTATTGGCTAGCCAGTTATTGCCTATGTTAACTGTCAAGTACTGCTATCTGATGACAAGGTTCAAGACATCCAAAGGCAAAAACATGCCAGAAGGGCAGTTTAATAGCAGATCAGCAGCAGCAAACCGTGAGCGATGAGATCACAAAAGACAAATGTTGCGCCCTGTAGGGGTTACATAAGGCATGAAGTCATACCTGGCAGAACAGGTGGCCTTGCTGCTGCTCTGGTATGCAGAGATCACAAGCAGCTTCCAATACAATGCCAGCGAGGCTATTCCACTCAGGCCTAGCGCATGCCCAATTAATCCAGGCAATCCATCTGACGAGCATACAACTGTGACCAGCTCGCTAATTACATTCCCCTTGTTGTGACTGAGGGTACAGCATCACCTACTATGCGAGGTCACAAGGCCACCGCACTGCTGAGAGAGGAGAAGGTGTATCTCGATCGGATATTTCTGTGCTTCGCTGAGAAATTGTTTTTTTTTTTTCCTCCAAATTAGAGCCATTTTTCTCTTCTGACTGTCTGTCTGAGGAGAAGTAAAGATGTTTTACCACAAGGGGTTGGAGGAGGTGAATCAAATGATTGAGGGTTCTTCCTGCTTACACCCTTTTTCATTAGCCTTGGACCACCTGTGTGGCTTCTGACAACCGGACCCACAAGAACAACAAGAATTCCCGGCCTGGGCCATCACAGTCTGCGTCCCCCTCATTTTCAAAGGACACCAAATTCCTAAAAGGCACTCCTCCTTTTCACTCCTATCCCTGCTGGCATTCTTGTGCTGTGCGCCGCGACGTTCTGGGTGCCACACGTCAAAGTGGTGAGACTGAGAATCAGTACCCCGGCGCCATTCTGCTGCTGGGCGGCCCAAGCCAGCCCGTGCCACGCTCGATCTGTGCGGCAGTTTGTGAATCCTGCACTGTAGTTTTTCGACAGCTTTCCAAAAAAGCCCCCGGTCTGATTCAGTAGTCGTTTTCACACTGGAAAATTATACATGGGGAAAGACCGCAGACAGCCAGGCTTGCAGAGAGTGAGAAAAAAAGGCCACACTTCTGAGTTTGATCTGAAAGCAAACTTGTCTTGATTTCATATATTTATATGGGAGATGCCACACATTGGCTCTGAAATACTGAACACCCAGACACAAGCAATGAGCATAGCCTGGCCTGCATCAAAACCAAAACATCTCTGATGGCCTCCACTGTCATCTGATAGGGACTGTAGGAAACTACCCAGGAAAGCAGCATTATTAACAGTGTAGTTACACTTTGCAGACAAACCTTTGCATACCTATGTAAGAACATGGTTAGGGGTCATGTGATTTTTACCAGTGTTTGGTGTTCTTCACTCTGTCTGCAGCATTGTGATTCAAACCATCCAGACATTAATCTTGCCTGATCAGTCCGTTACATAAGCAAACAATGGACTCTTTCTTGAAACTATTCTGCAAGGTCTTGCATGCTTTTCACATTAGAAGTGGAAATTACAGCTGGACAATGGAGAGCTGGCAGGTTTCACTAATCAGCACCTGCCTTTAAGACGCAATCGCTTTGTAATCATGATATTTGAGCTGCACTCCCCTGGTACTCTAGAGCTAATTTCAAAAGTGCTCTGTGTTGTTGGTCCCCATAACTTTCAGGAAAAAGATCTTCAGCTGTGCACACCTGCAGATGAGACTTTTTAAACAATGTCAAACAATATCAATAAGACAATCACAAGCTATCCATTAGTCAAGAGGACAACAAGCACTGTTAAAGCAGTCTGTGCACAAATGCAGAGGTGAAAGTCATCTTGACGGTGAATGCAATTTAAGAGATCCACTTTAATCCATTTTCATGATTCTCAGATGAAGGTTCCACTACAACAAAAAAAATTTGGGCAGCCACCAACCGGATAATCTCCTCAAGGCTGGGAGCTGTTTGTTCCACTTGTCGCTTAGTGAAGCAAAAGTTGAACAAGGATGCAATGGTCAAAAACCATTTCAGGAATTAGACCACAGTTTACAGATGTCATCCATAGTTACATACAATACCAGCAACTGGCAGACACACCGTGCCACCCATCTTACTGGATTCCTGTAGAGCATTTATTGGTGATATGTATTTATTATGCATATGTATTCATTATGTATTGTGTATTCATTACCGATTACACATTCAGGCATCTATTGTGGCAGAAGCTCTTATCCAGAGCTTTCATAACTGATGTTTTTTTCCTAAGGTGACCGACATAGCTGACATTTTGCATATTACCTGCTCACTGTGTCAGACCCCTCACTAAGGCCGCTATAACATTGCCCCAACTGGAAATCAAATTGGCAACATACTGATTCCAAGCCCAGCTCCCACACTACCACTCATCTTGTTAAAAACCTTATGGTTGAAAGGCAGCATAAGATAAATATAATAAATCTGCACACAAACAAACATAAGTGTAAATTTAAAACCACAGCCATAATGCCAGTCTCAGAGACAGACCTAAACCTTTAATTGCACACCAATCCAAATGTAATCAGTGTAAAAACAGCTTCTAATAGCCGTAGATCAGTGTCTGATTAGCAGGTTATCAGAAGTCTGATTAACAGAATTCAGCCCTCGGTTCAAATTAGCAAGAAGAGCGCCCACGCTTATCTGGCGCACAAAGTGGTTGACTATTTTTAGAGTGTCACTTTAATTACTAAGTGAACACTTTCTTGTCTGGTGCTTCCTGGCTTAGTGGAAATGGAGAGGAAGCCACCTCGAAGCTAAAAGCTGAAGCAGTCTGCGAGTCTATGGTGGCATGTGATCGAACCACTGTGGTCTGTTCTGAGAAGAGCGCTGTCGCTCACATATTGCATCATTCATTCAAGGTCCTACAGCAGACTACATCTGAAGGTCAGTAATTCATAAAAATGAACATTACTTTCACTACGAACACTAAGACAGTCAACACCACTTAGTAGTGAATGACTGATTCTAATTGCAGTAGGATCTCTGAAATAATCTTGTGTCTGAATGCTGATGATAACGATGATGACGATGATGATTATGAATATTATTATGATAATTATTATTTCACTGGTATTACTTCACAATTGATTTGTTAGATAATTGCAGTACAATACAAAATACATGGAATTAAAATATTTGTATACTTATGGTTAAAAAAAGGAATATGCACAGTATTCAACAGTTTAAAAAGATGAGGAAGCACATGCTGGATCTCAGGCATTATAAAGTTACTCGACCAAAATAAACGTAAATAAGGGAACTAGGACTCCAGAAATGGAAAGGAACCACAAATATAGAAATCTGAACGAAGAGGAAGGGTTGAGGTAATGGCTGAAGGAGACGTGTCTTTAGGAGGTTACCAGAGGCGGTACTGGCTAATATCAGCAGGCTGTCCACTACGTCACTGTGGAGCTTCAGAAGAGGAAGAATAAGATTTAGCAATGGAAGAACAAGGAGGCGGAACAGGATGGAAAGGTCAAGGGGGAGCGCGTGACAGCGGTACATATATGAGGTCAGAAACCGCAACAAGCATTGCTCTGCTACACTAAAAGACAGCTTTCAACTTGTATGTAGGAACCATTCGAAGACTGCACAGTATTTAAAACACCACATACTGATATCCATCTAGCCAGTGACTGGTATCGCAGCCCAAACATTTGAAAAAAAAAAAAAACAAAAAACAAAGAAACAGTTCAGGCAACACTAAGCTAGTATCAAGTAGTAGTTAATATATGATTAAGGAATGTAAAGTACATAAGACAAAATTTCACTCCATTCAAAGAACAAAGTTAGCCTAGCTAGGTACACTGCATGGCCAAAAGTATGTGGAAACTAGGGATGCAACAGTGCACGGTATTTTGTCGAACCGTTCGGTACGCCCCCCTACGGTTCAATACGCACACGTGAACCGCAGTAATATGATATGCCTGTCATTTTCCTATAATTTCCAAAACTTGCTTATTGCGCTGCAGACTACATGCACGTTGTACATTCAGATCCACAGAACATGTCTGGAGCCCGTCAGAATTTCAGCGCCTGTAAGAGAATCAGTGCTCTATATGCAAATAAGAGCTGGAGAAGAGAGGGGAAACTAAAAACAAACATTCTCGTGTACGGTCACACCGGTGTGATTTGCCGTTTAGCGCGTATGCTAAAACCGGGGCGATATAGAGATGAAACCGTTCCCGGTAAAATTCCCGACGGTTAGTATTACCGTTTCAAATTTTAATTGTCATTAAAACCGTGGGTGATTACCGCGCTTTAAAAAACGCACGTTAAATACTGCCTAGCATCAACCAACGTTAGCAAGTCTCCCAGATGCACGCAGCGATAGCGCTCGCGAGATTTTTCAACGGTATAAATTTTCATACCGTTTCATCTCTAGTGCGATTAGAACACTAGATTGGAAAAAAATTATCTAATTTTATCTTTGCAGGAACAGCGATTTAACGTTAAAAAATATAGCAAATGCTAACTGAAAACAATGAGAAGCTTAATAACGCTAATGAAAACATAACGAACCATGTAACTTAACAGTCGCGCTACATAGCATTAACATAAGTTACTATGCGAAAGGGTTAAAAGTTCAATAAATGCATGATGTTTCCAAAGTCAATGAGTAATCGTGTTAAATAATCGTGATCTCAATATTGACCAAAATAACTGTGATTATTATTTTTGCCATAATCGAGCAGCCCTACTAGTCAGTCATGCTGCCATTTTTCTGAATGGAAAGTTTTCTTATTTTTTTCTTAAATATAAAGATACCAAAACCGTACCGTTACCGTGACCCAAAAACCGTGATACATACCGAACCGTGGGCCCACTGTACTGTTACATCCCTATTGGAAACCCCTCCTAATTATTGAGTGCAAGTGTTTCAGCCACACCGATTGTTAACAGGTGCATAAAATCAAGCACATAGCCAAGCAATCTCCATAGACAAACCTGGAAGTAGAATGGGTCGTATTGGAGAGCTCAGTGATTTTAAACGTGGCACTGTCATAGGATGCCATCTTTGCTACAAGTCAGTCTGCCCTGCTAGATCTGCCCCGGTCAACTGTAAGTGCTATTATTGTCAAATGGAAGTGTCTAGGAGCAACAACAGTTCAGCCACGAAGCGGTAGACCACACTAACTTACAGAATACTGAAGCGCGTAGCAAGTAAAAACCGCCTATCCTCTGTTGAATCACTTGCTACAGAGTTCCAAACTGTCTCTGGCTGCAACATCAGCACAAGAACTGTGTGTCGGGAGCTTCATGAAATGGGTTTCCATGGCCGGGCAGCTGCACACAAGCCCCAACATCACTATGTGCAATGCCAAGCGATGGCTGGAGTGGTGCAAGGCATGCCGCCACTGGACTCTGGAGCAGAACGCGTTCTCTGGAGTGATGAATCACGCTTCACTATCTGGCGGTCTGATGGACGAATCTGGCTTTGGTGGATGCCAGGAGAGCTCCACCTACTGGAATGCACAGTGCCTACTGTAAAGTTTGGCGGAGGAGGGATAATGGTCTGGGGCTGTTTTTCAGGGTTTGAGCTAGGCCCCTTAGTTCCAGTGAAAGGTAACATTAATGCTACAGCATACAAAGACATTTTAGACAATTGTATGCTTCCAACTTTGTGACAACAGGCAAGGCCTGTTTCCTGTTCCAGCATGACTGTGCCCCTGTGCACAAAGCAATGTCCATAAAGACATGGTTTGACGAGTTTTGTGTGGAGGAACTCCAGTGGCCTGCACAGAGCCCTGACCTCAACCCCACTGACCACCTTTGGGATGAATTAGAATGCCAAATGCGGGCCAGGGGGGGCGACTCCATATTAATGCCCATGGTTTTGGAATGGGATGTCCAATAAGCTCATATGGGTGTGGTGGTCAGGTCTCCACAAACTGTTGGCCATATAGTGTATGTGCTAACATACTGTTTTGGGGATTTCATTACTGCCTATGGCACTGCATGAATCTCAAGGCTATAATGCAAGTAAACCTTCAGCACACAGTGGCTGCAAACGGAAGGATTCAATAACATGGAAGCAGTGCCCTTTATAGAAAAACAGCAACAGCAATTAGTTCCTCCTCCTGGTAGCAATCAGTTAAATAGCAAGGCTTAACTACTGTGGAAACTTTACGCACAAACTTAGGAGAAGGAGTTACTAATCGAACAATGAGTAAACATTTCACCACAAACAGCGACAAATGAACCTCTACCTCAGTTTAGTTATGGAATTAATCAGAAAATTTTCATTTGTTTACTTACTGTCATTTAGCCTGTTCTCTTAATTTAAACCATGCAATAAACCATGCATTAGCACACTGACAACAGTGAGTTTTGTTTGGCCTTGTTTATGCATGTCTTACTGCATGCATGTGGTGCATGCTCTGTCCCACACTCCATGCATTAATTTGACTGTCACTTTTAATAAGTGTAATCATCCAAGTTTATCTATCACCAGCTCTGTGAGATACAGATATCTCGTATGTGTCAGCATTCCACTTCCAAATTTCGAAATATCGCTGCACAAATTCGTCTTCGAAAAAACTTGGCCGGCTGCCTTAGTAGTCTTGCCTTTTCTCTCAGAAAAGCTGTAATGGTAATGGTATTTCAATTTCGAGGAAGAACCACACATGCCTGAGGCTGTATACATCCGCTACGCTTCGTACAAATTTAATAGAAGGCTTTACCACAGACAGCTTTTCGTGGTGCTTCTCTTGAGTTTAAGGCAGCAGGAAGTCAGGTTGCAGGAAGGTGTCACTTCTAAGCACACATTCTCTGAAACTGAATTGGCACAGCAGTGCTTTGATCATGTGCTCACTGCTTTTAGAATACTATGGCCAATCCCAGCTGTCCACATTCATTTTTATTCAGAGGGTCCTAGCTGTAGAATGGCTAAATGGCGTCGGCTAGGCTTCTACAGTATTGATTTATTAGTCATTAGTACCACCAAGACTAGTGTATTCTTTGAGGGGTAGCCTTGGGAATATGCCATTGAGTTAAATGTCATTTAACCTGTGACATTTTACACATGAATCATACCAGCGGTGAAGTCATGCATTTCGAGTATGTGACTCATTCTGTACAAACACGCGGAGGAATGTGGGCAGTGGTATTCCTTCCTGAAGGTTTGATCAAAATATCTGTGTGCCGCGTTCGCAGGTGGGAGACTGTCCGCTTGAAAGAACGCTGTGAAGAGCAGCACAACCCAAGGGCCCACACGATGGCTCCAGCCTCAGAGAAACGCAACAGTGAGTCTGCCTAGGCTCTTGCACTCAGTCTGGCGAGGAGGCCGCAAACTGTTCACACTTCATTGGCTAAAAGAGCAGCCACCCTGAACAGTGAAGTGAAGAGAGGGTTCAAAGGCCTATTGAGCACTGCACAGGTTACCAGGTGGTAGCTGCTCCTGGTGGTCCAATCTCTCTGCCCAGGACATGTGTGAGCCTCAGCCATGAGGCACACCCAAACCTCTGAGGTTGGTTTGTCCTTCTGGGACACCACCTGTCTCCATGCAGTGCCTCCGCAGAAGGGTAGATGCGTGCAGGCACTGTCTAAACCCAGATACTAACCCCCAACTATTGAGCATAAAAATCTGAAGCTGACCTAGGAACAGTGCTGAGTTAGAGAGGGAGGTTTTTATTTTTTTATTAGATGGCCAGATTGGGGAATTTCAACATGGCCCCAAGGAACCCCCTACTGGGAAAGTACCATGACATACCATGGGATATTGTCCACAGACATTCAGGTCTGTGTTTATTGTCTCCTCCAAAAGAGGGCTTCATACATCACAGCACCTGCTACTGGGAACCTACTTGGGTGATAAGGAAGAGTGCCCCCTACTGGCCCACTAGCACCACTTTCACTTTCACAACACCTTCTTTTCTACAAATGTTCTCCCATCCAAGCATTAATCAAGCTCATGCCTACTTAGCCTGAGCCACAACACAGGGTACATTATGGATGCAGCTAAAAGAATGCAACAATTGACTGCTGGAGCAGCTGGAGGTTAGCTTCTCCTTGGAGGCAGGTTAGCCTTTGTAGCAATGTCAGCAACCTCCAAATGTCACTTAATGCTGCACTAGCATAAAAATCATAGAGGGACCTAAATTTTCCTCCATCCAAGGGTTTAATTTTCCCTTATCTGGGAATCAGCTTATTACCTTTCATGAAATTAACACACTGCAATGCTTATGTGGTAACTGCAAAAACAGAGGAGGGAGGGAATGCAAGATGCACTGACCGTTAAGCAACTACATTCATAGATAAGTAAAACGAAACATGACACAGATGATGCCTCTTAAAATTGTCCTTTCCATTTTCCAGTCTCCCTGGCCCTGCTGAAGCCCAGTTTTCAATACATGTTTTCATTTCCGAACAAACAGATCACTGTCGGAAAGGCCAGGCATCCAGTGCAGATTCTAACCTTTCTGAAATGTGCCCATCTCTGTCAGCTCTTATATCTGAGGCCACTGAAGTGGGTGTGCACTTAACAGCTGATCCTGGATCAGAATCAAAATTTTACACTCAGTTGCTCAGGGTCAGAACTGGGGCTGGGTAAGCTGACCTCGGATCTGCAGTGAACGGCGGAAAGTACCCGGAGCATGAGGGAAAAGGCCGGCAGAGACTGGGAGGCTGGTTGGTAATAACGGAGCAGATAAGGGTGCCCGGGCTGACTTAAGATTAAATGACAACATTCTGCGCATTCCTTTCTGGTGAGAACGCCGTCCCACTTGGTCGGAGAACGGCAGCTATGCCGCACTTGAAGCTCCCGGCCTGACTGAGCGAACCCTCGCCTTGCCGAGCGGGGCTGAGCCCCGGGGAGGGCTCGTTCCCGACCCGCTGTTTCGCTCTCTCTCCCGTTCAGTTCGAGGCGGCATTTCGTTTTCTTCGTTGTTGTTGCTGGGTTTCTTTTTTTTTTTTGCTCACCCTCTAGATTTCCTCTGTGGAATTAAAACAATAGGGACACGGTGTGATTAAGAGTGGGCCGCTGCCGATGAAGCTGGCCGGGAGCCTGTGTTTACATTCCCTCTCGCAGAGGAAGTGGAGGATGAAAGGCCCTTTAACACAGAGATCCACATTCCTCTGGACCGGCTGGGGACCTTCAGAGGGACGCTGCCTGCAGATATGGCCATATCCACATGACTGAGACCATGATAACTGGGCGGAGGAGGATACTGCAAGATGAGAGAATGACAGCTATTAGCAGTAACACTGCCATTACGATTACTGTATCAATGCAGTCTCACAGTCTGCAGGCTTGCAGGTTTCTGTCATGAAAACTGCCATAGGATGTAGACCCAGTGCCATACTTCAGCTCCTCTTTTGGCCTCCTATTAGTCTGACTGACAGGCTGATGCATTTTGGGTAGCAGGTAGAGCGCCATAGAACTTAATAACAGCACACACCTTCCAGAGGACTGTTGGATGCACATGACTCCAAAGGCACAGGGAGATGCGACTTTTCCCAGAATGCATGGGCGCACTTGATATGGGCGGAGGGATTAACCAGAGCTAGTGGGTGCTAAAGCAAAGTCACCACAGCACAGATAAGTTCAGAGTGGATCACATGCCCCCTCTCCACTCTACAGATCTGCAGTTATCAATCCTGAAGCCAGTTCCTTGTCTGTTGTCATGGAGAAAAAGCACACGTTGCAATACTACATGACTTATATAAAAAAGTAACCAACCAGATGCTTGTTTCACAGCAAAGCCGAGCACTCCCACGTGAAATCTCACACAAGGGAAATGGCAAATAGTTTACTTTACAGCAGCACAGTTATCATTTTACATGCATATATAACCAGAGCAAGCAATAATTAAAATTTTCTGTACAAAAATTACAAACCAAATATAACACAATATGGGCTTAAAAAGAAATCCCACAGTAAGAGCTTCTCCGGGTTTCACTTTCTTGTAAACTTCTCACCGACACAGCGACTGATCCTTTTTGCCTAACCCGTGTTATGGAAAGTAGTAAACTACTTTGGACTGACTGGAGAAAAAATAAACTACCGAGAAAAGTCTGCTTTGTGTCAACCGACTCTGCAGACGACCTCTGACGTTTACCTGGGTGGCGGGCGTCTACCTGGTTACCCCACTAAGCATACACGTCTGGCCTCGAAAACAGCGAAACGGGATCAAATCTGTCCCGTCCGTGGCTGACCTAACGAGACGGTAACACCACATTCCCCTGCACTGGGAAGGGGGGGGTGTGTGGGGGGGGGGGGACAGGGGGTGGTCTCGTCTGCTCCGACCGAGCCTGGGGCCCGCCGGCCCGACTCCTTCCCTCCCGCGAATGTTTTGTCTTGCACGAGCGCCATTCTCTGCTCACAGGTCCAAGGGGGTGGCATAAACACCATTATGTGCAAGCTCCTGTCGGCCTCTCTCGAAAAGGCCTTTTAAACGGCAACAATATCGCCAGCCCAGCCAGCAGGAAAGATATATGAAGTCACAACTGAGGCCACGCATAAACAGTATACAGTTAAATGCTGCACAACTGTTGCCAAAGTATGCAAGGCTTTAAGGAATGCTGCATGGGGCCCTCGGTTCGCGAACAAAGAAAGCTCAGTTAGGCTCTTTTCCCCCAGTGCTACCACATCCGCACATCATTAGCCGGAAAAATTCCTGATATATGCTGTCATTTTTTTCTTTGCTGGTACAGGCAAGGCTTTAATATCCAGATGCAACTTTTTTCTCCTGCAATCAGTCCCTTTCAACCTGGCTCCCAGCCAACCTTCCATCAACAATTAAAACGGATGAACAGAATAGACTATATATTTCATAGCGACTGACAGTCGCTCAGGAAATACGGAATAAGAATGTTATTGTGCGTTGTTTGAATGTTATTGTCTGCCGGGATCCCCCTTCCCTGCTTTTTTTGGTGCAACCTTAGAGTGTTTTTTTTTTGAGGGGAGGTATTGTGGAAATGACATCCAAACATTCCCAGAATGTGCTAAACCCAGCATTGGAGCGGAGCGTCACCTTTTTGAGCTTCTTGCTGCTGTTGCCTCTGTGCGCCTGCTGTGATGGAATCCCCCAGCATGCAGTGCAGCTCTGGCTGCTCTGAGGGGGGAAGGTGGAAAAATCCCTCGGCCTGCACGGTCTGGTAAAGCTCTGCTACAAAGGTATGAGTCAGACCCAACCTTGCGCTGGCTCTCCTCGGGGCCAGGCCCGTAAAAGGTTTAAAGGCAAAACAGAGGGTTTTGGACACGTGCTAGCAATAACAGCGGGGTCCATGCTAACAAGAGCACGTGCATTCGCGAAGGCGGCGGAGGCGAGGACGGCGTCTCCAAAAGAGGCGGGAGTCTGTGTGGGGTGGAGCTGAGGTTGAGGCATGTTTCACACCTCTCCTTTTGGCCCACTCCTCTGTACCTCCGCCCCAAACTGAACCTCACCCTAATTCTTTCGTTGTTGTTTTTTTACTATTGCTGTTATTATGACACAACCTTAGGCTAGTCTCGTGATGACAGTCTCTGGGAGGGTGAGGCACTGTAAACCTATGATGCGCACACACGCCAACGCAAGTATCTTTCACACTGCACCACCCACAGTGCGCTGCCATGAGGTGGGTGCTATCTGGAGGACAGGCGCTGCTCTGCTGATGCCATCTGACTCACAGGTGCCCTGCAGGTCACAGGGTGCTGTGGGCAGTGTGGTGACTGACTGACCTGCCCACCCCTGTTCCCAGCAGTTTGTTCCCTTACTGTAGGCTTCTGTTGTCAGCAGGTGTAACGTCTGGTTTTGGGCTTGCACTGTGAGGTTCAACCTGTGCCTGGAACCCCAACCCACACCACCTTATTATACTTCCCTACAACACTGAAGTCAACCGACACCTTGATGCTCTAACTGATATTTACCCGAAGTTCCACAACATAATATTATCAATTTCCACATGACACCATCAATGCTAAAATAACATGAATATACTGTATGTACAGACAAGTGTTTGCTTTGCCTGGATTTACTGGTCTCAGATGACTATGAAATTAAAGTTAAAGATTACTCTGTATTATAACTGTGATAAACAAACCATTACATAACTAGTTTATATGGGATTATCCAACTCGCAATCAAAGGCTACCAAAATGAGTCATAGCTTGAACTGGACTGACAGCTCTAGCCCCTAAATAAACAAATTTAGGTACTCCATGGTATTGTTTTCCTTGCCTGAATGACACTGTCTGTGTACCAATGCAAACACTGGGGTATTTCTTATTCGGCCTGCTCATTCTTGCACTTGAAAGGTTGAGGGCACGAATACCCCAGTGCCAAGTCTTCAGGAGCACAAGTGTGTTGTGGTGTACGTGATGCTACCTTTCCACTCATTTTGTAACCTCAGCTCTCAGGCTACAAAATTCAGATTTGCTCACTATGAAATGCTGTAGTCCTGCTAGCCAGTTCAGACTGTTTTCAATTCAACAGAAAGCGACTATCCAGACATCTGATTGGGAGACACCCTATAACCACAGACTTAGACAGGCGGTCCTAAAAGACAGTGTGGATAGCCATGTAACTGAGGTGCACCTAGATGTCACTGCTTCTTCTTGCATTCATGCCCACGTGAATGCTCTCTCCATGACGACAGGAATACATCACGCAAAGCACCCTCGGGATCAAGTAGTTAGGCCGTGAAGTGCGCCATGAAGGCCATGGAGGCCATGAAGACTCCCGTTAATCAACAAGCATTTTGAATATTTGGATCCATCTGAATCAAATCGGACTCCTGCTACTCAACAGCCGTTTTGTTCAAGCAGTGAGAGCCCACGCAGCCGCTTTGCTATCACAGTTAATCTGAAGCTCATGGAACCAATATACACTATGGTGTTTCTAAGACTGTCCAGGCTAAATGGTTTGATGTTGTATCTGTTCAGAAATAACTTTATTTTCGGTCTCTTTGAAATATGCTTGCCGACCTCTAAAAGCAGTGTGTTCCAAAAACGGTTTAAATGTGGCAGCAGAAAAATGCGCGCAGAAAAGTGACCATGGTTTGAGGTCACACAACGTTCAGTTAATACTTCAGCCCTGTCAAATTCAGTTTTGTGTGTATTTCATTGCTATATTTCTTCTTTTGATGCATTACACATAACCATTCCTTTACTGTTATACCTATAATTCTGAAATTTTGGGAAAGTTTAGGGAAAGTTACTCCACATGTGTACCCATCTCATACGTATATGGGGTCCCTAGATGCTGGGGTATCACCTTTCAACCGCCTACACACCTGACATTTTGCCATGACAAATGATACACTGTTGCACTGATGCTGGTTAACACCCTCAAATTTGTGCCATGAGCACAACCAAATTTAATATTTATTTATATATATGAACAGAAAAATAGGGATTAAGTGGATGATATTAACTGCACAATGTATTCAGAGTTTAGTCAAAGCTGTTATCAGAAATGTGCTTATGTTATCTTAGACTACCCTTAAAAAAATGCTGCGATAATTACATCTTAAATATCAGCTAAGATAATTGATAACAATCAGTGTGGAAGCTCACAGACAACATCTACACATTTTGTGGAGCTTGATTAAATGTGTGGAGATAACCCCGCTAGCCAACCAGAAGTGGTGTTGAAATCATCTGTCGTCAAGACTGCAGTGGACTCACTGTAACGAAACACACTCATATACAGAAGTTAGTTGCAGCGAATGTTGCTTGGTAAACAGTTGCCAAGGCAACCGCAGTGTGTACGTACACAGACTTAGATGCACAACAATGTCCGCTTTACTCGTACCTGAAGTGAAGCGAATAACACTTCTGAAAACAGGTCTGACAAAATCAAGCTATTACATTTAAATGACTTTCCATCTGACTCCAGACTTGTTGCAAATGTTTGTGTTTTCGAGCTTTCATCAGGGAGGAGCTGCTAATAGCACGAGACCCTTACGTGAATGAAGGGGTTAGTCTTAACCAGGCGGTGGGTGTTGCCAACATGAGGAATTCATTCCACCAGTGCTAGGAAGGGCGTGACAAGGCCCACAGCACTTGCGCTGCGGTGGTTGTTTTCACATTGTAGTATTCACAAAGTTGTCTAGGGTTAGGTTGACTTATAACACCAAGCATTAGCACGTTGACTGACAAATGCGGAGAATGTGACTGTAATTGGATAATCTGTAGTCCTGCGAGGAACACTCGTATCTGGATTGCTTACAGTATATACAATTCATAATGGAAGATATCATGCTGTCACATATATCACCTGTGCACATGCAAGAAGCAAAAGACAGGTTTTTAGATTTACAGCCTGTTGTGTTAAATTAACTCAAACTGACAGAACGCAGACAGTTCTGTTCAATACAAATATGCAGATGCAAAACTGGGATTTTTATTAGGGTAAATGGGAAACAGTTATCAAAATTTTATGTTAAGTGGATCAACAAATATTTTTCCCCCGTGTACATAAGGTAAGAGGTGCAGTCTGATCAGTGATAACAGACTTAGCTCTTCTGGACACTAGCTCTTCTGGATGCACAGATATGAACCTCAGTTTCACAAGGAGGCACTTATGGAGACGACAGTGCTTAGTAAGGTTAGCCAGTTTACTCTGGCAGGAATTCCATTGTAATAGGTAGGTCTGAATACCACATTCCAGCCCCTCTGCCAGATAGCCCTAGCTGCACATTTTCCCACATGAATCCAAACAGAGCTTCCACTGAGCAGCCTTTCTGAGAGACGTTCCCCTGTCGTGTCAGGCGATGATGTTGAAACTATGTTGATGACTGGAGACTGGTTTCAAGCTCCAGTGCGCTTTGTTGTTAATAGAGAATACCAGTCAAAAATCCAAGTCTGATATTCTTTTATGATCTGTGTCCTGTTATTACATGAACATTCTATAGAGAATTCTAACAGCCTAGAGCTCTGCTTTCCTCCTCCAGCTGATCAAAGTCATCCCCATGCTTAAACCCCACATTGATGAACCCCAAGAAAGCTGTCCCACATGACTCTTGATGTGTTGAATGAGATCAGAGAGCTGTCCATTGAAAATGCTGATTTTCAGCAGGAATTTTAATCACTCTTACTAAATGGAAAACAAAAATCTCAAGTAAGTAGTAAGGCTGGTGGAATGCTAAAATGTGTAAAAAGTAAGTACTTCATACATGTCATAAAAGTTCTATTGTTGATCAGTGCTCCGTTAAAAGAAAGCAAGCAAACAGAATATTACGCAAGAAAGGAAAAATGATTCAAATTGTCTAGTGACAGATTTAATAGAAAATGTGCTCAGGGGAAAAAGGTAGTACTTGGGCGAGGCAGGTATTTTGCTATGTGCTTAGTCAGAATGTCCTTCCGTTTCCATTGGCAAATGGAACCTGGATCTTATTGTCTTGGGCTAGCTAACAGTCCCCATCTGAGAGCCTTCACCTTTATGACCTCTGTACCAATCATATCCTCAACCACTGGTCTAGCGCAGTTTTTGCCCAACTTTAAATGAAGACGCTTGCTACTTGAGTTGACCGCTCTTCCCGCGGGTTAATCTTTTTATCTGTTGCAAAACACAACAACAATCATATCGACAAATGTCTGGTGCCACTTGCTTCCTGCTGCTAAATCCAATTTCTTGTGCAATTTAGTGCACATGATACCTTCAGAATTGGCCCCTAATCACTTTCATGGGACCATCCAGTCTGTTTCCTATTATATTGACTCATATTGACATAAAAAGGAAAATTATATCCTAACTCATTTAGAGAGGATAGCATTTATCATTAAGTAGTTCCATCAAGGAGTTGTGGTTACAGTATTGGCCCCCGGACACGAGGATTAAGGATCTGAACCCTGGGTCACAAGGCCATTTATAATAGTTTTTCTGGGTTAAAAATAAACTATGAGGCTGCTCATTGCAGTTACCACTGTGAACAATAACAACAATGGACTTTTCCTGGTCAGGGTTAAAATTTTGCAAGGAACATGTTGCTGTGATATAAAAGTTATGCCATATAAAAATATTGCGTTTCATATAAAAGCAGAAATTAAGGTTTTCTCATCAACAGCCTTGCCAATTTCCAGACTTGCAAGCAAGGGGAAAATACCTCTTGTCCACTACTGATGCGCTTTTTAATCCCATAACTGGGGAGGAGTTGATGCTGTCGCTCAAAGCTGAGCAACAATGCAGGGACGCTGAAGTCATAATAAAACAATCACTTGGCAAGAGAACAATACACGGAACTATAGAGATTCGGGAGGCCATGCTAATCTGTGCCTCCGCAAGGGCCCAATGGGTGGTCCCATTTGCATTCACGCACCCTCCTCTCATTTTAACAGGGCCCTCTGGAGACAGCATGAGGGGAGGGGGTGGCGAAATTTGGAATGCAGAAAGGATATCACACAGGACACCACAGGACCTCTGGGAAACAACCGCAAAACTGACAGTGCAAATCATAATGCATTGCCCTCTGTTTGCGGGAATTGATAGCTTATAGAAACCAAAATGCTCAGGACCAACAATGTGGATGAACACATAGTGGATAAACGTGAGTCCTACAGTAGGAATACAATGCACGAGATGCTACAATAACTTTAAATTTAAATTCCACAGTTTTTTATCCAAAATGTATGCCAATATATAGGCCTATACAAAGTTGCACAAATCGCACATAAGACTCATAAACAAACTGTCACTGAGGTCAGTCTTCAGTTTCTGTTGCAACAGAACGTTTCCCAAAATGTCTAACGGGTAACTCTTTTTTCTGTCACACCACATATATTCTACGTTAATTTGCTAATTTTACATTGAGATCAATCATCACTAGACAAAAATGAATCATTTACAGACGCAAGAAGAGGGAGGGAAGGCTGGTAAAACATGCCTTTTAGCTCAGCACTCTCTCCGTGGTGCGGCGAAGTTTCAGGAATGAGTCAGCCTGCTTACAGGGGCTGCTATGGCTTTCCGGACCTCTAGTGTGTTGTTATTACTAATCTTTTTTCAGCTTGGTATTCGCAACACCGGTAGCCTGGAGCTAGTACAATCTGGAAAAAAGGAAAAAAAAAAACTCTGAATATGAAATGCTTTTGCATACAAAAATAACGACATTCCTTCATCTGCCAGGAGCGAGAGGAAATTGTTTTTTTTCCATCCTCTCGTTCGGCTCAGGGGAGGCGATAGGGGGATTCCTAACCAGGAAAATTAATCATGGGAAACAGAGGCCCATGTTCAGACAATGGTCCACTTTTCTCCAACTTTTGAACCATTTGCAGAGTAACGTGCCTGGCCCCCGGTTTCTACAACAACAGGCCTATTTTCTGACACCCCTGGTGAATTCCCAGGTGAATTTGCAAATTAAGCATGACTAACAAATGAAAAGCACAGATCCCCCTGTGATAACTGAAACAAAATTTTGGCATACACAAACAAATCAGCAAACCGCACATCTGCAGATACGGAAACCCATACGAATCCTGCCTTTCAAACTGAGCTCAGCAATGAACTACATTCACTCTTACATGTTCAATTACACATTTAGTATCTTATGTTACTGCACACCACTTTTACCACAATGAAATTAAAACGTCTTAAAATAGCGCAACAAAATAGCTGGGGAATACCCTGGGAAAGCATATTGTTTTCCATTTCCCCGGTAAATTAAGTACTTCTTTAGAAACTCGTACACACACATTTAGAAAATGTGGGACTTTTCTGCCACTTTAAGGACTCCTGGGTGCTTCCTCAAAACAAAACAAACAATGACAAAAAAAACTTTCAGATCCCACCCTATCTCCAAATGACACAACTATGTGCAAGAAAATGGAAACAATCTTGTTCACATAAAAAGGGAAATTGCTTCCAAACCAATTTATATGTGACAGCATTCACAGTTGGCAGTGCTGTGGTTACTGTACTGGGCTCCTGCACGCAATGCTGCCGTGTTACAAATTGTCGCAAGGTGATTCATTCCGATTTCTGTAGTGCAAATTTATCTGGGTAAATAGGTTACAAACTGTATACTAGAGTAACCACTACAAGTAATCAAACCAAAGGGCACTTGTTGGTCAGGGCTAGGATTCAACAAGAAGGATGTTGCTGTCAATTTCTCACATAATTGAGAAGAGGAAAACCCGAATTTCCCCTGTACATTAAACTTAAACTTCATTAGAAACGTACACATGTACAAATTCAGTTTAGAGTAAACGCATTTATATATGAGATTTGAGACCTAGGAAGTCCCATTCAACAGCAGCAGCAGCAGCAAGACAAAAAAAAAAAACTTCAACTCACAATTTCCCTCACAATCTCCAGACGACAGAGTTGTGCGCAATATGACTTAAAGGGTACCCTCAGTCCCTGCATCATTCAAACCCTGTTGACTCCTGAGATCCTGAACCTCGGAGCTGTCGCAACCTTTCTCACTTTACAGAATGCCTTATTTACAGGCATCTCCGGCCAGCCCTGACTGGGGAAGGGGTGGGTTGCGGTGGGGGCTTCGTGCCCTGTCTCCAGGGACCGTCGGCCCTTTCACATCAGTAACATGTCGCGCTCATGAATGCACCAGAGGGAGGGAATTTGCCACCTCACAACAGCCCTCAAAACCATTTTCCACCCAGGGGACCTCTCTTTGGAACGCCTGGACTGCCTGACCCAAGCAAGTGTGAGAAACGCTAGAGAGGGGAGAAAATGGGCGGGGCTATGGGGGGGGGGGGGTATGGGGGGGTGTCACGTGTTCTGAGGAAGACCCTCCAGCAACCCTTTTGTCTGAGATGAACAACTCCTTTCTTTCTGAAAGTCATTTGGAAAATGTGCTATTATTAAATGCTTCATTTTCTTTTTTTATATTTGGAAAACAACATACTGTCATCACAAGATCTCAAGATCCTAACAGAGCCTACACAACAACTTCCAACAAAAACACTAGCACGTGTGTGTAGGTTTGGATGTGTGGACAGGGGTGTTTTTTTGTTTCTAACACATTTTTTTCAGTGAACACCAAACTCGTAGTCAGAAACTAAAAGGAGTTACTTGCTAGTTTTGCACAATGCATTGTGGTTAGGCTGCTGCAGTAAGGAGAAAGGAACTAAGGAACACAGCATAAATGACAAATTATTAAGTAAGAGTTAAAAAATGGCTGATTAAAGAAACCACTCAATAATAGCATACTGCTCTAAACCCCTTGGATACTTGGAGGAGGATCAAATAGCCATAATTGGTATAAAAACCACAGAAGCCACAATTTTCAATCTCCTAATTGTCACTGAACTCTATGAATCCTCAAGACACATGATCACAATTAATTAAGTGTGAAAAATAAAAATGATTATAATATAATTGATGCTGTCACTGTTACTGTAACTGTCACCCTTGGTGTCAACTGTCATCTGATTTCCAAGGGACAAAAATACGACGTGACGTTTATCACATGTGAGCACGCAACGCAAACAATGGCTGTGCACACAACAGCATCAAGAAAAAGGGGTTTTCCGGTAGTGGTCACGGTTATTCCACACATGAATAGATTTACTCTGTAACCCCCTTCCCTCCCATTATAGTCAAATGATAAAACTACAGTTGCTACGTACAAGACCTGTTTCACTTTCGCTTTACCATTTAACTGAAGAAGGGGGTTTCAAGGAAAAACATGCTGCCTTTAAAGCAAAAATAAATCCTTCAATAAACAGATGCAGCCAACTTGACTGTCAGCTATTACAGAACCAGGGGGAATGGCATGGTGGTGCGTGCAGAAATATTTGGCTCTTTCACACATATTGCTTTCTCCCATGACGGGCAACCAAACCCGCCTTCTGCTGAGGACAAGGGTAGGATGGGCTTCAGAAAAACATTCAATAGGAAGTTACATGAGATGAAAATCAAACCTCATTCTCCTGGTGGGGAGTGCCATTACATGCTGCAAAGTGAACCAGCTGTGCATGAATATGACGGTCTGGTGACTGTGTGTTGTGTATGTTACTGTACTGTTCCGGCTATGCGCGTTAGCAAAGTAATTTGTGGATAGCGATTAAATTCTATTCCACCAATAGATTTGATCAAAATGCAGTCCACATAACCCTTCACTTTGAATAATGACAATTGTTTTCAATATTTACACATTATATAAACTTAACAGTCAGCAAAGTTAGCAAAAAAGGTGCAAAAAGGTAACAGCTACTTATTTAAAGTTAAGGTCTGTTTATCAGGGAAAGTAAGACTTCAGTGAGCTTGAATCTGGGCATTTATCAAACCAGACTTCTCTCTCACTAATCAGTTGTGTACTGATGACTGTTGTGATTAGTTTAGGCCGAACTCATTGGCAGCATTGGGGACCCCCCCCATTAAAAGGGCAGATACTCACTACTGAAGTAAGCGCCATTTGAAAACTGTATATTCGTGCCAGGCCGAAATCAGCCAGCTTGATCTGCCCACCGCTGGTGACCAGGATGTTCTGGGGCTTCAGGTCTCGGTGGACCACGCGGTGAGAGTGCAGGAAATCCAGCCCCTGCAGGAGCTGATACATCATGTCCTGTCAATCAACAGAAGAGACATGAACACGTCAGTCAGAATTATCCCTTTGTCATTATTTACAAATGACATGCTGCAACAAAACAAGACACATTCTCTTACATATGCACACCCACACACACTAACATGTGCATACATGCACACATGCCCACACACACACACACACACACACACAAAACACACAAACACACAGGTGATATGGCACTAAAGTGACATTTGATTTAGCAATTCGTAAATCATCCTTTCCGCTAATATCAGTTTAAACATTGAACCACAAGCATTTACTTATCAGCATGAATGAATCATTTATTAAATGTTATTGATTATTATTGAATTATTGACATTTATTAACAAGTACTGATTTTAAGGCTTCTGATTACTTCAAAGGCATGACGAGCTCGGCTGTATTTTAAAGTGACATATCAATGTTTACCACACTGGTACCCGTATGAATAAACTTACTAATGATGATACACAACAACACTTCTGTGAGAAAGTGACTGATAGGACGTGTTTACTGTAACTGTGGGAACGTAACTGTATTTCAGGCCCTGTGTTGTTTAAATGCAGGTCGGTGCTGATTAGATACCAGATATGACTGCAACCGACTGCGGCAAGGAAGGCTTTTCATCTCTGCCGAAGTCCAGAGAGAGAGGAAGGAGGAGAGAGGAGGGAGACTTCGCAAGGCAGAGCGAGAATTAGAGGGTGTCCCTTTAAAGCTAAAGTGTGGCAGATGTTGATAACTGACACTATTGCTCGCAGGAAAGACATGTTGCCATGAGGCCCTGTATCGGGACTCCATTTTCTTGCAGCTGTCTGCGGAGAGCGGCTAATTGTGTATCGTTTGACCTCAGGGACGCCGTCTGAGGCGGTCCTCATGCTGAACTCGCTCTCCAAGGCAGGCAGGAGTTTTTTTTTTGGGGGGGGGGGCTCAACGGCTGTTTCCTCTGGTGTAACCCGCGTTAAGAGCGTGTGACAAGGTGAAATTTATGTTAATGGATGTGGTTGGGCTTACAAGAAAGCACGAGACCGAGGAAGAGATAGAGATACAGACAGAAGGGGAGAGAGTGGGGAGAGGGAGACAGAATGAGGGAGTGGGAAAGAGTGAGAGGTAGAGACAAAGAGAGAGAGAGGGAAAGAGAGAGAGAGTTACAGAGAGGTAGAGACAGGAAAGAAAGTGAGGAGTGGGAGAAAAAAGAGTGAGAGGGAAAGGGGGGAGAGAGAGATAAAGAGAGAGACAGAAAGAAGAAAGAGAGAAGGAGAAGGGAGAGGGGAGAAAGGGCAGTTTTTTTTTTGGCGATTGCCGCTTGATTTGCTTTGACACAGGGTGCAGGCGGCCTACCCCGACTCCCAGCCAAGACCTCACAAGAGACGTGGCCAGGGGCCCGCAGCTCCATTCACTAACAAGCCAGCTGGTCAGTGATTAAAAAAGCTGAAACAATGCCGTGCACACTCAACCAGAAAACATTTGCGCACGGCGCTGGCCTGACCAGGGACAGTAGTACAAAGCAAAGAAAAGCCGGCTTAGGAAACATGTAAAAGAGGTCCCAGTGCCGAGGGTGGAGATGGCCGGGCCTGGAAACAGGGCGTTTTTTTTTAATGCCCATCCACCCATGATCCCGCGGGGTACAAGCGGTTATTTTTGGTCAAACACAATGCTGTCCGACCCCGATTCCATGTTCGCTTTAAATAGCCGACTACTTCGCCGGCCGCTGCTTGTTAACATCCCCCAAACATCTAATGAACTTGATCCAAACACAGACACAGAAAAAACCTCCCTCCTTCCCTCCCTACTCTGTATAGTAGGTCACTTCAATCATGCCTGTTACAACCTGTTGAGTGGATGTGCTGAAGGCCCGCTACTGGATCTACTGGATTTGCGTGCGCGGTGATCTGAGGTAGTCTTGTGTGGTTTGCACTAACACAGAGAGGTCCTAACATGGACTCACAACCTTCCTCAAACTGTTACAGGAGTCACTGACACTGGCAAATTGTTCCAACCATAAGCATTTCATAGCGAGGCCATATTCGGTTTGAACTGTCACCGTTTGGTAGCACCTGAAAATGCACCAGCAAACTACTGTTGAACACTTAAGAGCACATCTTACTCCTGTACCTTGGATATCTGTGATTAATTCTTCACGCAGCAAATCCAACCTCCGAGCTCAAGCAAGCCTTCACCAAAGACAGATGCTTTCTATGTGGTGTTAATTGAATGTAAGTGTTAATTGAAACTTTTCTCCTTACTTCGATTTCATACACAACCATAACACGTGGCAATTGTTATGTGTTGCCTAAATCACACATTACAACAGCACCATGAGAGCACGATGGTAGTTAGTTAGGTTACTTAGCAACCTTTACCAGCGTAACTGTTGCTGCCAGCCCACTGCGTGTCGACGTGTCTTAGGAGGACACTGACGTGGTGGTCGGTAGCCAGGCAGTCAGGGAGAGGGGAACACAAAACCCCCAGCGTAGCAGTCAAAACATGCACGCGGAGAGCGCCCCTTTTTTATGTAAATAACGCGCCGAGCGGCAATATTGTTTATTGAAGCCGGGGATAATGCAGGACATCTGCCTGTTAACGTTTGTGTAATTCTCTCCCGATGCTTCATTAACCCGCCTCATTATGGCCGGGGAGACGGGACTCTGCGAGGCGCGGGCAGGGCCGGTCAGTCACACTCCGCGGGCCGAGGGAACCGCTTGATGTCTTTCCAGCTCATTTCATTCCGGGGACTCTTTCATCAATTATCATGCGGTGGGTCTGAATGGACGGCTCTCGCAATCTGGTGCCCTCAGTTGGACTGCAAATTAAGCTGTTAAAGGTTTTTTTCCGCCGGCGTATCATCCTTATTTACTGCCGTTGGAAAAAAATTCAATACAGCATGCGCTCCGTCCGGGTTTCCTTGCTCGATGTCCAGACCACTCTCCTTTCCCCCGCTGTGAAACGAAGATACAAAGTTTCCCTCTTCAGCAAGTAGGTTCCGGAACGTTCTGGCTGGCTTGGGATGTTGTTTTAGAGAGTATTGACCCTGCAGCTCTCACAAATCAATAATTACAGCACACTGCCTTCAAAACTTGTTCATTCATTGATTCTCCCACTCTAATAAGTGGTAATTGTTCATTAAAATAAAATGAATTAAAATTATAACTAAATTTAATTGAATTACTTTTAAAATTAAAAATTAAACAGATTTTACACTAATCACTATTAGGGTAAAAATGATCAAGCTTCTGCCACATCAGCACTCTTTGTTAAGTGTGTTGCATCACAACCACAACATGGCTTATCTAAACTCTTTCCCAAAAGGAGGAAAGCATTTTACTGGCTTTTATTGTTTAAATAGGGGCTGTATTTTGTGAAATCAGATGTCTGATACCTTGGTCCATTGAAGTTCTTGTCAGTAACGTAATAGCAATTTGGAAAGTGAAAGCAATTTTCATGAAAATAGCTTGTTAATCTGTACTGAGCAGATAAGATATTAAGAGAGCTAGGATATTAAGATTTTACAGCAGACACTAAGGCAACCATTTCAAAAACCTTGGCACTTCTACCAAGGGTTCATCAACCATTCAGCCTCTGCTCAACCGTAGCAAAAAGGTCGCAGAGGAGAGATCCTCCTCCTTTTCTGACACTTTATGGGTCATACCCCCGGGCAGAAAGGGAATGAAACATGATAAATGGATCTGTTACAGAAATGTGTGGGAACGGGTCAATACACAATATACGTGTGAGTGCTGGTGGTCAGGAATTGCTGATACTCCTTTTGTGTTGCCCCCTTTGCTCCTGTAAAGAGACACCCTGGCATTTACTGTGCGCTGCAAAAGGAAACGTTCACATTATACAATTAGTTATGCGTTTCGTGAAAACGATAGTCGTACCAGTTAAACATCTCCTTGTTTTCCGGATGTTGCCTGGAGGACATCTGAGGAGGTGTCCCCACCCTCTTCCGGATGGTGAAAAGCAATTAGACACGAGCGATATTAATACAGCCATTTCTGTGGTATGTGCTTAACACGCTTGCTGTGTGACTTCGTCAGGTTATTACATTTGGTTTTGTTCAACTGCTATATGCATAGCTTTATGGTAGTGTTCTTGGTAGTGTTATAATGTATTCAACAATACATGTTGCTTTAAAAGCAGGTGATGTTTGTTTTATTAAATGGATGCTTGTTGAGGTCAGGCCTTCATATTTTGTGGAAATTGTTCTAGTTTGCCTCTTGCGGTTCCTCCATTGCCTACAGTCGCTAAACTCAGTCAGATTTACCTCAGCGTATTTACAGCAAACTGATTGCTTGAGTTTTTAAGGCTTGCTCCAACAGTATTTCATCGTGTTCATGGAAGAGGCCCAAACAGATGTTCGGTGACAGCGTTACGGAGGCTTTTGGTGAGGGCCACAGCAGCGAGGCATTTCACTCGGATCACAAACGCAGCTTGCACCGCAGATGAAACAGCGCTCACGACGGAACCGTAGCGAGCATGGGAGCAAAAAAAATAATTTTTTTTTTTTAAAAAACGAGAAGCACACCATCTCAAAACCTTAATTAGTGGCCTTGTACCACAAGCTCTGGTCTTAAAAAAGCCAGGCCTCTCTCAGATGCCTGCGTGCTGTCCTCCATGTGCTCTTCAAAGCCCGCGTGAGACGTTTCCTGCATCCTTTGAACATCGCGCACCAATCAGTTTAAAAAAAGCACTACTTCCACCACTCACACAAAACATTTATTGCATAAAAACACAGTGGCAATAGAAGCTGCAATTAAATGTGTTTGATCAACTTCTTATTTTGAACTTTAAAAAAAAAAAAGACGCCGTCACATGATGTATGCTTAGGGGTTGATTCACAGATGGTTGAGTTACTTATCATGGCTACTATCAACTAAAGACTGCACTGTGACAGAGATGTACTCTTTAAAAAGCTCATGAATTACATTATTCATCAGTCCATCGTGGTATAAAGATGGACACTTTATCTAAGGGATTCACCACATTGCATCATGTAACTTGCAACAGTTACGGATACAACCATCTTAAAATAGACAAAGGGGGTTTCCCCTAGCCTCGTGGCCATAAAGATTCCATTCCTTTGCGATGGCGCTGTCTGAAAGCTGCCTTTCGGCTTCGTCTCCAGAGGAAGCTTTAGTCAGCTTCGCCTCATAAGCACCACTCATGCATCCGTGTGAACCTACCCCTTAGCGTTAGGAGGAAACAGGTGATATGAGGTACCTTAATTGTTTCTGGTGGCACACCTGGCTCGGGAGCCTTCTCTAAGTAGGTGGTCAGATCCTGGTCCACGTGCTCGAAGACAAGGGTCAGTTTGGTCTCTCTGTCAGTTCTGGACACCGTGCACACGTCAAACAGCCTGGAGGGAGGCACAAGAGCACAGTCAACACAGGAGTCTACAGAGTGTTACTCACATAGGCCATTCATTTCAGTCTACTCACAGTGTCTACCCAAAACTTTTTCACTGATAGAGATCAATACAGTCAGCAGACACTTTTCAATAGCTCAAATGACCACAATGGCCAACCCCTCAGATTACAGCAGGAGCAGATTACCCTCTCAGTGAAAGGGTTAATGTTCATTAATAATTTTTTAATATATAGAATATACATTTCCTGTGGAATTTCCCTTAAAAAAGCCCAGAGCAAACATGCTTATCCAATGGATTTTGCAGCACAGATCTTGAGATGAATTACCAAGATATTACTCTGGCGTGAGTCCAGCCTGATTTGAAATGGTTTACAGTGCAGGACACAGCAATGAATCTTCTACCGGAGGGTCGGAAACAAAGGTGACAACCTAACGTTTGAAATCGTCTCAATTTAGTTAAGACAGCACTGCCTCTACAACGTCTGACAGTTCAGACTGGATTTGTCACAGTCTGAAAGAATTCCTGCTATGCCCGGCATACTGAAGCTTTGTTAGCTAAATGAAAACAACCAATCACTCCTCATGACTGAGACCTCGTGACAGACAGAAGCCCTGGCTACAGGATGTGTTGCCCATATTCCAGTCTGCTAACGTACTGGCACATAACATGTGGAATACTGAACTTCAGAGGCCTTGCTCTTAGTGTAGTATCTGAGCAAAAATGTTACACTAATGTTACACTAATGTTGGACAGAACACTACTGCAGAATTGCAGTTAAGTTAATTGTTGGTTAAGCTGTAAAGATGCATTATTCATTATAGTACTCAGATGTTTTTGCATGTATCCAGTATTCATATACAATTCAAATGTGGCAGGGTGTAAGGCACTTTCTGCCCTTAGCAGCTGATCCTGGATCAGAATAAAAAATGTACACTAAACAGGGTTTAGAGTGGGGGTGAGCAAGCTGAGCTTACTACTGGAAAAAAGCCAGAGAAAGAAGATGGATGTAACAAGCATTTTAATCCAGTAAACCACAGCCACTGACGTGGTGTGCATGTGGTATACCCAACCAAAGTCTTTCCCTGGGGTTAAGTTTAAAATACCTCATGGAAGTATAGCGTACTTCTTCCGGCAAGCCTAGATTTAGACCCAGCTCCAAAGGGCTGCGGCTGTTACAGTACGTGGTATTTGCTATGTAAGACACAAAGACTGTTGAGCTCAACATCCAAGTTTTGTCACACAGATCATTTTGGAAAAACTGCCCGGTGACAAGCGGGATCACAACAGCCGAGGGGGAAAAACATGCCCTCTTCCAAAAGCCGGGGCCTGCCAAAAGCATTCCTCACTCAGAGCCTTGGTAACTCGCGCAAGTCATTTCAAATAATCAGTGGTTGGGCAGCATCCCTCTCCGTGCAACACCGCGGGCCGAGCAGAGAAAAGGATCCCAACGCGCACCTTACTGAGCGCGTGCGCGGACCGGGGAACACCGTGGGCCAGGATGCTCTGTGGCGGGGCTTTCTGGGGGCATGTATACGAGCCATTGTTTTTGCTTCATATTACAGGCTTATCAGATGTCCTTACCTAGTGCCACACCTTAGACTTATTGAAATTAACTCTCACTACCACACTGAGGCTGCTGTCTTTGTGCACATTTGACCATGTATATCATTACATGAGGGGCACAATACTTTCAGTATCATAATACGTAAAAGAGCAGTGTACAGCATAATTCTCCATGTTCAGCCTGACCATTGAAAAGAAGATGTGTTACTACTGACTGTTGATTTCTGTTCTTTACTCAGAAAACAAGGAAATATTAAACACACAAAATGTAGCATTGATTTAGATATAATGGCATACAGCCATGACCTTGTAACTATGCACTGTTCATTTAAAAAGACAGACACAGGAATCCCCCAACCAATTCTGAGATTATATAAGTGATACGTATCTGTATCAAATTACGACAGCTCTGATTCCACCTTCACTTGATTATAGACACAATGGATGGCAAAATAATCTGTCTCCTTCAAGAACCTAATTAAAAATTATGTGCCACACTGATCACACTGATCATCTGAAAAACAATTATATCAAGCCCATAACAGGTTTTGAATAATTAACAGAAAACACAGTATCAATCTCAGCACGGCCTCTGCCTTAGGTTGAGCTATTTGATTCTGATTTGAGAAATTCTGAAGTATGAGTCTTTTGCACGACGCATGAAAATCTCATGAAAAACTCATGAAAATAACTGCTCGCTGACTAACTCTGCTCCCCTTGAAATCAGGGGTTAAATATGAGTCTTAAACCCTTAATTATTCTGGCACTAAGGAACCTTGGAGCAGACAGGCAGCATATGGAATGAATAATGGCCTTAGAAACATCTTAGAATTGTCTGTAGTTACACAAGGCACAGATTTCTCTGCAAACTTGGATCCCTGCATCCACATGTAGCCAAATTTCACTTAAGGCAGCAACCCCCCATCCCACCTTCTGTAAGCAGATTAGAAGATCAGAGTCTGTTTGCTCACTAATAATTTTCCTTTAAAGCCTCAATTTGCCAGGGCCACACCATACATCATTCATATGACATTATTCAAAGCCCAGGGCCCCACAAATATCTATGTGGGGTACAGCTACCTTGGTTTGATTGATTTTTTTGGGGAGTGGGAGGCCATCATTATAGGACACAAATAAGGGTAGCAGTGTTACGTAGTGGTAAGGAGCAGGGCTTGTAACTAAAAGGTTGCTGGTTTAAAAGGTTACCCTTGAGTAAGATACATAACCAACGGTATGTACGTTGTTCAGTATAGGAGCATCTGCTACATGACAGTAACCAAATGTAAATTCTACTTTAAGGCCTGCAGTAAACCAAACGTTCCTCCATATCACCTCCATATTTAGCCTGATCTTTTAATATTACTAGAATTTTACTTGCACCCTTGGTCAGAGAGTTGTTCTCAGTGTATTTCCTTTTTCTTTTGCTGCAACAAAAGCATATTGCCACCTTTCACATGTCTGAGAAGGCTGGGGCAGTTTAACCACGGTGTGCCAGTGCTCTTTTAACTCCGCACAAACTCCGAGACAAACACCCTGCACACTAAGCATTGTGGGACTCCATAACCCCTTGCTAGTTCACATGCTCAATAGTAGTAGTTGGCGTCAAGTCATTTTCAGGTCTGTGTTCCATGTCTCAACAAAGACCGTGTGGCTCAGCCACAATTAATGTTTAATTAATATAAAATTTACCTGAGTCCGATGGTCATCTCTGCTTTAGGTACTTTCTCCCACCAACTACTGATTCAGGCTCAGATCACCCAGCCATGCTAACGACCCAAGCAATAGTTAGAAAAAAAATGAACTGCTCAAGGACCAGCACTTTGTGTCACAATTTGCCTACACCACCTGCCACAAGTTGCCTACATGAACACTAAAACGAGTTCAGAGTGTCCTGCTAAGACCAAAAGCCAGCACTGAAAATCTGGGTACATGGAAACACTTGGTTGTCTTTAATACCCGTGAGCCCCTGTGCAGACAGACTGAAGTAGGCAGAACAACAGGTCTAAAGTCAAGGCACAGCCACAGAGTGGCGGTCCCCAGTCACCCTCATGGGACCATGACCTGAAACGACCCTCCACGCCCATAGGCAACAGATGCTACACCATCCTCAAGGCGAACGGCCATCTTTCTCCCTATAGCAAGTCCTTAGCCTGTCCAGTTCATAGTCAGACCAGCGACATCCGTCCAAATCATTACAACACTAATATAGTATTTCACTTAATTACACTGAACTATGGGAACCAATAATAACAAGGCAAACTAACAAGTGACAAGTAACAAGAGTATTTTCGGTTCTGGGAATGATCTGTATGCTTTGAAAAATAAATGTATAATCAACAGCTTTATAATCACTAAACTTGGCATGATCAAATTTTCACCTTGCAATGCAATCTGCTCTGTATTCAAGCTGAAGATCCAGTTTTTGATTTCCTGAATGAAACTGCACAAGGCATTCAACTGTGGACAAAATAAAACGTTCACCAACAGCCAAGCCAGGTGAAGATGATATCTGCTCTCTGCTTCTGTGTGAACCACGCATGGCACCCAGACAAGAACATAGTCCTATAGAATTGTATCACGCTAAATTCCAGCATACCCACTGTTACTGTGAGAGTGAGGCTGGGAACTGCGCTTGAAAGAAGAATGTTGCAGGTACTGTTCCCAGGTACAAGATTGTTGTTGGTACTGAACCTGAACTGTTTCAGCAAAAACCCAGCTGTTCAAATCAGTGCCATTAAATTTAAAAAAGCCAGTCAGATAAAAAGTAAAGCATTGTAGGGTGATGTAAGTCACCTTGTTATATAATTGCATTTCAAAAGTTGTTCACAAACCATTTACTGAGGATTCTGGTGGTAACACAAGATCCATGCAGCTCAAGACAATGGACGTATGTCATGACTATCAAATCCGTTATGAACATAAAGGTGATTGAATCAGTTAATCAAGCAAAAAAAATCTGTGAGTTAATCTATCTACACATAAATAACCATATAACAGTTAAGTAATGAGATGTAATTATCTTACACTTTTTACACTTGCTAAAAACTGACTGCACTGAGACAGTGCAGATCCAATGATCACATTGCCTTAAGAGGATACAACTTACTCTGTTAAGTGACTTCTGTGATAACAGGCTGTTACTACCTGTGTCCGTGTAAAAATAATTGTAACACAAGAGCTTAGTGTGACTGGAATCCATCAACATGCCCCCTCATCAATAACACATTGATAATAAAACTGAATGGAATGATTTTAAGCCTTAAATGGGACCAGCTGTAGAGCGGGTTTATTATGGATCCTTTAAAGGGTCCAATGGCAAGAGTGCACCAAGATTAGAGCTGTGGGTGACTGCCGTATGTTATCTATTGGCTCTCAGAAGTAAATTCCCATTCTAACGCTTTTGCAGGCTAGATGACACAGACCAATACAGACCCTTTCCCCAACTTTCATCAACCCCCCACCCCCCCACCCCTTCCAGAAATGGACAGCAGGGGCAAGGTGCTTCAAAGAAATGGCTGTAAAATGCTCTGCTAAACTTTCCCAGTGGTGCTTGACTTTTTGAAGAGAATTTCCCCCAAACCAGCAGCGGTAGCAAAATGATTACCTTGACTCATTTAGCTGACTCATTGTGAAGCACAGATAGCACCACATTAATGCTTTTGACTGGGAGTTTCTCAGCAGGCCGCACCGAAAGGCAAGGGCAGACGGCTTTCGGCTCGACCTTCCCTCCCTGAGTCACAAAGGAACCACGCGCCATCGTTTCCATATTTTAACATCTCGATGACTGAAGGCAAAAGCCACAGACAGGTGAGGACGGCTTTAGATGATTTAAAGATGGCCAAGTTTGGCTGGGGTGGGGGACAAAGCCAGGCTGGAAGAGATGCGCTGCCCTCACCTCCATCTGATACTTAAAGGGCAGAGGACCTTCCATATCTGGAGTAAAACCCTCAAGAGAGCTGAGTGAAAAATACATACTTTGATGTTTTCATTTGCATGTATTAAGTGAACATCAGCAAGTGTGATATGACACCGTTTTACCACTGAAGATGGAAACTTGCCACTCACTGAAGTATCTGAGAGTTCATGGAAATGTTTTCTGACTGCAAGAGCATCAGGATCATCGTACCGAATAAGATGTAATGTATTCCCAATTTTATGGTTCAAGTGACATTACATCAATGTTGGGGATTTTAACCAATATTCAGATCATGATTGAATGATGAAACATTTAATCATGATCTGAATACTGGTCAAAATCAATCCAGTCACCAAGTCATATTTCATTGCATCTGCTCCGATTGTTAATTTTTGTCTTATCCTTCTGTCAATGGCTACCTATTCAGCCTGAATTCTCTAAAATCAAGCTCTGTGCTGTAAAGATCTATACCAAAGCCACAGTGAACCTTCTGAGAAGTTGCTGAGGTGTCTTAAAAATAAGCTTGGATTCTTGAAAATTTTGAATTTGGAAAAATAAACAAAAAACTTCTCAAATTAAGAATTAAAGTGCTCTATAGACTGCATTTCTTCTTATCCATAAACAGCTTTGTTTTTAAATGAATTGAAGAAACATTTGATACTTTGTTAACAGGGTTGCAAAACCATCACATAATGTCTGTTTTTGTGAATAAAGCTTATTGCCTCCATACTGATCATTAAACATTTATTTAAAAATTATAAAACCTCTCCCTTAATTAGACATCCATACAATGGACTCTCAGTGAGGTGGCCTCTCTGTAGAGAGATTACTAAATGTTTAGCTGGAAGAGGCAACACAAGTGAAAAAAAGAGTGTCACAATTCAGTTGATATTCTTGATATTCATTATGCATTATTCCATTATGAAGAAGCTGTTATGAGATTACAAAACAACAACATATATATATATATATACTACTTTTTGATGCATAGCATCAGCACTGTTGTATGGCCTTTGAAACACGCATTGCTACAACATACTACTAAAATCACAGAAGTGAACTGGTACAGTTAAAGCCAGTAACAAGATAATCCTTGTATTAAAACCTATTATATTTGAAACGGAATTGAAGAACGAGACTTGAGAGAGTTAACGAGGTGAACCAAGTGGCTTCAAACGTCACCCAATGGGCTGTTAGGAAGTATAGCATTCATGGGAGTACAGTGGGAAAAAAAGGATGAAATAGTTGCAACATTATTTGTAGTACAATGCATAATTTACCTCACTCCATGCGGAGGCGTGCAGATCTATACATTTTGTGATGGAGATGTAATGTAAGATACTCTGCCAACTAATCCCCCTTCTGGCTTACCTGACAACGTTGGGGTGCTCGAACGACTCCAGCTGCCTCAGCACCGCCACCTCGCGGATGGTTGAGAGGGGCATCCCTTCTTCCTCCGTCTGCACCCGTACTCTTTTTAGGGCTACAAAGCGACCCCCGTTCTTCAAATCTCGTGCTTTGTACACCTTCCCGTAAGCACCCTCGCCAATCTCAGCGACGGGTTCGTATTGTTGCGTCAAACTTTCTTTGTCCATTGTGATTCTTTAATTTTCACTGCAAAAATATTGTGGGGTCCTAAATCCCGAAGACGGCGACGACCAAAAAAAATATATATTTTTTTTACAAAAACATAATCAGAAGTTCTGGTCAAGCATATGCAATGCCTATATAAGACAAACATAGAGGAATGAAAATAAACAAGGTCAAAAGATAAAGTCACATAATAATATCCAAGACCAATGGGGTGCAATAACATGAGCTTCACTAATAATTTTCCATTATAGGAACCATGCAATGTTCGTCAACTTCACAATACTGTTGCACATATTCGTTTTCTGATAGATAATCGCAATGAAATCTAAGTCACACCATGCAGTCAATGCAAATATTCTTCTGCAAAGGCCTATTATAAGTTCTATTAACGTTACTTTATCCAGATGATATGTAATACAGCACCACTTGCAATGTATTAATGCAGCAGATAAACAATAAACACCGTACATAAATACAAATTCAGTTCAATCCGACAGCAAACGTCATTACTTACATCGAAAACTATTAAAGGGTAACATATTTCAACCTTTTAGTTCAGAGTGTCTAAATGTGTCGCGAGCACGTGGTTGTAGGCTAGTGATGGTATTGTCTGAACTTCCCATATCAATAAAAACGATGGCAGTGTAAGACTTCTCTGTTTCCACGCTCGGACTTGCCAGATAACAATAATATTAACTCGAGCAACACTTATTGCTATAACATTACAACCTACTGTATAATTTGAAATAAAATCCCGTCCTTTCACATTTGACACTCGTTATTTAATTGAAGACAAATAGGGCAACATATAAGTCTTAGCTACAACATAGAGGAACCAAATATGCAGAAGCGCCCGCTGCATCTATAACATGTGGAAAACACGAGTTATGATGAACAATGTAATGTGCTAAATCAGTTACCTGGTCGATATAATGCTGGACCAAGATTCCGCAACGACGTGCACGTCCAATTGAAACTGCGACGAAGCAGCGCTTTCTTTGTAAATAGAAGTTTGCAAATAGTTCACAGATACCTCAGTGTCCGCACCCTGGCCCACACAGGTAGAGGGACGGTGCAGGCTGGAACCCCCATCCCGCGGCAGTATCAACACAGCAACAGCAATACAGTCAGATTAACTTTAAAAAAACGGGGAGGAGGGGGGGAGTATTCGTTTTCCTCATACAAAACAGAGTACGTGCAAAACCCTTTCGTCAGATACCGCAGTGCACAGCTACACAAACTCTTCAACATGCAAACTCCCTCAAAGTTTCTTCGTTCTGTCCCACAATGTACAACGCTGGGCTGGGAGCTCCGATTCCTCTCTCTTTCCCACGCTGGCTGAATATGCCCTGACCCTCTTCAGCACAGTCTGACACGGAGCAGGAACATTTCCGCATTCCTCTCCGACTACAAAGGCAAACCGCCTCCTTCTGCTTTCTCTCTGCCTTCTTGGTTCTTTAGCATTCTCGGTCCCCCTTTTTTGTCCCAGTGTCAAAAACAGCGATCACCACGGGGGGGAAAAGCTGGGCGGCCGCAAAGTTTATTGGATGCGCCAGCCCGATGTATCAAGCTATTGAAAAGAGCACTCCGCTAACAATGCTGCTGGGGAGCTGGAACTGACAGATTCAATTCTGCACCAAAAGCCAGGTTCAAGGCCCCACAGGCAAATGGTTGGTGTCATGAGATATTTAATAAAGTTCATGTTTAATTTTTTAAAATTGCTCTAGCTTTTGTTTGCTACTAACTACTGTTAAGCTACGTAGCAATGCAGTAATGCAGTGCAGTAATCTTCTTAAAATACTTACACTCTGACCAGACACTAATAATATCTATATATTACATATTATATTTTAATTCATATATATGTATATGGAGAAAATCTTAAGTCGTTAGCAGGGGTAGCAATGTGGCAGCATGCCAGCTGCATAGCTTTTATCTTTAAGTTGTTTCTGCATAAAAGAATGGGGCTTGAATGGCAATTACCTTTTGTCAAATGCAAGTTGAGATGATAGAATTTGAAAGGCATGCACTGCTATAATGCACTGAGAGCTGACAAGGTAAATACATCTACATATACATCTTTGTGTTTTGTTTTTTTGTTTTTTTTCTAGTGGCACTAGACACAGTCACAGTTCACCCATTTCCAAGTGAGAGACCATAAAGCAGAAAAAAATGCAACAGGTTGGCTGGCTGGTAACATTAGTCTGTCCACATGCGGGAAACGGGCTTAAAATAAACACAGGTCAACTTAAAATGGCTGTAATGTCCAGGTCATTATTATTGCACTATATACTCTGGAGCTACTCGGTGTTTCTGAAGTGAGTGAATCATTGATTGAGTTTTTGAATCGTGTTTGGAGTTCCTGGGTGAGAGCTGAAGATTCCTTGTCATCACTTTTCCCTGTACATTCATTCATTAAAAAAAAACAGGTAAACACGAAAAAGAAAAATAATATTATTAACAACATTATGTTCACTAGTTGTGACTACTGTTCAGAATAATGATAATATAATAACAATAAAGAATGTGAACACCACCACTAATAACAATAGTAACTGTAACAAGAGACATCTGATAAAAATAATGGTAAATTAACTTAACAAAATAAATGCAATTGAAAAAAAAACAAAAACAAAGGCATGTATTAGGAAAAAGAAACAGAATGCTCTGCTTCTAAGTCAAAAGGTCACAAATTAGATTAAAAGGAATGCTTACTAAAACTAACATGAAAGGGGAAAAGAATGCTATTGGACAATTCCAAACATGTAAAGCACATTCAATTTAATATTATAGAAACATCCTACTGGAATAAGGAAAAGAAGAAATTGCACTAGGTCTCTCTCTCTCTCTCTCTTTCTCCCTCCCTCTCTCTCTCTCTCTCTCTCTCTCCCTCTCTCACACACACACACACAGTTAAAACAATTTCAGTATACCTGTTTGCCCCTTTTACTGCTGAACAGGGTTCTGTCTACCCACACACAGGTGCAAAACCCACACTTAAGGACAACTGGATTGGGCTACTCCCTTGGAACAAATAGCCTAAAAATGCTCACAAGTACAATTGTTAATACAGTTTTCCTTGTGAGTGTATGTGTGCAGTGACCTGACGTTAATGCTTGCAAACACATTACAGTCTATGTTGATAAGTCTGAGTCATGAGAAGACTGGTGGGGCTTTCTAAGCAGTTCAGCAGTCAGCTGATTGGAGAAAGCACTTATTAGACATAAATGTGTGGAGTATGTTAGGATGGCTATTATGCCTGTTATGGAGGCTTAGAATATGTGACAGTTTTGGTCAGATGAGATATTTAAACATCAGTCAGGACAATATATACAACAATTGGAAGAAATATCAACTGGTTAACTGCAAATTGTAATTGGTATTGAAAGAACTTTTTGGAGAGGGTTTATCTTATACATGCAGTTTTCTTTATCTGGTGTTTATCTTGTATTATTTGAATACAGTTCAAGAGTAATGTATTTTTTCCACTGTTTGAACATTTCAGTTTGCTTTTGTCAAAAGAAAAAAAATGTGAAAGAAGTGAAATTCAGTAAAAGCAAGAAGCAACTTAATTCTTATCGTTTCAAAATACCATGTCACATATATTTTTCATCCTCCCTGAAACAAAGCTATTTGTAATAAAGCTCCAATATTCGTTTTTGTCCCATCCATATCCACCAAAATACAAGGTGAACATCTACAAAACACTTTTGAAATTTTGTAGATACAATGCCAAAACAGATTTCTACTTCAGTAAATAATTTTGCAAGTTTTGTATTTCCTAACCATTATTATAGACCTCATGTACTAGTGACTTAGCTCACACAGTAAAAGTTGCACAGTTATGATGACTTAATAAAATTGTAAATTTTTAAAGATGCTTATATACTAAAATTTTTATGTTTCGAATATTTGTGATATTTGTGTGTTGTGATATTTGTGTAATGTTATCCTAAAATGCCAATGTTGGACAATTGCATGAGAATGTTCTTCTTCTGCATTGCTGTAAAAAACATATTCCCAACACTTGTTAGCCCTACACTATGGTCTCTTGAATAGTGTGCTGTCTGATATAATTCTAGACATTATTGTAACGTTTTACCGACAGTTTGTCTCTCCTAGTGGTTTGTAGGTTCAAAATAAATCATGTCATGAATCTTATTTGAGTGTCTTTTATTTCAAGATGTGTAAATATTCATCATGCAACATTGTTTGCAACAAAAGACAGCCAGCTACCTGCCTTAAAAGTATGTCTTTTGAGCTGAAATTATTTTGTAGTTCATTTCACATAGCCACAGGTATAGTTCCTTATTAAAAACGCAATTGTCTTAAACATTGCTTGACCACTTAGATGTTTAATTGCTATTCTAGTGACTCAGTTCTCCACCAAGTAATCCATTTGATGTTTATGCAGTAGCTACAGTGTTGTCAGTCTGTAGGTGGTACCTAGCTACCTATCTATCTAGCAGAGTACTTGGCACTTCTTAATTTGATTTGAATGCTTTGCTGTGATGTGCTCTTCACCCCCCCCCCCCCCCCAAAAAATGCAGATCCTGTGAATATACGTGCCTTCTTCCATCTTGTGCTCATGGCTTCTTCCATCTGTACCAAAAACTCTTCACAGATTTCCTCTAGAGCCTCAAATGACGCTGAAGACTTTTCTGGGGATTATGGCGGTTGTAGTCACTCTCAAAGGAAAACACAAGTCAACCAACAGCTTTCTCATCATGAAGACAAACAGTTAATAGGAAGCTGTGTACTGGTCACCCATTGATGTTAATTACACAGTCAAGTCAAAAGTGACTATAATAATATGAGCGGTAATGCAGCTCTGCCAGAAATTGGAACCAGAAATCGACAGCCTATGTCATCCCTTTAAGGTCTTACGTTCTGTCATAACATACACTGTATTTTCACCTGATTTCATACCGTACAACTTTCTAAATGTGACTGTAAGTGACTCTGAGTAATAGGAAAAGCTGCTTGGGGACTATGTGTGTTGACAAATTGCATGTATGTGGTCAGAAAGATTGAGTTTTGTGCGCTAAATATTTGCCCCAGGTTTGACCAGAGACGTTTCTTTGTGACATGCACAGGAGCGAGTTCTCTCATCTCTTTATTTGATTGGTTATGTGGTGCGTCCAAGAGCCCTTATGCAGATGCAGGAGATGTTTAGCAAATTAATCTAAATTAAAAGTGCTGCTGATATTAAATTCCCCAGCAGTCATGGCTGACCGTGGTGCTCTAATTAAGGATAGGCACGCCACTCCACCTTTAGCAATGCCACCACATCTGTGCAGCCATGTCTGGGTCAGAAATCAAGCCTTGTGCTTCTGTGCTGCAGACGTGACAGGAAATGGGATGCGTTTCAGAGCTCCGGTCACGTTCTCCAGGCTCCCAATTGGGTTCGACTGACATGGTCCTCTTGACCTCCCGTTGCGGTCGAGCAGCAGGAACGCCAGCCCAGCGGGGGTCCTCTGTGTGAAGCCGTGTGGGTCCGCGCGAGGCTGGAGAGATGGTTGACCTGCTTTGTCCTCTTTGTGTAGTGCGCCTCAGGGCTTTCAATACAAACACATGAGACCAGAATGCCTCTCTTGTGCCTGGGTGCAGGCATACAAATGTTACAGTATGCTGACCAATAGGGACCGAGGAGGCAATGGTATGAGCCAGCCTGAATTCATCAGATGTTGACATAATTATTAGAGTTCTCTTGTTTGTCATTTAACATGAGATCCCATCAGTAATGTTACTCATTCAACATAGGAGTGGTTATTTCAGTTTCAAGGTTTCAGTTCTAATCATATTTCCCTGGTTAGAAAGGTGTTATTTTTCCATTGTTGTAAAGTTTTTTTGGCATTTTTAAATAGCCTGCATTTTAATCATAAAAATTAATCATAAAAAGAATACAAAAGGTTTTATATGTATTTAATGTTTTAAAACGGAACTTGAGATACATATCAATATTGCCTTTTAATGTGTAATGTTGCCTCCACAAACTGTTATTTTAAAGGTCATATTTTAAAAAAACCTGAAATATATCATTTTGAAAGTTTGAAAATATTATTAAAACATGAGCTTAGCCGCTTAGATGGCAGAGTGAGCTCAGCGACAGCAGAGAGTTGAGAATGTGAGTGTGTTGTTGTCCATTCACAATTCAGGCCGGGGGACAGGGCTCGCTGTCAAATTACCTGTATAAAAGCCCAATTAGAACTGGGTCTTCACAGCTTCGAGCTGCAGCTTTGCAAAGAACAAAGGCACAGAGGAGAAAAACATCCATCCATACAACGCTGTAGAGAAAAAAAAAACATCTGAAGGGTTCCTTCCATAAAATGTCGGCATTGTAAGCCATAATTCAAGAGTGATTTACATAAATTAGCGTGAGATAGTGCATCACTTCTGTGATGTCTGGGAAACTTGTGAGCATTCATTTGAATAGAGACAGTAAAAAGGCACTGTGACAGAAATTGAGTTTGTGGAATGTATGGCGATACAGTCAGCCCCCCTCCTCCCCATACTTTGCATTACAAAGTGCATGGTGCAGACCGACAATAACTGTAAATGTATTCATTTACATTATGCGTCATCATTGTTCATTTTCAATGAGAGCTGAAAGCCATCGCGTGGATTGAATACATTAGCTCGCGTGGTCCTCATTTGGAGGGAAAATGAACCAATCATAATCTCACATGTGGTTCAAGCACATGGGCATAATGTTCTGAATTATTGCAATCATACTGAAACATGAGAAACTTTCATACCGTAACCGAAAGAAACAAGGGAAAGGAGAGATATAAAAACAAGTAAAAACGAAAATATCATTCTTTTAATCATTTATCATTAATCATTCTTTTAATATCTCAAAAGGTTTGGGGGATTTCACAATTTATTTTCTTAGAACATCCTTCCAAAAATATCTTCAGGAGTTACATCAAACAAACTAATAACTCTGTTAATGTACTTCATTGATCTTCCTACTGATTTAGTTATATTTAGGTGATAACAGATTACAGTTATTGACAGGTCATAATTTCATCTTGTTTTTAACATCTGAAATAATATCACAATTAAAAATCTGTGGTTCTGATTCTGGATCATTTGAAAAAGCTGCACTTAGTGTTAATAGTGTGTTGTGTGTAGAGTGTTGTCAAAATCAGCATTCATATTTGTAGGCTTATGGCTCTAAGCAATTTACAATATATGACATTAATACAGGTATGCAAGATACTACACTCATATTATATACATTTTAAGGATCTCAAAGTAGTTCAAAGTGGTTGGGGGTGGAGGGGAGGGGGTTGGGAGCTCTAACCCCACAAATGTGGAGCACCCAAGTATGAATATATTGACAACATGCAAACCAGTAACAAAGGAAATCATAAAAGCCATGTAGCCATGTAGAATCACATACTTTCCTCTAAATATACTTTCACTGTAAAGACGCCCACCTTTTATGCCACTAAGCTCATAATGTGCTGGTCTCTGGAGCTCTGATCTTTCTAAGAGTCTTTCCCAGTAAACACACCTATTCTGTAGCTGTTATGGGTGATAGCGGCCAAATTAATTTACTGTCAATGTCCATGCACCAATAAAAAATGGAGACAGAGCTGCCCTCTGGTTCTACTGTAAAGCCTGTGGAGGCTGTTTTGATTGTTTGTAAGTGACACAGAGCTGCCCTCACAGACTAGCAGAAGGATAAGCAGGAGACGCATGCTTATCATGGCCCATTGGCAGTTATTGATAAGTCAAAGCGCGAGCAGTCGGCATGCTTCCACATGCTGTTGCCTTGACATGCTGCCGGTTAACCTCTGTGAAAAACCTCTCAGAGCCGAGTACGGGCTCGACGGCATCACTGTAAGGGCTGCATTCGCCTGGAGAGGAAGAGGAGCAGTCCCTGTGGTTTTTGCACTGATGATACAGTTGAACTCTGCTGAACCTCTGAACTGAGGAGCATTCAGGAGGTCCTGGTGCGCAGGGCCCCCCTGTGGCGTGTTGACATTACAGGTCACTGTCTAACAGGTTGGATGAAACAAATGAAAAAGACATCGTGCCAATCAGAATAAATTGATGTGAGGTGGTGTCTGTAAGCAGTTGTTTCAGCAGGAGCGGTACACACAGTCCTAGACTACCTAAACTCTAGACTATAAGCAAAATGACAATTACAGGTGGGATGAATGGCCTGTTATCATCATTAGACTTATTACATTTTTATGTATGTAAGAATTTTTAGATGTATATAGATTCATCATGATTCTGAAGTTATGATGGAAAAAAATCAGAAGAAAATTGGTATATATGTTACTTGAAGGCTTAAGTCTACTTAAGCCTAGTACAAGGTGCTTTACTTCTTACAAGCAGTTGATTATTCAAAGAGGCATTGTAACTGAATGGATAAAATGGATGGATATGTTTTGACTGTTTTTTCTCATATTTAAATGATAAATATCTGTAGCTAAATTATCAGAATATGAACAAAACATACTCAAATGCACAATGTTTTTATACAATCTTTTGGTAAATAAAATAAAAATATAATCATGCTAAATGAGCATTTTGAAGTGTTGGTATGCTAATTGCTGGCACTGTGTTGACTACAATGCTGGGGTGCAGTCAATGTCCTTCACTTAATTCTTTCAAACGTAAAATAGTAGTTTGTCTCATGTTAATTAAAGGAGCATCTCCACAATAATTGCTTCTGTGTAGGGTAAGGTGCTATGGTGTTAATGTTTAATCACAAACATGTCTGGTGTCACAAATGTTGTGTCAATTGTTCCCTGTCTTCATTGCTCAGATTGTTTGATCCTTAGAAACTGAATGTTTGAAAACTGTCTAAAATAGGATTGATTTTGTCCCAGTGTTTTTTCATAATTATATGTGGATGATTCTTAGCTCAAAATATATTATAAATGGAGTATTCATTTAACACATTTACAATATCTTGTGGAAAATTGATTTTATACTTAAATTCTTTGGAGAAGAATGTCAGTAAATACATAAAAAACAAGGGAAAGTAGACATCATCAGGACAGCATCAGGAACACAGTAAGGAGATTACCTCTGCAGAGCCATCAGATAAGTGTTTGGCAAGTCCATGTAAGCACTTTGTCTGGGTTTATTTTTTCTCCCAGACCCTAACCTCAGTTAAGTCGTGTTTGATGTAATGGTGGGGGTGGCCTAAGCAGACTTCCCTTAAGTGAATCGTGTGAAAGGGTTAATGGACACCTGAGAGGATCGGGGCGACAGATGGCAATCAGACCATCCCAAGGGAGCACACCTGTGCCGAATTGCAGGGAGGAGTGTCGAGATAGGTGCTCACCCTGCCACCCCTGCCATTCCCAGTAACCCCCCCTCCCCCACCACCACCCAAAGATTCCATTTCACACCTACAGAGGGGAATGTCCTCAGTGCCAAGTTCCAAGGAACATCTGACAGGTGTTCTGAGGCCTTTCAGGTAATTCCACAGCTGCCACATGTCACAATAACAAAGCGATCAGACTGCCGCTGACCCCAGGGGCATTGTGTCACCTCTCACATGAAGGCACTGTGTGACTGACCTGGAGTCAGTGGAGAGGAGTGTCAATGCGCTTTAGGGGTGCAACGAGTAATTGACGTAGTCGACTAAAATCGATGACCAAATTCGTTGCCAACAAATTTAACTGTCGATTAGTTGGTGACGTCATCGCGTGTGTTTTTCGTGCTGACTCGGAATGCTATATTGCTTTACTGGAGTGAACAATAGAGATGGTAACACCTTCACGAACAAAGACCTCAAAAGTGTGGCAGCATTTCACTCTTTCGCACGTAACTTATTGTTTATGCTATGTAGCGCACCTGTTACGGTTCATCGTTCGTTACGTTTTCATTAGCGTTATTAAGCTTCTCATAGTTTTCAGTTAGCATTTGCTATATTTTTAAATGTTAAATTGCTGTTTCCTCAAGGCTAAAATCAGCTAGAATTTTTCCAATCTAGTTTTCTAATCACACCGGTTTTAGCATACGCGCTAAACGGCTAATCACACTGGTGTGACCGCACACGCAAAGGTTAACTCTGCCAAAAAGGATGTGACGCTCGAGCATCTGAAGAGGTGGCACGGTGGCTCTCTAGACTTACCTCGTCTCGTTAAGTTAGTTAGCTAGCTAGCATAGCTTATGTTAATGTTAAAAGTCATGTTACTTCACGTTATGAGCTGTAACGTTTTCTATTTTGAAATACATTTTCTCTTGATCAATAAATTATTAATGACGTTGAACAGATACTATTCACAACGATCCTGTTCACATTCCAAATGTGCCCTAACTTTACAATGTTAACCCAGAGTCCATCTGCTATTTAGAAAAAAATATTTCTCTGCTTAAATGTTGCATCGTTGTCATGGCAACATTTATGGCTGGAGATATTGTTGCTGCCGAGTGCACAAGTTTAGAGAACACCAGAGAATTTGAAACTTTCTAAATCGCGAAAGATTTCTACAACTCATGTCTATGCGTGCGTGCCCAATGTGGGTTGCATTCGAATTAATTCGAACGAGTTATGGGTTTGTTGGATCTTGTAATGCTACCACGGGTGGCTTTCTTCAAAGGAAGCAGACTTGTACTCCCCGGCAAGCAACTGCCCTCACTGAATTAGTCCTAGTAACCATTCATTAAAGGATGTATTTTTGAATAAAGTTCTCATCTTTATTGTCTTTATTGTTAGTTAGCATATGCCTAAAACAACCTCAAGCCAAATTTAAAAGCTGATAAATAAGAGCCATTGAGTAATTGTGTGATCCATAATCTGAATAGTCGATTATTTGTTTCAATAATTGATAGATTATTCAACTATCAAAATAGTTGTTAGTTGCAGCTCTTCTGCGCTTCTCCTGTCCTTGTAACAACCACAAACTTTCACCAATGCAGTCTGTCAAAACACTGTTCTGAGCTGTTCTCAGCTTTTAGCATTGAACCGAAGCAAACGTTACTTCATTTAACTTATTTATTTATTTTTGCATATGCTATGCATCATCACAAGTTCAGCAGTCCCTGACGTTAATGAAAAATGTTGTGTGCCAAATTAAAACAATGTGATGCTTGCTTGGCGTTGTTTCTTATTGTTAGGGACAAAATACCACAATGGTTAGATTCAATGCCCCCTGCATCACAATGCTCCCATTGATTTGGTCAGTAACTTTAATGCAATGTGTGGTTTGTTTAGAAGACGCCTAAGATCATTATCAGAGAAAGCTGGACTAATACTTGACAACGCTCTCAACATTTGATGTATACTGTTTTTCAAGCTGGAGGCTGAGTTTCAAATAAGTGCTCAGATTTTAAATCCAGGAAAGGTGTGTCATTGGACATACCAAGCACACATTTAGCAGATAACTGTTATAAACGTATAACGTCCACCCGAATACGTTTCCTGGGTTAGCATTCTCCACTGTCTCTTTAACTAAAAAACGGAGGGCAACTTAATGAGTCTGAATGTAAATTCCGGTTATCTGGGGGCGTCTGATAACTGTGGCGGTGGGGGAGCACAAGGGGGTCCTGTATCCGAACCGTACACTGCCATTTAACCTTAATGTTACAGCGCCGGGACAATGTTAAGTTGTTTTCTGCACTGGCTTGATTTTTTTACCAACTGAAGTCCGGAGCAGGCAGCTCGAGAAACCTTCCCCCCGTGCAGGCCCCTAGACAAGACTCTGTCTGTTGTGTATTTCCATGGAAACCAAGCAACTAACTTGAGGAGAGACATAAAACCTGCTCTTTGAAGGGTGGAACATCTGCCACCACTGCAGATGGGAGTAAAGCACACAATGCGGTTATACATTACCCACAATGCACTTTCACAGATCTGTCCTCAAAGGCAGAGGACATTATATATGTTTATTTTTAATTAAAAAATGCAATACAGTTCAGTTTACTCTCTATTTGCTGAGCATCAGACTAAGGTTGGGAGCGTTAAAGATGTTTTTAGAAAAACAAAAACTACATCAAAAGATGGAAAAATAGTGAGTCAAAGGTTAGTTAGTAAGCCACATGACAAAAATATGACAACAGAATAATTAATTAAAATTTTCTGTGAAAGCTCTTACACAGTATCAAATGAGAAAGTACCGGAAGTTGATGGTAATGCACTTCCCTTACTAAACCTTTATTTTTTTAATGGCATGTTTCTGGTCTTAATAAGCAGCATGGTCTACAGTCATTTCAACATAGTACAATACTTTACACAGGAGTTTCATCAGCATTCCAAAGGCTCAACTCTGAGTATGTTTATAACAGCACAAAAGATGTTAGGCTACAGATTCAACTGCAAATTAGCACATCCCTGTGACTGTAAGTCATTGAATGTTTGCAACACATGCTCAACCGATCGCTGCTAGGTAATAGAGCTGTTCTAAAATGCGCTTCTAGCAGTGATGACACACGTTGTCAAAAAATTTAAGTGTTTATATCATTGGCATTCATCAGACACTCTTAACGAGAGTGCCTTACATCACTTACAGTTTTTTTACAATGTCATCCATTTATACAGCTGGATACAAAGTTACTGAGACAATTGTGGGTTAAGTACCTTGCCTAGAGGTACAGCAGCAGTGCCCCAGTGGGGAATTGAACCGGCAACCGTTCAGTTACGAGGTTTGCGCTTTAACCACTATGCTACAATGCCACCACTGAAATATCACTGTCTGGTCCAGCTGGTCCAGTTTTTTACAACACATGATGTCTGATCCCTTTCCCCTGGCCTTGTGCAGGCTGCGGTCATGTGCAATGGACCTCTGTCTAAAGAAGCATCCAACCAATTGACGAACCCCACGTTCAGCGCGTCTGCTGCAAGCACCGAAACATACAAATAAAAGATCTTAATTTTAATAAAAACCTGATTCAAAAGACAAAACATAGGACAAAATGAATGACCGATGGAATCGTTCTCCTTGAATAAAATGCATCCAATTTATGATTGCATTTCATCCTTAGCAGGCCCATGTTATGATTTGTTGTGTCAGCACAGAAGTCAAGGAAACGGTATTCACTGCTTCTTCTTGCCATAAAACACACATCTTAATCAATGGCCACATTGTTCAATTAAATCCTGTTGTTAAAATAAAACAGTCATAAATGTGTGTGGGAGTGTGGCTGTATTTCGGCAGGTGAAGACATCAAAGGACCATATTATCTTTATGAGAAAAGGAGAATGACCTCTGAACGTACTGTCAAAGGCCCGTCAGCCCTGACAGGGCTTTTGTTACTTCCAGTTTTCGAAAAGCAATATAATTTTCCTCTGAAATAATCCATCCCCTGCTCCACCATGAGCTCCTTATTGAGATAGTAAGACTGCACCATAACATTCCTGAACTGATTCTAGTCATCAGGTCTGGCAGCTGTCCCTCACTGAAAATGTCAGATTTTGCTGTTTGATGTTGCTTTCAGTTTAAGCGGCCCAAATATTCACTTGAAAAGGCAAATTATTTGCGTTCACGTGCATGCACACACCCACATGCCCAATTTACAAGCGGCATGCTGTAACAAAATGAGACACATGCTCTTATATATGCACGCCCACACACATACACTTACATGTGCGTACACGCATGCATGCAGACGTGTGCACACACACACACACACACACAAACAAACTGCATGTTTCTGACCGTTGTGCAAGTACATGAAGCTGACTCCTGGACTGAGGACAGAATCAGTTTGTGTAGTGCTGTAGTATAGATTCCCGACAGTCCGTAACCTCCTACTTTAGTGATCCCAGCTACATTACACACAAGATAGTAGTCCATTCCCACTGGGATTATTCAGACGTAAGAGGGGGGATTGTGTAACCAGTAAGTATATTTTGAGCTACTGAGGTCTCAAGGTTCCTTAACCGAAAACTTTATCATATGGCTCTCTTTGGCCTACTGAAACTTCAGTGTGTGTGTGTGTGTGTGTGTGTTTGTATCTTTGTGTATGTTTGTGTATGTGCGCATGTGAGTGCATGTGCATGCATGTGTGTGTATGTGTGCATGTGAGTGCATGTGCATGCATGTGTGTGTATGCGTGCACATGTGCATGCATGTGTGTGTACATGTGTGTACGTGTGTGTGTGTGTATGTGTGTGCGTGTACAAAAAAATTCCCATCTGGCTTGCAGAATAGTCCAGGGACAAAGGGGGAAAGCTGAGCCTAAATTGTTCAGGCTTTATTAGTCTGGCGGCCGAAGCACAGCTCTGTGGAACTCTCTGCATATTTGGAAAAATGTTACTTTAGATTACATCATCTAAGTAAGAACTTGGCCGGGGCCTCCCGGTATAGTTTTCGGCAACAAACTCCTCTTTCAGCGGGCCCCGTTTGAAGGGGAACAGAAGGGGGAGACGCAGCGGAGGGGAGGCACGTGAGGGGGGGGACCCCAGGCGTTCGGAGGGGCTCAGCTGCCGGGAGCTTATCGGGGTTCGCTGGCCCCGCGTCCCATCTGTCTGGAAGCAGCTCGCGCTGGCCAGATGATTTAGCGCGAGGCGAGGGGGAGAACAATGTACAAAAGCCCCACTGTAGTCATGACTCGGCTGTTTCATTTCACACCTCTGAAACATGACATCACTGTAGTTAAGAGGGAAGGGGTGCTGGTGTGTGTGTCTGTGCGTGTGTGTGTGTGTGTGGGGGGGTGCAAGGGGCGGGGGGGGGGGTGTTGGCAGGGGAAAGCTCCAAGTGTGGCCTGCTCTCTGGTCAGCGGAGGGCCTCCATTTTAAAGCTACGACGGCAACTGGTTGCTGTCTTCCCGGAGGTGAGCACAGGGTGAGCAAACAACCAGAAAGCAATGCTTGGTACGAAACGCAAGAACCCAAGGAAAAAAAATGCATATTCGCACATTGTTGTAATGCTCCCAGAAGTGTTTAACAGAGTGAAGAAGAACACCATTTCATCCCCCACGGGGTCTGGTCTAGACGAACACCCTTGTGGTCAAAGCACGGTTTTCCTCAGCTGTATTAAACACATATGGGAGCATTACAACAGAGAACAGATATGCATTGCATCACCTGTGTGTTCCTCTCTCTCATTCTTTCTCCCTCCCTTTCTTTCTCTCTTGTTTACTTCTTTCGATAGAAAATCCACCTTGATTGAGATGCACTGGGTGAAATATTAACGCAGAGTGAGGGAGATTTTAATCTCTGTTCTTAATTGGACGTGAAATGATAATTCATTGAGGTATGCTGATTCATTTAAAAAAAACATGCTCAAGTTAAGGTTAAACATCAACATGGCTAATGCAGTATCTTTTGTTGCCGTGTTATGAAATATTTACTCCTCTACCAAAACAGAACATAATACAATAACACAGTTTAACAGTTTCAATAACACAGGATTCAAAGTGAATATGTCTCTGTAGACAACAGCATTATTACAGCAGACTTCTGAGAGAATATACCTGCAGTGACTGGCTCCATTAACATTCGAACTCAGGTTAACTTGCATGAAATGATGTTACACTGGACTTTTAGTATGTCCTAAGCACATTGTTTGGAGTGTAGGGGGGATTTTGCTAGTTTGAGCAAAAAAGAATCCTTGACTACCCTGAACTATTCACGGGGACTGACCACTAGGAGGAAGAGCAGGGTCCAGCAGAAGGCTGGAAATAGAGGGATAATATTCTTCCTCTCCTTCTTCTTCATAACCATCACCAGAAAAACAACAATCATCATCATCATCATCATTGTAAAGGTGACTTGCAATGAGTGAACTAAACACAGCTGGGAACAACATGACATTTAAGCGCATGTCAGAAAAAAAAAAAACACTTGGGGCGACAAACCAGTGGTCACAGTGCGCGTTCACCGGCCCAGGTTTTTCAGGGGAAACTGGGATGGCTGTAAACACATGCTCATGGAGCTAACGGCACGGCGTGGAGGCAGTGGTGGATTAAAGCTGGACTCTCTCCACCCCAGAGTCAGATGAGCTGTCTGCCGCTGGCGGGGGGAGCCGCGCTGGCCAAACACACGGGGTGCCAGCGTATTACTTAAGAAGCCATTAGAATATCCCACCACTTCGGCGGAGTCTTTCCAAAGCCTGCAAGGAAATGCTTGCGCTCAATAACTCAGGCTTAAGGAGACAGTGTGACTAAGTGAAAGATGGATAAACAATTGTGTCCCAAGAGGGTGAAGCCCCGCTCTTCCCAGACCGCTCCATCGCTCCCATTTCCAAAACCCATTTCCAGCCAGGAAGGGGACATGCGGTGTGTTTTAAATCTATAAGTAGGGTGTACGTAAAATACATTCAGCCTCAGTTTTTGGCAGAGGCACAAATGTCACATTCACTGCCTAGGGTAAATAATTTTGAATTCTGCCTTAATTCCCAGGTAAATTCTCTTGAATTCTGCCTTAATTCTTGGGTAAATGCATTTGAACTGTGCCAGGATTCTAGATTTAAGTACTTACAATTCTGCCCAAACCTAAAGGTGATTGTGCTGTATCTTGTATCTCTATCTGTGCTGGCTGAATTGAGTGGCAACCAGTTCAAGCAGTGAGTAAGGTGACACCACAGTGGTTTTGAGGAACCAGTTAAGTAAAAAAGGAATCACACCCACGTTCTCATTTAATGAATATCGTTTTATGTCATGATTTGAGAGGGTAGTTGTTATGGTCTGTGAAAAGTAAAGTACAGTGAAGCTCATTCATACATACAGTACAATGAAAATTGCACTGTATGTGTGAATGAGCTTTCAGCTGTACTGTCAAAGCGGGCATGTTGACAAGGAAGTGCTGCAGACAGCAGTCTAAAAGGCAGCAGACTAGACACTTCCTCAAAACTATAGACATGCATGCTCTGCCTAGCAATGAATGACTTCCCAATGCTATAAACCAAGGGCCTAATGAATGAACTTGCATCGCCCAATCAGGTCACCCCACAAACCCTCCCCAGTCACTTCCTCTCTCACTTAAAATACAGACACACCCTTGTGCCCATATAAATTCTTTGGAATTTAAAATCAAGTTCAAGGTTTGAATTCAAGACAAAGTATTTCTGAATTCTGCCTGAACTTGAAGCTGACCTTGCTGGATCTCACGCTGACTGCAGTGACGATCAGTCTGAGCTGAAGTTTTGAGCAAGCTCTGAGTTGAAGTTTTACCAGATAGGTAAAAAGCATATACTCTCACCATGCTCTCCATGTCCAAACGGGTTTGTCAGATTTTGCGTGCATTTGTATGCACTTTTGCACAATACTGCATACCCAGTTTCCTCTGCAATGTAAACATGCGAAGTAGTTGTATATCAAAACCAGGTTTGCCTCCTCAGCAAAAAAAGAAAATAACATCAACAAAAAAAAAAACACAATGAATGCTCCCGATCACATCTCATTCACCTCAACATTATTATAATGGCTGTGTTCCCAATAAAAGTGAAGTTGGTATATGAAAGCATAAACAGGATGAATATTTTTAGTAAAATGTTTCAAAAGATTTTTGTATAACATTGATGATTGCTACTTTCATTATTTTACAAAGTAAAAATCATTTCAAGATTTGCAAGGCTAATTGCTGTTATTTGTGAAAAGTAAAGAGCCCTGAAGCTCATTTATACATACAACACCACAGAGAAACTAGCAACTGAACCACCAAGGCAAGTGCGTTGACAAGGAAGTCCTGTAGACAGCACCCTCAGACACAGCAGGCTGGGGACTTCCTCAAACCTACAGAAATGCGTGCTGTGTCCAGCGGTGAATGACTTCCCAGTTCTATAAACCATCGTCCAGATGAATGAACTGACAGTGCCCAATCGGATCACCCCGCCAGCCTTCCCCGCCCACTTCCTCTCTCGCCTAGAAACAAGCACGCCCCCGCAGCATGTATAGAGTGTGCCTTGAGGTCAGACCATGTGTGGAAGCCTTGTACCAGATTAGGGGGTTCCACTTCTGCAAACTTCTTTTTTTTCTGTCATGAAGAAGCGAGACGCCCATTTTGAGGGGGTGAGAGGGCCTGGAGAGGGTGGTCCCGTTTCTCCTTTCTGAGGAAAGGTCATAGAGAAAACATTGCGCCAACATCCTGACTGAATGCCTTTTTCAGCTACTCCTGCTGTGGGAAACAGCAGTCAATGCCGCGGTGGAGGGGTTTCACTTTAACATGTAAAACAGTCCAGGGAATCCTGGGATGCAAATACTGCCCTTATATTTGCCTCTAGGACTGAAGTCCTTGCAAAATATAGGCGTACGTGTGCTTTTTTTCTGGAAACGGTAATTCTAATTTGTGCTCCGTGACACCTGAGCAAATTATTTGTCTTATTTTGAGTACAGTGGAGTAACATAGTAGCTTTGAGAATCGAGGAATGGAATGACAGAATAATAGGAAAAGCATGGCACTGGCTGCTATACAGCCATGTGACAGATGCTCCAATGCAGCCTGATGTTTTCAGCATGCGCTGTCGTTCGTGTGGCCTTGTCACAGGCACGTGTGCACCTTCGCCTGGCGAGTCGCCTTGCAAGGGAGCGTCTGCCAAATGACTAAACGTAGGATGCAACGCGAGACGGGGCAGGGCTGGGCGGGAGCGGGGCTGGGAGGCGGCGAATGAATGACACGCTTGAGGTCCGACATAATGAGACAAAGCGTCTTCTTGTACGGCCCCTGACTGGCGGCGCAGCCATCTACCTCATGGGGCAACATCATGTGCAGCTGAGAAGATTTTCCGTACACAGGTCAACACACACACACTCACACACACACCGGCACAGCAGTGGCTACTGGAAAATACTGCTGGCTGACTGTAGACCCAAGTAACGGCCATGTACTTGCACTGATATATTTCAGTAAGGGGGGCTTTTGTGTCCTCGACGTGTTCATTTTTTTTTGAAAGGAGCAAAATATTCTAGTATAATATAGCATGAATAGCATGAAGGCCTTTTTATTCACTAGTGGGTACAAATTCATGTTCTACAGTAATTCCAAAGACTGGCAGTTTTATGATTGTGGGATACATAGTTGACAGTGGGCAATTCGGAGGTGGTGCTGCCATGCACTGATATGCCTCTGGCCACCCATTCAGCATTGGTGTAAAAGCCAGGTGGAAAAAGAATGCTAGTCCGGAAGTAGAGCGTTTCACAGTGGTGTTCTATGCATTGGGAGTGCGTGAAATCCGCTGCCACTGAGTGCTGTCTTCTTTGCTGTCTGGCAGACGTGGAGGTGGGGGGTGTAGTGGTGGTGGTGTGGGGGGGCGGTGGTGTTGCTGGAAAATGTGACAGACAGTGGCACAGTGAGGGCCTGAGTTGGAGGTGCAGCTCCTGGCCACGTGCACCCCCACCCCCCACCCCACCCCCCTGCCCTGTGCCTTCCTGCTCCTGTCCCACAGCTTCCTGACCCCACAGCCGTGGCAGACTGCGTGATGAGCCCCAGGCGTGCCCGTGCCCGGCCTGGGGGGGGGAGGGAGGGGGGGGCGTTGGGTGACCAGTCCAGCAGGCGCCCCACAGGCACCCCGCTGGGACCAGCCAACGAAGGACAAAGGAGAAGTACGCGGGGTTAAATTACAGTGAGCCGGCGGCGCTAGCTCGAAATTGCGCCCTGTCAGCGTGCGGACGCTCTTCCCTGGCCTTTCCTGGCAGCGGGCGAGCGTTTTCCACCCTGCAAAGCGTCAGAGAGGCCGCTGAGCAGCCAAGGAAGTGTCACCGAGCAGGGCCGCTCCGATCGCTGCACGTGGCCACAGCTCCGCTCTGCTACCTCAGAGAGCTCAGCCAGTGCGTCCTCGTTAGCTACACGCTTCTCCTCACCAGAGTGGCTCCATCCATTTTCTGTGTTTATTTACATTCCCAGACTGTGATTGCAAACAGTCCCAGGTAAGCCATGTGGGTCTTGAGGCACCCAGGTATCCACAACTGAAATTGCATTTTGTTTATGGAATGAACACATCATAGGGACTGACCACTGAAACAAGTCTGTTTTCATTGCTGTCTGCAAAGTAATGAAGCGAGGACAACTTCATTAATTTAAAATATAATGAAAGTTGATCTCAGGGACAATTTAATGTTATGGCAGTTATTTATACACATAGAATTACTCACGTTTTAATTTCCACCTCATAAATGGAACGTTGTCAAAAGATTACTCACACAAAACTTTAGTTTTGCTTTACGTACTTCTTGATGATTCTGGGTTTTTAAAGAGGGCGCTTTATAGTTTCGAGTGTGCTCCTGAGGCCATGCAAAATCCTTAAAAATTGAACATTGAGAACGGGTCAATTTCGCCATCTAGCGGTCATCTCAGTCACTTAGGTCTTAGGACATGGAGGAAGTGGGCGAGTAAACAGTAGACACTGTAAATTGAAGGGGGATCTAAGACAAAAGTGAGGTTTTTTTTGAACCTAAGAAACGAAAAGCTGTGTGTCGCTTCTGCCTTTCTGAACTGTAACAGATTTGAGCTTTTTTCGTTTGTCTTTTTTTTTTTTTTTTAAAGATTAATCTCAACCGAAAAGACAACGTAGAGCAGGGCATGGTACACATTCCTTTCTGCCTCCCACATTTCCCATGGAACATTAGACAGTAACCGGCTAAAACGGGAAGAACATGGCAAGAAGAATGACATTTACAGCATATCAGATAAAAATATGACCACGGAACACGGAAGGGACCACTGATGTATTTATTAGCGCACGAGTGGATGATGACGTTGAGTGGGCATTTGGTTAATATAAAACTAGCTTTAAGAGTGAGAACGGGAAAGAGTGTATGTCTAATTTGTTTTGTTTCAGACTAATGCAAGCAAAGTATGCAATGCATAAATAAGTATAATCGTTGGAAGGACAAGGTAGAAAATGACAGCAAATTAAATATGAAAGCAAACCTTCACAGTGACATAAAGATCGAATACTGGCATGACTCCACAAACAGTGGTGACGACTGGACAACTCACGGATACAATAGGGTCTTAACGTCATCTGGTGTCCGGGAGCGAGGTTTCAATCCGAATTAATGTCGGAGGCATTTTCTGTTCTCATGCGGTAGTTGCACATGTACTCATTCTGTTATATGTGTCAATTTCCTCTATCAAATCTACTAGTAAGCAACTACATCTTAATATCTTCTTTCCAAAGACAAACATGCACGCACACACACTGCCAAAAATAATGAAATAGAGTATTTAAAGTATATAATAATGTAATGCTGTTCCCCAGAATAGCATAGGGTATGTGTAATACATTTAAATATGTTGAGTTGGTGACATAATGAATAATGAATGCTGTGTCATATCCTGTACATGCAAGTACACTTGAACTATACTGTACCGTTATTAGATATGTGTTCTGAATTTTTTAGAGAACACTCAAATTATCATTAGTTACAAAAGTGTTGTCTGTTAAACTGCGCAAAACATTGCTCTTGTTCATCTTGAAATCGGCGATCGCAGAAAAAGGCACGAAGAAAGTTGTCAGTGAACGCTTTTGGCAAATAACGAGGACATCGCGCCGTCAGGCGGTCTCTGGCGTTCGGGCGATGTCGGGTGCCAAGGAGAGGCTCGTGCCGCTGTGGGCGAGGAGGGCAACGGAGCGTGATGCGCGTGTCGGTGCGCGGCAGGGGAATTGTGCGTGGGAGTGAGGTGGACCCTGGCCTCGTGAGGCCAACTTTGCAGGGTTGCGCGCTCTGTAGCGCCGGTATCCGCACGCAGGAAAGAGGCACGACTTGTCTTGTGAGAGGACACTGGTTCTGACCCGCAGCGCGACTCGGCACACGCTGACTCTTCACAGCTTCATCTGCTGCCTGCGTTACAATGCGGTGGCTGTTCCCTTTGCGTTTGGAGAAGGGGGTACTTACATAGCAGATGTACAATGAATCATTTGTGTCAGGCAAAGAGCATGTTCAATGATTTGCTTATTCTCAGGGGTGGAATGCTTTTAATTTGCTTGTAAAAGTGAGCTCAGACAAACAAGCAAGAGAACGCCACAGTTGCTTCTTTAATGCTGTGCACCGAGCCAGCACCACAAGCAGAGCAGAGCTGAACGCCCCTGCTTTGGAGAAGGGTGCAAATAGGTGCAAAGTTGAGCTTTGGTACTGTGGGCACCCAGCCGCTTCAATTGTCTCGCCACCACGCGGCATGTTGCTGTGACGTACACCTGATGCTGCACAGGGTGCCGGCCACCACACCACAAACGGGGAACCAACGCCCCCTCTGAGGTCACGCGTGAAGAGGTACGCAGAGGTGTGTAGGGTACGTAGCCGCTCGTACCCCCGGCGTTTGGCGGCGGCGGGGGAGGGCCGGGGGCCGGGGGCCGGGACCTGCGTGCTCTGATGCCTGTGGGAGGTGGCGGCCACACGCTGCTCTGCCAGGTGCACCTCTCCAGCTCCTGCCACATGGGAGGGGCCAGGCCAGCTCCTCTCATTTCCCTGGCAAATGTTTGTCACCAGTTCCCTCTCCAGCAACTCGACGAGAACAGGCAGCTCTGTGGAGAATAGGATGCATTAATGGAGCCCGTCGGCAGAGCCGCCTTCCTGCTGTCTTACGCAGTGATCTTCCTCCTCGCAGGTAAGACCTCTGTGCTGAGACCATCTCTTACTATCTGACACAGCCACAGTGACTGACATGCCTGTAAACCGGTTACATGCTGTAGCAGAAGGGTGTGAGGTCGCACAGATAAATATACCCATGAGAAAAAGTAAGGCTCTATGTATTATCAAAATAAGCTCAGATTATTTCCTCTGATTTGTTCTTCAGAGTAGTTCTTCTAGCCTGATTAACATGCCAATAATGAGATTAGATGATGAGAATGTCATTATTCAACGTGACAGTGAAAATAAAAAGCAAGTAATTATAATCTATTTTCACTGATGCAGAGCATTGTGTTGTGGGGAGATCTCTGCTTGTAGTTCTAATATTATACAGGATGCTAAATGCCTGGGGAGTTACAGGGTTTAACTTTGTATTTATCATATTGTGGAAATTTTCTAAATTGGGCTGGAAGAGTCTGTTTGTGCCGATAGTTATACACGATACGACCCCAGACTTTATATTTTTCCCACGTTTGTCTGAAGTTCCTTGTCAGGAGTTCAGTTCATGAGCATGTGATGGTGAGCACACTGGAAAGAGCTGGGAGTCTGACATGCGACAGATTGCTCACTTTGTCAGAGCTATTTTTGACAGCAGACATTATTTTTGCGGACGCATTTTCTCTAAATGCGGATTGTGCATTTTATCCAGAGTGCCTTGAGGGTTTGTTTGTGCGAGTGACCCCTTTGAACTGCGTGGCAGTGGTCTATTTTGGGTCCAAACAGCTTTGTTTGAGGTGGGAAAGGTGGGCGAGGGGGCATTGCTCACCCACCCCCCACCCCGAGCGCATTGTAATACAAATCCAGACTCTCTTTGCTCCCAGTGTGTTACCACCATCCGCAGCTTGTTTGCAATCAACAGCAGCTTGGCAGAAGCACCTTTTGAGGAGGCCTTTCAACCTCCAAAGGGGTAAACACAAGGCACACTTCAGCTATCTCCCACTGCAGGATGCCCCCAGTGTGTCATGGGGGTAGCTTTGTTGATTATTTACACTATAACAAGGTGCACACAGTAATCTATTGTCATGAATAATATTGCTGGCCAGCAGCTCAGGTAAAGCTGGTGCTGTCCTGAGTGGCTTTGAGGAGGGGAGATGGGTGGGTGTATGAGGGCGGCAGGGGTGCAGGGGAAGGATGTGTTTACCTGCACACAGCCTACCTGCTGCCTCACGACCTGCCCAGCAACAGAGGCTCACCCTCTCACAATCACAAAGCCCCTCCCCCCACCAACGAGATTCTTTCGGACACCTCGGGGAAATGATACTGCGGAACCTTCAGTAGAAATGAAGCAACAAACACGAGCCAACAATAGGCAAATGTCCGAAAATGACAGTTACTCTGTATGGAAAGGTAAACAGAGGGCCAACATTATGTCACATTGTCTGTCCCTGTCACATTTGACAGGCTTGGTGAATGTTTTATGTTTATTTTTTTTCAGTTGATAGTACTTGCCTGGCAACTGAGGCCTTTGCCAATTGTGCAACTCGAACAACTCTCAATGTGATGTTTAACGGTTACTTCACGAAGCAAGTGTTTGCTTTTGGACCAGTTCAGACTAATTAAGCAGGACTTGGTGTCTGGGCTGCAGTCATTCAGGAACTGAATAAATATTAGCTTTAAGGCGGCTTGCCACTAAGTTAGAAGACAGAACTAGGAATTGAGAACCTGGAAGAAAAGTATCTTTAATCATTAAAGTAAATAATTATGGCACTTATATATATATATATATATATATATATATATATATATATATATATATATATACATATATATATGTTATATTATATTAAGACAGTCCAAACATGTTCCTTTCTCCATGTTGGTTGTGTACAACCTGTATTTACATGGGTAAGAGTACGTAGAGAGACAGAAAAAGCACTTCCTCATTCCTTTTGCCAACGTTTTTCATTTTTTAAGCCAAGCAGGAAAATTAAAGTAAATTTGATATCATATCACCTTCTGTGGTTTTCAAATAGGGGTATTCACACGCCAATTTGAATTTACAGCATTACCTCACCGCGATTTGTCATGTTAATCGTAATCAGGAAGGTACTAAAATTTCATGTCAGCCGTGGGAGGCTCTTGTAATGAGAAACATTGCAAGCCTTGCTGGCTCACGCACACATCCAGCTAAGCAAATGGGGACGCATCTTGGAAACGGACAATTCAGGACGGCTTTTGGGGTTTCACCCCACAGCTATTCCTCATATGCTTCTTCTGAAATGAATCTTTCTTTGTGTTTCCTGGTTTCTCAGGTGCGGACTCCACGTTGGTAAGGGCGCCCCATGTTCTCCATGGCGTCTATGGGCAGCCCCTTCTCCTGCCGGTGGAGCACCTCTTCCGGGTGGAGGACATGGTGGAAGTCCAGGGCTACTGGCTCTTCCGGACGAGGGCCCATGATTTCACACAGCTCGTCACCTTCATGAACAACAAGTCCATTGTGGAAATGGAGGCGAAGATGAACAACAGGTTCTCCTTTCACCCGCCCAATGCTTCACTGCTGATTAACCGCCTGGACGAGTCCATGGAAGGGGACTACAAGCTGGTGATCAGCGTCATTTTTCCCAGCAGAACAGGGATGGTGAAGGACAATGACAATCTGGTCCACGTCACGGTTGATGGTAAGGTGACGTGAAATTTGAAACAGCTAATGAGATCCCTTGTGGATTTTAACCCACTGGGAGTGGCATCCTGGGGGCGTGGCCACTGCATGAATGGCATTATGGGACCATTCAGTTGGTCTCTTGTTTTTGCTATTCTCTGTTGTAAAGGGGAATTTATCCTTTGCGCCTCCTTGCTGTTACCTAAAGAGTAATATACTTGTTTTAACATAAATAATAAACCATATTTTCTAGACTTTTCTATCATTAAAACTAAGTATATGTAAATTATGTGAAAACTGATGTTAAGAATGATGTTGTGTTGTGGAAATCTCTCTCTCTCCCTGTCCCTTAATTAATATGTAGATGAATAGATAGATTTAGTAATTACTCACAGCAATGATTGAATTGCTAAAAACTTTGTCCCTGGCACAATTCCACCTCCTCTAATTAGTTTTCTAATTTACTTTAGAGAATTTATATGAATTGATAAGTGATTAGTTCTTACAGGAAGTACTCTGACTGTCCTCTTGTGGACCCTTCACCTCACCTTGTCGAGCTGTAGCCAATAGATGCAGCGTAAAAGGACTGAAATGTGAGTGAGTTTCATGCTGTCTCTCCTGCTCAGTGCCCGTGTCCACTCCAGCCGTTGAGATGAGTCCTGCCGCGGAGGTGGTGGAGGACAGAGACTCCGTGGTGTTGAGGTGTTCGGCGGAGAATGGCACCCGGGTGGTGTACGAGTGGTACCGGAACGGCAGTCCGGTTCGCACCGGTGGCCGTCTGTCCAACAGCAGCGCTCCAGACGGCAGCATTCTTACCATAAGCCCGGTTAGAAAGGAGGACATCGGGGACTACACCTGTGCGGCAAAGAATAATGTCAGCCTGAAGACAAGTCTGCCTGTCCCTCTGAGTGTGTTCTGTAAGTAAATAACTTATTTATTAATTTACTACACAACAATTTATTTTGTTTACACATGTATGTTATCATTTATATATCATTTATATTTTCATAAGTATATCTGTATACAGCATTATTATATAGGAAAAGCATTTCACATTACATCGCATTATTTGCTCCTTTATTGGCCTCAATAGAATGCTCGTCTTAGTGTAATTTCAGATTCATAGAGGACTGTCTTCAAATTGATTTGAAATAGAGGAAACTTGTCAAAGAACACCCAAAACCTGTTTAACAAACCCTTTTTCGTTAGCTTCCTAATCATTAATAAATAGCTCTGTTGTGCCTGCATATTGTGCAGTACCTGTTCTGTTCCTTATTAGAGGAAAAAGAGAAGTGCTTTGTATTTGCATGCAGGTTTCAGTGTGAGAGAGTACAGTGTGCCTGGTTAGTCATCCAGTGATGTCATTATTAGTGAAACCTCGCTGGTAGTATCTGTGATACCATAGAGCTGTGTTTGGGGAAGCGATTCTAATCTCGAACTTTAAACAAGTTACATCTGTGGCGCACTGTGGCTGCCGAGTTACAAGGGACCATATGACGCTTTAAATATCCATGATCAATAAAGTTCAGGACAGTGAAGGACAATGAAGTTCCTGTTAAGACACTTATTCTTTGTGCGTCCAACAATAGGATGGGGAATGACAGGTTTGTAGGTGTCCAAGCCACATGGCCTGAGGAAGAAAGAAGTGTCCATCAAACCATGTTCCAGTGGGAAGCCATTTCATGCTGATTAGAGGGGTAACATCCCTGCGTATTTACAACTAAAATAGATTTCAGTCTTGCGATAACTTACACAAACTAGTTCTGTTTTTCTGTTTTGAATCGATACACGGCGAGGTAACAGTCCTCCTGGGCATTTTCCACAACAAACAAGTAAACATCTTGATAAGATAATTCCAGCAATGGCCTGGCCCTGGAGCTGACTCTTTGAGCTGGTGATGCAGCACAGTTATAAATAACATGCACCTTTTTTGTTGGGTTTCGTGTAGACAATGGCCGTGTCTGAGCACAATGGCCTCCGCACTTTGGCTGCAATGTAAATGTTTGTGTGGTCTTTGAGCGCCATATGCCACCGCTTCGGGCAAGGACTCTGATAACAGGTCACTGCAAAACAAAGTAATTACCACCTGCCTGGCAGAGTGCAGAGGCCTGGAGACGCGGGGGGAAAAGGAACAGCACTCCCACGCTAGTGTTTATCGCTAGCCACAGCAGGCCAGCGGGTAGGGAGTTTCTAGCAATGGGCCGACGATTAACGTGCTTCAGTATAATGTGCGCTTCTCAACAGCTGCATCTTCCATCGAGCGATTGAGCAGTTTGAGCGTGACTTTTGTCAGTTTTCATCTCACAGTGTTGGAGTATAGGTGATGGTGTGCTTATCCCTTGGCTATTCATCAATTATGGATGAAGCTAAAAGCTTCTGCTTTGTCTGTTTGGCCTTAATTTTGGATAATGGTAAGGGTGTGTCACTCAGCTGCAGCTTGAAATAAAGAGAACATGTGTAAGTAACAATAGTAGTGTAACAAAGGTGACACATCAGTTAATATGGCATTCAGTGTTTACACCAAACAGTAAAGCAGGAGGATTGAATGCCGTCTTAAATATCAATCTACGATGTGTCCCTGAGAAATGAAATGAATGAAATAAATATCAGAAATTAAATATCAATCAATGAAATGAATGAATGAATGAATGAAATGAATATCAGAAAATCAATCAATCAATGTGCCTCAGAAATGAATCAGGTGAATCGAGTGAATTTTACCTTGTGAAACCTTGCAGACGGACCGTACAACCTGGCTGTCAGCTCAGACCAGGGCCTGCGAACGGGGGCGGTCTTCACGGTCAACCCCGGGGAGCTGGTGTTTTTCGACTGCTCGGCGGACTCCAACCCCCCGAACAGCTGCGCCTGGATCTCCGAGACCAACAACGACACGGAGGTCATAACGACCGGCCGCCGCTTCGAAGTGATGGCCTATAAGCTGGCGCACACAGAGGAGTATGTGTGCCGTGCCTTCAACAACGTCACGCAGAAGCAGGACGAGACTCGCTTCACCCTCGTTGTGGCCAGCTGGGGTGCCGGTGAGTCAATGCGAGGGCGCGGCACCAGCGTGGTGAAACGGTTAGAAACGTAGGCTGGAATGCATCTCTGATTCAGATCTGATTTCCGTCAGCAACACCTTGCGTTCCAGTGAGACACTTAGCCAAAAACAGCTCCTTCATACATTCAAGGTAAACAAAGAAACACGCATGCGAACGTGCAAATGTTTGATCAACATGCAGGAGGGGTGTTTGATAAGCAAAAAAGTAACATGTGCCAATTACGGCTGAGATGCCCAGTCTGTCAGCTCGATTAGGCAGAAAACAATCTGAAAGAAATAACCCCTATGGAAAATCAATTTTTGATACATATCAAAAAGCCTTATACATCTGAGACATGTTTGTTATTTGAACTTTTTAAATTTAGTCTAGAATCTTTTGTCAAATATGAATATGCACAATTCTTAAAAAATAAAAGCATACATACAGTATAAACTGCATAATATGCGTGAATGTATGTAAAATTCCATGTATGCATTCGCAGTGTGTTACATATTTTGTAACATTAAACACAGATATATTACTTATATTTTTATTTTTTATTTTGCACACCAAAATACTCCATATTGTATCTTATACTATATAAATGATGAATTTTATGTCATTATCTCAAGAATAACTGGCCCATGAAGATTAAATCAGTTATGAAATATTTCATACAGAATCAGTTTTCAAAAATCCTGTGTATATGCTCTGTAATGACCATAATCTGACTTAGTGGCAGACTGTGCTGTACACTGGAAGAGTGACTATTTAAAAGCAAACACCTAAATGTTCATTAGTGCTGTCCTTACGCACAGACCCTGCTTGTCCCAAGAGCAATGTTCAAACAAGGCGTTTATCTAATTCATCATCCACATTCGAGAAAAGTCAATATCAAGTCTTTTTTTTTCCTTGGCTGTTGAGAGCAGAGCCTGGGTCTCTCCTGCCTGTATGAAAGTCTTACTGGATCTACTGGAAAGTAAACAGCAGGCAACAGGTGTTCCTTGTTTACAGTGTTTAACTGCACTAGAGGTTTCTGTGTCTTACACCAGACATGAAAATATAGTCTTAGACACAGAAAGAACAATGCTACTGTGCTACAAATGCTACTGTGAAGATATAATAGCTTTTTGTTAACTTTTTGTTATACAATGACATACATAAATGTGGAATAATGAGTATTGGAATAAATATTTGAACATTTGAAAGTGATATTGTGTAGGGAATCTTGTGAGACTTCTCAGTAAACGGTTTTAACTACATCCCTAAAGCAGTGGTTGGTGTTGGACTGAAACATGAACTAAAAACCAGAAATCTGCACTCAGCTCAAATACCTCCAAGTAGTTTCCATCACTACAGGTCATCGTCAGAGAGAATGGAATGTTTCTCAAAGCTGCTTAGAAAATACTTCGCGTAATGCTGCTTGTATTCAAGACGTGAGACCATCTTCCCTTCTGCTACATATATATATTGGCCTTGAAGTGAAGGGTGACATCATCTGAACCAGCTCAGCGTGATATGGGAACGGAGATCTGGCCTCTTCTGGCCACGGTTGGCACTCTGGCCGCTTTGCAGGAGCGACAGGGATCACAGGGACTGAGAGAGGGAAAACTGGAAGAGCAGCTGAACCCGGGCACAGTCAGTGACGGCGATCAGAAAATAAACATGGCCTGGGTGTACAACGCTCAACAATCAAACAAACATGGCAGGCTGGCCTACAAAAACAAGCTAGAAGTGCATTTTGTCACATCCCTACAGCACAGCACTTCCTATGCCAAAGCCTTAGAATTAAGATGCTTTAACCACACAACAGAGTCACAACAGATGGACAAAGGCAATCCTCTCTGACAAACAGACATACTTCACTGTGATTCATACACCTTACTTCAGGGACCTTGTCACTTGTGATATTTACTGCTGCTTGATATGTTGTCTATATATATTTATGTGTATGTATTTACTTATATTACAATGAAACAATCATCATGTATTTCACTGGACTAATCAAGCTGCAGCTATAAAACATATCAAACATTGTTATTTTAACCATGTTTTATGATTAGACAAGATTTAACCCTTTCGCATGCGACATTCCATAATATGTAGCATGCGTGTTACGATACATGGTTTTTTAGCTTTATTGAGCTTCTTATAGTTTTCACCACTGCATTTGTTATACTTTGTAATGTTAAATCACTGTTTCCTCAAAGCTAATGTTAGCTAGAATTAGATTAGAATCTAGTGTTCCTATCACACCGGTTTGACCGTATGCATGAGAGGGATAATGACACCGGTTTGACAGTACATGCGAAAGGGTTAAAATGGTCATTTCCCATAGGTTGCCAGATTGTTTTCAAAATGCTCCCCTTCGTTTTTCTTATCAAGGGAAAGAAAAACATTTCCAGGAAGGCAGCTTTGTGTCCCCTCTGGCGGCCATCGCCGTCTCCTCCTTGCTCATTATCGGCTGCATGCTGCTGGTGATGTTCCGAAAGACCTGCCATCCGCAAAGAGGTGAGCGCTAGTAGCCCAATCTGCATTCAATCCAGCTGCATTGCACTTTGTCCTTAAAAACACACTCTTGATTTCTTTTGGTACATTCTTTTGGTCATAATGAATTCACTATCAAAACAGTGCACAGGTTCTTGTCACTAAATTTGGTCATCTTAGGCCAAACAAGGCTTTTGTAAAGGATGCGCTCCTTGAATGCTTTGAATAGCACTTGGAGCGGTGAGGTTGGAAATCAAAGATGACATTCAAGCATTCAATTCGCGCTTGCATTTTCTGATCCCTGAGATCGTGTTGCCAAAGGAGTCACACTGGCTCTGGTTTTGCAGCAGACCACCTTGCTGGGGATTGTGTGCTGTGGCATTCTGCTCCCCTGAGAAAGGTCAAGGTGTGAATCAGCGATGAAATTCTATTAGTTTGAACCTATATGAGCCCATGCGTGATGAAATTAGGCCTGCACTCAGATGTTATTTATACAGAAATCCAAGCAAATTGAATTGGCACTTTGAAGAGCCCCCCTATCATACCAGCATGCAAGTGGTGAGGTATGTCTGGCAGCTGAGTTAAAGCTGTAGCTTTCTACCTTATACCTTATATATGCCAGGGGTATATGTCAGGGGTAGGCCATGCTATTGTAGGAGTGCCAAAATCCCCAAATTTTCCCACTTCCCTTTGAATGACTCAATGCTTACGCCTTGATTGGATTGTAAACTGGAAAAATTTCTCCAATTAACTGATCCGGTTTCATAATTACCAATGAGAGATTGGATGAGGCAAAAATCAGAGACTCTGAGGCGCGGTTGAAAACCCATGGTAATACATCTTAATTTACTCTGTGGGAAACCTTTATTCCTTATGTTTGAGATCAGCCAGAGGTTTCCTTGAACAAATATCGATTTTTGTAAATCTTGGTGTGGTGGAGGATCTACAGCCCACATCTAAGATGAGTTATTTGGACCCACTCCAATTTGAAGGCGGTAGTGCATGTGCAAATTTTTTTTCTCCTCATGGCAATGACATTTCAGGCCTAAAACATAGCAGAATGGATGTAGGCCCATGCAAAAGATTATGCAAAATTGCCACCTCCACACAACGCCTTATTATAACTGAAAAGCTGCCATTATTTTCATACTACTCTTAAGTTACTTGATGGCTTAATAGAAATGGTATGTTTTGTGGACAAGTGCTTTAGAGCAGACAGCACTTTGGCATTTGAGGACCTGTGCATGAACACTTTGCGGAAGCATGCCTATTTTTTTAAATCATGGCAGTAATTTATTGAAGTGAATCTGTAATCACCATGTACCATTTCCTCTTTTTTTTGCAGTTATCATGAAAATTTACAATAGGTAAGAAAAAACCATAAATCTAGAATGGTTGTTACTTTGAACACAGTGGTTTAACCCACTGTTCACATTAATAATTGAGCTTTAACTGTGAATTTGTTCCTCCCCCAGGCCTCTGACAGAACAAAAGGGACCACACCTCTCAGGTAGGTTCAGCCTTTTTGCATTCCCAGAACACCTTGCTATTTGGCAGTCCTGTGTACACACAGCATATAAATAATGATTCCCGTAATCTCTCTATCAACATGTTTACCACACTTAATGTAATCACATTGGTTTGACTGATCCTGACATATATACTACCCCAACAATAATTTACTTGTTTGCCCATCTGTTCAATTATCTGTTTGCTCTGTTGTAGCCTCAGTTCACCTTACAGTGCCGTGATGTGGCACGAGAAACATCCATGCCAACTGTATGTGGAACTAGAATAGTTATATTTTGTGTAATCTGCAGTTACTGCACGGCATTCATGCCTTTGGTTGTGGCTCTGGTTTCTGCTAAAGTGATAAAACCACCATCTGTGATCCTGCCGAATTGAAAGTGATATGTTGCAAATAAACAAGAAAAAGATTGCAAGTCTAGGAAACAGGAAGTGGGCCACAAAGTGATGGTATCAGAAGCCAGAAGTATACTGTTCCACCAAGCTAAACTATTGGTTTTGCTACGCAAACTTATTGCTGCCAGATTTCTTTGAATCCATGATTTTGCTGAGCAAATAAGTGATATTAATGAATTAATGTAATATTAAGATACTTTTAAAATAAAAGTTGCTTTAACTTTTGTAAATATGTATTAATTAATATAATTTGAGGGCTCCCAAGTGGCTCAGAAAGTAGGTCGTGTTGCTGTGTGTGTGTATTGGAGGACTGCATTTGCCTTGTATGCCCTCATGAATACATGAGGTTGCCACTGAGTACAACTGGTGATCACAAAAGTTAGGTGAAAATGGGAGTACTAATGGGTTGAAAATGACCCTCTCAAACAATACCCTCTCACACTGCTATTCTTCCAGGTCACGAAGACGCAACTGAAGACTTCGGCATTTATGAATTTGTGTCTATTCCAGGGAAAGCAGAATCTACACGGGTATGTTGGGTTAACATCATGTTGAAAAATAAGGACAAGGGCACAGTGACATACAAAACAGATCACCGAGGGTGCCATTATTAACCCAGAGCAAACACACAAAGAGTACACTAGTTGGTGAGCAGGGATGAGCTTGTTATGATATCGTCCTATTTCATTTGCTCTTAAGAGTACTAAAACCATAAACCTTTCCCGTAAACCTAAATTAGCTGAGCGGGAAAGGGAACAGGTTGACATTTCCCTCACACAGCTAGCAAATGGCAACTGAAACTAAGAGAGAATTTGCTTCATATTTAGGAAGACAGGAGCCAAACTCTCTGAAAAAATCAGCAAGATTTGTCTGTACTACTGCAAATGCAAACCCTGGTGGTGGTTGTATAATTAATGTAGCATAAAACAACTAATTAATCATAAGTACTTATTTGTGTCTCTTAAAAAGTTGAGTGGAAGCATTTGCTTTGCTTTGAAAATTTCTACAGGTACACAATTCTAAAAGTGTATTTGCTGGGGAAGCACAATCAATTAACATGTTCAATGACACTAAACTTGTCTTTATGTTCATCTAACAGCTCAATCATTCCCAGAGGCTAGTACAGTAAGGTTCTTAGTGTTTTGTTTAGAATCTGACACACACACTGCGGTTGGGAGTTAGGGAAGCTGAGGCTAACACACCATGGTCAGGGACTTGTGCTCTGAGCTACCTCCTCAGCCGCATGGTGCCACTCACTGGTCACCAGTGAGGCCCTATAATAAGACATGGAAGTTACCATACAGAAGAAGTGGCGAGCTTGTAACTATATTTAGTGACTTTTCAGGCCCTCTGAGTGACTTAATTTCAAAAAAGTGACTAGTGTCAAGTCACCCTCTATTGAGGTACCTGGACTGTTTCTCCAATTACTGTGCTTGTATTGTTCGTAGTGGTGGTTGTCTGAAGACAAATTAGGTAACCCTTTATGCCACTGCTAAATAATTTTCTCATCTTCCGTGTGTATTTTTGATGTTGCACTGCTTCTTTTGCATTTCTTTTCTCTGTGGTTCCTCAGGAAACACTAACAGTTTAAAGAGAACAGCTGTTTTTTAATGACGTTCTGTTATTAAAGACTGGTTATTTTTCATGGTTGACTTTTGGCAGTCCCCCACTGTTTATAAAACCTGCTTGGAGCAGAAACTTGCGAGAATTTCAATATCATTTAATACCCACACTCAGCTCGTCAGGTGCATGGAAGAATGATTATTGCCACTCTAGGGACCTGTGGTGCCACACGATTTTAGGTGTTAAGCCAATACCCTGTACAATTTCAGCACGTGTGCTTCAAATTTCTTCAAGAACCACAGCCAACTCTAAAGAACAATTAAATGAGCAATAGGAGGGTAACACTGGAGCAGGCATGGAAAAGAACAAGGAGCAAGATATAGACCAGGACTGGGAACCAGATCAGATTCAACCCTGTCAGGTGCAATCACACCATTGTAGTCATTAGCATCAGAAACAGCTGGAAACAAACATAGCCTGTCAGTTAATATAGAGAATGTGGCAATAAAAATTTTGGATCCTTTATTTAACCAGTATGTCCCATTGAGATATAAATATTCTTTATATTCCTGCTTTATTCCTGTGAGTATTAAGGAGTTAAGGAGTATGATTTTATTAACCTTTCTTCCACTTTCTTAATGTGTTTTTGCAGGCGTCCAGCAAGTCTCTGGTACGCCTCGATTCAGTCCAGGATTTGCATACCACCATCTATGATGTTATCAGGCATATCCCAGAAACACCCACGCAAAGTTTATTGAAGTAAGGTCCAGGAGTGGAAAACAGGAAGTTTGTGATGGCCAGATCCATGGCCTCGATGATTCACCTGGGAAGAGACCCCTGTGAAGTATGGAGACACTTCTTTGCCCTCCACAGCAAATAGTTATTAATGGTTTTAAGTACTCCTGATGAGGAAACAGGGATTCCCCTGACCAATGACTCCATCTAACCAACAAAATATTGTGGTAGCAGCCATTATGTAAGACAGTTATTCTTATTACTTTTGGCACTAATACTGTATGTATGGTTCTTTTTGAAATATTAGTTTTTTGTTATTATTTAAGGCCTGATTTGTAAATTTGTAAAAAGCCAGGAGCCCAACAATCTTGAACAGATACCACTGAGATACTACTTACAGTACTATCATATACACTATATGGACAAAAGTATTCGGACACCTGACCATTACATTGTAATGACATTGTATTCAAATACATATACTTTAATATGGGACCCCCATTTGCAGCTATAACAGCTTCCACTCTTCTTGGAAGGCTTTCCACAAGATTTTGGAGTGTTTCTGTGGGAATTTGTGCCCATTCATTCTGTAGAGCATTTATGAGGTCAGGCACTGATGTTGGACGAGAAGGCCTGGCCTGGCCTTCCCCAGACTGTTGCCACAAAGTTGGAAGCATAGCATTGTCCAAAATGTCTTGGTATGCTGAAGCATTAAGATTGCCCTTCACTGGAGATAAGGGGCCTAGCCCAAACCTTGAAAAACAGGTGTGACCAAATACTTTTGTCCATTTTGTGTGTGTGTGTGTATATGTATATACATATATATATATATATATATATATATATATATATATATATATATATACAATATTGCATACTGTGAAAACACTCTACCACAGCCATACTTTTATTCTTAGATTCTGCAGTGTGTACTAAATGAGTCCCATGGATTGGCCCAAATTCAATCTAACTGCAATGCAAATAAATTAAATAGCAAATTTGCACTTTGTTCTTGAAAAATGTGTTTCCTATTTATGTTTCTATAACTTTGTTGACTGCCAAAATGTGGATTTCCTGGTACATAAAAGCTAACCTCAAAGTTTAAGGACAAGCGCGAGCGCTGTCGTAGCTAGATTGAATTTGGGATATAATCTCATTTGGCGGGTGTTCTATGTTTTATTTGACATGACTGTTTTTGAATTTGAAATGAAGCTGATTTTCTAAGTTATGTTGGATTTGGGACAGTTTTGTACAGCATCAGTAAATATATATATGTATATTTTGTATTTGAATAAAGATTTATAACAATTCAATGTATGTTTCAGACTTGTAATTTCCATTGAATGATTTGGCTGAAACTGTATCCAAAGTGAGTTATTGGACAAGAAATATCAACATGCACATATCAATTATTAACCATAGGCAACAAACAGAGTGGAAAGTAAACACTGTTTAATATTAGTATTAATATTAACACTGAATGTTAATATTAATACTGCTAATAATAAATCATTTATCTGTTCACAGAAACAAGCGTGTTTTCATTTCGTCTGTTACTCTGAGCCTGTTTAGATACTACGGTCTTTAATCAGTCTTGAACTTAATGCATGTTGTCCTTAGCAAATTTAAGTTTCATTTATAGGACTACAGACTGATGACATAATGCAACTTAATTAGCACAAAAATACAAAACAAAAATTCATAAAGCATCCCACTATCAGCACAATCTGATAATGATGATGATGATGATGATGAAGGCAGGGCAGCAGGAAATATGTCTGTGTGCCGAGGAGCCTGTCTCTATGGGACCCTACTATCAAAATAGGACAAAATAAGCCCTCTAGAATTACTCAGTAATCACCTAATTATAAAGCACTGCAGTCTCCCTTGGAAAGTAGCTCAGCCAAAAAATTACAGGTAGCAGACGGTGGTATATCTGGAAATATAAAAGGGAGATGGTGTTCAGTAGTGGAGTCCCTCAACCTGTATATCAGTCATGCAAGCTTTCTCCAAACTGGGCCGACCTACGTGTGTTTGATATGTTCTCACAAGACACAATGCAAGGTCCAATTCAGGTTAACTTGTCTGAAAAAGGATGCATTTTGTGTTCCATAGTATGCTGTTGAAATATTGCTACATACTCTTGGAAATGCTAAATTCATTCTTTCTGCTGCTATTGTGGAGAGAATACCAGTTTAACCAGTTATCTATACAGTAAACATAAATACCTATTTTACAGCCTTATTTAGTTTAGTACATGCATGTAATGGGTTGTAAAAGGACACATAAACAGGTATTTGGATGGCTGTCATTTCAAAACCCCTCGCCTTTGCTGCCTTCACAGCACCTTTCATCCTCTGAAAGCTGCTAATACAATACTACAAAGGCCTGTGCTGTGGCACTTTACGGTCGGCTGTGTTACCTTCTGGTAGTTTAGGATACCTGGATGTAGGACTTTGTGGTACTTTGTACTTGTATAGAGTAGCTGTTTGCGGTGCTTTGTGTTCATTGGTGGTGCTGTGTCGTAGTTTGTGATACTTTGTGACAGATTATGGTGCTTTGTTTTTGTTTGTGGTATTATGTGGCAATTATTTTCACCCAGCTCCATTATCTTTGCTGCCAAATTTAACCTCCACATTGCAGCACTGGTAGTTGTAGCAATCCACTCAACTTTCCTCCAGAAGCTCCATAACAAAGCACTGCTATTGAACACAGCCGTAGTGGCAGTAGTGTTAGAAAATAAATTACGGCAGGTAAAGCCTGTTAACACAGAAGGAAAACCTCTAGCTGAAACAGGGCAGGGATGAGCAGGAAATCGCACTCTGAAAACAGTCACCTCCGTTGTTATCAATGGATGCGACATTACATGCTGTGGACCAGCCAGTCACAGTGGTGGAAAACTGGTTCCTCCATTTTGTATTTTACGCCACAGACCTTACTCCACAGCAGTGTTGTTTCTTTGATGTTTTCTGCATGACTGGCATTGATTGCGCAGTTGTATCAGCCTTTAAACATGTCAGAAAACCCACACCAGGTTACCAGTGTCTGCTCAATGCCAGCGCTGGATGGCAGAAGTGGAAAAGTCCAGGTGTAGAAAGTAGCAGTACTTCCAGTATTTGTTCCAATGTTTTGGGACATTTTCAGCCAGAAGGGGAACTAATTAGTGAAATCAGCTGGCTCACGTCAAGGGTGGAACAAATACATGTAACTACTGCTACTTTTGAGGACTGGAATTTTCCACCTCTGCAGGTTATCTTACAAGCAGAGCTGCCTGTTTTGACGTGCTTGAGAAGAACAGTAAATACAGTAAAGCAGAGTCAATTGAGCACAGCGTATTTTATGGTGAAGGCCTGCTCCACAGACCATCTGCTCAGCCTTCGTACAGTATAAGCTTTAGGGGAGAATCCCTGGAATTGCCTTCACATGACAAACAGATCTGTTGCCTGGGACTAATAATCCATCATTTGACTGGGAAATTGTCCACAGTATCATCAAACTGGAATATTTCACTGTCTTTCTGCTGTTGCTTCTTCAGCATATTTACATTTTAGGGGAACATAAGTTCTTTTAAAATGTTTTGTGGGAAAATTTCAGACTAGGTGTATTTAAGTTCATCTTTTCTTATCTATTATCTTATCTATCTTTTCTATTAAACATGTTCAACTGAATAGGATGTGGCCCCATTACAACAACAACATGCTGAATTAAAGAGAAATTAAGAGAGCAAACTTAGTTTGTGCTTTCCTTATGGACATTGAATTGTAAATAAATTTGTACTGTGTTATAATGGTATGAGAGAAAATTTATTTCACTAGGACAACCAAAAATGTTGGTGACATGTTTTAGGATTTGTTAAGATTGCATTTTGGTCCTGGGAAAACAATCTTCATATAATAGCAATAAGCTGTTCCCATTCAAATGTCCTATCTTATTTGAATTATTATTTTATTGTAAATTACTGTTTTTAAAAAAGGCTACAGAACATGGCTCGGGGCCTAGCAGACAGGTGGTTAGCATAGTAAACACCTCATTCTGGAAAGGGTTGCCTTGTTTTGGTTTGTCTTACAGTGCCATAATGGTTAATCATCTCAGACCATTGCTCATCCCTGATAGGAGCATCCTTCTGAGCCACAGTCCAATCACTTTGACTGAATTTTGTCCTTTTCTGCCTATCCCTGCCCTTTCCTGGACACATATGTGACTGACAAGTCCATAACCAATCAGGCACCTTACGTAAACTATAAGGAAGGAGTGAGGATGGCCAAATGTCAGCAGCATGGGTCTTTCCATGTGAAAGTGTCTTGACACACAACTACTAATGTGGACCCCTGATGACAAGAGAGAACATGGCCAGCCCACAGAGAAATGGAGAAGGACCCTGTTGAAGGCAACGAAGCAAAGCCAGCATTGGCCAAAAAGGGCATGATATGTGATTTTGAACCATGCGTAAATTTCTCCATAAAACAAATATTTGATGCAATAAACAAGGCATGCAAAGTTGTGTGAATATAATATATAATCTCTCTTTGAACAGATGAATCATGGTGTCTCTTTGCAGTTATTGCACGTCAGAACTCAGATTCTCCATTAAGACACACATTGAGAACAAAAATCTTACCGTTCTTGAGGCTCAGAGACTTGTCTTTCCATCAGCGTACTGGGTTACATATAAGCTCACCAAGAAACCAACATTTTTGGCGTGGCAGATTTGGCACACAGTCACAGAGCGAAGCAGGAAGCCTTAACTGTGCCCTGTAAAACAGTTCTAATCAGGGTACAGAGAAAACGCTACATGTGCATTTTCTACCCACCATATGTCAAACTCAGAGCTTACACTGGGGCGAGGCTCAAAGCGTTGGAGTAACACTGCCATCTAGTGGTAAGTGTAGCAATGATCAAGTTTACGTGAGAATCGGTCAGGTGGATTGCCAAGGATGGCGATCAGATTTTACTACCTAGTTTACGGTGGGATTCAGTTTGCTTTTTGAAATTCGGTGTGCTTCTCACACCAGTGTCAAGGGAAAGTAAAAAAAAAATAAATGAATCAATTTTAGAGCTACACAACTGGAGTCCTCTTAAATGTTTGAATATTTTTGTATTTCCCCTCATCTTTCTTTGAGCTCAGTGTAGCATTCCTATATTTTTTCCATTCTGTGCTGTTCTTTTCCATGCTAAACTTTTTTTTTTCATGAGTTGACCCTTCATCCATGTTCAATGCAATAACAGATGGATATGCTCCAATTGGACTGTGGTGCAAACAAGAGGTTTCTGGGTCACATGACAAGGCAGCTGTGTATATGAGGGGAAAAAAATCATCTTGTCTCTCCCTGGACAACTCCCTCTAGCCCAGTGTCGTGAAAGGAAAATTTTATTGTGCAATTTAGTATTTTAAGGTGGTTTTATCATTATTATTTTAAAAATCATAGAGTATGACCTTAAAGAAAAGATAATTAAAGTTTTATCTGACCCCCAGCGTTCCAGTACAATTTCATATTCACAGGACAGGTGGTATTGCAATACTGAGTCCATTGAGCAATTGTTCGGTTACAGGAAGGAAAGTGCCTCTCTGCGGCGAGTGGAAATTTGTCCGCACGATGTACAAAAGAACAGGAACAGACACAACCATAAAAATGACACACATCTTTGCACAGTTCAGTTTGCTGTCACACAGCACATTCATGACAGAAGGCAGTTGCCCTGACCTTTTTTTTTATTTGACAGGGAAACGATCGAACAGTCAGGGCATTGTTGATACAAAAAATGGGATTTGTAGTTTTATAGATTCCAGCTGTCGTGAGTGTTCCTTCGTTATCTATTTTAGTGAACCATAAGTCCCATAATGCCATTGCAAAAAGTAAAATCATGTGAAAAAAGGAACATGGCGTCTATGCCAAATTACAGGACCTGAGTTGCAGACAGGGAATTATACATTTCATATTCATTCCATATCTAATTTCTGCACCAGTTCAACTAATTTGCTGCACGATGCAGAAGATAAAGTCTCTAATGGCCCGACAGGTGAGTTATCGGGAGTCCTACCCTGTTGTTTTCCAAATCCGGTCAGCTGGCTACCTAGCTAACTACATGACTGCGTCCATCTGACAACTGACAATTTAGCTAGGCTAGCTAGCTAGACACAAGATCAGATAACAAGTTGGAGAACAGTGATGGTCATTGTTGGATGTATTTCAGTATGTATTGAGTGTGTGATGATATATACCCTTTAAATCCCCACGAAAGTGGTGTAGTTAGCTGCTTAGCTAGCCTGTTAGCTACTTTGGTATTAGCCACCTAGCCAGAGACAGTGGGTGTACAGGGAAGTCTGGTGGCTAACTGGCTTGCCTTCTAGCTAGCTAACTAGCTAAACTCACTACTGAACATTCCCGGAGGGTCTTCGACATTCTTGTAATAATTGCTGAGGTGTTTTCATGAAACAAGTGTATACGAAGGCATCGTTCTATGACATTATCTACCTAAAAATCAGATGTACTTAGAAAGGGGAAATCTGAATGCACGAAATCATAGGCGATCTTCTGCAACGCATAGTTCAGATAGCTAGTCTTGGGGTATCTAATACTGGTATGACTTGTTTCTTTGTATGGCCATTCAGAAGTAGGTAGTCTTTTAGATAGAATACTTAGAAAACACCGGGCATGAGTCGTACAGAGCCACGTATGCCTGTATATTAAGCGCATGGCAATTTTTTTGTAGTTTCTTAAATTTCTTTTTCATTGTCATTATTTTAAGGGTCTCAAAAGCCCACAGGAGAGCATGACAGATCTGAGCCCCGTTGAGAACTTCAGGATTCCCAGCAAGGTACTGTCACCAACCAAGTGTTCAGCAATGCGCAGCACCCTATGCCGGCATTATACCGGCACTCAAACGTTATTTGCCTTGCGTAAGTAGAGAACGCATTTCCTGCCAAGACAATTAACGACTTAACCGAACAGACCTTTGGTCAAAATAAGAGATGTATTCTTAAAAGGTTGCTTACATGTAAATGGTGTATTTCCATGAAACCCCAAAGTCTATATGTCAACCATATACTACTGCTAATAATTGCTCTTGTTATTGTTATTGTTTTTTTTTATCATTGGAATGACCTTAAGAATCTCTTGTGGTTTTGGGTTTATGCTAGATGTAAGCACAGTTTACCTATTAAATGTGCCTGAGATTTCTAACTGTGGTGTTTGGGCTACTCTGTTGATGAACTGGGGACCTCTAGCCAGGGATATTTGGCAGCTGTAAAACCCAGTGAAACCTTTTTAGGCCATACCTGCATATATATACACAAACACACACATGTTTATGTGCTCCCCTGAGATTTCCCTGTTTTGTTTATGTAGGCCTAGCTGTTGCAAGGAGGGTAGGATGGATCTTTTGATATGGAGGGGAGGCATTTTGAACTAGGTCCCTGGCAGAACCTTTGTGTCATTCAGTGTGAATTGGTATGCACTTTGGCACAACCCTCTCTGATGTCCTTGAAAGTTTGGTTTTCTTATGTGGAGATTCAAACATAGACAAAATTTCTAGTGCTTGTCATACACAATTCTTGAGACATGGTTCTTTTGAAGCAGTCATTTTTTAATAAAATGACATTTTTGTGCTTTCCCAGGCGATATCACTATTTGTGATCTACAGGAAGTTGTTAAGATCTTGGTGTGGTGTTGACACTGCTGGTGTGCCCTGATATGTGTGTGACCTTTGATGGTTTTCCGAGAATCTGTGCGCATTAATTTTTTTTACATTTCATTTGTGTAATTCTTTTGAAATTTTGATAGTTTGCAGACTATTGTATGAACACAGCCAGTTTTAGAATGGGATGTTTTGTAGCTTTAGTGATATAGCCCGTATTGTGAAGGGGTGGCTAGGTTATTCAAATTGAATATGACTGTCAGTGTAGTGTACAACAACTCTTAAGTAATTTTTTGCAGTCTTAATGCACAAGTATTTCCCCATGTACTCTTCTTAGACAGTTGTGTGTTCTTTCTCATGGTGTTAAAGGGTATGCATTTCTCAAGACTTGTTTCCCACATCACATGAATATATATTCAGTTCCTGGATATGACACTGACTGAGCTGGTCCAGCTGGACTGAGGAAGCTCGCTTTTACCTCTGATGTTTTCTGGAAAACTCCCAACATACAGCGAAGCCACCATTTTCCATTATATTCTACTGTGATAAAACCACTGATGTCTTAAAAAGAAAAGCAAGCTTTTCTGGGCCAACTGTGACAACTCAGATAAATTTTAGATTCCAAGTTATTTGAATAAAGCTTTGATTGGAAAAAATGCTACTTCCTTTAACCATATCTCACAAATTATGTCTGATATGAATTTGAAATGCTGCTTATTTTCAAATCTTCGCTTTGCAAACTTTCAAGTAAATCTAAAAGGGTTATGGCACAGTCTGTGCCATTTCCCAGGGGGTGTCTACCAAACTACTCCTATCCTACTCCACTCCTAAGAGTGCTTCTGTGCTGAAATGGAGTGCTGAGATCATTTTAAAATTAATTAATGCTCGCTTTGACTAGCTGGCTAGTTAGTCAGTCGGGCATTATCTAAGTACAACATTAAAGAATCAATGAAGTTGGAATCAAACTTGCAAAGCCACTCAAAATCAGAGAGGGGTCACCCCTTTCTTTCTGATGAAATATTCTGTTTGGACCATGGTCTTTCTGTCATCGCTTCACCCAGTTTTGCTGTTGTCTCGACATTTTTAAGGTGTTAGTAGAACCATCTGTTAATGTGACACACATGGCAAAGGGTGACTACTTCTCAGACCAAAACTAACTCGTTAATTGTCAAATCAAAGCTGAATGTTCTTATGGTAATTGAAGTTGCATCTCACTGTCATATGTAGCTCATGATTGGATTGTACAGATTGTACAGAGATGAGCAACATAGGATTTCACAATTGGAGAATGACAGAGAGGTCCTGCCATTGACCTAAAGTAAAAAAGAAAAAAAAAAAAAACAATAAGGACTGAAAGGGGTGTGTATTGGGGCATCTTGCATTTTAAAAGGGTTCTTTGACTTATAAGACTGTGATCATTTTTTCTTCTGATGCCAGAAAAATCCGCTACAGTGGCTTGTGACCCTGTACCCACATTTGCTGGTTGGCAGGTGTTAATTTCAATCCCTACCCTATTACCTGGGTGTCTGTTTCATGAATATGCAGATTTCAAAAATGTTCAAGCAAATCAGATTAGTTAGCTAATCAAGATATGTGATTTCTTTCCAATGTTTGCACCAGTTCAAACTGGGATTAATTTGGCAAAATATTTACCAAAAAAAAAAAAAACATGAGCTTGTTTGAAACTTTAAGGCCTTTATAACCAAACATTATTGCAAGGGTACGCCTATGCTGTAAAAAATACAGGTGCAGTCAATAGTCAGTTAGAAAAATTCAAAATGACAATTTCGTCTTTCAGGAACTTTGCGCACTATCTTGGCAGGAGTTTCTGTTTTACCACAAGGAGAGGATGGTGAGGGAAATAATTTGCTTCAAAGTCACTGACTGTATGACTTAATTGGATGTGAAAACCAGCTCATGTCCGAGAATGTAAAAATGAGCCGTGGAAGCATTATTTTAAGAAATTAAATTCTTCCTGTCAAGGACAAATATAAGGGTGATATTGGCCTCCAGAGGCAGTATTTCACTGTAAGAAGGGGTGTCAAAATAGCTTTCAGAAAACAATCTGTTATGTTCTTTCATTAAGTGTATTTGCCGTTTCTACTTATCTTAATGCATTTCCCGATGTGGGAGACCAAAACACTGTCCTTTAAAAATGCAAGCCTCCCTGTGACCGTGTGACTTTGGCTGTTTCATGTCTTGATGACCTTTTGTTGCTTGGCAGAACAGGAGGTGGACAGAGGCCAACTCCATTTATCTGAGATGCAGCAGATAGAGAGCTGAATTAATTGGAGTGGACGTTTTCATTTCCTGTGTTTCTGGCGGTGTTCGATGGCAGCAGTGTATTTGCTCAGCCTGGAACTGCAAGGGTGTGCAGTCAAAGACCGTAGGATGAAAAACTCCCAAAAGACCAAAAGTGTGGTTCACTTTTAAACCCTGACTGAGAGCTATGAGAGCTTTTCTATTTAAAGCATCTGCTGAGAGGTCCGTTTAGCCCCCCCAACCTGAAATTAAAACATTTTTTAAATTGATCCTGATAGCATAATATTTGTCTGCTAGCCCTCATTTTTCCTTCTGATCTTTAATTTTTTTTTCATCTGTTTATTTTTATCCTTGTTCTGTCTTAAGTCCATGTTTTGTCTATGCTTTAAAGTACCTTGCCTTGTCATTTTAAAGTATTTGTTGTTATTAGTATTATTTTGGCTGCCTTAAAGACGCAAATCGCGGGGAGAACATGTGCATCTGTGAGGAGGGCTCAGTGAGGGTGGAAATTATTTAGGGCGGTTTGTTTTCTGTGCTCATATTCAAGCCCCTGTCTGTTATTTATTGCTTGTCATCAGGGGCCTTTGACAGGAGGAGAGAAGCTTTGGCTTGAAAGAAGCACTCTAATCTACCCCAAATGTCGTTTACTTTTCTCGAAGGGAAGGTAGGCTGTCAGAAAAGACCGCACAGACTATCTGTTGTCTTTTCCCGTGGACGCTTGTGACCGAACATTCCCTTCATATGTCGAAAATAAATGCATTCCATGGTATTAGAAGTTTTAGTAAGGGAAAAGCATGTGGGGAAAGAACTATTGAGATCAAAAATAAAAACATTTATAAATTGTACAAGGAATTGGAAGAATTGCTATGGTACAGTGCTGAAAATAAACACGTAGTGAAGCTAATTTTCACAGGCAGCAGACAACCCTTTACTGTCTGCTGTGTAAATAATGAACTGAGTTCAATTCTGGATTGCTGTCTGCAGTTGCATTTCTCATAACATGTGAAGTTAAATCTGAAATTGTGTTGTGGTCTTCAGTGTGCAAAAGAATTGCAACGCATCCTGTACTTTCAATCTTTTAATCACAGGGCTTATTACAAAGACAGAGTGAGAAAATGGCAAAAAACAGGGCTAATTGTTTAACTGCCTTAAAACACTGTTGTGCCGTTCTGTCAGTTACAGGCAAAAGGATACCAGCAGATGTAACCCAACTGGATTGGCAGTAATCAAACACCTTTTGCTACCTGATATGTTAGATGTACATGGTACAGAATACAGAAACGCCCACCGTGTGACAGGCCATCGCTGTGTACATTTCTTTGGAAGTGGCCCCAGATCCTGCCGTAGACGTGCCACAGTTGTGCCTCTTTGGTTATGAACACAAATATGAAAGATTGTGGTCCATCTGTTGTGATGCCACATAAACATGCGTAAGGAGAAATTAAATGAAACAAAATGCTGCAAGCTGAAGAAGAGAAATTGTAGAGTGTTTGTATTGTCACGCCCTCCCTGAGCAGGGATGTTGCAAGCCTGTCAGCCTTGGCGGTCTACCTTCCTACAGACGCCAGGCAATGTCGTTGTCTTAAGGGGTTATCGCTCTATCCCCGAAACCTCTCAGGGCGGCGTGCAGCTAGTACACATTCGGCTTGCTTAAATACAACAGAAAGAAATATAAGACTGACGTTACCTACGGTTTCAGACACGGACGCCAAAGCTTCGCCCTTTCCGTGGCCAGCCCGCACCAGTCGCCCCGCGACGGACAGCCCGGCCTTGGTGTAGCGAAGAGAGAGTAGCGTTCGCTGGCTTTCTTGCGTTTGCGTTGTTCAGTTTTAATATCTAAAAGGTCCTAGTTCACTTCTGTTGTGCTTGCTTGTGAGCGTTCTTCCGTTGGTCGCCTTCCCAGGACTTAACATATAGGAAAGGAGATCGCGCCAAAACGTTGCGGTAGAGTATTCAGCTTTTCCCGCGGGAGGCCAGCTTCAGCAGTCCACATTGGTCCACAGTGGCAGCCACACCGGTGCATGCGCACCCCCACCGGAAATAGCCTCATTCCATGGATCGCCCCGAGTGATAGGGTCAAACCACTCATTAATTAAGCAACGCCAACCCTCTTTTCATATTGTACCAAGCAAGCCGAAGTGTTTTAGGGACCCACTAATACTAACAAGGAAATTTACTCAAATAAATCTGACAAACAGGTATCAATAATAATAACAGGCTCATCTGGGGACTAATAAGATCTCCTGGCACTCTCAAGGGTCATTTCAGATCTCACAGGAAATGGCCTGTCCGTAACAGTACCCCCCCCATAAGCCAAAAATTATCAAAAAAAAAAACACAAATTTTTTTTTTCCTTTTTTTTTTTTTTTTTTTCCCTGTTTTTTTTTTTTTCATTTTTGGTAAAATGTAGGACGGACATTTCCATCTACCACCACTTTGAGGAACAAACACAGCACATCTAAGTAATAAAACTACATCTAAACAGTCATTGAAAATCAAGAAAAGTTTGCAGACACCAAATCTGCACATAGGCCCATAGCAGCAAAACCCCAGGCCAACACTGCACCTATTGAGCACCTAGCGGTGACTCACATCAACCAGAGCGGCTAGAAAACCCTAAAGAGGCTGCCATCTCAACTCATATTCCACTCCTGGAGAGAGCGTCCGCAATAACATTATCTCTACCAGCAATATGTTTCACCTTCAGACCATATGGCTGTAAGATCAAACTCCATCTAAAGACTCGCGCATTCGAGCTCTGAAACTTGGCAAGGAATGTGAGTGGATTATGATCGGAATAGACCACCACATCACCCGCTACACTGGACACATACACCTCAAAATGTTGTACCGCCAGTACCAAAGCCAAAGCCTCCTTCTCAATAGTGGAGTAGTTTCGCTGGTGGCGATTCAACTTTTTTGAAAAGTAAGCCACTGGCCTCTCGACACCATCGCTTCCCGCCTGAAGAAGGACACCACCTACTCCTACATCAGAGGCATCCACCGCAAGGCAGAAAGGCTGGGAGAAATCTGGCGCCGCTAGTACTGGTTCACATGAGAGTATGGCCTTCACAGCGTCCAAAGCTGACTGACACTCGGGGGACCACACCCACTTGACCCCCTTCTGCAACAAGTCAGTGAGTGGAGCGGTCACGGTAGCAAAATTAGGAACAAACTTACGGTAAAACCCACACATCCCTAAAATTCTCATTAGTTGTCGGCGATTCTGTGGAGCTGGAAAATCCAAGATAGCCTTAACCTTTGCTGACCGTGGGAGTACCTCACCACGCCCCACCCGGTGGCCTAAGTACGTAACCTGACCCTGCCCAAACTCGCACTTGGGTAGATTTACCACCAAAGAGGCCTCAGCAAGACGGGTAAAGAGCGCTCGAATATGCTCGACATGGCTCTCCCATGAGTCGCTAAACACAACCACATCATCAATATAGGTGACCACGTGGTCCAGGCCCCTGGTCACCTGATTCATTAACCTCTGAAAGGAGGCAGGGGCATTTTTCATGCCAAATGGCAAGACCCGGCATGCATACAAGGCATTGTGGGTAGTGAAAGCAGACACCTCCTTAGCACGTTCAGTAAGGGGCACCTGCCAGTAGCCCTTAAGGAGGTCAAATTTGGACACCCACTGAGCCCTACCAATACGGTCGATACAGTCCTCCATTCGAGGAATGGGATATGCATTTGTACGTGTTACAGCGTTGACCTTTCTGTAGTCAATACACAGACGAGGCGCGCCACCTTCCTTCATTACCAAAACAACTGGGGAGCTCCATTCACTCACTGTGGGCTCAATAGCACCAATCTCGAGCATGTAGTCTAGCTCCTGCTGCACCAAAACACGTTTGTGGGGGGCCAGGCGATACGCATGCTGTTTTATTGGGGTGGCCATCCCAGTGTCAACGTCGTGAATTGCCAACTTTGTCAACCCCGGTGTGTCTTTGAACAGCTCCGGGTAAGACTCAACCAAACCCACAACATCCTCTGCTTGGGACACGGTCAAATGAGTTAACTGATTCCGGAGGTCTCGCCGAGCCTCAGTGTTCTGAAGGCGAGCACTAATTGGCTCACGAGGAATGAAGCCTGCCTCCATATCACTATCTTCCACACCCTGTACCCTGTTAAAACACACTGGAGCCACAGTCTCCCGTCCCACAAATAGTTTGAGCAAATTCACGTGACACAGTCGCGTCTTCACACGGCGATCAGGAGTGCTGATGACATAACTACAGGGTCCAGCCTGCCTTACAACTGAATAAGGCCCTTCGAATCGTACACCCAGTTTTCCACCCCCTGCTGGCAACAGGACTAACACCCGATCCCCAGCTGCAAAGCTGCGTGGCTGGGCTCGCTTGTCATATTGATGTTTCATTTTGACCTTTGACCCCGCAAGCTTCTGCTGGGCAATCTCGCAAGCAGCCTGGAGCCGGTCAGTAAAATGTGCAACATATGTAAGGGGATCCTCCGGAACACTTTCACCCACTAATCGTTCCTTCAGTAAGCGCAAGGGCCCACGCACCTCATGACCGTAAACTAACTGAAAAGGTGTAAAACCGATGGATTCGTTTACGCTATCCCTAACCGCAAACATTAGGAAAGGCATTGCAGTATCCCATTCCCCCGGGAATTGATCACTATACGCCCGCACCATCTCTTTCAGGGTCCGATGGAAGCGCTCAATGGCTCCTTGAGACTGTGGGTGATAAGCTGAGGATGTAACTTGCTTAATGCCTAGCTGATTCATAACGCCCTGAAAGACAGTAGAAGTAAAGTTCGACCCACGATCGGACTGAATTTCCCGAGGAAGGCCATATCTGGAAAAAAACTGCATGAGAGTTTCAATTACCGTCTGAGCCCGGATGTTCCTGAGTGGGACTGCTTCAGGAAATCGGGTAGTAACATCTAGAATTGTTACGAGATACTCATTGCCCTTCTTAGTCTTCGGCAGGGGCCCCACACAGTCAACCATCACTCTTGTGAAGGGGGCAGAGAAAAGGGGGAGTGGCTTAAGAGGCACAGGTGGTGGCATATGCTGAGCCTTACCTGCACGCTGACAGGGTTCACATGACCTGCAATACTCAAGTACACTCTTCCTCATGCCTGGCCACCAAAAATGGCGTCTGATTCGTTCAAATGTTCGATTCACACCAACATGACCAGCCATGGGTCCAGCATGACCCATTTTAAGCACACCCTCTCGATATCCGCAAGGCAACACCACCTGATGCAACACATTCCACTCCTCGGCAGGCTCCCTTGGTGGCCGCCAACACCTCATAAGGACATCGTCCCGCAAATAATAGCCCTCGGACAACACAGCACCGCCATCTGGTTCCTCCACCAGACGGAAACACGGAGCCAAATCAGGGTCCGCTAACTGGGCCTGCACCAGGGCCTCCCGACCCAGGCGGGGATCCTCCTGTGTTTGCTTTAGGTGGGCCATAAAAGTATCAGACAAATCCACCTGATCATCTGGTTCCTCACAAGGAGTGGGACAAGCACGGGCCTTTGCTTGAGCACGCGTCACCACACATGCAGTGAATACTTCAGGGAACTCTCTAGCCAACTTTTCAGTATCCACAACATTGCAGGCTTCAGGGGAAAGAACTGGAGGTTCTGTAACTCTATCACCAGCCAGGTCATTACCTAACAGCAACGACACACCTTGTACAGGGAGAGAGTCAACAACAGCCACCTTCACAGGACCATTGACTAACTCTGACCGCAAGTAGACCTCTCTCAACGGATAGGGCCCAAACTCCCCCCCCAAGCCAGCCAGAAGTACAACTGGACTCCCCGGTGCTGGGGGTGGCAAATCAAGAACACTAGCAGCCAGCAGGGACTGACTCGCTCCTGTGTCTCTCAAAATCTGTATAGGAACTTCAGGGCTACTACAGGTCAAAGCTACAGAACCTAGGGAAACAAAACGGGTACAACCTACCAAAGGCTCTTTTGTGATGCCACCAGGCACCTGATCGTCAGCTCCAAGCCCCTGTGTCTTAGCTGATACCAGAGCAACAACTTGGTCACGGTTTGCTCTGTCTCTGAGGGCTGGGCAATTACTTCGAATATGCCCTGGCCGCCGACACTTGTGACAAATAATGTCCTGGCGGGAACCAGGTCCCCCACGACCATTCCCAAAAGAACGCTCAGGGAGCCACTGGCCACTGACTCCCTGGGGGGCATTACTTCGGGGGGCCCTACCCCCATCAGAACCTCCGCCCTGGCCAGGCTGGTCACTACCAAACCGCTTCACCTCAGGCCTAGAACTCCCAAAAAACTTCCGCCTATCCTGACCCCTATCATGGTGTCCCCGCCCAATTCCACCATAATGGATAACCTCCCAAGTGTCTGCAAGCTCAGCCGCCTCCCTCACAGTTTGAACACCACGCTCAGCAATATAAACATCTATATCACGTGACACGCAGCTTCTAAATTGCTCCATCAGAATGAGCTCTGTCAGGGCCTCCACTGTATCAGCCTTACAGGCAGTTAGCCAACGCGACATAAGAATCTGCTGCCTACGGTACAAGTCAAGGTGAGACTCACCACCCTTACGCCGGTGGGACCGAAACTTCAGACGGTATTCATCTGGAACACTGCCATAGGCGGTTAGCACAGCCTCCTTCACGGCATCATAATTAAGGGCGAGAGAGCCGTCTAACACAGCAAATGCATGTTGTGCCTTACCAATGAGGGCCCGCTGCACCAGCAGCGGCCATTTTGAACGCGGCCAAGCTAACTCAGTTGCCACTCGCTCGAAGGCTTCAAAGAACACATCAACCTCTTCCTCATTAAACTGAGGCAGGAGCTTCTCAGCAGAACTGAGGTTAAAACTGGGTTCAGTCAGCACACCCTTTTCCCTAGCTACTCTCTCAACCTCCAATCTCATCTTCTCCAACTCAAACTTCTGCTCACTTTCCCTCCTCTCAAGTTCAAACTGGCGCTCACGCTCCTCCTTTGCTAACCTCTCCTGTCGCTCCTTCTCTTCTTTCTGCTCTGCCCACAGATCCTCCAAACTGAACAACTCCTTCACTAGTGCAACCAACTCCTTTTTGGTCATGGTGGACGGCACCTCCATGCCATCCCGCTCAGCCAGGGCAGCTAGTTGCGCCCTAGTATAACTCCTAAACTGAGCAACAGTGGGCAGCTCAAACTCACTAACAGGGGATGTACTCCTCCCACTCATTGTACCACCGCTAGACATGGCACTACTTCTCTATATAACACTGCCCACAACACCAAACTAGTTACAGCAACAGCGGGAACACAAAGCACTAGAAAAATATATCAAGAATACAGTTTATATTAGATAAGCACATGTGCCAATTGCAATCACCACCAGAGGGCATTCACCTCAAAAAGAAAACAGGAACCACGTGTGCATCCTCTAAAGCACCAGGTTCAAAAACAGGGGGAAGACCCACTCTTCAAGCAGGCTATAAACACCCCAGGGCAGGTTCTGGAGTGCCACCCACAGAACACTGTCACACCGCTCTTACAGAGCATACCACGTGGCTACAACAACTGGCACAGGCATACAATTATCACCAAAACAGTTTGCAAACTACCACATCATCTCACTAGTTAGAAAAAAAAAGAAACGTTTAGCCAAGTTATACCTAGCCTAACATAAGCTACGGCTAGTCTACAATATTACCTTTAACTAAACTAAGCTAAGCTTTACCCAACCTAGCTACCCCACCGGACTCACAATTCTTTGCTGCTCGGAGCGGTACAGCACGACTAATTCGCGCTTGGGTCTACGCACCCATACTAAACTAACTACCTACCCTTGCAATGCGCAGCCCTTTAACAGGCTCAAACAGCCCCGTGTACGTTACCCAGCACAAAGAATTGCTTATCCGAAACTAACTAGGGCACTACAAATCCAACTAGATTTTAATAATGATTTTGCAGACGAACCTTATAAGTACAGCGAACGAACACAAACACGCCAGTTATAATAATAAATCCGAATGTAGCTAGATAACGCTGTACGTAATTCAGCATCCCGAGACGAGCCCCCAATCTGTCACGCCCTCCCTGAGCAGGGATGTTGCAAGCCTGTCAGCCTTGGCGGTCTACCTTCCTACAGACGCCAGGCAATGTCGTTGTCTTAAGGGGTTATCGCTCTATCCCCGAAACCTCTCAGGGCGGCGTGCAGCTAGTACACATTCGGCTTGCTTAAATACAACAGAAAGAAATATAAGACTGACGTTACCTACGGTTTCAGACACGGACGCCAAAGCTTCGCCCTTTCCGTGGCCAGCCCGCACCAGTCGCCCCGCGACGGACAGCCCGGCCTTGGTGTAGCGAAGAGAGAGTAGCGTTCGCTGGCTTTCTTGCGTTTGCGTTGTTCAGTTTTAATATCTAAAAGGTCCTAGTTCACTTCTGTTGTGCTTGCTTGTGAGCGTTCTTCCGTTGGTCGCCTTCCCAGGACTTAACATATAGGAAAGGAGATCGCGCCAAAACGTTGCGGTAGAGTATTCAGCTTTTCCCGCGGGAGGCCAGCTTCAGCAGTCCACATTGGTCCACAGTGGCAGCCACACCGGTGCATGCGCACCCCCACCGGAAATAGCCTCATTCCATGGATCGCCCCGAGTGATAGGGTCAAACCACTCATTAATTAAGCAACGCCAACCCTCTTTTCATATTGTACCAAGCAAGCCGAAGTGTTTTAGGGACCCACTAATACTAACAAGGAAATTTACTCAAATAAATCTGACAAACAGGTATCAATAATAATAACAGGCTCATCTGGGGACTAATAAGATCTCCTGGCACTCTCAAGGGTCATTTCAGATCTCACAGGAAATGGCCTGTCCGTAACAGTATCTCATTGCTAGAACTGGTAATACTGGTTGACGATAACATGTTGAGTGTAACATGCTGTCCCTTGATCTTTGTTTTGATGTAATCTTGTGAATGTAGCCTGTTCTCTCCTGTCAGTGGGTTTGAATTTGTGATACTTTGCCCCATTCCGTATGCAGTCGACCCAAAAGTTTGGTTACATTTAAAAAAATTTTTTTTGAAAATTTATCAAACAGATATTGAGAGATACAGGTGGTGATTGATCCATGCTTTTTTTCTAGGTGATAATGTTAATGTTAGCCTGTCAGAGATAGATTTTTAGAGTTTGTTTTAAAAGAAAACAACATTGCAATTATTGCTATTATCAATACTCAATCTTAAATGCAGTAATTATTAATTATAATTGCTGTATTAATGTTTGATGAATGGCTGAATAAGTAAATAAGCAAATTTTGTTGAACATAACACCATTGACAATGTGAAAGTTTTCTTCTGAGTGATGACCTGGATTCATTTCAGTGCAGCATCACAGGTCATCATTGTTAAAGGGTCTGGGCAGAAAAAGCTCATCCTGGACCAGCTCTCAGGGCACTCTCTCTCAGAACAGTCATAATGGTCAGCATGTGACCCTTCAGTACATTTAGACCTTATAGAAGCCAGTGCTGGGGGGAGCATTAACACCTCTTACCTGAGTGATTGGACGTGGTAGGGGAGGGGTGGTAAGCTTATGGCTTTTAGGGCTATTACCATGGCTTGCAGGTCATTCTGTGTGATGGAAAAAAGATTATCTTTAAAAGTGGTTCTCTCAGTATGCGAGAATATGTAAGACCTTGTTCTTAATTAATGTTTTATGTTGTTTTGAAGACTAAACTTTGGTCTGCGTTGTGGTTTCATCACTGTGGTTTCCGCATTGCACTGCCTGAGGCATGGGTCTGAGGTGAATGCAGTTTTAGTTGAATCCTCCTTGTGAATGGCTAACATGGTTTCCACTGTTGTGTAGCTTGGATTAGTCAGGCTGGGGTCGGTGTGCTGTGGTCCTCTTTCCCATGCTGACCCATGTGGTCCTGTAGCATCCTACGGCCTGCGTATGAGTGACCTGTGGGAGATTGCAAGCTGTGGCAGTCTGGTGCCTCCATCCGCACCGATGCTAAAAGCTGAAGAGATCAAACATGGACAGTAAGAAGGAGAACGCCACTATCACAAGTAATATGGATCCTTTTTTTTACGCCGTAGATGAGATGATGGGCAATCATCTCGATCTGGGCATATGCAAGTGTTCAGCGTACCTTAGCTTACTAAGGCTCTGGGTGACGCAACAGGAAAGCAATCGTACAGGTTTTGGCTGCAGCTCACGTTAGCCTTTTTTCAGCTCTGCAGTGGAAAAGGGACACGAGTGGTCTCATAATCCGCATCACCACAAAATACTCAGAAACCTGTTTTTAGTAAATGGGACTCTTTACAGCTTATAGCTTGACTTGCCCAGAGTTTCTCGTTATGAAGACAGCACATCATCAGGCCCCAGTAAATAACTATATTCAATAGTTTAAGTATGACCACTGAAGGAAGGCATAACCACTGAAGGGTATATGAAATATACGATAGATATAGTCCCTGCTTCATTTGATCTCAGCGCTCCGTGATAAAATGTTGTGAGCTGTGTGTTTGTGTGTTTGCTTCAGAGTTATTTAAAACGGAGCATCCATCATCCATCTTTTTAATAACACGAGTCTAAGTCTGTAAATCAGGGTATTGCTAATTACCTGCTCACCACGAGGTTCGGCCCACGTTGGCTTGTGCACAAGTTGCTGGCTTTTATGAAACAAGCTAACAAAGGTTAGCTCAATTAGCTCCACACCGAAAATGAGAAACTGTCGTCTGCACAAATGAATTTGCTTGCTAAGCGCAATCTCATGTGGCAGAAATGTGCCAGCCCTTGTCTGTACTTTTTCTCCAAGGTTTCCGTTACAAGGGTGGGCACATCGATGCCTGTAATATCTGCACACTGAACAGACCAGCCTCTTAAACTTACACTGATGCATTTCCAGTAAAGTATATATATATATATATACGTATACATATTGCATTGTCAGTTCCTTTTATTTTGCTACTTTAATTTTTTGCATGTTCATTTTACATTAAATTAAGTGTTTTGATTTAAATGAAGTGTCTTTACTATGTTTTTTTTTTAATCTGTGGAGTGTTCATTTCTCGTTAGTGTTAAATTAAGTGTCCGTTTCATCTCTGCAAAATTATCGCCTTGTATTGTCTTCTATTCCTCAGGGCCTCTGAAGTGTCCTCATTTATGTGGCCTGGAAATGTGTCTGCAGGGAGTTTTAGGCCCTGATTTAAGCAACCGCGCATGAGAACAAACACCACCTGTGTCACAGATAGCCACTGATAACCAGTTTCAGTTTCTTTAAACCTAGTGCTCTTCCCCCCTCCAATGTATTGTCTGTCAGTTTATGATAACATCTGGAGTTTTGGCCCTCTCACACCGTTCTCTTCAGTCTCCTAAAACATTAATCAATTTCTCAATCCATACCAATTGTCCTAGTCGCTGCATATCATCTGACAGCTTTTGGTTTTCACGCCGGTCTGAAACTAATTATTTCTGGCATTTTTCATAAAGATCGAAAGGAGTGAGATCAGACAGCTTTTGAGTCAGAGCAAAATTGCTTGTGTGTTTTTGACAGTGACATCCCAATCCTGTCCCAATCGATTGCTGTTATACAGCAGTTGAACAAGAAGAGGAGCTTTCAGGGGCTTCTTGCAGCTACCCTTTCGCCATCTAGTGGTAGAATGTAGGATCTGTCCTAATTGTGGGGAGCTGCTGATTCTGTCAGTTTTTGAGTAAATTGGAGACCAGTAACTTTTCTGGAGTTGTGTCAACTGCAAATCATGTTTTGCACAGTAAAGGACAACTGTTCACAAAAGCTTGCTCTGTTAGCATCGCCTTGTGGCTGTATTCCTGCAAGGGACAGGACAGTAATTATGTGCCTAAATCCTCTCCGGAAGCTTCCAGGCCGCCCGCAGGCTTTGTAAACAGTCAGTCACCAGCGCTTCACGGCTCCGGATGAGCCCGCGCTCTGCCTTTTATCACGAAGTGCCGCCCAGCGGGCGGCCGTCTCTGTGGCGATAGGCTGAGTAACGATCGCACCTGGCCTGGGGGAGGTCGTGTTTGAGCCGGCCTGAACTCGGCCGCCTGATGGGAGCCGGTCAGACAGGGGGTGCCGTGACCAGGGTGGGGGGGGGGGGGTACGGAGGGCAGGGGGTGGGGGTTGGGGGCTGGCGGATTGATCTCCCCGCGCCAGGGAATGAACATCTGTGGAGCACGGCAGGAAGGAGGAACCCCCCCCACGCCACCCGCGGTTATGCTGCGTCTGTCCCCGAAACCCGCCACAGACCAAATGAGTCCTGTTCGGAGCCACTTGGAACATGACAGATGGGGACGTTTCGGACTGATTCAGATGGCAGAGATGGTCGTACCGCGTGCAGGATGTTAAGGATTGGAAGCCCCGGTCCTCACCTCCGCGCCCCGACTCACCCTCTGAGCGGCATCTCACCCGCAGCAGTTCAGTTTACAGGTGCAGTTTTCAAGCTGTGCGCCCGAATGATGCAAGTGATGTCGTGGCCGGCCTTTTGGGTCAGTCCAAGGGTAGCGTTTCTACCCTGGCAGGGCAGTCGACAGACCAGGCCAGTTATCAAGACCGCTTAGAGGGAGGAAGGTCACATGACAGCAGCTGGCTTGGTGTAGAACACACAGTTACTGACATGCATTTTAAATAATAAATAACGATCAGACTATGCAGTGCAGACTATCCGTGACCTCCAAACACATGGTTTAGTGACTCAGCAGTGGTGTGAATGGTGTTTAATGTGCTGCCATTCATCATTACTTATTAATAAAGGTTACCTTTGACCTTCATGGATCGTGAGATGCATTTTCATAACTGAATGCCAGTTACCTGCATCAGATTCCTTCACAACCATTTTCGTTTTGTTTATTAAAAGCTGACCCCTATTTTACCCTTGAAGATGGATAGTCTCATCAGTTAGGCCGTGCTGTTCTTCTGAACAGAGTTGCAGGTATTTTACTGTGCAGTGGTTGCAGTTTGTGAATTTAGAACCCAGAAAGGCAAACCATAGCGTTGGCTTCGATCTCACGCTGGCGAGCTGCATTCATAGGCAGAAATACTACTGTATCTGGCAGCGTGATGTTGAAACCCAATTCATGTGTTAAAGTCAAGAAAGAACTGAAATGTAGCCTAAATAGTGTAGGCTTTACAGCCTGGGGCCTCGAAGAAACACATTAGGTCACCGCTACCCTAATCGATGTGGTGAAATGGACCCTGCAGTCCCCTGAAACATCACAACTGTGACAGGCAAAAGAGCACAAATGTGCTGGCTGGTGTCCTAGGGGGACGTCCTCGGCCACTCCGAACACGGTCGCTTGCTCTGTGCCTCAGAGACCGTGTGGGATTCCCGCTCCGCTAAAAGGCCGAGGGGGGTCTCTCGAGTTGGCGGGCGAGAGAGTGTCTTTAATGAAGCACCGAGCCTTTTTGAGTCTGTCTGAAGCCGTGACCGCCGTGACGTTATATCTTCTGCCATGATGGAAGTGTGAAGGCTGTAGAAGCAAGGGCCCGAGGCCTGACCTGGTAGACAGCTCTCAGGTGTCACTTGTGTGCGGTGTTGTGCATCCGCTGAAAGGACACCTCGGAGAAGGCCGATTTTCCTGCTGTAAGATTATTGCTCTCCTTGAGTGACGCTCCCGAGGCTGCGTCGGAATAAAGAGACTGTAGCAAAGGGCGAGAGCAATCGCCCCGCCCGGCCTTGAACCCGGGTCTACGGGGTACCAACCATGCGACTTTGACCGCGACGCCAAAGAGCCAGGCTCGTTGGTATGGCAGTCAGAGCGCATGCTCAACCGTAGTGACGGCACTCCGTCACACTGCCCTCCCCTTCGGGAAGCGCGCCCATGCGCTTCATGCACCATGGCGTCCCTCACGCATTCTCGTGCCGTACTTCTCCCATCCCAGGGTGCCCCACTCACCAGTGCTTCACCCATCTCTGGGGTCCCTCACACCATGCTTCACCCATCTCTGGGGTCCTTCACACCGGGGTCAACCTAACCTGGGGGTCCCTCATACAGCTCACACACCAGGCACGCTTCCGATGGCCTCACAGCCAGCCATCACACTTCTGACACCATTTGTAGTAAAGGGCGAGAGCAGTCGCCCCGCCCGGCCTTGAACCCGGGTCTACGGGGTACCAACCATGCGACTTTGACCGCGACGCCAAAGAGCCAGGCTCGTTGGTATGGCAGTCAGAGCGCATACTCAACCGTAGTGACGGCACTCCGTCACAGAGACTTTCCATTTTTTGGTGCACCCTTTATACCTGGCAGCCTAATATTTCTCTTTTTCTGTACAAGTACTGGCAGACAGCTTAGGTCGGGTCTCAACCGCTAAAAGAGAACGGCTAAATTGAGTTCTTTGGAAAACCCTTTAGACTTGTTATAGGCACCCTCACGGGTGGTGAGTGTCACTTAGATGTCTGATGTGATCAATCAGGCCAACATTATTTTATAAGTACTGAAGCCCAGTGAAGGCCTTTGGGGGGGATACACCATGTCTTTGTCAGTAGGGGCCTTTGACTTTCTGCATGTTTGGAACTACCTGCCAGACACTTTCCCCGCAGGCCCACCTTCAAGCTCTTATCGGCTTTTTTGAGAAATCTGGAAATTAATTTCAAGCTTCAGGCTTCATAGTACACGTGAGAAGTTAATTGCAGAGGCAGGGGAATGATAAGACGCAGGAAATGCGATAAATGGAGTCGTCCCTGTGGTCTCGGGTGCTACCGTTGCCAGCCAGCAGATGGCACTGTATAATCATGTTTTTTTTTTTTTTTTTTTTTTTACAGAGGTCTTCATTGACCTCAAGGAAAGTGATCAGAGGTAAAGCAGCTGAAGTGGACCCCACTGCAGCAACATATGCAGAATGATGGTCTCATCAAGCACACTTAGAGGCGTGAAGGGTGGATCCATTTTACATTTGTGCGGTTGTACTTATGTTTTGCAGGCCCTTGTCAAAAACTTTGTCCCCTGCTATGGAATATTCTGCCTGTCCTGCAAGTCGAGGACACATATTGCTTCAGTAGCGGTTTCGTATTTCTGCTGTTGCCCTTCATTGATGACTTTAATTTGTGCATCTAGGCAGCTCTGCATGGGTTTAAGATGTACAAAAGATTAGGGGGAAAAAGATCTGGAGTGAAGATAAAAAGCAGCTTCAATAGCAGTATCTTTCCTCTTTAAGATGTCGCCCCTTTTTTTTTAAGTGTAAATGAAAAACTCACATACGCATGCACGGCTCAGCGCCTTGTGAATATTCAAAGTGTCCGTGGCGAAGGGAACGGCGTAAAAAGGTGTTGATTGCCCAATGCGAAGATTACGGCAGGATGATCCGCATTTTGATCAAAGCTCCCACAGACCGTCTGCGTCCGGGGACGCGGGGATTGTCTTATTAAATTGGGCCAGCTCTAACTGCAGTTACAGATTGTCTTTTGACAGTTGCAGATTGTCTTCTGTGGTTGCGTGTTAAACAGCTCTCAACGAAATTAAAAATAATTTCAGATGTTGATTGCGCGGTTCAGAAGCCCACCCCCAAAAAACGGCTCGGCGGGAGTGTAATTTTGAAGTGCAAATTAATTCTTTTGTCACTTTCTCGTCGTGTTCACATTGAAGATTGAGAAGCAGAACCGAGCGGTGCAAATTCCGAGAAGATAACCATCGGCCTGTTGTATTCCTGAAATGTATGCGAGGAAGGCTCCCAAACAATGCTAATTAACACCTCCGATGACGAGGCAGATAAGGGACCTGTTTGTTTTGAGGGGAGCCAGCGGGGCGGTGAGCCGCTTCAGAAACGCCGGAGTGAGTCACGCGCCGCTTGGCATCTCGCTTCCTGAAAAGCTGAAAAGGGGGGAAAAGAGCCTCTGTTATTGCGGCAGAGAGAGGAAGAGGCGTCCTCGCTTCCCCCTTCCTCTTTTCCCGTGGCTGTCCGCCGTCTTTCCCTCCCGCCTCTCGCCGTGCCGGTGATGACTCACACCCCCCTCGCCCCCCCCCCAGCACCATGTATCCGCTCCCACGGAGGGCCGTCACCCGCCCACACGAATCGGCACGCTCGTACCGCACTCCCCTACATGCCCCCACACTACCCCTTCCCTGCTAAACACGGACCCCTCCCTGACCCTGCTGTTATCCCACGTAACAATTAGCACTGTGAGTGGACGCCTGCACGCAGTAGCAGAAATCAGAAATAGATACTCATTTTCATACAGTTCAACTTCGTCATTTTCTTGTGGATCTACTTGTAATAACCAATCATCTGGAAAATTCACAGTCACGAAAGCACGCAGGAGCTGTATTTATTCACATGTACTCAGTGCTCAGCTCCATTTGCTAAAGAGAAGACGTGGCTGGATTTTAGATTTGAACAGGAAACAGGGGATGTCCTTTTCTAGCGCAGCGCATTAATAGCATGCTGATCAGGAATATGGCTGCTTTTATGGTCAGCTGTCCCATCTTTGACCTCCTAATGTACATTTTCGTACATAAGAAAAGAATGGTATCTAAGTTTAACAGATCAGTAAACTTTCATTAATAAACCATATAGTGTCTGAGGAGAAAAATATGATTGAAGTGCCTCTTATTCGGTTCCAGCTCTATAACAGAACTGCCTCTTTGTTTTTCTGGAAAGTATTGGCATATTGGCAATGATTTATTACATACAGGTTAAAACTAACTATAGAGCAGATGAGAACATGTGTGCTACAAGTTGGTGTGCACGAGGGTTCAGTGAGGAGCCTGGGTGTGGTTTCATCAAAATCTGTATCTGCAAAATCAGGCAGATCTGCATTTAGTCTGAGGAGGATGCACTAGGTTCCTCAATCTGTCATAATGACATCAAGCAGCTGTTGTTGTCTCTGTTACTTAGAGGACATTTTTAGTTTGTCGGTTGCTGGAACAAGCTAAGAAAAACGTTACATAAGAAGTGAAAAATCGTGACAGCTCCTTGACTTGGCTATTCAAAGTTATTAGTTGACAGAGCGTGTTGCTTTAAGATAGAATCTCGGCTGCAAAACGTCTCCAATGAAATTAGACACAGACGCATGGAGCTCTGGTTGAAGTTGCACAGAATTTCCCAGGAGTTCCCAAAAAAAAAAGGGTTTATGATGCCTTAACTCGAAATGAACGTCAGCGGAAGTCCATCCTGTCATTTCTCATCATGACAGCTGATGCAAAATTGAGCGATTGAGCGATTTCTGCTGGCTCCTGTGTTTTGCTGAGGTATTGACGCCCGCGAGCATTAAGACCTTCCTCATTAGGATCGGCAAATCGCTCCCTCATGGGAGGGAGGACTTAAAAATATTAATCTACAGGCTTCCCCTATCTTTCAGTGGCTACGAATCGATGCGCTCTCTCGAGCCGGTGATCTGAGAGGGAGGGAGGTGGGGGTGGGCGGGGGGAGGTGTTTCTCTCGTGAGGGTGTCCTGAGAAACCCCACAGGCAGCGCTCTAACACCCCCTCGCGCCTCTCCTCTCTCCCCCTCGCAGGAGGAGCTGAGGGAGATGAGGGAGCAGCCAGTGGACCCACAGGCCGAGCAGGAGATCATCAACAGCATCGAGGAGGTCTACTTCTCCGGCGACTCCTTCGACATGGTCCGGCACGAGCTGGAGGTAAAGGGATGACAGGCCTGCAGGGGACACAAGGGGGCAGAGGGCGCAGGTGGCCTCCAAACGAACCGACAGGCCTCCTGTGGGCCACTGGGAGGGCGGGGGGTTGGCCGGTTTTAGCACAACTCCTAAGCGGACACACATCCTCAGTCTTCATTTACCCCTCCACTGACAAAGCAGGAACGCGCACCTACTCCCGGCCGACTTCAGCTGCTAAACCATCCAGCTGCTAAACAGCCAGGACTCGGCACTCACGCAAACTAATTCCCATCAAGGCCAGATTGATGGATTAGCTGCTTACCTCCGGTCTGAAACCTCATTAGATTTGGCGGCATATTGTACCTCTGGCAGGATAAAAATTCAGCCGAGGGGAAAAGTAATTACGCCTCTCCCAGATTCGGTTTGTTGTTTCCCTCTCGATAAAGTTCTCCAAAATCAATTAGATTCATTATGCATCTAAGTAAGTGTGTAATTCCACTTCTTGTTTCTCCACCAAACCCTTTTCTCCACCCCTTGTCAATATCATTTGGACAGCTTTGGGAAGAGGCGCTTAGACAACAGTCGGCAAGCCAAAACCAAAGTCTGGGCTCCCGAAAAGCAAATCTCATCTCTCCTTAAGCTCTCACTGTTGAGAGAATTCGGTGGAAATTCACCCGAGACAGAATTTTCACACGCATCATTGCAGCAGAGTGTTTCAAAGCCGAAGTCCTCAAATGTCACACATTTGTCGCTTTCTTTGAGCGTTGCCAGGAAGTTTGAGACGCGTAACTGTTGCGTTTGTGTTCCCGCAGAAACTCCCTCCGGAACTGAACCTTCAGGAACTGGAAGAGTACAGAGACAAACTGAAAGGGCAGCAAGCAGCGGTGAGTACCAGGGCGGGGCCACATGATTGGTGATACACTACAGTTAAAAAAATACATGATGAGAGGTATTCTAGATAAGAAATGAATCTCCTTTTTTCAACTCCTTCAGGGTCACATGACCGTTCATACACTAGGGTTCAGTAAATGTGTGATGAAGGACATTACAGATAAGGAGTGAGTCTCATTCTTTTATTAAAAATAAAATTCTGTGTTATCTGGAGTATCAGGGTCAGAAATTCTGTAGGACATTGCAGAGAACCTGGGGAAAGCCCATCCATTTCGGTAATTTTAAAGTCGCCCCAGGTGCCGGCATCCGAAATCTATGAAGGGAGGGGAGAGTACCCCCCCTGCAAATGTCACCTTGTCAGTAGAGTCTTTCACGTAGCTGTCTTCCCTGAAGCGAGGCAGGTATTGAGGGTGGAGAGATAAGGACCCCGTGTCCTGGAGGAATAGCCGTCTGTGCCGTCTGTGCAGATTGATCTCTCTGTCGGAGCCGCCTGTCAGGCGCGAGACTCCCCCTCGCCCTGCATGTGAGGGGCCGGGGCGGCCCGGCTTTAAATAACGAATCCATCCATGCGGGACCTAGAGCTGTCTGGCAGCCTCTCCCAGGTCAGCGTCTGTCTTTTGAACTGGCGGTGAAATTTTCAGCGAGTCGGCACGGCCTCCGCCGAATCCCAGCTGCGGCCCTCCGGCTGCCATCCCGGTGAAGTGGCTGTAACGTCTTATTTGGTGAAAATGAATTCGAGTGGTGTTTATGAGGGCCAGTCACGACCATGTCCCTGGACTGAGGAGTTGTCCTCCTTGTGAGGGTACATCGGAGCGTTCTGTTTACTGGGCTTGGTTTTTTCCTGGCGTTAAGCGGTTGGCGGCCTGGTGGGTGACAGCGGCCGGCGGTGTCACCGCCACTCGTTTCCGGAGTCGTGCTTGGGACGCTGTGACTAACTGGAAACACCAAGCCGGCGTCCAGATGCCCGTTCGACCGCGAAGCGGTCACGCCACGGGGCTCTGCCGTCACACTCCCCCTGCGGCGATTGCAGGTGGCGAGCCGACTCATCTCAGTCAGACCAGACAACAGCTGGAGAGGACAGGAATTTAACGCCGAGCACCTCTGTCTGCGGTGTTCGCATTTTGAGTGACATTTGGAAGGGAAGCGAAAATAGGCTCTCGGAGAGGTGCTGGCGGATCCCCAGTGCCCTGTCCAGCGGTCACGTGAATAATTTAGTCCCCTGCACTGAGTCATTGTTCCGTGACTCAGAAATGATCCAAACTCGACCTCCTTTCCGTGGGGTGTGCGCCTGTAGCCAGCACCCCTAAGCAGCATCATTCCTGAATGAAAAGTCCTGTAATGTCTAATTTATTGCCACCGATGATACGGCGACATAATCACCGCTGTCACTTCCCTTCTCCCCTGCAGCCTTAATTGGAAGATTTGACAAATTTGTGCCACGAGTCATTGGCGAACTAATTGGCTGTCCGCATGAGATTGTCACCAATGTTGAAACGGCAGCCATGCATCCAATGAGAGAGAGAGAGAGAGATAGAGTATGAAAGATATAGGGAAAGAGAAGCAGAGAGAGAGAGTGCGAGAGAGAACGACAGGAGTACTGCCCCCCCCCCCCCCATCCTCCTGGAAGAAGAGGACAGGATCTCCAGGTTTAATGGAGGCCTTTAGGACAGCACTCCGAATAATTGCCTCCACTGCAGCTCATCTTTTTTGGGCCGGTTCTCACAGGATATGGTGCTGGTGTTGCTACAGAGAGGGGGGCATGTCAGCAAAGGTCTGCTAACACTCTGGATGCAGTCCTGGAGGATACACGCTTCCATTACACCAGCGTTAGCCTGCGCCGCTGTCTGGCGAAGAGCCCTCCAATCACAAAGAAGGAGCCTTGTGGCACCTTGGAGTGCGAGTTAGGAACACGTCCCAACCGCGCGGCAGGCCGGGCCCTCTGGGATGCGCCGGCCTCGTCCTCTGCCCACCCGCTCGTTTACGCAGCCCCTGATGCGGTGTCCCCACTGTCTCGCCTTAAAACAGGCGTTGTCGTTGAATGCATAATCTGCATTACAGATGTATGAACGACGCACGCTCCAAGCACACGGTCTCTGGGGACAAAAGGGGAGGAGGGAGCGGAGAGACATGCAAATGAGGCCCTTCAGTTTTGCATAGCTGATTAGCTTTATAAGTGGCTCGTTCTAATCTGATACCATTTGAATACGATTTTTTGCCTTTTTTTTTTTTTTTTTATTCCTCGGTTCCGAAAACGGATCATCCCCGAGTTAATTTCGCTTCATTAGAAACGGGCCCTAATCCGCCCAGGAAGAAAAGATCCGACGCTATTTTAAAGTACAATTGCTCCTTTTTAAAGTAACAGTCGTTCCCTCTTCTGCCTCCTCGGAGCGGATCTGCGCGGTGAGGTCACAGCAGGGGGTGGCGGTGTGTTTGCCAGAGGCTGGCGGGGCCTGCGTTCCGTTTGTCCCTAATTAGGGCTGTCCTCTGCCACCCTGCATCCTCCCTTTGCTGGGTGCTTAACCGGAATTCTCCTGCGTCCCTGCTCCTCGATAATTGTTTTGAGCTTTTCAGCTTTGGCAGTGTGGCCACTCTGATTCTGGTGCAGCGCAGGCGGGCTGTGGCCCGGCCTTAGAGAATCCCACCGTCGTCTGAGCGCAGAATCTTCTCAGAATCGCCGGTAAACATTTCCGTTTTTCTCCGGAATCGGGACTGAGGAAAGCTTTGTGTCATTTCCCAAGCGAAGGCTCTTTTCAGGTGGTGCAGATCGAGTTGATTCACACGCGCGGACGGGGGCAGCGCTGCAGTCGCTGTCGAACTGAATCTCGAGGCTCTTGATTGGTCCCCCTCTGGTGCTAAGTGCGAAAGGGGAGTTTGGGCTCAGTGCAGGTGGCTCCTTGAGAGAGGAGGTGATTGGCTCGTCACGACACTGAATCTCAAAAATTGATTGGTGCGCTGCTGGAAGACCCAAAAGGGGGAAGACTGCACACTGTGCCTCATCTGATTGAAATGGTGGGGTGTATTATTAAGGCGTCTTTTGCACATAATAAAAGCCATCTTTCTGGTGTCAGTTTTATATTTAGCCCCTTTATCACAAAGCCTGTTCAGTTTCCAAGTAAACCCTTCGGTTTCTTCCTGGCGTATGGGCTCAGGATGAATATGACAGCTACTTATTTTCAGTCTTGCTCAATCCTGCCTGTTACTGTTTACCATTACTGCGTCATCCCGGCATTTGCCTTCACCACATCCAACGGTTGAATTCCCCAATAGAGTAGCGGTACACGTTGCAGAGAAGCACTTCCCCTCTCGACCAGTAGGTGGTGCAGTGGACTCAATTAACCAAATGAGCTGAGCTCCCATGCTGTTTTAAGTCCCACCAGCCTATCATCTCTTTGAAAGGAAGTGTCCTTATTGCGCATAACCAGTAGTTTCTCAAGGAATGTATTCAAAGGTGCAACTGAATGACACAGTATATCTGCAAGGCTTTCAAATCAGGTGAATTTCAAGCTCAACAAGAACGCAAATTGCTTCACTTATTTTTGCTGTGCCTCCTTTGTCGTGGTCTGCTTTTTTTCTCATATAATACACTGTATCGTCTGGGGTATTGGACTGCGCATTTGAAACCCCTGTTTTTTTTTTTTTTTTTTTTTTTGAGATGTTTCTCCTTTTCAAGGGGACTGCCTGGTTAAGCAATATAAAAGTAGAACAAATAAATGGAAGAAATGGAATTACTGTAGTTCTGACTGTACCATCACACGATCCATAGGGCACGGAGACCTCATTTTTTCACTGTCTCCCAGTACCCTCGAGCAGCCATTTTTGTGAATTAAATGCCATTATTTAGGTGAGCAGGACACCGCAGGTGGGCAGGTCTCTGAATTCAAGCACTCTAAGACCATGGTGCAGCAGATTATTTCTTAATGAGTTTAATTTGGGCGTAATTGAAGCGAGGACGCCTGAGAGCTCCTGAAAAATTCTCTCTGCAGTGACCGGGGGTGAAGATCAGCAACACTGTTGCTGTGTTCGATCCACCATTCCGGGGGATTCGCTATAGAGAAAAGGGAATTCTGCCAGTACAGCACGGTACCGAGAGACAGATCAACCATAATTTCGGTATAAAAAGAAGCTTATGGATGCAGTGAGCAATTGTTGAATATGTATATTCACATAGTAATTGTTGGGAATTTTGCATTGCACTAATGTATGGCACTTGTATTCTTACTGAAGCACGAAGGCAGAAGTTATCACGGCACTATGTGACGAGCTGAGGGGAGTTTTGTGGAGAGATGCTCTTACAGCAGACTCATGCTGTTGTGTGGCCAGGGAAAAGTGTCCTTCCCTCCTCAATGGAGCGCCCCTTTCTGCGGCGTTGGGAGATCTGCTTTGGTGGGACGGTGTTCGGGGGATTCCTCCACCCAGGTCGCCTCAGCTGTGGCTTCCGCACGGTGTGTTAGCAAGGGCAGCAGCGGAATAGGACAGGCCATCTGCCCCGGCCCCTTCTGTCAACACCCCCCACCGCCCCCACTCCCCGCTCAATGGTGGTAAATCCCACGCGCCAGTTCAGAGTGATATAGGAACCCATTTTACACTGCATGGCAGAAATCGATTCTCCCCCACAGTGGTACACAGTGCGCTCCCAACAGATGCTTTGTTTTACTGTCCCTGGCGACCTTCCCGCTAGCCGTGAATCAGGTCTTTCACTCCTGAGGCATACCCCATTCCAGCCCTGAGGGTTTACGGTTAGGTGACTGGTCTTGTGTCCAGAGGGTTGTGGGTTCAAGTCTCAGAGGGGGAGCATCTCTTGCGTCCTTGACCCAGACACTCAGTTTGAAATATTTCACAGAATACCCAGGTGTATAAACGTATGACCCCTGAAAAGTAAGCTGTATAAATTCCCCCTGGCAAAGGGTGTTTGAAAAGCAAACAAATTATAATGTAGTCATATGTTATAGAGAGAGATTTGATAATGTGTCTCATTTCTGTGGCGGCTGTATTTTTTCCTATAGGCTCATATGAACATGTTGCTTGATGTGAATACGGAGGTGAATGCAGAGCACTCTCAGAGGGCACGCCCTCGGATGCTGGCACGCGCTGGCCCCCACCGCTGAATAAAACATGCCTCTAACTTTCACATGCAGCCCTGGGGCTCCGTGGGGGGAGACTGACCTCTGCTGCCCTCTGTGACCTTTCCCAAATGGCCACATTCTGATACCGCTATACGATCCTTACTATGCTAATCTAATGTGGCCGGTTCACTTTCGAAACGCAGTTCCATTGCATTACCGTCCAGTGAAACTGAATGCTCATCGCTGAGGTCAAGTGACCGCCATGACCGCGGAGCCGACATTTTTTCACTGGCAGCTAGGGTCATTTTATGGGAAACTGAAAGCCAAGCGAAAGAGTGTTTGGTTAGAATTGCCTTGGTGCTTGCTCGGTTGGCCCAGCCAAACACATTCCCTGGGGTTAACGTTTCAATACTTCCTGACTTTTAATGGAAATTAAAAGTCATTACAAGCCCTAAGTAAGGATACATGTTGAATGGTAATTATAAGTTTAACGGCTGATTGGTTTTCAGAGGATCAGCTGGAGTTGACCTTTAAGAGCACCAGTACTTGGACATGAAGGAGAAGTAAATCAGAGAATCTGAAAGACTCATAACATGCATCTGAAATGCACAGCAGTGGTTCTACATATTCCCTTCCATCCTTCCCCGGTTTTATTTTAGCCCTACGGATGATGGATGTCGAACCCCCACTAATCTGAGTGCGACTTTCTATTCGTAGGTCTCCAAGAAGGTGGCAGACCTCATCTTGGAGAAGCAGCCCTCCTACGTCAAGGTAAGCCTCCTTTCAAAACCGAGTCTTTTATTCGCCTTTGTAATTCAATTTCTGACCCAAGCTAAGTCAAGCTCCCCACCCTCACATTCATATAGTTATTAAACCTGATGGTGATGTTGTGGTGAATGAACAATTAATGAAAAATTAACTAATCTATATTTTCATTTTTTTACCCAAAGAATATATATTTATGCTATGTAAAGGCTGTACGTGTAGCTGGCATTGTACATACAGCATTAGAGAATATGCAGGCGACCATTGGTAATCATGGTTTTTTGTTAAATTGCTTTTTAGCTAGCCTGGTGATGTCTGTTGTCTTGTGTAATACATGACTCTGCCTTTGCAGTTGGAAATTACGTTCTTTTGTATGGGTTTCTGTCACTCCAGCTCTGTTTTGATGGTCATGTGATGGACGGATTGGGCAGGGATGATGTCCGTGACCTGAAACGATATCGTCCTGCATCCAGATCAAAGCTGAGGGGGGGGGAGGAAACAAGCCGCCCCTCTCTGGGGTCTGGCTCCCGTCCCGGCTCTCTCAGATCTGTAATAGGATCACCCCGACTGAGGTTCTCGTGGCATTCACGGTGGCATAGGAAAGCCTTTTATCTGACATTTAATTGTCCTGATTTGCGTTTGAACCCGGCTGCCGGTAGACCTGTTCTGAGCGGTCCTTCCCACGACTGTTTCCCTGCCCTGGGATGGTCGTGGACCCTCGCTGCGTAAATGCGGCGTCGCGTTCAGAAGGTCGGCGCAAACACGCATCTCACCGCGGTGCAGCGGCGTCCCTCTGGGGCCCGGGCCCGCTCAGTTTAATCATGCTCCAATCCTCCGCCGCGCCTCTCTGCCGAAACCGGGCGGGGGGGGGGGGGGGGGGGGCGCCGCGGACGGCCACCCCCGCCTCTCTCCAGTCCCTCTGGAGCACCTCCGCTCGCTGCTCTCCGCGTGATAAATGAGTGCGATGACACGCCTCAAAGAGCGTTATCGGCTGTCTGCCAAGGCGCCGGCCTGGTGCGTCGCCCAAGGGAGCAGGTGGGCGGGGTGTGTCTCAGATGCCAGGGGTGGGGGGGGTGGACAAGAGCGCCTTGCGGCTTCAAAACACGCCGCTTCCAGCATGTTCCCCGCGCCTCCCCTCAGGGTTTCGGAGAGCGACCGACCAGCGCGTCTCAGTCGGCTTTTATTGCCCAGCTGGTGTGTCTTAATTGTCTTAGTTTTTGGTCGGCTTTTCTAATTCTTCAGTGCAGATACAGTAGACATCTTCAGATCACTCCCCAGGGACCAACTGTAGGGGCAGGAATCGGATTCTTAAATTAAAAAGAGAACGCAGTCCCTACCGATGGCAGCCTGCCTATCAAGAGAGTAAAACAGGAGCGCTTTAATCGAGTGGCAATTAACGGGAGACTGCTGGAAAACAAAAGACTGCCAGAAATAACAAAGAAAAAACAATCAAAAAATACCCACTGGCACAAGAGCTGGACCTCCTTTATACGAAACGGCAGCGTCCGAAAAATCCCCGGGTTCACTGCCAGCTTTATCAAAGCCATTACACCACACGCACTCTGCTCTGAGGCTGAAGTTTTTTGGTTTCCTGGCCAACTTTATCTGCTATCAAAATGTGTTTGTGTGGCAAACTCGTCCCTCACCAGAGCAGGCGTCGTACATGTATGGGGTGGGGGGCGTTGCTCATACATATCAATGAAACTGGGGTGGGGACTGCACCCCCTCGTCCACACGGATCCCCGCAGTCATTACTCATTGCCGGTCCCTCGCGGCCCCTCGCCGCGTCTCCGTTTAGGTATGGAGGATGCCGGTGCGTTTTCCACACAGGGGTCACACGGTCGCGGCGAGCGCATGAATATTAAACCGTCTCATGACCAAACGCCTCGGTGACCTCGGGCGGATTACTATTTAGCGCGGTGCCTCGGGAGTGCGCCGTGAATAAGCTAAGGCGGCCTTTACTGAACTGGGGCTTGATTGGAGACGGTGAGCCATGCCAAGTCTCGGCGTTCAGCTTTGTGCTGCTTTCTTAAGGGGTGGAACTGGAGAAATGACACCATTTGAATACCATTTAGTTATTTGGTTACGAGAGAGGAGAGAGAGAACATGCACGTGCCCCTGCTGTAGTAATGCCCTTGACGTATTTCGCCAGGAAATGGTGCAAACGGGCGCCTTACGCATAGTTCCTGACCAGCCCCTCCTCCGGCGCTCTTCTCCTCACAACCAGCACAGCGCCGGGGTGCCGGACGCTCCCCTCAAGGTCGTCCTCAGCTCACAGGTGCATGGCAGAGGAGAGGAGGAGGCCGGCCAGTCCCAGCATGCTCTGCTCCTGTGGTGAAAACGGTGCTGCAAGCTGTGTGGGACGGCCCACTCTCAGGGCAGGTTGGGGGTGTGTTTTGGACACAAAAATAAACAGATTACCATCGATGTTGTTTTGCCGTTAGGCGTGATTATTGCACCTCGGCAGTTCCCAGACCGGCACTCCGGAGATTGTCGGTCATTCTCCTGGCTAACCATCTGATCTGACGGTCCTTAACCCACGGCCAAATTAGAACGGAGATTTGGGTGGCCTGACTCACCATTAAGGACGACGGATGACTGTCTGGCAGCAGAGGGCTGGGCGGAGCAGGCGGAAGTTGTTCTGCAGATTGAGGAGTCAATAAGCCCTCCAGTAAGCATTTCCAGGCAGGAGCACTGATCTCAGATCAGTTTTGTGGTTTGGCTTATAATGGCTAATGGTGGAATTGTGGTACGGAAATCTGACCCCACATTAGCGCTTGATGGGCAACCTCTGCCTGGAGCCATAAATCCACTGCCCCTTTGTGCTCCATTACGATATTAGTCGCGAAAACATTGTCGTTGTTAAGTGAGGACTGGAGTAGGCGTAAACCACGTGGCCTTGGACGTGCACACTGCCCAAGTTGGTAAAAGGGTCGAAATGCACCCCACCCGACGCTTTGTTCATAGACCGTAACCTCAGCAGTGTTCTGACTGGGCTTTTGCAGGGGATATTGGCATTTCACAGCCAGGAAATGCATAACTGTGTCTCCCCGATGCACGTTCACCTTGCTCTGAGGAGCTAACGTCATCCACCAGTCGGTAGAATCAATAGTCACCTATGGTTCTGTTTTCTCTCATCTACCGAGTCAATTTACCAGAGACTCTAGAGAAATTACTCAGTTTATTTCACAAGGTAGTTTGTGTCAAAAATAATATAATGTGTTCCGTTTAAATCAAGAAATATGTTTTCTCCCTAAACTGTGCTTTTTGATAATTGTGCTGTTTCCGCTACAGTGAGGGAAGATTTTACTGAGCTCTTTCAGTTGGGCTTCGCCTGGTTTTTCTCAGGAATTGGAAGAGCGCGTGTCATCTGTTCAAGGGTTGTTCCGTCCCTGAAAATCAATTTTACGCCTCGTATTTACTCACCAAATTATTTTTTTAACGTGACAGGGTTATGATGTTTACTTTCTGAATACTGTGTCTTTATTCAGATGCCATAACGCTCCGTTTAGAGGGTTCAGCAAGTGAAGGCTTACCCAAGGCTATGACAGCTGGCCCTTCAAAAAAATACAAAAAATGAGAAAGAAACTGAAGACCAAAAGAAACGTTGTGACAAAATTAGCCCACTGGTTGTGGAGAAGGTTAAGAGAGTCTTTGTTCTCGAGCAGGTGTTAGTTTTGTCGTTCTCCAGTGAAAAGCAGCCTTTTGTGAGTGTATTGATTCCCCTTTTCCCACCATTACTTTGTGGGTTTGGTGGAACAAAGCTTCGGGCGTAAAGGGTACAAACAGTGGATAAAGAGGCCCCATCTTAGCTTTTGGTGGGAGGTGGGAGCGCTTCATGAGAAAGCACAAATTGCGCTTGAACAGTGAAGTTTTGTAGCCTGTGTGTACGAGCATGGCCAGCGGCCTTTCACACAGATAAATATTAGTCCTGAGCCCAATATGGCCGTCTCTCGAGGCGTGCGGCTCGACCATAGGTAACGGGCCAGTGGAAGCGTGAAGGACAGCGGTCTGTGACCTTCAGCTCGGTCACCATGGGCGCAGGCATTTTTCGGGATGCGGTGATTCAGAGCCTCACTGCCTCAGAGGAAGACCTTCCCTGCACAGCTGCGTGTATAACAGTAGCACGCTTATAAGACTTGCCACATGACGTTGCTCCTCGAGTTTCCGGGTTGTGTGGTTCGGTGGCCACGCTGCGCTGATGGCTTTGGCTGTGTCACTGTTGGTGAACCATTGGTTCAAAATTGAAAGGATTAAAACAAAAGTGTAACCAAAAGACGATAACTGCTGTCACCTTTCACAGCACTACATTAACCTGAACACTTAAGAATCCTGTGAGGAACTCTATCTAATATTGTGGTTATTGCTACTGCTGTTATTGTTAGTGTAAGCTACAAACAATATCAGTCGCTCAAACGGCTGCTTGGGTTGGTTTAAATGAACGGTCCATTATATTTATGCATTATATACAGCATTACATAGCTGAGCACGTACACTTTGGTTCTTGGTCTTTAATGTGATGACCTGTAAGAGAACTGCACTCTTTCAGGAGCTGGAGCGAGTGACGTCGTTACAAACGAATCTGCAGCTGGCAGCAGTGATATGCACCAACGCAAGAAGGTGAGCGCCAAACACGAAAAGCCACGCCAGTTGTTCTCAAAAACAGGAGGAGAAATTTACCCCCCTCCAAAACAAGGTGGCCCAACACGGTACCATCCTGTCAGTGCTTCAGTGACGGAGCGCACAGCGGGCTAACGCCTGTATTCAGTCAACAGCGACCTCCATTCGACAAAGAATGCTAAGCATTACTTTTTTCCCCTCGTATACGGAGTTTGTAAAGCTCAGCAATCACCAAAACTGATTGCGGGGGGAAAAAAATGTATTCGTGTTATAAAATAGCAACTCACTTGCATTTTGTCTGTCAAAGTGAAGGACAGTGTTGATTGAATCCAGGACTAAACAAATGGAGTGGAGTTTCATATGTTTAGAATGAAGAAGTTTGAATGAAACTTTGTCTCCACTCTGCTCACAAGATTCCTTAACAACCTGGATTTCACATCATTTTGATGCTGGTATCTGATTTCTTATGGTGTCATAGACACAGGACACTGAGGTAAGCACAGATAAATGCACAGTGGCATGCAGTGGTAGGAAGACGCTGTGCATCGCTTTTAAAGGTCACCTCCCTTTCTGCCTCCAGACAGCTTAGTCTTGCAAAGGAGGGCTTCACCGAAGCTAGTCTGGGGCTGCTGGCCAATCAGAGAAGGAGACAGCTGCTGACCGGGCTGCTGAAGTCACTGAGGACCATAAAGACTCTGGTACAGTCACCCTGTCACTCCTGGACACGCCGCAACTCTGTTCTCTCGCCCTCACCTGCACACCTGCACAAAGTCACTGTCCCTGCTGACCGTTACCACGCAAACCAGTGTTTTAATGTACCTGTCTTGTCCACCATTCGTTCCTAAACCGGTCCTGAATCAGAGAAATTGCCATGATGCAGCCTGTGCTCGTTGTCATTTAGTGTGATGAATGAATGCAAAAACGGAGTAAACCTACACCTAGCCAGGGCACAAGAGCCCACACACTCTCCACAACTGTTTAACCATTTTCCTTAACTGGCACAAGGAGCTGAAGCATACAAACACGCAGCAATTTGAAAATTAAAGATAATAATGCATTAGACAATAATGCAGGTAGATCGCACGATAAGCAAACCCACAGCAGACTCACTGCAGATATGGTAAACTAGCGAGCTCTGGACTAGAGAGGTAAAATAATGGGTACGGTTTCCTCTGCAAGGCTCTCGCCTGTATTGATTTTGTCACCGACAGAAGTCTGTGCAGTACTCTGTATAATGTTGAAATGTCCTGAAAACGAGAAGCTAAAATGTTCCTCTGTTCTCTGGCTCACAGCAAAGGACCGACGTGAGGCTGAGCGAGATGTTGGAGGTAGGTGCAGTGCCCAGGCATAAAGAGGCCTTCACATCCGCTCCTGCAGGTGTCCCAGAAACCATGACTACAAACTGTAACTTGCAGCAGTCAGTAGTGTCCAGTCACATGGTTCTCATGTACGTGGAATAATAAATATGTCCTCACAGTTGTTTTCATGTTTAAATTTATACAATTCACATCGGTCGTGACTGAAGCTTTGCCAGCACTCTAAGTTATGTGGCATTTCTCAGCAGCAACATCTTCACTGGAGTTTAAAAAAAGACTGAAGCGAGGTATGCTCTAGATTTTGTTTATCTGAAGAAGAACCGAATGCCTTTGACGTGCGTCTCATTTGTTCTCACAGGAGGAGGATTATCCAGGTGCAATCCAGTTGTGCTTGGAATGCCAGAAGGCCGCCAGCACATTCAAACACTACAGCTGTATAAGGTATGCGAATCCCTATCTGAGGTTGACATGTTTGCGGGAGTTTGCTGTCCGTTATTTTCTTTCATGTATAAATAGGCTTGGCGGCAGTGGGATTTTATCAGTAAAACATAGTGACGGGAGTGCAAACCCAAGGCAATCAAGCTGTAGCATGACTTTAGTTTTAACCAATCACAGCATTTTGCTGTCTGTCAGTGGTTGACATCACACCATAGCTCCACCCATTGTGGGCTTCTTAAGCCCTCCCTTTTGCACCTCAAATGAGATGTCAAGCAGTGGGCACAGTTCAGCAGGAGGACACCGTGATAGTCGCTTCATTCTGGTTCAGAAGGCGATGCTTGAGGAATGAGAGCCTATAGGTTCATGCTTTCATGTGACCAGAGATGGGGCATATTTGTCTTCTTGAGGTGGGACCTGATGAGCTCATATGGCTAATAAAGGTCATTGTCACTCAGACAAGCCTTCCCCTGGGCAGTGTTCCCCCATATTGATGTCATGTGGTGACCTCAGTGCTGTTGCAAGCCTCATCACTCGGGGTCAGGGGCGCGCTGCCTCTTCCTTGAGCTGACAGGATTAAAATGGACAGCGACTGATGACCCGCACATTAGGGCTGGATGGTCCTAATTTAAACTCCCCCCTCCTCGCAGCATCAACACCCCCCGCCCCTCAAGGGCCCTCTGCTCGATGGAGGGCATCCTTTATCAATGAGGCAGGCCCGCCCCTGAGGCCCCTGTGTGGGCCGTGGAGGAGAAGAACGTGTGTCTGGAATGGGCGGGCGCCACGTTCGCTGAGGTTGCGCGGCGGCACACTGGGCCACCGGCGCCGGCGGATCGATAAGCCGCTGACTTTGCTAATGGGCTGTCATTATTTTATTAGCTCCATCCCTCCAAGGAGGGGTCAGCCAGCTCGGCCGGTGCGGAGGCCCAAAGCCAAGTTTCGCCCAGGCTGCCCGGTGTCCGCTGTTGATTCAGCGGTGCTATTACTGGGCACTGCGTTCCGCGGCTGGCAGACTGTTTGTCCTGGCTTATCATCAGTCGGCTGGCCCACCCCGCTCACAAAGATATCGCTCCCTGTAGGGGATTAAAGGAGGGGGGCATTCAGTCTAACTGCCACGGCACTTTGGCCTTAACTCGGAGGAGCTCTGAGTTAGAGCATTATTACATTTTCTTTCAATTCTCACACAGTATTTTTCTTCAGTGCCAGCGGCTTCCGAACCTGTGATGTGTGATGATGTGTGATGATTTGTAAGTACCGCTCAAACGTAAGGGCAGCACTGTAGCCCTTAGATTGAATAGCTTGTCCTCATTCACTGTATGAAAATGCCTGCTGTAGATGCACTTTTTTGGAAGTCAGGAAGACTGCTGGGGGGGGGGGGGGGGGGGGGGGGGGCTTGTTCCTTAAATCTGACTGGCACGTTCAAGCAGGTGTTGCTGTGCCACTGTTTACTGTGCACCTTCTTTTCTTCCAAATCCCTATGGCCGCTAATCCCGCGACGGTGTGGCGGTAACATGAAAAAGTAGCCGAAATCTACGGTTTCCAGTGTAGACGGTGCAGTGTCGGAAGCCCTGGAGATTTCTTCTCGCTGTCTCTACTTGCCTTGAAGTTGGATAACTGTTCCTCTCCCACTCCGCGGAAGATCTGTCAGAAGATCCCCTGGATCTCAGAGTTAGCCTCCTGGGAGAGCCTCGGTGAAACTGGCCTCCTCGACAGGACAAAACAAAGGCAATCACTTACAAAAAGGACTTTCAGTGGCTGAAAAAAGACCCCATCATTTAGAAACGCCATCCAAAGGACAGGCACGGGGCTTGTGGCTGCTGACAGACTTACTGCCATTAAAAAACTCCCCCACCTTTGGGGTGAGATGCCTATAAAACAGTGGAGCAAACTGAAGTGATCAGTTTCATAACTGTTCAGAGATTGTTGTGGGTAAAATGTGAAAGGAAGAGAAGGGGAAGTGATCGGAACACCTCGTCCATGCTCCTGTGGTGTCCCAGAACGCGAAAAGAAGCCCTCAGATATTGTAAAAATAAGGCCATGTGGCCAGTAGCGATCCACACTGTTTAGAGGCAGCCTGAGGCGGTTATGGATCCTTCAGTTTCGGATGGAACCGCTGGGGTGAGAGCTGCCTCTGCAAATCAATCGTGAGCGAGCGGTGGGGTCCTCGAACGCAGAAAAGCGCCGCGGCGACGCTTCCCGCCAGATACGCCTCGGAGAGTGGCAATCCCCTCGACAGATGGCTTCCAGACTTTCCTTCCCCTCGGTTATCAGCGGCCTTTCGAGGCAGGGGATGCGGCGGGGGGCTGTCTGGAGCGGCCTGTTCCCCCTACACATATGTTGAGAGCCACGAGGTGAAACGCAGGCCAGACCGAGAGGGATTCAAGGAAGCTGTCGCAAGTGCGGATTCCTCCGCTCACCTGCTCATTGTTTTCAGTCGTCTCTTAATAAGGGGCGAACTCTGCTCACCCGGAAGGCTGCCAGATGAGGCCTCCCCGCTGCAGTCCCCTGCTGTTCCTCACACCCTATTTATACACACACCAGCTCAGGGGGAGGGGCATCGCTGCCTGCCAGTAAATATGGAGAAGCATCTGTGTGGCTTGTGTCGGAAACCTCTGACAGGCAGCGCTTAGGAAACACTTTTAATTTCAGAGCCAGAATTCGCAGGTTTTCACGGTCATTACCGTGTCAGCGCTGCACAGGGGAAATTTTCGGAATGGCAGAATTTCGACACCCCTGAAAGCCGTCATGTCACTGGGGGGGGAGTGTATATTCGGTCGAAAAAGGAAGTAGTTGTTCAAAGAACAAAAGAAGACCCTTCCAAATTGCACAGTAATTTACATTTTGTTTTATTTGCAGCTAGCAGGATCCCTCAGTAGAAAATCACAAAGCACAGCTAACGTTAATAGTATGTAATAATGTGGGAACAACATAACCATGTGTGATCAAGTTCGATTAATGCTTTTTTTTTTTTTTTTAAAAGCAGAGCCTGTTATTCCACTTTTCAATAGGTGTTTCACGTGTTATTGAATCTTCATTGGAGATTGCCTTGTGCCAGTATGGCCTCTTGCTGATGGCTGAACAGCAAAGGCTTGACAATAGTACTTTGTCACCACGGGGGCTTTGTGTCCCACCCCACTGCGGGGTCCCTACGCTCTAGGTACACGTCATCCAATAGTCTTAAACGCTCATTCAGGCGCATTCTGAGCAATCAGTTGTCACCATCAAAAATGTTGCTGCTGTCAGAACACCACACAAAAGACTGACTGGGAGTATAAATACACTGACCTTGTTCTGACTGCTCTCGACCGCAGATGGCATAGTGCAGTGTTTCATTGAAAGCAGGGGGACGTGTGCTGAGAAAGCTGAAGGCTCTGCTGGCTTGATTATAAATCAGCATTAATTCAGTGACTTAATTATCTGACTTATTAAGTGCCAGAGCCGGTGTGCACACGCTGAAGAAGCAGACGGAATGGTTGTCGGTACGAGCGTGCAGACTGCGGCGAAGAGCATCTGTTTTACCTCCAGACGGTCTGCATGGAACGCAGCCAGCGAAAGCAGGGTTTAGGTACTAAACAGCATACAGAGCAGTGTGTGTCGTGAGTTTTTTAGGATGTGCTTGATATTGACCGTGAGAAACTGCAGGGCCTCCAGTCATGAAAGCTGACTACTGTGCTTTTACAGTGAAAATACACCCTCCCCCCGTTACTGCCTTTACATGCAGTAACAAGAATCTTGATGTACATCTTGTGCTGTGTGCTTTGAAGTGGAAGGAGGTTTGCTCTCTGAAAGAAATAATATACGGTTGACAATATGTCTGGCTTTTTATGTTTTTTTCTTTTTATACATCCATATTTGGCACGTGAGGCTCATCTTTCTGTAACAACTCCAGCCATGCAGGTGTGCTGACACAAGATGAATGTGATCCTCCTGTACACTCGCACATAGATGATTTTTTCTGAACTGCAAGTCCCACAGTGCACCACAGTTAATTTTGCACCAGTTTTAGGGTAGGTGCTAGTCCGCTGGTGTCGTCTGAGCCACTCACAGGCATATTTAACAGATATGTTGAATATGTTAAGATATGTCACGTTGTGTTCTGTGGAGAAAAGGTAACTTAGGATTTGAAAAAAACTGTTGGATATACCAAGCACACATTACACAAATAGCCCTTGCACAGCCGATTGATGACACTCTCCCAAGGTTTAACTTCTTCAGAGACTGTGGACTCTTCATAATCTTCATATTTTAGATATTCTGGAGATATTTTACACTGACACACACGAATACATTCATAAGGCATAGTAAATAATATGGATTTTGTCATTATCCTGCTTCTCAAGTTGGCCTAAAAAAGGGCGCTCTCAGACCGTGCTTGGCAGATCATTCTTTTTAAATGCAGGGACACTTAGATATGGTGTGAAAGCCGGCTGGACATCAAAGCTCTGCAATCTTTTTTTCTGGTAATTGCTTTCTCTATCCAGAGTAGGCAGTTTATCTTTCCGTTGTAGTATCTCTCAATAACGGACACAAACGATGTGCACAGAGGAGTCTGCGTTTGTTCCACTGCATGACAGCAGAGTTAATTACTCTGTGAAGGCTTGTGCCAATAGATTTACTGCCCGGTACCCTTACCTTCAGAGCAGAGCATCTGCCACTCAGAAGTTTAAGACCCTCAGAGTCTCAATCTGGTTTCAGCCAAATTCCTTAATTCCTTAAGTCTCATCCTGTCTTATTGGTGATCAATTATGCAGGTCCTATTTTAGGGGAGAGTTATTTCGGAGGGAAGCTACTGTTTGAAGATTATCCGTTGTGTTCGCACTGTTTCGAAGGAGAGAAGAACAACTCAAGGGACTTTGTTGCTCTTCCGTTAACCGCCAGCAGCACAGTAATCAAAATAGGATGCATGGCGGTGTGTTCGGGGAGTCGGCGGAAAACTCATTAAAACATGATTGCGTTTTACCCCCAAAAGCGGTCCAGGGCCCAGAGCAGTCACGATACAGTCTGCTTGGCAGCCAGGCTAAATGAGTGATTGGTTTCAGTGTTTCTGTTTTCCTCTGGAACGTGTGAGTGGGATGGAAAAATACTATGTGTCAGCACCACTATAAAAAGGAGGGAAAGAGTATTTGCAGGTGACCTCTGATAGGTTTGTTCTTCAACCCATGGGAAGGTCAAGTGCCAATGCACATTGTAACTCCCCTCTCCCTCCTCCTCCTCCTCCTCCTCCTCTTCCTCGCTCGGCTGAAAGAAGGCCTTGACTGCTCTTTGTCTGTAGTGAGCGCGCTCATTTGGAGGGGCCGGCGAAGCCCCCTATCTCGTTGGCTTCTCATGACACCAGGAAGCTTGGAGTTAAGAGAGATAATCGAGAAAGCGACAAGCCCCAGATGGTCCCTTCAGTCTCCCTGGGAGTGCCTCTGTCAGAAACCTCAATCAAGGCCTTAGTTTTGAATTCCGTCTGATCACAAACAAGGCAGGCAAAAGCTGTTCTCCACCGCCCGCCGAGCTGCGCTCACTCCAGAAAGGAGGAGGTGCTCGTCCGATCACCGGATCTGGGAGACAAGACCCACAGCAAACCTCCCATGGAGGCACCGCGTCACATCGATGTCAACAGTTTGCCACGGTGCAACACACAAGCATGCTTTGCTTGCGTTTGAATTTCCCAACTTAACAGAATGTCACGCCCCTCTTTGGTAATACTGAAGACACTTGGCTCTGTTTTCCCAGAGGAGTATCTTTAACCACACCGTGTACAGTGAGACGCGTACACCAAAAAGGGCTAAGAGAACAGAACCCGTTGCATAAATGATTCTTTGAAGGCGCCCCGCGGTCCCCCAGCTTCCTGGAAAGAAACATCACGCTGGCTTGGGCTGCCATCAGCTGCCTGTGACCGCCCCGCAGGGTTCCCAAGGTGCCCGTCATGCCATTCGTCAAACAACACGTCAGTCGATGTGCCTTATTTACATAATACATTTTACACGAAGCGCCTTTCTGTCACACGCAGTGAGTGATTCCTCATATCATGTCTTTGAGAATAATATGGACGTTACTGCCACGTGTCTGTGAGGTGAGAGAAACACTGGGTGTTTCTTATTGTGAAGCTGACTGTAAAAACTCCGGCTCTCGGCTTGAGTGCTGAATACTTTAGCATAATTCCCACTCTGTTGACAGTGATGTGTGACCCATGCGCGCATTCCCAAAAAATGTTTCGCACTGAGTCACTTAGAAAGCAGCAAGGGTGTACAGTGAGAACAGGGCAACCCAGGGAAAGTGTTCAGGTGGATGCATGGTACCAGTTGTTAATAAATCAACCATGGCTATCGGCTCAGTGTGCCAGGATTCATTTTGAACTGCCCATTGACCTTATTGCAAACAAATGTAAACATATATTTACATAACATGACTATTGTAAACCAGCCCTTCATCTTGAAGTGTTAGACAGAACTTGTCGCCGTGTATTTCTATTGTGAGAATAGATTGGATGTTCTGTGTTCTGGAACTGACTGTGGAAATGTACTCTCCTCCTCCTAGTGAATTGAATTCAAAGCAACTCGTGTGTGCTATCCCAAAAATGTTCAGCAGTTAGTCACCTGGAAAGCACCAAGGGTGGTACTGCGAGGACAGTAAAACCCAGTGAATGTACTCGGCTGAACACACAGTACCAACCATTGCTATTGGCTCAGTGTGACGGGATTCATTTTGAAATGGCTATTGATCTTGTTCCAATCATATGTACATTTAAAATTTGATTTTTAATTTGATTATTGTAAAGCAGCCTTTCATTTTTAAGCATCAGTCAAAAATTAGCACCATGTATTTGTGTTGTAAGAGAAAGATGGATGTTTCTTGCTCTGGAACTGGCTATAAAAATATACTCTCTTTTTCCTAGTGAGTTGAATTCAAAGCTTCAGGACACCCTGGAACAAATAGAGGTACGCTCTCTGTTTTTGTCATGTATTATGAATGATAATAAGAATTGTATACTCCTGTTATGACTATTTATGCAATAAATAGTCTAATATCATAAGCAGTACCAGCATTAAATGTTGCCATTTAATTGTAAATTCAAATGTTTTGACTTCACCTATCACACGAAGTCTCCTATCAGTCACGTGGAGGCATTGTGCGATAATATTTTACCATGCAGTTACTTTACAAATCATGTAAATTATGAGAGCGATTACACACCTGGGTAAACTTATTACCATAAGTCATCTGTTTAATCCGAGGGAAGCGCTGTCGCAAGACACGGGGATAGCACAGTCTCAGTCATTTCAGTGCAGCATGCTAATGATTATCCAAACACCGGAGGTGGGATTCTTCCCCTTCTTGTATTCCCTTCGCTCCTGACGCTCCGTTTTGCGCACAGCCAAAGGCCGCTGCTGCCCCCCTTTTTCCCAGCAGCGCCTGCTTCATGCGTCAGCGATCCGCCTCGCGTGGCAGACGTAAATTGGAGCAGCTCAGTCTTGTGTGAAGCTCTCCGCCTGCGCGCCGGATCCCTCAACGTAATTCTCGCCCTGTTGACGGCGGCGTGCGACCGATGCATGCATTCCCCAAAAATGTTCAGCAGTCTGTTTCCTTGAAAGGAACACAGGTTGTACTGTGAGAACTGTAAAACCCAGGGAAAGTGCTCAGTTGGGCACACAGTACTGGTTGTTGATGAGTCAACCATTTCATGGCTCCGTGTTCCAGGATTTGTTTTGAAGCACCTGTTGAACATGTATTAATGATATATACATTGTAAATGATAACTGTGATATAAAGCTGCCCTTAAATATCACCACTCAGCATATATTTTTTTATTTCTCCTTGAATGTCATTTCCCTTGAATGTTCCTTACTCCGAAAAATGCACATGGTCCATAAATGCACAAATTATCACACGTCAGGCAGAAGCATGCTGAGAGCTGCCTAATGATTCTGACCCCTTGGTTCATGTTGGCCGTGATCCCATCGACCTCTTCCTCCCCCCTCCACAGGAACAGCTGGACGTCGCCTTGTCGAAAACCTGCAAACACTTTGATGTCACCCACTACACCAAAGTTCAGCTGGCGTATACCCTCCTGGGAAAGACGCAAGTGAGTGACTCACCCACAGCATGCTTACTGCAGAGCTTTAGTCATTCTCTCCTGGCCTGAGTTTGGGGGGGGGGGGGGGCATTGATTGTCACGTTATTATTGTCTTCCCAGAGCTGAATGGAGCAGTTTTACTGAGTCTGACACCGGTTTAAGAAGAGCCTTGGAAAACGCACTCCTTTGCCCCTTGTTCATCCTTCTCATAATAGGATGTGAACGTAACTGTTTTCCCCAAAATCGTTTTTCCCAGACATGGTATTGATCGTAAGATGAATAACTGGATCCTGAGAGTCTGTTTGGTACTCTCTCTCTCCCCGCCAAGAGTATTTAGTATTCCTTGCAGTTTGTCCCCTCTGAGCAGTATGTAGCAGAGCAAGATACCCTTAAGGTTTCAGTCTGTGTCCTCAAATAACATTTTGTGGGGAACGTTCGTTGTGGTTTGCTCCTGTAAAACACTGCACGTGTGTGTGCGTGTGTGTGTGTGTGTGTGTGTGTGCGTGTGTGTGCGTGTGTGTGTGCGCGTGTGTGTGTGTGCGCGTGTGTGTGTGCGTGTGTGTGTGTGTGTGTGTGTGTGTGTGGGTGGGTGAGGGCTGTCACGCATGTGATCATGAGGGGGTCGATCTTAGATTTAAACACAGATGTACAACTGAGCCACCATTCTTGGGAGCATGTGAGGAACGAATTTCCCTGAAGTCTGTTGTACCTGTGTGACAGGAAGGTATGCAAATCACTGCAGCCACTTGTTGGCGTGTTGTATGCTTCTCCCTCTGATTCACAGACATTACATTACATCACAGTTGCAGGGCAGATGCTCTTATGAAGAGCAAATTGCATAGTTTACATGTCATCCATTTGTACAGATGGATGTTAACCAAAGCAATCTGGATTAAGTGCCTTGCCCAAGAGTGGAACAGCAGTGGCCACCTTGGGAATCGTACCAGCAGCCTTTTGGTAACAAGCCCTGTGCCTTACCACAGCGCCACACCGCTGGCCTGAATCTCTGTCTTTGCCTGGTACTGCACGATGCTTTCGAGGCATGCGAGAAAAGGGAGCAGGGTAGATCTGCTACATCAAGCGCTGTCTGTTGCCAGGACGCAGTGACGCAGAGGCTCTCATGAGAGGGAAAATAGAGAAATGACGTCAGCGGGACCAGCACGGCCTGCACAATAGCTAATAGTTCTCTAAAAAATACATGCTCATGTCTGATACAATAGATCTTCGTAAGTAGAAGGCTCCCATTGGCTGCTGTTGATTCTGAAGGGCCAATTACCAGCAGAGACGGAGGGCGCCTTGCCGAGCCATCCTGCTTGGCTTTGTGTCGCTGCACATGAATGTTGAAAAACCTGATTGTTGACCTTCTGTCTTAAAAGCTAAAAGCCCATCAGAAGAAGCGTTCTCTGGACTGCTAGGAGAGCCCTTTATCGGGAAACGAACGCACACACCCATTCAGCGTTTTCAGGCGGCGTGAGCGACATCAAAAGCAGAAATGCACGTCCACACGATGTTTCGCCTCCAAGAGAGAGCATTTACGCCCCACAGAGGAGTAGCGTTTCCGGCCAAGCTGGCCCGTCTGACTGCTGCTGACTGAACAAGGGCACTTCTGGTTGTTGCCAAGGGTTTGATCTTGTTGTTTACGGTTACTCTAACAAGCCTGGCCCCTTTTTGTTTATTGCTGCCATTATTTACCGTGTGCTTACATGAGCAGGTGGCCTGTTCGGAAGGGGGCGGAAGGAATTAAGGGCAGCAGCGTGGCATAGTGGTAAGGAAGAGGGCTCGTACCTGACAGGTTGCTGGTTCGATTCCCCGCTGGCACTCAGCTGTTGTACCCTTGGGCAAGGTTAACCCACAGTTGCTTCAGTAACTATCCAGCAGTATAAATGGATAAGCAAGAGTAAGTTGCTCTGGATAAGAGTGTCTGCTAAATGATAATAATGTAATGTGATGCTGATTGGTCTCGCAAAGGGTGCTTTCACCAGAAGGGGGGGCCGGAGCTGTGCTAGCCGTGTGCGAGCTCGTTAATGAAGCCCTCGTGTGCCGTTGAGAGCGGTGAAGGGTTCCCGCGCCTTCAGGCCGCGGCACCCCTGTTCGGACGGCTCCTCCTCCCTTCGATTGATGGCTTTGTTGTTGGTGGGGCCTGGAATGCCTCGTCGTCCTCGCTGACAGCTGGGGTGGTGGGGGGGGGGGGTAGAGAAGTTGTGCGGCGCTGGTATTAATTTAGAGGTTAGGTACGTGACAATCGGACCTCTTCGGGGATTTCGAGCCGGGTCGGCTGCCAAAGAATCCGCCGGTTCTCGGTCGGTGCCATGTGCCGATCTGTTGAAATTCTCACAGAGGGGCCTGTTTCGTTCTTGTATTTCCTCTGCGCGCTCCGGGAATAAGGGTGGACCCGTGCGAGAGGATCTGGGGCGCTGTCCTGCTCACGAGCAGCGTGGGCATCCAATCTTAAGACGAGCGGGTTCGCGGAGGGGATTTGGGGGAAAGCGGATCTCGCAGGCAGGGGGTATCGGAGCGAGAGGAGCGATAAGTGCTCAGTGCTGGGGCTATGCCCAGCTCTCGTATCCTGCGAGCAAACAAATAAATATAGGCAGCAATCGTAAATCCCCAGCAACGCTGGTTCCTCTAGGGAGCTAGTGAAGCACTGGACATAGTGATACTTAGGAATGCCAGCTCCAATCACAAACCGAATAATTCATGTTTAAAACGGCAACAGCAAAGTCAAGATAATCAGTTAATGTGCACCAAAAATGCTTTTATTTCATTAGAGTAACAGAAATCTTTTGGTGCCACTTGCATTTTTCGATTAATCACATTTCCATTTTGGTCATGCAATCATGCATACAATTTCCCAATATTCCATTAATGGAGCAAATGTGCTTTTCATTTCTTTTTTTTTTTTTATGATTCCAGAAAAGCTGGGGGGATGTGTTTTAAATTTACTATTTGTTTTTGCCTGGCCATTACCGAGTGGGATTTGTGATTGTACATTGCTTCAGGCAAATATGAGTATGATTAGAGGCTACTCCTCATACTCCAAATAAAAACCTGGAGTGCAGCGGGCGCTCTGGAAACTACCTTGCAATCCCCGTGGCCATCTTTGACCCCCACTAACAAACTCCCCTGTCTTCCACTCTAGTTTCACACTTTAGTTCTGCTTCCTTGTTCAGTTTGGAAGTGCAGTGCTATGGAACATTGAGTTATTGAATGTGATGTAATGTGATGCAAAAAAGTAATCTTTTTGTATGAGACAAGATTCTTTTTGTATGAGTCTTTGTGTTTGTGGTTGTTATGTGACCTTTGTGCACGATGGTGGCATCTCTCCACAGACCGCCATGGACCAGCTGCACATGCACTTCACCCAGGCCATCCACAACACAGTGTTCCAGGTGGTTCTGGGATATGTGGAGCTCTGCGCTGGCAACGCCGACACCAAGTTCCAGAAGATGCAGTACAAAGACCTGTGCACGGTGTGTACCGGACTCCCTGAAATCACCCCCCCCCTGGACACACACCACATTCAGACAGTCACAAGACATCTCTCAAGTGTCATTTCTTTCTTATTTTTTACCTAGACTTAAACTCTGTCAATTCCAGTGGCAATTTAGCGATTAGCCACCATAGGACAGTAGAGGCCCCCGTGAAACGTCCCCTTCCTCGAGCACATCCGCACTCCACGTGTGAACTCCGCTGCAAACACATGAATTCCTCAGACGTGCGAGCTTCTGAAGGCTGCTTTTGTCCGCCGATCATGCCGAAAATACACTGTCTCCCCGAGAGGGAGCACATAATGACCATCCGCCCGGCATTCTCAGAGGCCGTGAGAGACGCGTGCAGGGGAGCTTCAGCGAAAAGGCGGGTTCCCCCCCTGAGCACTCGGCAGGGTAATTTATCACGGTTATTCTGATGAATCGTCTCTTGAAAAGGCTCCCAGTGATGTATTACGCTCACCGCATTCCACACCTCCGCCCAGACTCCTCCAGCCGCGTTCCCTCGCGTGCACACTCATCCGGACTCATCCAACTGTTGTGTCACGACCAAAATATCTGAGTGGGCCGCCCTGAGCCCTTTCCAACCCTTATTCTTGCACAGGTGAAGAAAAAAAAACGATATAAAATGGGGCTTTTTTCTTTGCATGTCCATTAGACAAAATTCAGGGCCCGTTTTTATTTACAGTGCCTACCTTGGCCAGGAGATGGCGCACCCACTGAGGTTCAGAGAGCTTTGGGCAAGAGCACCACTGTGCAAGAGGGATGATCAGAGCTGGTTATTTCCACAGCACCGGAGCTCACGGGGTTAATGTGCTGTCTGGGATTACAACCTGAAAGCAAAATGAAAAAAGACGGGACCTTTGGCTGCCTGAATCTGCGTCCCCAGATTATCAGATTCTCTAATTCCCTGAAAAGTACCACACAGCTATGTGACCCTTGGCTTCTGACAAAACAATGGGGCGTAATATAGCATTTTAATTCATGTTTATTTGCTCCTTTGAACTTGGAAACGGGAGTGTTCTCTATGCATACCCTGTACCGTGTAGATACACTCCCACACGATAACGTTCGGCTTCAGCCTGCCTCTCCTGGGTGCCAGTGACTTAGCAGAATAATCGTGTTAATTGCGGTCCTCTGTGGAACGTGATTAGGAGCCTGTTGGGACTGGTATGCAAATTGAATTAACAGTGGAGCATAATAAGCGATTGTGTCGACGCCTCTCCGCGCCTTAGCGCGCGGAAGAAACACACGAGCAGTGGATTCGGTATATTCAGCATCTGGACTGGGGGCACGCTCACCAGATATTCAAGGCTCTATGGCTTTCGATGGGGGAGTGGGGAGTGATTTTTCTCTCCGTCCTCGAAGACTCCAGGCCAAAGCTGTTCTCGCCCCTGAATGCGCCCGCAGACCGGCTTTCCGAGCAACCAGCCGCCTTTAATGTCAGGGGCTGGACCTTTGGCCTCACACTGGTGCTTGCCCCTCAGAGCGGCTTGGTCTGATTCAGCATGTCATGTTTGCTGTGGAAGCTGGAAAGACTCCAGCCTTTCAAAGGCAGCTCTGTGCCCTGTGTGTAATGTATATTAATGGTTACAGCAGCAGGAAGTATGGCCCACTTCAGATGACAGCCAACAATGTTTTGCACCACAGAAAGACACGAGTGTGTGGGTAAAATCCATTCATAAACAAGGCGGCAAAAAGCACATTTCAAGACAGCACGTCATTTCAATTCATTATGATATGTCATTTTTTTGTTGCCTCGAAATAGGACCTCCCTAACTCGGTCCTGGGGCCCATAGCATGTTGGTATTCAAAGTAGTTCCCCAAGTGCAATGAGCTGTTAATTGATCTGTAGTCTGATTTGGCCATTTGCATCAATCTGCCCTCCGAGGCCACATTATGTAAGAAACAGATGTGCGACAAAGTACAGTCAGAAATGGTATCTGACATTTATTCATGGATTTGCCAAGAAGGCGTATCAGTCTTTGGACAACTAGCACATCATTTTCCATAATGTGCTCTGTGGCTCTGCCTTAAGGAAGACACTAAGCTTCCTTGACTGATTTATTTGTTCCTGGTATGATGGACTGACTGATAGGAATCGATTTTACTGAATCTAAACACCAGCCAACGCGCAAATCTCCGAGTGTGATAGTGAGAAATGTTTACACTTACACAAAATGCAAAGCTTGTCTCCAAATGAATTATGCTTGAACCTGCATTTTACCTGGCATTTTATCTTGTTCATCATGGGTGTTCTCCAGCGTGACTTAGCTCCTTCTGTATTACCAAAACAAATCGGCAACTCGTTAACATGTGAATAGAGTTGCAAATAGGGGGGTTGGGTTTGCGCTGTCCTGACGGAACTTTGTCTGTGGAATGTGCATAACTGTATATTTCACTTATTTTAGATACCTCTCACACGATTATTTTTTTCATTAGATTTATTTAAAAGAAAACACTTTGAGGTTTCTGTCAGTGCTAATATGATGTTTATACACCAACGCGGTATGAAGCATTTAATCTATGTTTAAGATGAAACTGGGGGGAAAAAAATCTGCATCGCTGACGATGCAGCAGACTCCAGAGGGTTAAAGCAGCTTAGCCAGTGTCAGTTAAACCTTTCTTTTTTTCTACTTTGTCACTTGAAAGACAAAACTGCACAAGCGTTTACATAATTACCTTCATTCATCAAGTAATTAGCTGACATAAAATCAAACACAAAGGACACTAAACAGGGACCAGTTTTTTTCCACTTATGCAGAATAGGTAATTATTTTGTTTTTACTTTTCTATGAAGACGTGTCTTCTCAGGGTCATGCCATTTGGTGCTAAGGCTGCTGTTTAATTTACAGCAATCAAACGGTATATTCTTGAGTTATTCATCCATGCGATCGAGTAATCAAGGAGCGAGGGACCACCGAGTCCATCTGACCAATCCGTTTTTCCGGGTTAATTTCCATGTCAGCGGCCGAGTACGTTTTCACGCCAAGGCAGCCGTCCTCCTCACGCTCTGCTGACGTGAGCACTATGCAAATCGCAGTTGCTATCGCTTCTGGGCTGTGCACCACACAACCGATTTAAAAGTCAAAGGAATCAGATGATGTAGAGGTCATGTCACTGTAGCGAAGGGCGAGAGCAGTCACCCCACCCGGCCTCAAACCCGGGTCTACGGGGTACCAAACATGCGGCTTTGACCACGACGCCAAAGAGCCAGGCTCTTTGGCATGGCAGTCAGAGCGCATACTCAACCGTAGTGACGGCACTCCGTCACACTGCCCTCCCCTTTAGGAAGTGCGCACATGCGCTTCACACACTAAGGCGTCCCTCGCGCATCCCCCACTTCGGGGTGACTGCTCTCGCCCTTCGCTACAGTCACATTATGAGAGGCCTTATACATCCTACATTAAAGTCCTGTAGCCTGTCCCTCCCACCCTGCACCTCCTTGCTCTGTGACATGCCACTGTGGCACAGGAACGCATGGCTTGAGTCCTTGAGTCCCCCAACGTCCTCTGTCAGCCACACTGTTCCTAAAATGGCCAGTCAGTGTTGTGGCAAATTTAGGGAAGTTGGGGACAATAAGGGTGTTAACATATGAAGGTTTCAGCAGGAGACTCCAGTATACAGACCAGGGGTTGTTTCTCAGAAAACAGAGGAGTTTACCTTTACCAAATTGCTTCAGTATATCTAATTGCAATGAGAAGTAATTAGAAAATTAGTCATTTTTTAACATTTGAAAAATGAAAGGGAAAGTCTCTATGTGGATGCGCCAAGCATGCATGAAGGTCATGACCCGCACCTGTCTGATTTATAAATGGCTGGGATGTCCAGTCACTCTCCCTGGTTTTTATTCTCTCAGAGCAAACCCAGGCTCCTTGTTCTCTTTTCTCTTTACTCTTGTTTTTTTTTTTTTTTTTTTTTGCCACATTGTTTTGTAAAGCTGACTGTCCTCGAACCTGGATCTCTGTTTTTTCAGCTGTGCTGGGAGTTCACGCACTGAGGGTTTATTTTTCCCATGGTGCAGTATTAATAAGCATCCCTACACTTTGCATTTTTTTTATTTTTGCCTTGCACAATTTAACAAGGAGAATCTTCCCTTATTTGCAGCAGCACTCTGATTTGATTGGCCGGATATTTTAGTTTTGTACAAGCCCTTTGCTAGATGAGTGTACAGAATTGTCCTTTTTTGTAGATGTTTGGTTTTTAAAAGGCTGGTTTAAAATTCACCTGTCATCTGTTTTTGACAAAGGACCAGATCTAATTGCAATTCATCTGCATCAATTTATAGGGAAGCCAATGGCTAAGGAAGATAAGAAGATCAGGGCTTACTAGGGGAGCTGCAGGTCTGTGCACAGAGGATGGAGGTCGCAGAAAAATAACAGAATATATACCGCACAAGCTGTGCGTGTGTGCTGAGAGAGGGATTTATCTGTGACAGCCAGGGCCATGAACCCTCTCTGGGTGTCAGTAGAGCTGACTTTCTCTTTGGAAGATCTCAGAGCAGAGGAAAGATTCCATGGAATTCCAAGTAGTGGCCTTCCTTTAACCAGCTTTGATTAAGCTCTTCGGCTGAGATTTTTTTTTACCCCCTCCCCCTGTCCACACTAAGGAGGTAGCCAGAGGCCAGACAGCAAGAAGGGCTCAGCTTGCTATGGCTGGGGTGGTAAGTCAGAGTAGATTAGAGTAGCATTGACCTGGATGATGCTATGTTGTTTATTGGGGGGAACCTCCTAAAACATGGCCAGTCAAATCCTGCAGCTAGGGGCACGTACAGGAGACTAGCCTCTGAGTGGAGTCCAGACGGCCTTTGATCTCCATTGCCGTGTAGGCCAGAGACAGTGGCAAGGAGTTGACATCCATGAGTGCAACGCCATCATGGCATCCTCAGTTAACGCATTGGGAAAACCCCAGCCATGAAGCGGATGATCCTGTCGACCTTTCGGTCTCGGACAGGGCCAGTTTGCCCATAGCGTGCTGGAAGCGCTGTAATCTTGGTGAGTTTCCCACATGGGTGAGAATCTCAGTGCAGTGAAGGTATGATTGAAGTGTCAAAAAAGGTCCCCACCCACCGACCTCTTACCTTTACCCAGCAGGGAAGAAGAACTCTGTATTTTATTTTGCTCAGAGGAAAATGTAAGGATTGGCCCTAACACAGAATTCTGGCTCCATCTCCCCACTTTCTCTAGGGTAAATCAGCTATGGCTAGCACAAGAGTTATATGCACCTTGCTCTGTCTCTGCCTCTCTCTCTTTAATATTAAAATCCATCCATTAAGTCAGGGTGAACATGAGATTATGTGAAGACATGCATAGCTGTGTAGGACAGATGAAAGTTGCCCCGCAGGCAAGGGGCTGTTTCATTAATCCCCCCGTTAGCTGCAACTCCAGGCACTCTGACGTCCAACGATAAGAGAGGAAATACGGGCGGCGTGGTGGGGGCGATTCATTAGCGTTCCGTACCAGTGAGCGCCAAGACGTGGAAGAGCACATCCATCCAGTTGCGGCGGTTATGGAGAAATAACAGGAACCTGGGCCTTGAGTATGAGCCATCCCGGAATCCACGGTTGGAGCCGTTTGGGTGCTACGGGACAGGGGGGAGGGACATTGGAGCTCCCAGCAGCGGACGGGGGGCCTGGGAAATGTTGAGTTAACGAGGACAGTGCTGTAGTTTGGACGCCGCACCGGGTCATGAAAACACGGCTGCAGCATCTTGCCTGAAGAGCCCCTCTCATGACGTCTCACAGTGGCATGGCAGGAGTAGATGAATTGTTGCAGTTGTTTCCCGCAGGATCTCTTGCTCTGTACTTATGCCTTGTGTGGATTTTTGCTCTTTCAGTGGATGACCTTGGAACAGGGGCTCCATTGGATTTGGTGCCTTTTGCAAAGCGCTTCATTTCTCAATAGCAGTCCTTTTTAACTGGGACGATGCCGTAATCTGGATGCCTCACAGTTTAGTTGCCACACCTTCCCAGCATCTTAACCAGCCTGGATAACCCCACTGGTCTTGGTATAGAGGGAAGAGGGACCAACACGATGGGATCAACTCCAGTGTCTTTGTAATTTGTCCAATGATATTATGTGTGTGAACCACATGGTAAATGCCAAATATGGTAATGTCAATGCCAGTGCCCAGCAAACAACTGTCAGATGGAAGGAGAGTTGGTGGGGGTTTAACTTGTCACATGAAAAATCATGGCTTCCCCATGCTGCTGTGCTCAAGTAATGCTAGCCATTCTCTGGAAAATGAGCAGAATAAACAATAGACATATGATCTGACTTTACTTTACAAATCAGCAGTGCTCTGGGAAACAAAGACAGCAGTTTGTGTGAAGTTTAACTGAAATATTTCACAACTGGCCAAGTTAGAGACATTAAAAAGGAGCCTTTCAGATGCTGACCGTTGACCTTGTTACCCAAACATTGATCAGGTTCAATGATGAAAGGTAAACACAACAGTGAAACCTTTGTGACCCAGCACTTTGACCTTGTGTCCTGAAAACTGACAGGGTCAGAGAGATCAGTGCTGTGAAGTTTCATAAAGTCCCATTCAAAACCCATGTTGTACACACAAATATACTTTCTTGGTGGTTCTTGGAATGTTTGAGTTCCTCACTTTGAAGGTTTTTCATTTAATTACCTTTTAATAGACCCATTTTTCGTAGTTGCTGTACCCACGTAGCAGCTTCCATGTGTCCTTTGTCTGCCACTGTCTTAACATTCCTTTGATCAGAATTTATATGACTATTCTAGTTCTGATACTGTGGTTGCGTGGTGCGTGTTGTGACTGGATCAATGCAGTGCAATGAGATTTGCCTTGATGGAATGAATCTAAGACAGAACACTGCTGGTGCTGCAATTTTGCAACCTGCTGACAGCAATGAAACCTTTTTTTCATATATTCAGGATATTACTATGATCCAGTCCCAAAGTGGAAAATGAAATGATGCAAGCTGGGAAAAAAGAGGAATCCCCATTCAAATGTAATGTGATGAGATTCAGGAAATCTATTCAGGTCAAGACACATGAGTGAACATCAAGGTCCCGGCAGGGGAAAAAAAAAGTGCAGTCGGTCCATGATGCATTTCAAAAGAATGAACTCAACATGTCAGACTTTGAAGGCTCACTCTACTGAAGTGATTTAAAAAAAAAAAAAAAAAGAAGTATTACCATCTTGAGACCTGGGCTGTGGCGTGAGTCTACTTCACCCCATTGAAGACCACTCCCCTTCCTGGTGGAGAGCCCTCCGGGCGCCTGGGCCCGCTCCTACCGGAGCCAGAGATGTGATTTCTCATTATCCGTCTTCCTGCAGATCAGCCAGACCGCTGCCCTTTTGCTGAGGCTCAGTTGCTTGGCAACATCCTCTGATTACACCCCCGTAGCAGCGAGTCAAAAGGCAACGGTGAGCAATTGATAGTCTGGTTGGGATCTTTAATGTCCTTGGCTCGTCGGGGAAGCATTTGTGAGATGGACAGGCTGCTGTCACCACTTATGTGACGAAACCCACCGTCCCACTCTGCCCACTCCAAAATCCTTGTCCGCCGTTTTTCTAATCCCCAAAGGACGACGCACTTAGGTCTCTAAATGGAAAGAACGAAAATTTGAGCACCACTCCTAATGACTCCAATTACAAGTGGTTATTGAACGATTTCTGGCGCAAAACCTTGAAGGTTATGTTCTGTTCGCTTTGGGCTTCTCATTTCATATTCAGTGCGCATCATCCTCAAGAAGGAGGCTCTTCTTCTGAAGTGAACATGAAAAGAGCAACAGTTTGTCGTTTCAGAGGATTCCAATCAATCAAAAGAAAAAAATAAATTGGTCGTCAAAGGAACGTGTGATTCATGCTTCAATGAATAATGGTAAATATTCTTTAATGCGTGAAGACCAAAGGAAATTTCCGGGAGTATAAACTGTTGAAATATTCTAAATTAATAGGTCTCGCGGTCAGACTTATTGTCAGTGTAATATTCTGTGTGCTGAAGCATGAACATTATAGTGCAAAGTGTTTTGTATTGGGATTCTATGATGTGCAGCCGTGCTTTATGCTTGAGGAGATTTAACTCCGGCAGACGTGATAATGCGATGGCCGTACTTGACTTTAGTGCAGACGTTGTGCCAGGGATTGCGTCTTTATCATGCATAGACGCTGTGAGTCTTGCCGCTGTTCAGAGCCAATGTTTGTGTCGGTCGCCGAGGCAAACGGTCTCAACGGCCTGGGAGAGGCGTGAAATTGTACGCCTGGAAGCGCATGGCCAACCCAGCCCCCTGCTAGCTGGCCGTGCAGCAATCTGCGGCGTCCCTGGCGCCGAAACGTGGGAGAAGTGGAAAAGAGTGGGATTCTGTGAAACCAGAGACCTCCTATTGCTCAGGTGCCGTGGGTCTCTGTGGCACAGATTCAGCCGCCACCGGTGGTTTACCTGCAGCCCCTTTTACTCCACCCCGCCGTCAGTGCTGTATCCCCGAAGGAGGCATTGTCTGTGTTTGCTGAGACCTCCCCCCAACCCCACCGGCAGACTGCTCTCAGATCAGCAGGTTGTGAGGGGGCGCACGGATGCCTACAGTGTTGTTTCATCACAGGGGGAACCAAGGACAGCGCTGACCAAACAGAGAGAGAGAGAGAGAGCTGCCTCCGTGACGACCTCCATCCTTGTATTTGTCTACACGACCACCACTGTTTTCCCAGAGACCCGGACCAAGGGACGATTTTGAAATAAGAGCCATTCTGGCATGTCCAGTGTTGTCTTTGAAGCAAGTCTGCTTTCCCTCTTGTGCTCTTTGCATCTACATTTAAATTTTTTTTTTTTTCTGTTTCGTGTTCGTTTTTTTTTTTCTTTTTTCCCCAGGGTTGAACTTTGTAGAAAAGCCTGTTTCTTAAGTGGCTTGTCATTGATGTCTTTTGAAATACCAGAAACCTCAGCCGAGGGTCGAAGGCTACCATCCTATGAGGGATATTTCCTGTCTAGTCTTTGTCTTTCCGTTTTTATCTTTATTTTTTTTAAAACAAGTCTTCCAACCATCCTGAAGGATGATTCATATTTTCTTCAATGATCTCCCTAACAAAACCATTATAGAATGTCCTCTTATAGAAGTGAATGAAATATATATAATCATATACAAAAAAAATATGCAAATAAGTTTTACGTGTTTTTGCTTAATGACATGAGAAATGGCTGCATTTTTTGTACATGATTATAATTATGAATCATTTTGGTCTTAAAGAGGGTGTTAAAATCCACAGAATGCACCATTATTGAAACATAAAAATTCAAAATTGATTTAAAAAAAAGTAAGTTCAAGGAATGACAAGAGGGAAGTAGAACAATTTTTTTGCACATATTTTTTTTTTATCATATATTACAGTAAATTATATAGGTTATACCTATACACTTGATTTTATAACCTTGAATGTATTTCCCAGGTACAATTACATTCCTTTAGTTCACCTGAAAGAGTGCAGTAGCATGGTGGACATGCTAGAACTTTACAGTAACCGACATCCATTTGGGAACTATGTTTTACATTATAGTATATCTAATCTTACAGAAGGAAACCGATAGAATGAGAAGTTCCAGCACAGCAATGGTGCATTAAGGTGAATGTTAACAATAATACAAATAATATTAATACCAGAAATCAAAAGTAAGTGTCTATTAATAAGGCTTGGAAGGTTTGGTATGCTTGATTGAATATTACAAAAATAGATGATTCACAAAAGTGTTGGAATTTCAAAAAAAAAAAAAAAAAAAAATTTGGCTGTGGATGCACGCTCTGGATGGCGGGGGCGTAATTTACGGGCAAGCAGTGAACTTGTGAAAACTGGAGAGAGCCTTCAGACCGGGGAGGCGAAGAAGGCCCATGCATAAATTGTTCTAAAAACCACACATCTGTTAGCTTTTCCACCATCGGGGCCGTGTTGCTATGTACCGCTCTCCCCTCCAAAATACAGAAGTGTGGCGTCCTCCCCGGGCCGGGGTAATTTACTGAGTTCGAAGGGAGCTCGCAGAGCTCCGGCAGTTGGCTCTGGTTAAACAAAGGTATGGCGGTATTCTCGCTGTGCGCGGGATTGCGCTGACAGGGGATTTCAGAAACACTGATAGATGTGTCTGTAATTGCAGGCCAGCACTACTGCCGAGGCAGAAATAACAGCAGTCCGGGCGAAAGAGGCGAACGCCTCAAGTCCCCTCGTCCCAGCGCGGATTTGACGAACGGCGGTTTACGCAAACCCCTGGGCCGTCTGTCGCCAGAGTCGGCTGGCCAGATCGCTCTTCAGAGCCCTCTGCCCTTTTCCTGAGAATTCACACAGCCTCTTCCCTTCCCTAACGGCCAGTGCGAGTGAGACTTCTCCAGTCTGACACGTCACGTCGAGATTAGAAGCCTCCTGTCCATGAGTCGGAGCGATTCATCTCCCATGAGTTACTCAGCAGTTTAATTTATCTGTTTAATTAGAGTTTGTCAGCCCTTTTCATCATTCCAGTTAATGTAACATTCCCTGACTTTCAGATTTACATAGGTCAGTATGTCAAAATTAAATTGGGTGTGTTGCATCTGTAAATATCCAACATTACAGGGAGTTGCCTTGAAGAGGAAAAAAGAAAACGCTTAGATGTTGTCAGAACAAAGACTGTCATTCATGTGTCTTGAATATTGCCTTCAGTCAAGCATTCAGAGTTAATTATTGTTCACTGGAATATTCGCGACAATATCAATCATTAGGCTATTATGAAGCATAACCCCACAGTGCTCTGGTGAGAGAGCTGCTGAACTGTTTTGCTGTAGCAGTTTCAGTTTTTACTCATTCAGGACATCATTAGTGGGGAATAGCTGTGCTTTTCTGGTAAATTGATTTTGCCTGGTTAGACACTTATTTTTCCCCAGTAAAATTGAGATGTGGTGTTTTTATAGTTAAAACTTCAGTTTTAAACAGCCACTTCCAGCACCAGTTTCACTAGGTTTCCAGGTCAGAGTCAAATTCCAGTCCAGTCAGTTTGAATTCCATTTAGTTCCAGCCAATAACAATGTGTTATAAATGTATTGTTACGCATGCTTGCCCATTCATGCCTGCACTTCTGGAATGACAGTTTTTCATTGCGTAGATGCAGGGGCAAATAATGAGATGTATAATGTTAATGTAATACAAAGTAAAAATATGAAGCCAACGATGAAATCAAGTATCTTTATTTAACAGTTTGGTTAAATAAAGTGGTGGTGTGAACCCATATGACGATGACAGTACACTAAACATTATCATTATTATGTCTGATCATAATCATAAATTAGGGCATTTCTTCATTCATACCTGGTCTGAATTCTGTCTGCCACAATGAGTGTCTGAGGTGTGCTAAAATGTGTGTAGTGTCGTACGGATTGACTCCATTTCCAGGAGTTTGTGTGTGGAATGGAAATTGTAAAGGATAACGTCTATGTTTTGTATTACAGTGGCAACACAAACTGTAATCCGTGGTTACACCTCTTGTTTGTGGTTATTATGTTTTGTACATAGCACAGCACTTAAGGTACAGATAGTAGTTTCTGCGTTTATTCAGTTGAACTCAAAAGCAATATTTACATGCTTATTCAAAGCACAATATCCAGTCCAATATGGGGAATCAGCATTGAAGCGAAAATCGGAATTGGGCTGAAATGAAGCGGAATTGAGAAGTTCCTTTCTCTTCAAAAGGCCAATTCCAGTGACCTGATGTTTTTCAGTTCCAATTTGGACTGGAGTGGAGCTGACTGATAAATTCCAAACCCATTCAGTATCAATCACAGCTCTTTACCAGCAAGCTTGTCAGGGTGCAGTGGCTCCGAACATACCTTTGCATTCACCAGAAAGAAATGTGATTTCTGAGGTGGCGTGAACTTACCTCCACACCTTGTGTTCTCTTTCCAGCACATCACTCCAGACAGCTACATCCCGTGCCTGACTGATCTGTGCAAGGCATTGTGGGAAGTGATGCTCAGCTACCATCGGACCATGCAGTGGCACGAGGAGCATGACAATGAGGAGGCGTCACCTGCACCAGGTGAGCTGTGCCCCTGACTTCCTTTGAGCATGAAGCACCAATGTAAGACACTGTGGCCTCAATAGCGGCAGTATTCAACAGGGTTGCACAGGCCCATGGCCATGAAGTGCAGACTCTTTTATCGGCTCCCCTAAATCAATTTAAGGTGAAGTGGCACGGGGTCATGTTTCATTACAGCCCAGACTGCTGAGCATTGGATAGATTCAGACGTATCACGATTGCTGTTCATTGTAGGAAGCTTGCCCATATAAAGGCAGCACTGGTTGTGTAGAGCGTGGAGTGCAGCAGTCAGCACAGTAATGAGGACTGCCACAACTTTAATGCTTTGGTGTGATAGAGTTTTCGCTCTTCGTAAATGGTGGTTTCATGCTGGGCGTGACTCCAAGGTCGCTGGCAAGGACCAGAATAGAATACTGCTGCTGTCAATCACTGACACGGTTATTGTGAATGCTGTGAATCCCTCAAAAAGAAATATTGAAATTTGCATTTTAAAAGAGTTGCAGAATCATTATGAGGATATCATGCGATGTTTTAATTAACATTTCTGCAGGGACACTTAGGGCTGCTCTTTGAAATATGATCAATAGTTTACCGGGCATACGTCATTGAAAGAGTGTGTCTAATTGGAGCTTGAAACTAATTTTAAGTTTTCAGGATGAACTCCATAAATGAACCCCAGGGAGAATGTTCAGTCGTGAGAAGCTTTGGCACATAGCAGGCTCCAAGTCAATGGCTCTCACACGGATGAAAAATAAATGGCTGGTTAGTCTAACCAAACACCTTTTCTGGGTTTAATTTTCACACAGCAACACCACTGCTGTGTATTAATGAGTTATATTGCTATTATTACTAGGTGTTACTGTATTAAGTGATGGTCAAGGTTTTACCCTAATATAAGTATATTAAGGACTAATTCTGGTCACATTTAATAAATAACAAACCTTCCCAAGGTTTCCCATCAGTATTGTCTTGCTGTTGATGATTCTGGACTCTCAAACATCAGTGACATGCATTCATTCATTCATTCATGCATTCATGCATTTTTCCAGGAGATCCTTAGAATAATACTTCTTTTCAAAGAAATACCTGGCCAAAGCATAACATAATATTGGTGTATAATCAAAAACATGGTACAAAAATGATTTTAAAACAGGAGCAGTGCAAGAGATATTAAACACAAATTGATGAAAGCTGTAGTGGTTGTTATGAGTTAAATTTATGTAAATGATGCACTTGCAATTTGCAAAAGGTTTGCAAAACTCTAATCTGGGCTATTTTCGGGCATGTCCCAACACCACAATAATGTATAATCATTAAAATGTGGTAGCACAAACCACTATGGTAGCACTATAGCTTAAACCTCCATTTTCAAAGTTGAAATGACATGCAAGATGCACAGAGGTCTAAGAGGCCGGAGCTTCTGCAAAAAAGGAGAAACAACTGCCTGGTCCTGGAGGGTCAAAGAGTAAAAGACTGTGACCAGACCTCATGCAACCGTGAGAAGGAAGTTGACTGCAGATGTTGCGGACATTGTGAGAGATAAACATTGACCGCCAACAAAGGACATTTCCAGTAAATATGCCATGAACTTCTGTCTACATTCTAGATGCAAACCTTCCAGGTTGCGAGAGTGTCATGTGCTATTGATTTTGCTGGGCATGTTGCATGCGAAAGCATGTCATTATCCTCTCCTCGTGTGTCGGTAATTGTCCTCCACTTGACCACACTAAGCTAGTTGATAGTGTTTGGGAGGGGAGGGTGTAATGGTCTGAAAGTGGTCCCAAAAATGTCCCCTCTTGTCACCTATATCCCTTGGTAGTGGACTGCAGTTCATATAATTCATGCTAATTAGTTCTCACTAAACACTCTTCCCAAGGAGAAAAAGAGCCATTTTTCGACACGGTCAAGATGTTCCCGCAGGGTCAGATGTTTTTCGGCTCTTTGCCATCTCAACAATACATTAGGCACGATTTGTTGTTTTTGTTTTTACCTTATGTGATGGCCATTTATAATCAACTCTAAGTCTACATTGGGCAACATGGTTTCAAAAGGCATTAGTCATCTATGTGGTCTCTGGTTACCTTAAAAACCTATTAAAAGCATATCGAATACAGGTCACCTACATGATAACAAGGGATGCCAGCAAGGCAGAATTAATGCTTTTGAACGGTGCTTATAAACGGGGAAGCAATTTGGTAATATTCGGCTAAGCAGAAGAGGGGAGAATAATTAAAGCCGTTATTGATGTGTGCCCCCCGTTCGAGTCATGCTGTTTACCTTTCCAGAGGACTCCTCTGTAATTAAATGAGAGCTTTCCAAGGGAAACCATGCAAGGTTCTAATAAACAGAGCATTGCATCGCATTACTTCCCTACCAGTCAGCTTAATCCAGGGAGATTTGCTTAGATTACATGTTGCACATTATCCATTTGTACAGCTGAGTGTACGCTGAGGCAGTTCAGGTTAAATATCTTAGTGGAAGGTTACAGTTGCTCCGCCCCCCAGGCCGCCCCTCATCCTACCTGTCAGCTGAGTTGTGAACCTGGGACCTTGTGAGAGCAAGTCCAGTTCCCAAACCCCCAGCTCAGCAAAGCATTACCCAGCAGCCCTGAACATGGGTTTGAATTGTGAAAACACTGAAATTGTACTCTCACAGTTGAGTAAAAGATTGCAAGAGGGCAGAGAAGGAAAGACATGTTTTCTGTTTGTGTTTTTCCCCGGCTTAGGGGAATAACGCAATCGAGGGAACAGCTCTGGCTGAGTAAGATGGTCCGAGTCGTCTTCACAGGGGGATAAGCGCTAAACCCTCCTTTGTGTCATCAGCCGCAATTTCATTGCCTGGCTTAGGTGTCAGAGCCCAGGCCTGCCTGCAAATGAGCTTCCCCAGTGCCGGGAAGTTTTCTGTCGGCTAAGGTGTATCGTTGAGGAAGTTTGTGAACTGAGAAGGTTGTGGCCTGATGGAGGTGGTGTTCGATCTGCGTTCTGAAGGAAAGCTGCCCGAAGCTCAGCGGTGACGCAGCTGCATCGCCGTTGTGAATATGTCTGCTGGTTTGATTTTTGCTCACTTGTGTGATTTATTTATTTTGTACAAAAAGGTGGAAATAAATGGAAGCACTACATAAAAAGGTGACTTGAAGATAAAAACCCAAGATGGGGTTCATGACATGTGATCTTAAATTAAATCCAAATTCACCATAAATAATATGAAAGTAAACAAAATAGTAAAGCAGAGAAACAAATTTAGTGAATGGAGCAGTACAATTAGTTTTGCCTTCTCATCAGTGCTCCTGGCCCCTTCGCTTCAGTGCTGTTTTAGGTATCTCCACTTTGACACAGTTATGTGTTGCAGATATCAATACTGTTCCTAAAAGACACATGTTTTGGCAAAGAGTGCAGCCATTCCTCAGAAAACCCAGGGACATTTGTGGTGGAGTTAGGATGCTGTGTTTGACTGTACCGAAGCGTCCCCTTGCTGTTCCCAGTGGACTCGCCTCCATGTAAGGAACAGCCGAGAGGGCTGCGTTATAAGCATCCTCAGGTCATATCGATGTCCTTCCCAAGGCCCCGCTTTATTGGTCACACAGGCTGAGTTCCCTGGCTCACATTGTAGAACCTAATGAAATGCTTTAGCGCCACCCTGAGAAATTTGATATATTGGACTTGCCAAAGTAATGAAACCGTAATTAATGTCAGCGCCCGATAAAATGAACTGTAATGCCATACTGTTGTAATGAATATTACAGAACACCCCCTCCACCCCCCCTTCGCCACGCCAAATAGAATTTGTGATGTCGTCCACAGGCTGTCATGTTTAATAAGACTTGACAATGGCCATAGTGAAATGATAAATGGACCAGTACTGGTTTGATGTTCTGTGATGCAGATTCCTAGCGTGAAAGTACCAGGGGTATGCTTTAATTCATTCGCTTTCACAGGCTTAATCAAAGGCTTCAGTGGCACCAGGGGTGGCTCTTCGAATGATTAGCCTATCGATACTTCATCTCCCTGTCTCCGCCTCACATGTATCCAGATTTGAATTGGAGTGACTTGAAATTCCACTGATGGAAGTGGAAAAGCTTTTAAAAAGCAGACTCGGGAAAGGCCCTGCAGCACTCTAGTGGTGCTGTGGATTTTTAAGTGGGGCCTCTTGGCTACTTTTTGGGGGGCTTTTATCTCATGATTTTCACCAGGCTTGATCGGCAGGTTCCATCGCCTTATCACCCGCTGCCAGGCACCTCTCCTACCAGCACTCACAGCCACGCAGAGCGCGCTCAACAGTCAAAGTCGCCTGAGCGTTTCGCAGTCAATCACAGAACGAGCAGTCAATCACACTGACAGCAGACAGGTTTAAACAGCATCCAGAGTCCATATACCCAAAACCTCTCTTTGCATGGAGGCATTCTACAAACTGTATCGAATGTGAAAGTCTGTGAGGACTGTGAATGTGCTGATAAACACCTCTCACTGAATGGATATTATGGCATGGTAATCCATGAGGTAAACGTAGAAATATTTGAGTGATATATAGAATAGGATGTAATATATATATTCTGGTGTTGCTGTGAATGTTGCGGGCTTCACAGTACTTCTTACTTCTGCTAAGGCTTAGAATAGGGACTGCCCTGCCTGCCCATAATCACAAAACAAACTCACATAAATTGCCAGCACCAGAGTTTATTTTTCTAAGAAAACATACTTCCGTGAAGTTTGATTTTACTTTTTGTTGTCAGTCCATATCATATACTGCAGTTTTGTGCTTGTGGAAAACCTTGGGTGGAGGAGCAGTTGTAGGTCTCGTTTTGTAGCAAGTTTATATGGAAGTCTAACACTGAGCCACTCTGGAAACACAGGGTTTATCTTTAAAGGTTGTTTCAATATGAACTCCAGCTAACTTTTTGGCTGTCATTTATTGTCAAGCGAATCACAAGGCATCCTTTTTATTAACTCTGTTGTATTTGTCATGTTTTTTTAGAGTATAATATCCCTGTAAGTAAGTGGAATTGTCTTTGACGTGCCTCCACATTATGGGGCATTTGTGCTGGATGGAAGAATCATTTCTATTTTAGGAGGCTTGCACAGAAATGTCAAGGTTTCACATGATTGAGTGGAAGAGTTCTGGCTTTGTAGTTATGAGCTCAGGGCATCTAGCAAAAATTTCCAACCCATTTGGTCTAACATTCACATGTCTAGGGTGATTCACAATGCATATGACATTATACAATGATAACAGGTCTGACATATGTTTTGTTATGTGAGGAATAAGCAAGCAATTCTGTGCACTTTAAAAACAAATCATATTCATTTGAAAACCCTGAAAGAATTTAGTATATAAACAAGCTGAAGAAAAGTAGAATCTAGGAGAATGTTTGCAGAAAGAAATCATACAGCTCAATAAAGATTCAAGCATTGTGTGAATTAATAAAAATTGCAGATGTGTATATCATTTTTGCCTTATGGCTTTTTACTAACTGGCAAGTGAAAAAATCATATCGATTTACATATGAAATTTTAAATTATGCATACATTGGAATGTTTTATGTTTTACTCTATATGTGTGAGATTGCTATAAAATGAACAGTGCGTTGCATAAAACATACCACATTCCAGAGCACATTAGAAAAATATTCCATGCCTGTGTTTATATCTGTCTGCACTGTGACTGTTTGACTTCTCACTCATAATTTAGCAGCACCATCAACAAGTAAATTGCTTTCCGTGGCCTCTGACCATTATTATTATTATATTTTCAAAACTGTGCTGTCATTGCCAATACACCTATGAACAATCGAAAATGTTAGCACAGAATGAGTGTCTTATTAATTTTTTTCCGTAAGTTACATTTACTTTGTATCTGTATTGATGCATATTTTGAAGGGAATTCTGAGACTGCAATGCTTTCAGGGTTGTTCTGACTGTTTAGTTATTTCTTCAGTTGTCTGATTTTTAAAAATGTTTTTTTATGTGTGCACACTTAGTCCAATATTGTGATGCATTGTTGACTGATTTGGACTGCATGCCTTAACATGTACCATCGCCAGCTTTTGTAAGTAGTGAGGAATATTCCTGCCTAGACAAGTAGAATGTTATATAGAATGTTTCTAATTGGCTTAGGGTTTACCCCCAGTGTTCACATTCACAAATGGAGGCACAGTCAGCTACTGCTGTTCTGCGTGAAAGTGCCCTTAGACTACTCAGCAGAGCAATACACATGGGCACCTTCGGCTCTCATCTTCATCGCTAACACTACAGTGTTTAGCACACACGTCGAAAAAAAATCAGCTTGTATCAGTGAGTGTATTAAAATTACATTGCCTTTTCAGATAAATGCGGTGACCGATGTTAAAGATATGAGTGATTTTTAAGTAGCATTTGTCACACTGTGGGTGATTAGTGGAATACTAAACAATTTCCACCCCATATAAAAAATAACATATTGAGAATTTTAGTATATTGCAGTATAATTCTCCTTTGAATTTATTTGTTTTAATGTATTTTCAATATATTCTTTTCAATATATGACACATGGCTCATATGCTTACCTGACCGTGATTAGCTAAAGAGTGTTCTGTTTTGAAGGCAAGACTGTGTTAGTAGTTCCTGGAGTTTTAATTATTAAACCAAGCATCATTTGCTTTAAATTTTAAAGAAAACAGTTCTGCTGCCTCTATTCAAGTGCCATACAGATGTTAGCAACACTGGGAGAAGGCGTTATCTCCACTAGTTGTGGTAGTTGAAAAGTTCATTTCAAGTGCATTTAAGATGCATGTGGAAAAAAACAAGCAACAACCACCATTCATAAAGCACAAAATTAAACTTGTCATCTTTTCTATTAACAGATAACAAATCTTAATTTTTCTGAGAAATTATAGGGGATGTGGAGATGTGTTATTGCTGTCCTTGGAATATACAGAATGTACCCTTTCTACTGAGCCAGCTGCCTGTTTTAAAATTTTTCCCGTTTATTAGGCTTCTGTTAGTAGTCAGCATAGATAGCTGAATGTTGGAAGGATCCAATAAAAACTTAACGCTAATCTCAGAAGCGTGTCTTGGCTTTGGTGATCACATGAGGTGTCTGTTCTGTTTGTTTTTCTTCCTCTCTGGCTGTTTCTTGCCTGATGCATGTGAAACTCTATACTGAATGCTAGAAATTGACTTCCAGTGCAAAGATCTAAATCTGCTAACATGCTACTAAGTCAGGGCTGTTATGCATGACTGATGGCTCTTCAGAAGGTGTCCCTGTAACACATGAATAATGGCTCTTCTGAAGGTGTCCCTATATCACATGACTGATGGCTTTTCTGAAGATGTCCCTGTAACACCTGACTGATGGCTCTTCTGAAGATGTCCCTGTAACACCTGACTGATGGCTCTTCTGAAGATGTCCCAGTAACACATGACTGATAGCTCTTCAGTATGTGTCCCTGTAACACACGACTGATGACTCTTCTAAAGGTGTCCATGACGACTGATAGGTTAGAGCCAACATGCCACAGGATTTGCGAGGCTTTAACCTTGATCTTGAGGATTATTGTAACTGAAAACATCCTGCAATTGCGGTTGTCAATAGTCAAGCCTCGCTACTTAAACGTTGATGTTTCCAAATGAAAAAATTCTGATTATTTTGATTACTGAGCGAGGTTATTTTAATCTGGGTGAAACATGCTAATATGCTATTGTTTTTATTAGGTAAAATATGTGAAAAGTGGCAGTGAAGCACAATGTTCTTTGTTTTTTTTCCAGACTTGGTTTTGACACTATATTTTGTAACTTTCATGTCATCTTTAGAAAACTGTGCAGTCAGTTTCAGGGCAAAAAGTCCCATTACTTCTCCATTACCAGTGATTGCTTCTAATGTTTGCCTGTGCATGTGAAGGAGCTGATTTACTTTTCTCCTCTTCATTTAGCGGGGCCATCAACAGGTAAATTGCTTTGCGTGACCTGTGACCAGTGTGGTTATTATGTTTTGACAACTGTCATTGGCATCACAACTCTGAATGATTAAGTAGCTTTCCCCCCAGCCAAAATGTAAAGGTGTTTCTACATAAGTGGAATATCTGAATCAGTTTGGTTGTTTTGCAGATGCTGGTGTTTTTTGTGCATCTCTTTATCTCTTTCTCCAAAATGCCCTTCTCTGAAGGGATAACGAAGACCAGTTGTCCCGCGTTGTATCAGCAGCCATTTTGAAACTGCGATTAATTAATCCCATCACCTCCTTTGTGCTGTTGTTTATCGAGTCTGTCTCTGTTGTTTAATAGTTGCTTAACTCAGACTGTTTCCACATTTACTGTCTGCTCCTGTGTCCATTTGATAAACAACACAGTGTTCTGGACTGCCTGATTGACTGGCAGTGCAATATAGTATCTTATATATGAAGGCAGAGACTCCAGGCTCTTGAAGGATATTGTTTCTTTTGTAAGGGTCTGTGGCAAATGGCAGAAACAGATCTGTGTGGATACACCCTCGCTGTACTCCGGTCTCTTTCAGAGAAGCTGTCAAGAAACATTTTGAGCTTCAAAGCGTTTCGGCTCAAAAGTCCAGATTCAAAGGCGCTGTGGTGGTGACCAAATTTTCTGGGATTCCGAAGTGTCTTGTCACGGCCCACAGGGAATAACATATCTGTGTTCCCTGTCAAAGATTATTACAAAGATGGCGAAGTCAACAGAGAGGGTTGAGTTCTGCTCCGGCCTGCCTGGGGGTGCAGAAGTGGCAGATGCGATCAAATCCGAGACTTGATTTTGCGGAACCCTTTTTGCCGGATGTCGCTTCCATTTGTAGCTCTGGAGTATTTTTGATTTTTACCTCAGGATAGCTGGGATTTGAACTTCCCTTCAACCCACTAATTAGGGGATGAGTCAGGATGGGTCACTGTGAGGTGGAAGAGGCAGCTTGGCACAGTGTTGAAGGACCCAGAGCCCCATCTCTGCTGACCTTTACTCTAGGTATCGCTCTTTTCATCACCAGACCACATTTTTGACACGCTGAATATAGCTGAGCACATTTTGATGAACTTCTATAATGAAGTGGTGAGCAGGCAAGGTCTTTTTTTGCACTCTTAATAACCAAGGGTCAGCTGATTTTTCATTTGAAAATTGGATCAGGGTGAAACTCCATGTTTGTATGTGTGTATGTGTGTGTTTGTGGCATCAGTCTGTGATTAAATCCATATATTTTGGCTGTGTGCTGACTGTTAATGAGTTGCACCCCCATTCACTCAACTCCCTGACTGGAGTATGCGCTTTTTTGTTTCCTTTCACTGATGTTGCCCAGTCTGTATGTCAGTGCAGTGGCGTTGAATCCAAAAATGTCCTGTTTTTTTTTTTTTACACACCCAACACTTCTCAACCAACTGTTGAAAAACTGCTCCAGGACTCGGTTGTAATCTGCAAGAGATGCAGAGTAACTTTTTTTTGAAGTTGTTCTGGTTCACAGTGGCTTCTGGGATACCTTTAGGGTGAAGTGTGTGAGTGTGTTGCTGTCTGAGTGTATCAGAGGGAAGGAACAGCAAGTACTGAAGGCCTACGGAAGCATCCTTCAGCCGCCTGCTTGTGGACTGGGACGGCCGTCAAGACAGTGGTGATTTTATTTCCATCTCCTAAAACAAGGGGAACATCAAATAATGGATTGGGACATGGCCATGGATTTTATCAGTAATTGGTTTTGTTTGAGTTTATTCCGGGAACAGCATGCTGGAAGAACACATTTTGTAGAACTTGTAACAGAGATAAACTCCTTATTTAGCAGTGGCAATGTACGCCATCTAAGGTAGGGTTGCACAATTCATTGTATTCCTTGGGCTGTAACAGTTGTATTTTGTCAGAGTAAACAAGGAGAAATCAAAATGCATATATAACTACCATGTTGATCCATTTTTACCCTACCAACTACAGAAAACCCTCAGTAGATGTTTTTCCCCATTCTACGTCATTGATATTACTTTAATTTGGAGGCAGGTAATTTAGCTGTAATTGAGCTTTGAGCAAAACTCTTGACAGCCAAGTGGAGGCGGATGTCCTTTGTCCTCTGTAATTTAGTGGTATTGCGGTATAGAAACGATAAAAAAGGAAATCGAATGGGTGTGCAGAGCACGGTGAAAACATATGACTTAGGCTTATCTAGAACAGAAAGTACTCATAGCCTACATATGTAAGATACATTATTGGGTGCTCTATAAGAGTACTGCTCAAATGAAGTATCATGGTGATAGATGCACACATTATCAGGAACCAGTTCTCAAAACATTGATATTGATTTGCAGACTATTACCAACCCAGTGCTTGCACTGAAATCAATAAATCTTCCGCTTTTTGGTGTTTTATGAATGCTCTGTATGAGCTTCATATATGTTTTGATACAGGTTTTAAACACGGGTGGTTGTTACTTGTTACTTTTTAATTGTTCTCTTAAAAGCCTGTTTGGTTTCCTCACTTTTCTTTATTTATAAAAGCCACCCATACAGTGCGATAACATCATGACACTCAATGTCACCGGGTCCTTATTTCCTGGAGTAAATTATTTAGTCAGCCTGGGCATGAGTCGAGAGGCCTAACTGAAATAATTTGTTTGTGACATATGTGCACTATCAGGTCACACTGTGCTACCCAGATACGTGTCTGAAAATGTCAGTTAATTGCAGATTGGTAGTTGATATTTGAATATATCTCTCAGGACAATGATGAGGCCAGGGATTGGAGTGCGTCAGCATGTTTTTGAGGCCGGGCCACAGACTCAGGCAGCAGAGAATCAAGAATAAAGCTAATTCTGTGCTCACTTCGCACGTCACCTTTTAAATAGTCGCTTGACAAAGTGTGGTAGCAGTGAGTTGGTCAAGGTCACCAGTTCGTGCAAGTGTGAGTAAGTGAACACCATAAAAATGTTGGCAGAATTTTCCTTGGTCATATTGGGTTGAGAATTTGAGGCCTTTCTGTGTATTTTCTGTGGTGTCAGTCTGTGTTGAACCCCCTCAGAGGGTTTCTGGCATATGCGCCTGCACGTTAATGCTATTTTTGTATCTCTTTTGTGTCACCAGAGGAATGTGTTTGTGTGTAGTGGCGCTTGCAGGAGCACTTCATGGGGTGCTTCTGTTGTGGCTAAGTGCACATGTTTCAGCGCTCACAGTCATGATTTTAGCACCTGATTCAGTTCTTCCAGCAGCCCTTGTGAGATCATTGGATGAGTTTGCCACATTTCTTGGTGAAGGTTGATGTGTGCGTGTCGAAATCACAGCTTGGCTTGACACCACCGATCATGTAGTGTGCCAGGTCCAACTAGCGATGACAATTGCTCCGTTGACCGCCTTGTGAGGCGCTAATGGATATCAAGCAGGTCTGACATTTTCAGTGATTCCTGGTTGGTGCGTGCAGCCAATAGAAAATAACCATTCAATTACTTAAAAGTGAAACACAAAGAGACACAAAAGCAGTGCCCTTCTTCAGACAGTTTGTGAGTGAGTTCTGGAGATCCTTAGCAAAACCCCCAGAGAACATCTTGGAATAATAAAGATAACATGCAGAAAGATTTGAACGCCAAGCCAAAATACACCAACTGTTTAATGTTAGTAATTTAAGATGTATTTTAGGTTGTGTCAGGGTCATGGATTAATGAATTAATTAATGTCATCTGTGCACAAAAAAAGATACTTCTATAAAAAAGGAAGTGTGATATGTGGAAAGAAAAGCTGCATAGCTTGATAGAAACATCTGGTGATGGTAGCTGCATAGCTTGATAGAAACATCTGGTGATGGTAAGTGCTTCATAAAAAGTATGGCAGCATCAGTGACCAGTGGGCTGATCCAGATCTCATTACATTATATTATGTTTGCTTTGCAGATGCTCTTCTTCGGAGCAACTTGCATAGCTTAAAATTTTTACGTGTTATGCATTTATACAGCTGAATAGTTACTGAGGTAAATCGGGTTAAGTACCTTGCTCAAGGGTACAACAGCAGGTGCAGATGTCATTACGTTAGAATATGTTTGCTTAGCAGATGCTCTTATCTCGAATGACTTAGCGTACAGTTTTTACGTTTTCCTTTTATACAGCTAGATATTAAATATTAAACCAACAACCTTTGAGTCACACGCCTAGTTCTTGTGCCACACTACTCAACACTACATTGTTGAGTCTTGAGGTGGTGACACACAGCAAAACTTCACTGTTTTGAGATTGTATGTGTCAGCCCAGCCTGTCCTGATTGGTTACCATCCCTCCAATAGCCGTTGCCTTCCTGTGCAGTACACGTGCCTGCCAATTGTAATACATGATCTTAAATTGCAGCCTTATAAGGGTCAGTTAATTAGGTGAATCACTTCGATTTCCTCAAATAACCTGTGATGAGTTTCCAAAAAAAAGGAACTCAATTCAAAGGGAAATCAAAGCTGAGACTGATTATACTGAGAGAGACTGTCTTCCTTGTATGGAATGCTTTGTAACATTAGATGAGGGACAGCTGATTTACTGCCCATACGTTATGCGGTTTCTCCCGGACGCACCTTTGATGTTCGCAAACACGGAATATGGTTAGACCGACGCGCCCCTGCCTGTTTCCGTTCCCAGCAGCCCTGAAAGATGGGCTTGGAAGGGGCGTGTATCTTTTGGAGGGAGTCCGCAGGCAGTCTGGGAGTTGGTATTCCCCTAGCCTTCTGCTCCAGTTGGCTGTCGTGATTTACTTCTCAGCGCCACCTACAGAGACTGAACCCAGGTCAGAGCAAACGAGGAAAAAGCAACTTGGAGTCGGCATCAACCAACATTCCTTTTTTTGTTCTCATTCGCTTTCAAATCCTACCCCGACTTAGTGGAGATTAGGAGCATTGATTGTAGCCTCTTGACAACAGCCATGAAAAAATTACTAGGAAAATGCCTGTTAAATTTATGGTATTGGACTGTACTTGTGGGTCTGTACTTTTTATATTCCTTTCAATAGTACTCACAGTTTAATGTACTATCAGTGATGTAGCAAAGGCCCAGTATAAGAAATATGATCATATCACCTCTTGATAATCAGGATGATTGACATGAATTATATAGTAGTTCATTTCTTATCCACTAGAATCACTGCTCATTCCTTGCATGTCTTCCACAGATATCCCTCTTAATACTCCACAGATTGTGTTCCATATCTCTATCCCATACCTGTGTGTTATATCTCCGTTTTCATTCAGAAGGGTTTTATGCAAATGTCCCAGCCTTATCTAAAGTCACCCAAATTAATGGTCTCTCAAGGGACGGCGCGATCGCTTTCATCACACACTTACATGTTAAAGTAAAAATAGACCCGTTTCGGTGCAGGCGAGGGCGAGTTTACGTCTTAAGTGTATTTGTTATAAGGTCTTTTTCCGACCCATTTCATGAGGAAAAGCAGCTTCCCCCGCTAAAGGCTTTTTTTTCTTCAGTCTATTTTCGTTTGCTTGGTTTGGACATTTTCCACCTCTGTGCTTCTGTGACTGAATCAGCCCTCGGTGCTGTAGGTACCGTGAGTATATGCTATCACCTCACAGAGAGGTCAAAGGGGACCAACCATACCATTGCCTGTCTACATTTAACACGAACATTTGGCTGCAGAAGAACTGGACCTTCTGTGGCCCAGGTTTCATTAGATAATCCACTGAGGGGTCAAGTCATCCTCATCTTTCACAGGTAAATTTGTCTTTCTGTGAACAGAATCTTGGATCCGCTGTGTTTGTTTTGGGTAGGCTTGGGTGAAGATGACTAGCGTAGTGCGTTATTTTCCAGTTAGATACGGTGCACAGGTCCAAACTTTGTTGTGTGGTCAGTAATTTAAAGCACTTCTTTCACAAACACACCGGTGAGAGTTCGGTTGTTGCCGACTTTCACATGGATTGTTTAGGCAGAGATTGGCAAGCCTTGTGGTGCCTTTAAAAATATGTCTTTTTATGCTCGGGGATTGCTGAGTGATCATTCTGTCAGCACATTCAGCTCTTACAGAAACACATAAATCTCTGGCTTCTCTTTCATCAAGCATTTCTCTCAGTCGCTCTACCTGTTTTTATTTCTCAGATCTTTTTAGATCCATTTCAGAGTTGCCCTTTTGTGATGATATGATAAAGCATGTTAGCTAATAAGGTGCAGCACCCTGTGGCAGTCACTTAGGTGACATCCAGTCACTTCACAGTGTTCCAAGTCAAAAATGCCATCGATATTCAGTCTGTCCTCGACTTTTCTCTGTGCATTCTTGGAACCGATTCCACAGCTGAAGATGACAGTTCATCTGAGCCAAAGAGATGACAGCCTTTTTCACTTGACGCATAACTCACTCCTTGAGAAAGAGCGTTGAAGTAAAGCTTGAAGATTGACAAGAATTTCCTCTGGTGTCTTTCGTACCCCCCCCCCCCCCGCCATCTCTCGTTGAACTACATTGTTTCAGAGGTCAGTCCTAGCCTGATGTCCCAGAGGTAGGCTCATTCATTTTACATGGGAGCCAGGGAGAGAGTCCTGATTGTGCCGACTGGCTGAATGAATATGTCGTGACAATAGTTATGGAGGATATGGTCTAATAGCTTTTGGCAGCTGACTGAAGTGGCCATTTTGTTTTCCCTATGTGCGTCTCACTCTGACCAGAGTGGTTGCTGGGGGGGGGGGGGGGGGGGGTTGCGGGGGCGGGGCTGTGGGGGCTGAACGAGGTTCTCCATCTCTCTTGCGTGGTGTTCGGTTGATAATTACTCCCCTCCTCCCTGTCCTTACTCATCATTTACATTATCACACAACTGTGAACGCAGCAGGGCCTGCTGATGAACAGCGGCATGCTAGGAAGCCGTCCTCGTAAGAGGTGCGGTAATTACAAATCAGGCCCCCCCCCAACCGCCCAAACAATGTTCAGAGCGAGCTGTTGATGCAGTCTTTTTTTTTTTTCAGACGGTAACGACACAGCGGGGTCGGACGAGTCCAACCGCAGCTACGTGAAGAAGAAGCTGGAACACGGGCTGACGAGGATCTGGCAGGTCGGGCTGAGCGCACTCACTCGCTCCTAACGAGATTTCATTCAGGGCCGCAAAGCACGCCCTGCATGCAGCCTGTCTGAAAACGCTTTCTTTGTTTTAATTGTCCTTTGTTTACATATTTTGTTCGTAAGGTCCTCCCAAAACTTGTTCCTTCCACAGGACGTCCAGCTGAAAGTGAAAGCCTATTTGCTGGGAACGGATATGTCCAACTTCAAATATGACGACTTCATCTTCGTGCTGGATATTATCAGCAGGTACCATGCGCTCATTAACACTAATTGGTGCTAGGCTTTGCAGGATGCAATCTGTGAAGCTCTTTAAACAGGCATCAATGAGGCCATTTGTTCCGCGACAGAATAGAGTCATAATCAGCTCTACAAGCCCGACAATTAATGGCTATTAAATCCCAGCGGAGCAGTAGTTCTTTTGCGACCACTTTCTCTCGGGTCAGTGGGGAGAGTGAATGGAGGTTCCACCGCGGGCGCTTTGAGGGCACATGTGTTGTGAAATAACTCCATGGGGTTAATTAGGATGCTGGACCGCCCCTGGACTCTCCTCTCACTGTGTGTGTCCGCAGGCTCATGCAGGTGGGGGAGGAGTTCTGCGGCAGCAAGTCCGAGGTCCTGCAGGAGTCCGTCAAGAAGCAGAGCGTCAACTACTTCAAGAACTACCACAGGTGAGCTTCTGTGGGCGGAGTCACTCGGCAAGCCTTGGAAGCAGGCCGCTCCCCTCCCCACAATGAAGCATAATAGCATTTTCCACTATCAGGTGACACGTTCCCGTTCCTGTGAAGTTGAAAGCCCCCCAAATCACACAGTCTTACTAGAGATCCCTTCTTCCACAAAGCTGTAAGCCCCTGAGATACAGAGTCTGACTGAAGTAAGCCTGACTAGGATCACCCCAGCTCATCCACTTCTCAAGCTCAGATCACAAAAACCCATGAAATAAACAAGTACATACAATTGTGCATACAATGAAATTGGTATAAAATGTACATAAAATTACGTATGAATTTCCTGATTGCTTGAGTGGTGTTAGTGGCTGAAAGTAAGTGCAATGTACTCTTTGTATAACATGAAGAAAATATTTGTATTAAAATGTGATGTAAATGTGTACATCTGTACATAAGTGATTGTTAATATAAATAGTGTACTATGAATTAATTAACTGACGTTTCTTTATAACATCTCCAACGTTATATCAGAACTATCATCAATACAATATTAACAGTCCTTGTTCAGAGAACTCCATTGTGTGATGCGTTTTACACTAGTATGGGTGATAAACAGTCATATGATGATAATGGATGTTTTACAGTAGTTTTATGATATATTGGTATCCAAGCTTGTTCAGTATTTACCTTTTCAATCCCACACTTTCCAGTTGTACTTCCCAGCAGTTTAATTATAAACAGTACAGGGCAAATAAAATTCTCCATAGGATGCACTGCGACTCTGTGGATTACACTGTGTACAACTCAGAATTAGTTGTAATTAGGATGCCTTGCTTTAATGGTTACAGTTTAAAAAAACTTAAAGGAAAAAAGTTTCCAAAAAACTTGAAAGTCATTCTAAGCCACTTTCTTATTAGTTGATATAATTTCTTGTCAGTTTCAACCCAGCTATGATTCAGACTGAATAAATCCCAGATAAAACTGGATTTTTGTCGACACTCTCAGTTGTGACGGTTGACGTGCTCCCTTCCTCATGGCAAAAACTACATTCCCAGATCGACTCATCTCTTGATCCCAGAGTCAATAGTGAGATGTTTCTGATCATCAGCTTTGTCTTAAATTCGACACAAGACAAAACACCTGGCTCTCAGCATGCAGCAAAAGGGAATATGGATTTTCGGAAAATAAATGACACAAAATCGAGTTTGTCGGCGTTTTCCCACAGCTTGAAGTGTCATGTGTGGCGCTTGGGTGAGAAGGAGTTCGGTGTCTTTCTGTACTAAGAGCTGGCTTTGTGGTGATATGCCTGTCTAACTTTTGCACAGGAGCTTAAATTCCTCTCAAGTGAATGGCACTTGAAATGGCATCTCGCTTGCGATCTTCAGAGAGGCCTGGCAGCCTGATATGACCACAGGGAGGCTCCAAACACTATTGCCGAGGGTGAAACACCAGGCAGAAAACATTTGGAAAAGCTCACGCTGTTTCACACTGACTGCTGGTCCAAATTTGAGGGGATGTAGAAAGGCGACTGTGCCAGTGAGAGCTTGTGTCTACATGCGGCACGTCATATGATTTCAACAGTTATGACACCCCATTGTTCCCCCTGTTCATCCAGATGGGAAAATGATGTATACTGCACAAGGTTGGCTTAAGAGTGGACAGAAGCTTCGTTTTGAGATGTGTTCGAATTTTAGCCTGCGTCCAGGGCAATTAAACCAACCAGTCACATTCTCATTCCTCTCTCTGGCGCAAAGCAATAACTTTTGGACTGTGTAGTTTCTGCCTTCCGACAATGACGCAGTGACTAATGATAGATTCAGGGAGCAGTTATTAACCAGAGATTAAAATTATATTTGTGTTTACAAACCTTCGATCGAGGACGCGCGACTCCATAGAGTAAATTCTGCAGCGCGTTTGACTGTTTGCTTATTTGCTAAGCAGTGATTGAGGGCATTCAGGCAGCGAAAGCGCCCCGTGCCACCGCGCCCCAGATCCTCGGTGGCTTGGAACGATCGAGGAGGATATTAGATGCTGATTGGATGCAGGAGCCAATGCACCTGTGAAATAAAGCAGGCGAGTGGTGAACGGTGACAAATTTTGAGCCCCTCTCCCCTTGCGGGGGCTGCCAAGCTCACCAAAAGGGAGGACCACCTAGCCCTGCTGACGCTAGGCCTCTAAGAAGGCATCTGGTCCTCGGGCATAATTTTCAAATGACTTCTCAAACTTCGTTGTCTTGGGCGTCGTCCACATACCAATTGTCTAGCGCTCATCAGTGCTGGCCGCATAATCACACAGGGTGGCTGAGTGCAATTTGTCACTGTTCCGGTCATGCCCCACGGCTCAGGGGAGGAAAATGACTTCAGAAGTCCTTTCCTCCCCCAAATTGGTGACATTCATGAATATAATGCATTGGTTATATTAAGGAAGACGTCTGCACTTGGGGGCATTTGCAGCATCTGAGAACCCAGCTTGCTCCAGTGTTTATTGTAATCTGATGGTTTTTTTGTTGAAAGTCCCATTAAATGACACACACAATGTTGGCTCACATTGCTGTCTATCTGTCTATTTATTTATTTTCAACAGCTGCAAGCCAGTATATGTAGTGTAAAAAAAAAAATGGATACCTCCTCAAACATAGAAAATAGAGGCTTCTGTTGTAGTAAAGCGTTGAGAACCGTAGGCTTATAAGTTATGAAATTGATATTTCATGGAGGTATTAATATTGACTGCTGCACACCTACACCTCCTCTTCACATGGCAATCACAGAGAGCAGGGGTGCATTCAGTTCGTCAGATAACCAAATATGACCTTTAGAGGACTAGTTATGTCAGTGCGTGAAATCCGCTACTGAAGATGGAAGGGTGTTGAAAGTGAAATGCTGGGCGGGGGTGTCGGGGGGATGGGGGCGGGGGTCGTTATGGTTTGGGCTTTGATGCTTTTCGTCCTTCCCCCCAGGACCCGTCTGGAGGAGCTACGGATGTTTCTGGAAAATGAAACATGGGAGCTGTGTCCTGTCAAGTCAAACTTCAACATTGCACAACTCCATGTAAGCAGGGTAAAGAACTTTGGGGGTGGGGGTGGGGGGGGGGGGGGGGGGGCACAAAAGGAAACAGTGTGACATTTAGAATTACATCTAATCTAGACCAATTGGGATCCCTGTCGATCTTCCCGAGTATGGCATTTACTTATGAAAATTAATCATACTCTCTCTGGCGGTTGTATGGGAGGTTTCTTGTGTATCAGATGTATAGACAGAGAAGCTTAATTAAGATTGAATGTTCCTCAGACAGTGTGTTGTTATTTATTATTTTGTAACAGTGTCCCCTACTGTCTGAGAAATGTCTATTTTTGGGTCAGTCTTTAAAGAATTCGGAAATAGGGTTATGTAAAAAAATACTCACATTTTCATGTTTGATTGCTTACTTCACTGTAAATTTAGACAACTAACATTCTTACACATACAGAAAAGGATGTCACGATTTTCTGTGTCCAAAGTATTGCCTTGCCTCCTTGTTTTGTGGGAAAAAAAATCAGGATCACATGATATTTGGCTTAAGTGAATAGGCTTTTTTGTTTTAATTCAGAATGGGTATAATTGAGTTTCTATTTTGGAAAGGCGGGAAACGTTTAGATAGAGCAGAAATCTAATCCTTTCCAGCTGTGTTTGCACACTTCATTTCACTGTCCAGTTACAGTACCACATACAGATCCAGGAGGATTTCTTTTGGATACAAACATTGATTTGAGTACACATTTGCTCTCATACTTTACAAAGCTCCATAAAAGGTTTTTCAATGATTTAGGCAGAGACTGGATCAAGAATCTAAAGAGCTGAGTGTACATGCTCAGTTATGCAGCGCTCTACGGACATTTTAAAAGCATTACACAGAAGGAGTGAATTGAGATGAAACTTTAATTAAAGGAATGTAATGTGGAGAAGAGTTTAATCCCACAAAGCATTAGTACAGAATGCTCCCTCCGGGTCCATAGAATTCATTTTAGACTTACAAGTCATTAATATTTTGTCTTAAATTGCTGAAGTGATAAATTGGCTGAGCTTGTGATGAAAGTCCACTACCATTTTAACTAAGTATAAGAAAGCAAATGGCTAAATTAATGAAATAGAATTTCATATAGCCTTTGGGAGTACAGAGGGGCTATGTACAAGCCCCTGACTTTGCCTTTTATTTATTTTTATTTTGTGATTTCATTACATTGTCATTATTGCGTATGTATATTGTATAGAGTACCCATGAATTATAATAAACTGTTTATTAACTAATAATAAATATAATTTGTTCATAATGAAGTCTAATTTATAGGATGTGCCATGGACCAGGACAACTGCTAAATTCTTAACAGTGATAATGATGATAGTAATATGTGCAAGTGCATTCTAATAATTGATTTTGTGTTATATGGCAGTGTGTTAAGCATTCATATTTGTGCCCAACACAGTCAGGCCACTCTGTGTCTGCTCTGCTGCAGATGCTACACGCTGGTTAGCCTTCATACATAAGAAGGCAGGTCCATTTAAACTTGTGAGGCCTGTTCTACGTCACTGCCTGACCCAATTATCTCACAAAAAAAAAAACTGTTCATAATTGGCTTTTGAGGGCCAATTAGCTCACAAAACTCATACAAATTGTATGTTTCAGATGGCAATGCTTGTTTTAGCTAACCTAGCATAGGTCACAATTGTTGTCATTCATCTTCTTGACATCTGGCTCGTTTATAGTATATCCTCATGGGACAAACAACAGGGAAGTTGTCCTAGAAGCTACTTTTAATTAGTCGCATCCAAAGAGAAAGTGCAAAGCCAGCTGTATTAGCAGATAAAGAGAAGAAGGCTAGACATTTGATGATGTCGTAAAGCAGTTCAAGAAATTTAACAAGCTAGCTAAATGACAAATCAAGCTTCTGTGGTAAATTGATACATGTTGATATATTGTATTTGTGGTACTTCTTTTGGATTCTTTTTGGAGTGATTTAACCATGGGTAGGTAATGTCAGGGTTCCAAGTAATAAAGCTTAACTAAAAATATAGGCATACTCAAAGTACATGAGAAGACAGTCCGTGTGTGTATGTGTCTGTATTTTTTATATATATATATATACACTGTAAAATCTCAAATAACAGCCAAGTCTCAAATAGACACCGGTCCCTTATACTGGCCGGGTCTGGCTACAGGTTTGAGCAAATAAAAGCCGGTATCAAGTTCTTGTGAATGTACAAAACCTCTCAAAGCCCACTAGATCGGCCGTTTGAACAGTTTCTAAGCTGCTTCATTCGTGCATACAAAAGTTAGGTAGACGGCGCTGCTTAAATCGCTCTTTTTCCCTCGGTGCCACTGTTACAGCCATCTGTTAAAACTTTTGTCAATGTGGACACGCTACACATCGTTAGATCGGTTAGATTCTCCACAATTCAGTTGTTCAGTTCATTGTAAAGAAACAAACTGGTCCTTTCTGAAGACTCCCTACCTTTGGTGAAGTCCGAATAGCATTCCTCGATTATTTATATTCATTTAGTCTCAGGGTCTGCTGATCAAAAGAATCAAATAGGCTACCAATAAACAAGATTTATGCTTGCCTTGGGTTTGATTGTTTTTGTTACCTTGCTGGCTATAAAACAAAAAGGTTCACGACCTTTGTTTAGTCTTCATCACTGTGCCACCATGGCTGCGAAGAGGAAAAGCTACGATGTGAAATTTAAGCTGTCAGTAGTAAAATTTGCCGAAGAAAATTCGGGAAAAGCAGCGGCAAGACATTTTTCCGTCGATCCGAAAAGAGTGAGGGAATGGAGAAAAAATAAATCTGAACTTAAAAGTCTGCTTGAGGAAGACAGCAAGAGGGCCAGACTGCGTGGCGGGGGGAGGAAGATTAAACTTCTTCTAAATGAATGCGTGCTCTGGCTCTTTCCTTGGGTTAGTTGGTTGAAGTGGCACCAAAGGCTAGAGCGCAAGTGTTGTTACATTCACTTCGGAAGTAATAGTCTTCCTCTTTTAATCGATTTGATAGTATTTTCCCATCTTTGCTGAGCAAAAGTTTTGTGCGCAATGAATTAAAAGCCTGTCCCATATAGATGCCTGTCTCAAATATAAGCCGGTTAGATTCGGCACTTGAAATATATATATTTATATATAATATATAATGTAAGAAAATCACAAAACTAATGTGGGTGAATGTAGGGAATGGAATGAAAAAAAATAGTGTGTGATTTAAGAAATGGCTGTTTATAGCCTGTATACATCTATTAAAAGGTTCAGCTGGCAAACAAGTACATAGTGAATAGTGTGATTTTCTAAAATGTTGACATTGACAGATGGACTTTGAGGTGAAAATAAATTCATATTTAGAATTATTTGGCATTTATGAAGTACAGTTGATATTTGTTATTCTGCACTGGCTTGATTTCAATGCCCTGTCTGGAAGGCAGCAAAGTGGTCTTAGTTTGTATTTGTGTCAAGTATATTCTTAGGTTTTTATTGTGTTAATAAGAGCCGCAATGAATCTGTCTGAAGGGGAAAATATTAAAAAAAAAACTCAAAGAACTGCTATTCATTTTCTAGGATATCTATTTAAATGTAAATTTGAGAGCCCAGACAGCACAACTAAAGATGTGAAATAAGCTGGCAGTGAACATCAAACTAGTAAATGCATGTAAGCTCTATGTGTAAGTTTATGCTCAGTGGAACTTTTCTTAATAAAGTTCTGCCTTTTGCAGATGTGCTTTGTAGCCTTTCAGTTAAACATGTGCAACGGCACCCTGCAATATTAATGGTCTTCATGGAGAGTCTCCTCAGAATATCTCTTGAGGCATTTACATACATTATATCTGTTATCTTCTGTTATCTTCTGCAAAGTACCCATTTTCATGCTTTCTATTTTAAACAATCATTGGAGAATAGATTAGCTTTCTGTTGTTTCACAATTTAAATGAGTATGAGGCAAAAAAGAACAGTTTTAGGAACCCAAACAGAAGGAACTTTGTGAAGAGACAGGGAAAATCCAAAACCTAATAACGGTATGCCACATCAATGTACACAGATAAAAAATGCAATAGCACAATTGCTTTCTGTTAAAACTTGTAATTTTCATAGTTGTATATATATTCAGGGTTTATGTGAAGGCATAACGCCGTGGATTCTTTGTCTTAATAGTAAGGAAGTTTTGTTAGAAACTTTGCTGATTTAAAAGTGACACATAATCCACTGCTGCGGTTTACAGATTTCAAGGGGTGTGTAGTGATGGTGTGAGAGTAATGTTTACCTCTACCAACAGAAGACAGCCAACAGAACATAATCTTCACAATGATATTTTATATATGAATAGTTTTTATTGTCTTCCCTTGAGAGACATGGAAGCATCTTTCATGTGATGCCAAATTGTTTTTTTTTACATGGTTTCACGATGCATTGCAAGTAATAGAACAATATGTGATACTGAAGGGTATTGGATTTTGAATGGAGCAGCATTAACCAAATTCATCTGTACTGTAAGTATATTAATCACAAAAACTCCAAGGGATTCCAGTTCTCTAAGGATATGTGTTATTATTAATTAATAGTGAATTCCATTCACTTTCTATACAAGTGTCTTTTCTAACGGAGTGGGGTATCCAAGTTTCTCTCTTTATAAAACCCTACAGAGGAGCTGTGTTTTTCACTGTAGGTAATCACCTGTTCTGAGCGGCTTCAATTTTCACCCTGCTGTTAGCCAGGCATAACCCAACACATTACAAAATGACAGTGATATATTTTTTTTCAATTCAATACCTTCCCACTATATCACATTAATCTTGCAACTGTGATGTAAAGTATTCGGGCTAACACTATCCGAATATTGAAATATCTACTCGGTATATTTTAATATTGTGTCGTGAAGATGAAAAAATAAAATTCCCTGACGACTCAACCGTAGCCATTTTCCAAACAGCTTTACAAGACAAGACACTGGGGACTGAATAAAATGAGTGGACTAACAAGTGCTTTTTCTTCAGTCTTCAGAATCAGTGGGAATACTTCTCGGTTAGAAAAAAATACACTCTGCTGATCCGTAAATTGAAGGTTAACACAAGATCACCGAGATTGGCTGTTCAGTGAAGCATTGGAGTTATTGGATTTCTGCAAGTTGCACTAACACAGCCTTGTAAAGAATTCATGGGTTAGAATGTATGCGGTGTATGACTGAGTCTATAACTCATGCCGTCAGAACAGGAGTTCCCCAGGGTTCTGTTTAGGCCCCTTTCTTTTTGCGTGACTAATTTGACTGATTTTATGTACAGTGATTGAATAAAGCTCAGCTGTGTAGATCAGCAGCTGCTGTTCTTGCACACTGCCTCCTTCCTGTCCCTCTCTCACAACAGCAAGAATCTGAGCATCGAGAGAATTCATGCTTTTTTGGAAATGTTTTTGGCTGGTGAAAAGGGAGGCTTCTTTAATTAATCAAGACCAATATACAGTCCATTTCTAGGTCAGGTCTTCTTCCCTCCATAAAATTCTTATGGACTCACTGCTGCTAGATAAACTCATTTGTGTCATTGCTTGGCCTGGATATTACTTTGACCACAAATGGTCAGCTTTTGTTAGTTATTGCCAGATATGCCTCTTGGCTGTGTATAAAGTATTTAGCGATGCCGCCACTCTTGGGCCACTGAGCCACGCCTAACCTAACCTTAGTGAAAAGCTCAATAGAGGGTCCTCTAAACCCCAACCCCACCAAACAGTAGGTCAAGAGCACTACTGACTTCCTCCTGCATTATATCCCCATCAGTCCTTTGTCCAGTAATAATAAGGGATCACACTGGATTTATATGCCTTTTAAAGTGAGATAGGTAAGTGCCTTTCAAGGATCCCAACCCCTTTATAATGAATGGGGGGGCAGGAGGGGACGATGACACACCTCTGCCCTCGCTGACATGTAGAACCCATCTGGGTGACTCACTTCAGCGCTTTTGTGCCAGCACACTCACCACACATCACCTGAGGTGGAGAGGGAAGGAATTGCTTTGCCAGTTAAGCTGAGGGTGCATTAGATGGCCAGATTGAAAGGGCTTGAGTGGGAATTTTGCCCGGACACAGGGGAATCCTCAAGCCTTTGTGACTTGAGGGTCATGGGATCTGTAATGACCACAGTGAGTCAGGGCTAGAGTTCAAATGTGTCATTTGAACGAGAAACGGGTTCAGCATTCTCACACCGCTGTCATCCCTAAACTGATGTTTTGTAATCCCAGTCCTTGACTGTTTTGTGGTGTTTTGGGCTATTTTTAAGGACTGAATTTTAGTTCAAAAGCACAACCCATTGAAATAGATTGAAAGAACTATCTGACATTGCCTAAATACTGCTTTTTTTGTTGTTGTTGCTTTTAGGAGTTCAAATTCATGGGCCAGTCGCGGTCCCCGTCCGTATCACCGAGCAGACAAGCCTCGGCTGCCAACGTTGCCGACACCTCCCTCTTCCAGCAGTACTACCAAGGAGGGAACCCTTTCGAGATGCAGATCGACAACAAGGAGGACGAGGCGGAGGATGTGCTCGCCTCCAATGGGGTATGGAGGTCTTTACGCTACACAGATGACACAAGTCGCACTGTGTTACTTGAGTTTGTATATTACTTTAGTTCATTTTTTTCCATGGAAAGCAACATGCTATTTTGGCAGGAGATCGTATTGTCCTTTCTTTAAGCAGTAGGGTGAACATCTTTAAACCATTATGCAGTGATCTTTTCTATACCAAATGCTGGTTTATGCTCTTTTATTTTCACATGTATAGTATCTGATATTACAGATTTTGACCCTGAAATTGTGTATGATTTTACGATGTTAAGAAGTGTTCTGATTCCCCAAAGAGAAAACCAAAAGTTAATTTGAACTCAGGAACAAAATATATTGCTTCCACCCAGGTGGTAAATTATTGTATGGTGAAATAAACATTCGGGCCCGCATGTCGCAAATTAGCTGCTACATTGGCGGAGTGAAATTAGACATCAGCATCTTTATTACCTGTGAGGGTTCAATACTGTATTTCTTGTAGTAGCTGCGCAAAAGCACAGCTCATAGCGTTACGTTGTGACGCAAACTCACAAACGCGTTACATACATCAGCCATCTGGGGCTGTCTTTCCCATTCGCTGGTTCGCCATATTTTTTAATTTAGTCGACCACCAGAGCTGAACAAGCGCTCATTCCTACTGTTTGCCAAGCACATATCATTAACTGTGCTGGGGTGAATTATTTTTCACATTAAAAGATAAATACAAGCCGTGATGAAGTCGGGCAGAATCATTTTCAGATGTTAAATGGTTTACTGTCTCTGTAACTGTCAGGCGAGTCTTGTAATAGAGTAAAATGGGGAGGGCGGGGCTGGCTTGAGCTGCTCCATGGGCGTTATTGTCTCACAAGCTTGACATTTAAGATGAGCTATCGCTGCAATAACAATAAAGACGATGTTGGGATTATGGGGGACGTCGGTCTTCAAGGCAGAGCTGTTACCTTGAAAGCACTCAGACAGAAGTGCTATCGCATAAAGAGACTCATAATGTTTTATTATTTTTTTGTGTAATGCGTTTGACAGTCCTGCTTGAGTGGAAGTTTTAGGGCTTTCTCAGTATTCAGGCACTGCTTAATTGAATTAATTGACAGCGCACAGCTCCAGTTATCATTTTGCGTTAGCTGAAATTAATTTGCTGTAAGCGGCACTCTAGGCTTCGTGCATGAGAACGTCGGCATCGATGTTTAATTTTGACAGGTCATTTGAAACGCAGGCCCCCTCCCCTGAGGTAGATATTTATCCACGCTGTTGATACAACCAAGCATGAGAAGTGAAGTGTAGAATTAGAGGTGTTACTGTATACAGTGCTTTACAGAGAAGCTCTAATCGATCAATTCAGTTGCCAGATGCTAAATAGTGCGGTACACACAATGAGTGATATTCATCTCGCTGATGCTAGTCCTTCTGTTCACAGTGTGTTTTGCTGTGATGAGATCTGTCATATTGCAGACCTGCTGGTTTCTTTGAGTGCAGCATATGCAAAAACTGTGGACAGTTGTGCCCAAAGGCAGAAACTTGTTTCACAGATATGTAGTCTGAATGCATTTTGCACCACATTTGACATTGCCAAGGGCTTATATAAAGCCAGCTTGTTAAGTCCACTAGTCCAAGTTTTTATTTGTAGTGAGCAGCTGGAAGATTTGATCTAAATGACGCTGCAAACCAAGCTACGCTCTGCACACACACCAATCCTTCCCCGAAGGACAAAAAAATACACACACGCTTGCAGAATAATTCTCCTATATTCCACAGTTGAAAAGTACATTGCTATGTTCTTTATTAATATCTCAGTTTGGGGATGGGCCACATCTGCACATCTGCATTACGCTTTTTTCATAATTATAACAATGATTACACAATAGTCAGAGCAGCAGGAGCAGTTTGCTGTTGGGTTACAGATCTGCAATGTTAAACGGTCCTTTAACGTGCTTACAGCTTCCAGGTGTAATTGTGAATAAAAACTGCTCCAGATTCTCTTGTTCATTATGTCCACGTTATTATGTTAAAAACAGCAGACGATCTTCCAGTCTGAAAATAATGCTCCAGAAAATAAAGGCTTGCTTCTGGAAAGGGCATTTGTAGTACCATAAAAAAGGATGGTTTGAGCCAACAGCCTGAGTAGCTGTGGTGGTGATTTGTTGAAAAGACCATAGAAAACCGACCAGAACGAGAGTTCTGTGGCTATCAGCGCACCTATAAAGATTTCTCATTCTTTCCAAGTGTTGTATGCATAGGAAAATGATGCTACATATATGTCATGTGTGCTCATTTTGCCTCTGACGGCTCAAAATGTTTGTGAGTTGTCCAAATGTGCATATCGATCCAGCTCTAGGGCTGCCAAAAGGCCTGAAGCTGAGCATGAGGGTGCACTTCCAGGCCAGCTGGTGAGCTCCCTCAGCCTCCTTGTGTTTGCAGAGGGGCGCAGATGAGCTGTCAGGACAGGCAAAGTGTTCTTCGGGAAATTCCGTACAGGAGGGCAGCCCTGCTGTTACACCTCACCTGTCTTAACACCCCAACCCCCCACCTCCCTCCGTGTCTCCAGTACGAGTCGGATGAACTGGAGAAGAACGTCTACCAGGACTATGACAGTGACAGCGACGTCCCCGAGGAGCTGAAGAGGGACTACGTGGATGAGCAGACGGGAGACGTGCCTGTGAAGAGGTGAGGGACACTGACGCCGTCGACCCCCCAACTCCCCCCATGGAGATTAACCTTTTCCTGCGCCTCCTGACGTCAGTTTTGCTCACCATCACACATGCGTGCACTTTCAGCGTTCATGCTTATCATTTCTGTATTAACAGGAAGGGTGTGAATGCCCGGAGTCCCTGATCACTAATCAGCCATTTTTCACTCAGTAGACCCTTCAACAAAACCTGGGGTTGCAGTTTCATGACTAGTTTTTACACTGTGTTAACAGCTAATATAGATGTACTGATGAATATTTTCATCCCGCCTTTTGGGACAACAAAAACTCTGCCCTGCCAAATTTTGAGGATAATTTGTACATGGAATATACATTGATGAGCCAAAACATTACAAAACATCCACTCACAGGTGAACCGAATAACATTGATCATCTCCAAACAAGGGTACATGTCAATGTCTGGGTAGATTAGATGGTAACCGAACAATCAGTTCTCGTAGTCAACGTGTTGGATGCATGACAAATGGGCGGGAGTAAAGACCTGAGCGACTTTGACAAGGGCCAAATTGTTAGACAACTGGGTCAGAGCATCTCTGAAACGGCAAGGCTTGTGGGGTGCTCCCAGTCAGCAGTGGCCACCGACAGTTGTCCGAGGAGGGACAAACCTCAAACCGGCGACAGGGTGTTGGGCGCCCAAGGCTTATCGATGCGCGAGGGCAGCAAAGCCTATCCCATCTGGTCTGAACCGACAGAAGGTCTACTGTGGCACAAGTTGCAGAAAATTTTAATGATGGTTATGGGAGGATTGTGTCACAACACACAGTGCATCACACCCTGCTGCGTATGGGGCTGCGTAGCCGCAGACCGGTCAGAGTGCCCATGATGACCCCTTCCACTGTCGAAAGCGCCTATAATGGGCACGTGAGTGTCGGAACTGGACCTTGGAGCAGTGGTAGAAGGTTGCCTGGTCCGATGAGTCCCGTTTTCTTTTAGATCACGTGGATGGCTGTGTACGTGTGCACCGTTTACCTGGGGAACTGAGGATGCCCCAGGATGCACTGTGGGAAGACAACAAGCTGGTGGAGGGAGTGTGATGCTCTGGGCAATGTTTTGCTGGAAAACCCTGGGTCTGGCCATTCATGTAGATATCAATTTGACACTTGCCACCTACCTAAACATTGTTGCAGACCAGGTACACCCCTTCATGGCAATGGTATTCCCTGATGGCAGTGGCCTCTTTCATCAGGATAATGCACCCTGCCACACTGGACATTGTTCGAGAAGAGTTTGAGGAACATGATAAAGTGTTCAAGGTGTTGCCCTGGCCTTCAAATTCTCCAGATCTCAATCCGATTGAGCATGTGCTGGACCGACAAGTCCGATCCACGGCGGCTGCAACTTACAGGACTTGAAGGATCTGCTGCTAATGTTTTGGTGCCAGATACCACAGGACACCTTCAAGGATCTTGTAGAGTCCATGCCTCGGCGGGTCAGTGCAGTTTTGGTGGCACAGGGAGGACGAACAGCATATTAGGCAGGTGGTCATAATGTTTTGGCTCATCAGTGTATGTATTATAAGGTCTTTACAAGTAAGTTGGGCACATAACCTAAATATTAAGTCCATGGAAAAAGTTATGGAAATTAACTTAAGGTGAAACACATGGCTTCCTTGAAATTTTAAATACATGCAGTTTCTTCCATAACATGCAAACAGTGGTGGCTAGGGCACCCAAAAGCAACACTCACACAGATTTATGATTTTCTCTGTGCGTGTCACACCAGTCCATAGGTCACACCCCACTTTTCATAATTTAATGATGAAAAGAAAAGTCCCTCTTATGGCACATGACTCTCACAGTAGGGTTTCTGCAGAAGTCAGTTTGATCATAACTTTTTTCACATTGTAACAAAAGAGAAAAATCATTTCAAAAATGAGCCTTTGAAACTTACGCGGCTCCTGTGGTGAGATGGCATTGCTTAATTTTTTATTGTATTTGTGATTTAATGAAGGTCATTATGAAGTTCTTCCTACTGGAAAATGGCTTATGGGTGTCAGGTTTGATCCGAGCTTTGAGTTTGGACGTAGCAGTAGTATTTTTATGATTTATGTTGAGAGTAATACCCAAGGGCCCTCTACAGATTGCCTAGTAAATGTGTGCTTCAGCTAATTTATGTAAATAGTAATGTGTCTACACATGTGCTTATGGAAGTATAATGCATGACATACATCATTATTACAATCTGGAAACACATCAACATATAAAGAGTTCGAGATGTTGAATGTTTGTTGTATTTGTTTTGTAGTTTACAAAAAGAAAAAAAAAATGTTTTGCATTGCAAATGAAGCTATACATTGTGTGCTGTGACATGTGTTTCTTTCTCATAACCAGATGTTCAGCAGGAATAACTTAATCTTCTCTTCTTTATTTTGCAGATTTCCATTACATTTATGCATACACAAACAAGACATATAAATCATGTTTTACTCGATCATTCCCGGTCTCTGTAATCCACTTATAATGATTTTATTGTATGCCTTTTGGTGACTAGTGGCTGTTCCCTGTATTACTTATACAGGTCATTATCTGCTGAATGATGTCTTAACTGTAGACGTGAATTTCACAGTCTGTCAGATGATCTGCAAAGGCTCAGTAAATTAAGGGCTACAAGGTTATATGGGCCTTGGAATTAACTCTGGCTGATGAATTGAGGTTTGGGTTGCTCTGGCCTCCAGTGCGTAAGCTGCTCCTAAGATTCCTGTCATCGCGGGCCTTTGCTGGCCTCCTCCCCTGAACCGGCTGTCATTATGGCTCTGTTTTCTCAATTAGCGTGTCTCGAGAAACGCTAAGGAGCAGGAAGAAGTCAGACTACTGCCTTAATAAGGTGAACGCCCCCATCCTGACCAACACTACCTTGAATGTAATCAGGCTGGTTGGTGAGTAATTTGCTTCTTAACTCAAAGGGAAAGATGACAAAGGTGACCCCCTCATAAGAACTCCGATTCCGTCAATTAACAGGCTAATGGCTGCTTGAAAATGTAGAAAGCCATTTTTCGGCTCCACCTGTGTGACATCCCTTTATTTCCACCCATTAGCTGGGTCACGCCCATGTGACTGCTCATTTCCTGGCTTAATTTGAATGTTCACTTTATGTTGTTTCTTAGGCAACAGCAACTCAATTATTTTAAATATTACATGCTTCCGCTATAATCAGAAAGGATGAAATCTGATTTGAGTAAATGAGGTAATTCGTGGTTTGGATTCACTCAGAAATTTCATAATTTATATTTCTCTTGTGGTTGAGGCCTAACCGAAAACATGCAGAAATGAGGCCATATGATTAATTGCCTGTGCTGTTTAGTTATTTCAACATGCGTGCAGGTTAATATTCTGATAATCCCTTCAAATGAAGATAGGGTTTAAATTTCCTAAGCATGTATGATTGTGTTTTTTGAAGAACATCTACTTGGTGCATGCTTGGTACATCCAACCATTTACTTTGCCAGAGTTTTATTTTCAATGATTCAATACATTTTATGTGTTTGAACTACCTACAGAAATAATTTGAAGAACTCAGTGATGTAAACGTTTGAAATGATAATGACTGACACTGAGTGAATGAAATAATACTGAAACTGAACAAGTGAACAACATTTTCAGAGGAGCACTGAAGTAAGATGATGCATCAGTTTGCTCTCGCATAAAGATTTTTCTTAGGACTTGGGTATCAACCTTACAAGTTTAGCCTTTATGTAAACTGTTACCCAGACACATGTGTTAAGAAAGAGTCTTTTCAAATGGTTTCTTTGTATTTTAATAATATCTGTGAATTTGGGATGAATGCATTTCTATGCACCAAATCTTGATTATGACAGAGCAGAGCCCTTTTTTGATAAGGCCCTGCTGGAAAATGTAACTGGAAGATGCGATTAAATTGAGGTGTTCTTTGTACCTCATGGACTGCAAGCGGAGAGACTGGCTGACTCAGCACTAAAGTAAAGCCTCCCCATTCATCAGGCTAAACAAAATCTTAACTTTATTACCCTCTTGTGTTCGTTGGTAATTCATCACCTCGCCTTTTTTACCCTTAAATTCAATATTTTGTACCTCAGATTGCATATACAGTCAATGTAATGGTTCTGTTAAAAAAGTAGAAGGGTCTTGGTCTGTTATGAATAGAGTTCATGGTGTCTTAAACAAAGTTTAGGACACCAAGGGGTTTTTCCTACTGAAATAGGTAGATATATTGTCTGGATTAATATTTGAAACCTGTACCAAAGGCTTTTTTGTTCTGTGATATGTTAAAGCTTTAATGCTACATAAATACAAAAAAAGAAAATCCTTTAACCCTATGCGAGTTTTTTCTGATTATTGTTTCATGATATGCAGCTATTTATCCCAGAGGGCTTAGCTGTTTCTTACCACATCTGCTCCGTTTATGAAAGCATTATGCTTGCCCTCGAATGCTACAGAGTCTGAGCTGTTGCATTTCATTCATTATAATTTATAATTCTGATTCTGGTTATAGTTGTGTAGTGAAGGGCGAGAGCAGTGACCCCACCCGGCCTAGAACCGGGGTCTGCGGGGTACCAACCATGTGACTTTGACCGCGTTGCCAAAGAGCCAGGCTCGTTGGTATGGCAGTCAGAGCGCATACTCAACCGTAGTGACAGCACTCTGTTACACTGCCCTCCCCTTCAGGAAGCGCATATTCAACCGTAGTGACAGCACTCTGTCACACTGCCCTCGCCTTCGGGAAACGCGCCCATGCGCTTCACGCACCGAGGCGTCCCTCACGCATTCCCCTGCATTACTTCTCCCATCCCAGGATGCCCCACTCACTAGTGCTTCACCCATCTCTGGGGTCCCTCACACCGGGGTCAACTGAACCTGGGGGTCCCTCATACGGCTCGCACTCTGGGCATGCCTCTGATGGCCTCGCGGCAAGCCATCCCACTTCTGACGAAGAGCCTGGCTCTTTGGCGTCGTGGTCAAAGTCGCATGGTTGGTACCCCATAGACCCGGGTTCTAGGCCGGGTGGGGTGACTGCTCTCGCTCTTTGCTACAAGTTGAGATAAAGTCCTTTGCCTGCTCACATTTGATGGATGTGATGTAGCAGATGTGGTAACGTATGTTTTTGAGCAGTTAGCAATTCTTGAATTATGAGCGTGACTTTGTGTTTGATACAGGAAAGTACATGCAGATGATGAACATTCTGAAGCCCATCGCCTTTGACGTCATCCACTGCATGTCCCAGCTTTTTGACTACTACCTGTACGCCGTCTACACATTCTTTGGACGAAATGATATGGTAGGTTGAGCTCTTGAAATGTTTGGAATTTGACGGCTTTTCGAGCTTAGTGTGGCCTGTGTTTAGACGAGGAGTTTTATTGATGAACCGTTACATTAGCCTCCTGTGTTCAGTCAAACATTGATGTGCTTTGCCCTTCTTTTGAGTGGTGACGTACCAAATGTCCTTTTTTAGTTTTATTGATGAAAAGATTAACACTAGCATAAGGTCCATGCGTAGCTCACAGCCTGTATCCTCCATGTTGTGTGATGCAGTAATACCCCATTATCGCCTGCTGTGTAACATGTTGTTCATCCGTGTTCAGGAAAGACAGTGACATGCTGTTGATGTGTTTGCACATGCCATTGGGTCTTGTGTGTTCACACCTGCAGTAGTGCTTTCATGGAATTTACCACATCGATGCTCAGATTGACCACTCTCACAGGGATTAATAGTCAGATTTGATTTGATTCTATGAATAGACAGGATGCATAGGTACTTATAGACACTCGGGGCCCATCCATCGGTATGCTGCTTTTGATAGGTTCCCATCAGTTTCGGTTATGCATATCCTAATGAACAGTAAATTTCAGCACTAATGACCCTGCCAGCTGGTTGTCTGCCACTAAATGTGTGCTGTATTTTGTTAAAAGCAACCTTAGAATATAAAGTACAGGAAAGTAACAACTACTATATAATATATAGTATGTATATGTCTCAGAGTTGGTATTTTCGTGCTCTTTAGTCTTGGCCTCCCTCTTATGAATCTGTACATTAGCGTTATGCTAAACCCCAGGGAACTGATAATGAACTAGACTGAATCACCATCAAATGCCAGGAGTGATGTGATTCCGCTGTTTGAGTCCCGGACGATTATCCCTAGGGGGAGGCAGCTAAGGGGAGGGGCTCATATATGGCCCCCTAACGGGGGGGGGGGGGGGGGCAGCACCCCCGCCATCTCCCGTAAACCCGTGTTGGTTTCCGTTGATATGCAAATATGTGTTTTTGTACATGTTTGTGCATGCTAAGGTAACTCAGTGCTGGCTGCTCGTGGGATTTTTTGTTTCATGTTTATACACATGCGCTATTATATGCATAAGGGAAAAAATAGACACACATGCACTATCTCTCCAAAATGCATGATTTTATTACAAGTGTGCAAACAGACAATATTTTGACCTGGTCTTCATCAGGTCTTTACAGAAATATCTACTTACAACATGCCCCTGAAAAACGTATGCTTATTTTTGTAAAATCTATCTGATATTTTGACCAAACATGTTTTGAAAGAAAATGTGTGTTAATGGTCATGTATATGGAAAACATCGGCATATGACAGTGTCAAAATACCTCAGTAAGTGCTGGATTGGATGTGCCAAACGCATGCCAGGTAAATGGCTTTGTACAAAGATATAAATTTATTTATGCTTGTCATGTCCAACCAGACACTTTCCATCGGTGTCCCTTTCTCACAGAAAGCCCAGGTGCCTCTAAAGAGGAAGTTGATAAAGAACTCCATTTTTCAGTAATGATCGATTTTACTTATGCGAGGGACAATACACAGCCATGCGTTGTTATGATAATCACTCTGCCAACAGAATATGTTAAGATGCATCAGCCTGCCTCATTCACGTCACGCCCGAAGTTAATAACTCGCCTGTCTGGGTAAGGTGATTGGGGGAAAGATGGGGGAGGGGGAGAGGGGAGCTTACAGATGAGCTAGATTTACAAATACCTTATCCGAAAAATGAATCACCTCCTGGATGATGAAATGGTTTACCACTGGGGACTGTCTTGGATCGCCCTCCAGTGATCATTACTAGGAGAGAAAGCGCTGGAGCTGTCACGCTAATAGATGAGCTCGCTGGAAAGTTTGTGGGAAAAAAATCTAACATTAGCGGAAGATTCCTACTTTATTGTCCCCAAGACAGTCATCTGTCTGCTGCACTTAAAAAGCCTGATATTGTTTGCACAATATGCAAAGCTACTCTTGCTCTTTCAAAAAAAAACAAATGTGGATTGAAACGGTCAATTTAACTCCTGAAAAGCTCTTTAACCAATCCAATCTCGAACACTCTCACATTGTCACGGTGTTCATAAAATACATCCTGCCCCCAGAGTCGAGGAGTTAATCGATTCCTGTGATTCTGGAGTCACAATGAATCGATGGATTCGTCAGAGTTGGATGAATTGTTCTGGATTTGCTTCCCCCCCTCTTTGATGTTGGCTTGCTTGCTTGACGGTTATTGTTTTTGGTTTTGTCCACCCCCACCCCCATTGTTTTTAAAGCATGCACCCAGTCCGAATATGTCTGTCCAAGGCAAAGAGCTCGGCGTTGCCCGACAGCGTCCCACCGGCTGGGTAAGGCCGGGGTTTTTTTTATTAACCCTTAGTTAGACAAGGTGTTCACCCCAGTCATTTGCTGTGTGTCACTCCCCATCTCTTAATGGCCTCATCTTTTGTGTGCTTTCTCTTTTTTTATTGTGTGTGTGTGTTTTTATCAGCCTTCAGTCCTTTTCTCAAAGCCTCTCTCTGGAGTTGTGTGAAAATTGCATTCCCAAACCCTAAACATTGAATGCAGCAGTACCAGGGTAACCATCCCATTGTAATCCTGCCCTAATCATTTCTTCCCATTAAAACCTTCTGCTCTCTGTTTGAAGGAAAATGTAGAGTTTTAGCTTTTGTTCATACATTATTACAGAGCACCAGTAGAGCTGTAAAATAATCAGTGAACTGTTAAACGGTGAAGGCGAATGAGATAGCGGTAAGAAGCAGAGCTCACAAGCCGGTGGTTGACGGTTCGATTCTCAGGTGGGCTAGCTGTTACACCCTTCAGCAAAGTACTTAACCTGAATTGTCTCATAAAAGTTTCAGCTGTATTAATAGATAACAACATGCACAAATTGTAAGTCACTCTGCATAAGAGTGTGCTAAGCAAAACATTACAATTGTTTTTTTTTTTAAATCACTGAGAACGCTGCAGTGTAATGCAGGTTATGCAGGTATTGTAAGTTTTGACTCAGTGAAAAGTTTACTGTCCTCGTACACATATCTGCTGCATATTGCCAGCCAATGTGGACACATACGTGTGGACACAACACATTGGAAGTTAACCGAGACAGGAGTAGCTGTGGGTGGATAAGGTATAAGGCTGTCTGGCATGGGGTGGCATGGAGAGCAAACTGAAGCGTGGCAGCAGAATAAAGGTAATGCTTGTGCACTGACATGTCAGGGGTGAAGCGATGCATGGTGTTGCTGTGACAACCCTTTCATTCCGGGCCATGGAAAGTGCTGCACAGCAGTCAGGGTCTTTCCTGATGTGAATTGGTCATTAGCCACACATCAGGACAGTCAGAGGTGATGTGCTCGCACGTGCGTGTGCGTGTGCGTGTGTGTGTGTGTGTGTGTGTGTGTGTGTCTGTGTGTTTGTTTCTTTCTTTGAATGTGTTTGCGTGTAAGTTTATTTGTCCATGTGTGTTCCTTTGTGAGTGGGTGCATGCCTGTGTGTGTTTGTGTGTGTATGAGAGCACGCACCTGCTTGAGCAGGTCTAGTACAGGTGTGTGAGTGTGTGAGCAGCTCGAGCGCAGGTGTGTGTGCGCGTGTGTAAGTGTGCAGGCGTGTGAGTATATCAGCTGCTCCAGTGCAGGTGTGTGTGCGTGTGTGTGTGTGAGCAGCTCTAGCGCAGGTGTATGAGCGTGTGAGTGTATGAGCAGACACTGACTTTGCGCTCTGCTCTCTCCTGCAGTATGAATCATCGGGGCTGGGTCTGATCAGCAGCAGGCTGCGGACGACACTCAACAGGATCCAGGAGAGCCTCATCGACATGGTAAGAGGGGGCCATTAGCAGAGCGGCCCGCGCGGCCCGACACCGCGCCTGCCTCCCCCCCCCTCCCCCTCCCCCCAACCCTGACAGGATGGCGGCGGTAATGGCAGGATGCTCAGCCTGTATTTTTCTAGCCCTTGTTAAGGGTCATCGTTTAATGGCTCTGTGTTAGCCACAGGTGCAATAATTGTCTTAGAACACCGAGCGGACCCTGCTCTGTTTAAATAAATAATGCGTGTTCTCGAATAGCCCCATTAGGGGCCCGGGAAAATGGCCTGAGGCCCGAAATGTCACCCGTCAGATTCATTAGCTCTCTGCGCGACCGGGCTGCCAGGGCAAGCCGCTGCGGTGGAAAGACGCGGGGAAAGGGGGGATGGCGAGGAGAGCAGATGCTTCTGGTCCATTTGTGGCGCAGCCCCTCGGACGGAGCCGCCGGTGGTTGTGCAGGGCCCCCAGCTCGATGCCCCACCCTTCGCATGTTTGTTTCACCCTGTCGCTAATTATTTGTCCGCGGCTCAATTAGCCCAAATGACCGTGATATCCAGCTCACCAGGATTTAATGAACCAGGGCCCTCGGCTGATAGGTAAAGCTTTTCCTCCTCTTTTTTGTTTTGCTTCTTTTTTATGATACATTTTTTGACACATATTTTTCCCACAGATTACATTTTGTCAATAGAATAGGATTCACACACTGCGCTCAGAAGCGAAGCATGCGTCTCCCAGCCCCCACTCCCCCACCAAGATGAATTCGCCGTGTGGTGTCAGCTTTGATATTTACATCTCGAAGACGTTGCATATAAATGTCATCCGTAATGTCATGCTTTTGATGTATGTTCCCCAGTCAGGGCTCATCTGAACGTTACATGCTTTCATTGTCCAGTGATAAGCTTCGTAAGGTTTCTTTGCGCAAATATTATTCAATAGCTTATCACTCTGTCACCTCGTTACGTCTCTGTGATGTGTTAAATGAAGTATTACGCCTCCACCCCTCCACAGCCACCTCTGAGCTTTACAGTGGCTCTGTGTCAGTGGACCATCTCTTTCATTACTCCTCAGAAGAGTTTGACATGTCTCTGTAAGGACTCAGGCAGGGACTCAGTCGCAGACCAAGAGAGCTTCAGGTTGAGGCGGGGTTATTAATGACGGCAGGAACGTAGCGAAACCAAAAGCAGGCAGGGTCGAAAACCGGAAGGCAGTCCGTGGACAAAAGCAGGGTCAGTAACAGAAGCAGGCAGGATCAGGAACCAGGCAGGCAAACGATCAGGCAAAGGGACAAAACGGCAGGCAGAAAACGAAGACGAAGGGCAGGCAGAGTCAGGCACGGAGAATACAGAAATCCAAAAAAACTGCAGGAACGAAACAGGTACAAAAACGCTGAGACGAACTGGCAAACAAGACAGGAACAAGCAGGGTAGAAATAGGGCTGGGCTGATGAGGAGATGGGATGCAGGTGGGCAGGCAGGCAGGTGAAGGTAATGGGGCAATCAGGAGGGCGGGGACCAGGCGGGGAGCGGGGCGGGGCTGGAACACAAGGAAAAACAAAAAGCACATGGACAGGGAAAAAACAAAAACACCACAGCTAGGGGGGCGGAGCCCTGACAGTCTCACTTAGGTAGGAAAAGTACTTCCTGTGAATTACCTTTATCTGTCTACTGAGCCTCCAAAATGTTGACATTTAGCTACAGTATCAACCGATTTGGGCAGTTAGGATTGTTTTGTTGCCGTCGTTATCATCCACACCTGAAATACCTGAAGGAAAGTTGTAATCTGCAGAGTTAAATGCTGGGATTTCATGTTCCAGTAGCTGTCTTGTAGCCTTATTCCTTAGCAGAGCTCTTCTTGGTCACTGTCCCTCTTTAATGGGCCTGTGCTATTACTGGTGCTGACATAATGTAATCTCATATCCACCCACAACAATTTTCATTAAATCTGTCACTCTGTAAAGGTAAATGCAAATAAAGAAAAAGATATATGATTTAAAAACAATTACAATTATGTGTGATTCGCAATTTAATCTTAGGCAAGTACCCTGCAATTGCAATGATCAGTCTCTACCACAGAAATATACCTCTGTGAAATACCAGCTACATATACTAATAAAGCCTCACAGCCAATCAGAAGAAGACATTTTAAAATAGCAGTAACAAGTACACGGTGTGAGGGTGATTTCGTTTATCTTCGTTAACCTTTGGTGTGTCATCTCCATGGCTTGTGTGGCCCGAGTTTTATGATTATTATTCTTGCTTTAACCGGGGCTCCTGCTGGCAGCTTGAAGATGTTTCCATCGGCTTAAGAGTCCGGGTCTGATGGGAGGGCACTCTCCGTGCGCCCTGTGGCCCCGCTGGTGAACTCCCACCTTTACAAATTGCGAGTGCAGCAATGTGTGCGCAAAGCAATAGCTTTGAATACGCCCTTTCCCGTCTGCGCCGGGGCCGAATCTGTCCGCCGCGAAATGAACGGAGCGGATCCTGCTGGAAGGGGCAAGCGGCCCTCCCTCCACGCTTCCCGAGGTTAATTGAGTCTCTTGTGGGCGGGTCAACGCGCCTTTCGCTAAACTGCGGAGGAGCGCCCTTTGTTTTGGCTCACTGACGGCAATAGGCGAAGTGTGCCCATTAAACGTAAGAGCAGGACTGGTTATTCAGACTGTCTGACGTATCGGCCTCCAGTTATGGCAGCCACGAGAGAGCATGCCCTGTGGATGAAGAAGGGCTCGGAGTAAAACTTTCTTGGACTGTGAAGTATAGAGAACTGGGAGTACATTCATATCCCAGGCACGATGATTATTGTCACAAACAAAGCAGGGTTGTCGGCGTTATCAGGATGGACTGCATTTTGTGGGTTATATTTTTCTTTACATATAAAATGGGTCGGAAATCTTTACCATGCAGGAATTTTGAAATCTGTTTCACTTCATGTCCAACAACAATAGTACGCTGTTCACAGGGGGTCTTTTGCTTGTCACACTTAAAGTGGGTATCTTTGTGCTGCAAACTAGCTTGTCACCTTCAGCATTCAAAGCAAACCATACGAAGGGTTTGCCGTGCTAGGCACAGAGCAGACACCATAAGCATTAAGTGCAGGTAAAATTGCAGCTTAACTGAAGACCATTTGTGGATCAGCTATAATTATCAGTGATGTTGACAGCTACTGCTGCAAATCTTGATACATTCAATAGTGACACATACTGGGTAAATGCTATGTTTGACTCCAGAGATGTTTTTATAAGCCACTGTGGAAATAAGAATATAGACAGTTAGAGCTGCTAGTTCTGTATCTTACAAAAGGTTATCAGTAAGCGTTTTTTTTTTTTTTTTTTTGCATATTTGCCAGGATGGACCAAAAACAAGGACAGTTCAGGTGCTTAAATGTATCAGTGGATGTGAGAGGAGCTTGACTTCCATTATAAACTGTTCACCTCCCAGCTAAGATGCAACATTGCATGTTTAATCGCTAGACAACCAAGTAGAGCAGTTTAACACTAGCACTGTAGTTTTATATCTGACAAATTGATTGGTCATTGTCAACTGACTAATGCTAACAACAGACAGTCAAGCAGAGCAAGGTTCCTATGCGCATTTCAGTAAGCAGTGTTTCACTGCAGGAGCCAACTGTATTTTCAGTCACACCATCTCAGTACATAAGACATTGTGTATATTGAGAAACCAGACTGCAAAGGCATTTTCTGCTTGTTGGGCAGTGAGACCCTTCCTTTGGCCATTTTGGCATTTACTTGTATTGTTCACTAGACAATTCAACAATAAGCAGGGACGGCAGAGCCACGTGACGATTGTGAACAATAATTAAAGAATCGAAGTTCACAATAGCACATCTTAATGCCATATCATAATTCCCAAACCTGAGTTTAGGCTTGCTCAGTACACTGTCAATCCATCACGATTGAAACCATGATCAAAATCCCAAACAATGGTCAGTCAGTTGCTGGTGTCAGCCCATAGGATATAACTTGATGGTATAACTTTCAAGTGAATAATGAATTGACATTATACTCAAACATTTTTTTGCCTGGAAAAAAGATGACCAGTTTCTAGTCTAGTAGGTCAGAGTGCCCATCGAAAGTGCCTCTCTGATGGACTGTCCTGTGACTTGAACAGCATGCACCTTCTGAAATAACTGAAATAACTGAAATAAGTGACTCTCATGCTGAGATAAGAGCTCTGGTTATAGAACAGAGCAGTAAGCTCTGTGCCAAAACGCATGTTGTATTGAGAAAGGAACCATATCCAGGGTACAGGACATAGCATTCAACATACGAGCAAATGATACCACTTTACTGGGGATTTGAGGCACTTGATTAGGAGTTACTTAAAATACAGTCAGCAATCTGCTAGAGCAAGTTCAAGAGATGGCTCTTTTACTTTGTTCTCTGAATTTGAGCTAACGTATCGGAAAAAGCTTTTAGTCTGTCTCCCTGTGCTGTGCTGAGCTATTTTTGTAGTCTTGATAAATCATTCATCTCTCATGATACATGATTTCCTCTCAACATTTATCTTAGGGTCTTTTCACTCTTTCTCCATCTCTCTCTCTCCTCTTTCTGTCTCATTCTTTCTCTCCCCTTTCTGTCACTCTTTCTTTCCTCAACTCTCTTAAATTAAAATTGAATTTTTTTGTCTGCCAAATCATACTAGGTGGTGAAAGCGTTTTCACCATAATGTATGCAAAAATCTGAATTTATCAAAGCAATCAGAGAACAAAAATTGAATGTATTACCATGCATAATTCTCTTTCACTCATTTTTCTGTGGCATGTTATGGGGAACATGTCTAAGTTTCCATTCAACACATGTGGTATTTAAATAGAGATGTGCAAGCATGCACACAACGTGTGCACATATAATGATGCTAATTTTATACTTTTGGCATAAATTAGCAGGAGTAGCATTGAGGTCGGGGTCCATTTGACTTCTCGACATCTTTTTAAAATGGAGTGAATAAAACCGCTCAGATGTTGGCAAAAAGCACAGCAAGAAAAAAAAAATCTATCTCAATCTTTATCTCCGTTTCCTTGCATAAGATGCTGTGCTGGCTTATCTCCTGGGAGACATGTGTTTGTCAGAACAAAGAGGCTCGCCCTAAGTCCTGCAGATCCGCCAGCTCTAACGGTATGTTTAATTTTCAGCCAGACTGAGCTTCTGACACCCCGAAAATTAGAATCCCGCAGAATCCTGCTGCCAAACCGGAGTTCACCTGCTGCCATGAAGGGGTAGAGGCGTCCCGCGCTCACATCTCATTTAAATACCCAGCTCGCAGCTGACACTGAATAATTAACTGCCTGTAATGATACACAACTCACAGATCGCCAGCTCCGCCACCAGGCTTATGAACAGTAACGCTTGCAAGCGAAATGTCTGAGAGGCTTAAACTGTGCTTACATTTGTACAATGTCAAACTGTCCACCAAAACAGCCACACTTGTAAATTTGTCTGACATGGCCGGCTGTGTGTTGCGTTTCGCTCTGTTGTGCTGTGATTACTCTGGGTTTGGTCCCTTTAAAGCAGGGACAGGCAGTTTTAGGTTGTTGAGGGGTCGTAGTTGCATCTCGCTTTGGGTCTTCCTCTCCTTGTAATCCTCGTAATTTTCTCTCTCCTTGTCAAAAAGGTTCAGTCGTGATTTGGACAGGAAGTCACCTCACCAGTGGCTAGCAAGGTGTGGACTCTCCCATGGGACATGTGGCCTTTGACAACTCCAGAGGTCCGTCTTTGCTTTATAGGCCATTGGTGGGGTACAATTTGAAGTTCAGTTGAAGTGTCGTTCAGTCCGGTTTAATGCACCGAAGCAGCACGCATCAGGCCTGTGTAATTTGACATCAGTGTGCCTGAAAATGTTGGGTCCTCTCGGGTGCTCCAATTTGGCAGCCACCATCCGACAGCGCTCTCAGTGTGGGAGCCCTGAACAGCTTGGTTGTTAACTTTTAAGCATGTTGCAGGGTGGCGGTTTACCACACTGCGTCTCCGCTGAGCTTTTTTACAGACAGCACCCGGCCTCTCCCAGCAGAGACACGGATACATTTATCCAAACAGTTCAAACATGTCTGGTTCCATTTCCCCTTGATGGATGCATGTTTTAGATAGTTTTCATCCCCCGGGTCGGGGGCATTTTGGCTTGTAAAATGACAGAGCATGTGTCAGATGAATTAATCAGACATCAAGCTGAAATGCACAAGCCCAGCATGCACACGCAAAGCAGTGAAGTGATTGATCGATTTGGACTTGCTCAGGGATAGCTAGTGCTAGCTTGTAGCTGTTACTTCAGCAGCAGAATTGCTATTAGGAGCAGACGTTGTAGGAAGCATGCACCAAGCAGAACAGACACACACACACACACGCACGCTCAAATGTACTCCACCACCCACTTTTGAACAGTTTGTTATACATATTAATAGCGAGCCCTGAGCCAGGTCATGGATTTCTGCCCTTTAAATTAGGAAGCGACTCCTTCCAGACATGTGACCAAAGGATAGGAGAAAATCTGAAAGAGTGCCGTGTTTAAGTATGCATGATGGATGTGATTGGCTGCCCACAGGAATCATCAGCCCCTCAGATCACCGGGGGGGCGGGAGGGGAGTTCTCTGTCTAGCCTTGCGCTTGTTGACTCAAATCCTTTTTTTCCCTTCAAAAGCATAAATTAATCCTTTTGCATTGTGCTGTTTGGAGTTTTGTGGATGTAATTCGCTCCCACCTGGCAAAAGTCCCTGACTTACCCGTCGGTGGAATACCCCCCTCGGCTTCCTCGGGATGGGAGCTGCATTTTTCATAAACAGCCGCGAGGCCCTCCGGCTCACCGATACATCACCCCCCTCAGACAGCCGCTTTAAACGGCAGGTGTCGTGGCGGTTGCTCGGCTTGCCTGCACATTATCATGATGGGCAAAGCAAACGACGGCCCTAATTCCGTGTGACACTCCCCTAATGAGAAAAGAGTCCTCCATATTAAGAAAGGATGGAGAAATAAGGTGATAGAGCACACTTGACAGTAATTGCCTCCAAACTCGGCCGGCCTGGTCCTGATAAATCATCACTGAGCGGAATATGGATGCAGCTCAGTCCGGGGTAGGAGAAAATCACTAGCGAGAAGGGGAGAGAAAGCTTGTGTGTCTGACCTTCCGTTGGGCCTGCAGAAACATTTAGCTGTCTGTAGTTGGGGCGCGCTAGGACCTCTCAAATTATCAAGCTCACGTTTATTCAGCGGTTTTCGAGCGTGCTTTTCTGAATGAGAAGATGAGAGAGATAGAGAGCGCGTGATTAATTTGCCAGGTGATGTGATCTCTGGAAAGCGCTGCGTCGGCCGGAGCCGGCAGCAGGAAGCAGTGACAGATGGCCTCAAACGCACGCTGAAACACCTCACACAGATCCGCAGCATGCCTCCCCCAACAAATCACCCCATAACAAAGAATACTTTCCACGACAGAGTGTGCCACTTTTAACATTTAACATTTTCACAAGGCCTGTCGTGTGGCAGCCAGGCTTGTTTTAGAACTAACCAGCACCTTGTGAAGGAAAGATGCAAAGCAGAATAAGAAATTGAAGATTTAATGGGGGTAAGAAAAAAAAAGTGTGATGAAGATTATAAACATGGATGCACATGCTTATAATGACCACCTCCTTTGTACAGCCATAGGAAGAGATCAGATCTTTTTTAATGCTGTGAAAGTAACAGTGGAACATTTATGTATATTCTCTGTGCAAATGAGGGGAGACACAGATATTGAAAATATCTGGACATTCATGGTTAGGGTAACCATGGTCGATGTAAGAAGGAAGGGATACACCGCATGAAAAATAATCAATAAATTCATTGTTTTTAAATAACGAGAGAATATTGTCTGTACTAATAAAGATGCATTGGCAGCTGTTTACAATGCAATTTATGTATAAATTCAAGGTTGACCAAACAGTGTTCCCCTTACAAGCTTTCAGTCTGCAATAGACAAGCAACAGCAGGAGTTTGAAGCTCTCAGAATGATAGTTAAAGGCTCTGCTTTGAAGTTTCCACCAACAACATGAATTGGAATCGGATACCCACTTTTGCATTTGTTTGTACATTTTTTTGTACGTAACTTCTACTTTGTAATATTTATATTGCAGTTTGGATTAGCCTTTTCCTTCATTGGATCACCATCCTGATCAAATGTGATTTTCTTAAGAACTACAAAGAAGTTGGAAGTTTCAGCTTTGTTCTTTGTGGTCATGTTATCAGTACTAAGTTCGTGAACTCAGCTGGAATGTATTTATCAAGCTGTTCAAGCTAATATTTGACAATATCAAACTTGTTTCATGTTTATCCAGATCTGAAGCTTAACTTTTTGTCATTAATAAATAATAGATACACACCCAAGGCTTTGATGCTGATTCCTGGATTCAAAACAAATCGGTACAACGTGTCCCATCAACTTGTGTGTTTGGACCATAATGCCTTGAGAATGAAAGTGAATATGTCATATTTTTTTCCGTTTCTAGATGTCTATGTATAACAGACATAGTGTTACTGCCAGAATGCTTATCTCTTATGGTTTCTGTGATTAAGATTGGTTGCCTGGGATTATCTGTGGTCAAAGTGAACGGTCTGTCATATGTTCCAGGAAAGGCTTGTGAGGCCTTTTATCGTATTTATGACAGTCCCCTGCGGTCATATCAAGAGCAGACGCGGTCCGAATACGGAATGTTAGCTAGTCGAGTCGTTTTGCATTCTTGTTTGATGTTATATGATGGAAAACTTATCTACACAATGAGTTTGGGGCAGCTTTCCTGTCACAGCAGTCCAGGTCAGTGTGTGGAGCTGCTTTGCAGATGCAGAAACGCATCGTGTAGGTCTTAACGAGCAGCATGAACAGTGCAATGCTGTTAGTCGCATGTAATCCCTAACACGTACACATGCCGGGAGCAGTGTGGTGTAGCGGTGAGGAGCAGGTCTGCTAACCCCAAGCTTGCCCATTTTATTACTGGATGAGACACAGCTGTTGTACCCTCGAGCAAAGGGACTTAACCCAGATTGCCTCAGTAAATATCCAGCTGTGTGAGTCGAGTTTAAAGATGCAAGCTACATCTTTCCGAATAGGGGTGCCTCATAAGCAAAGAGGTAATTAAAATGTAATAATGATGTTTAAAATACGTTTAAAGTACGTTTTCACACCGCAGTTGGTGGCACACGCTGTTGTACGTCTGTGTCCCAGGGACTGCTGCTCAAGGAGCGCTATCTATCTTCTGCCAGCTGATGAGGCAAACTCACCTGGGGTTGGGGCGTGTGGGCAGTCCAGCCATCCATCAGCTTTGTTTCCTCCATATGGAAAAACTCGTCACGTCGGGCACGGTATGAAAGTGCAATCGCTTACCACATGCAAAGAGATTTCGTAAGTCGGGAAATGCGGGCACCGGCGTTTACTTTTGAGCGATCGCGCCGGCCTCAACTTTATAAAGTTAATTTAACGTCAGAGCTGGCAGCAGGCAGCACTGGCGAATACGGCGGCGTCAGATAAATGAATTCAAATACTCCCAATAAATCTTATTCAAATTCAATATTCTCATCGGGGGGAACTGTGTTTATGCAGCTCGGAAACGCGCCTTTCGGGTTCTGGCTTATTTCTGTGGCGTTCTAAATTGTGCGTCAAATTTAAAATGTGTCACCAATGGATCTGCTGTGTCGAGATGCATATCTTTTTTTGTGTGTCATTGCAGAGGCCTTCTTACCCTCAGATCTCACAGGGGAGTGAAAGGTAATTCTCTTTCAGGAAGTTCAGAATAAACCGCTGTCTTGTTTGTGTTTTTGTATGCATTAGCCAGGAGAAAGCAGTTGCCAGTAACTAATAACAAGCTGCCAGGTTAGTCAGTGCCTCTGTTAAGCGTTTGCGTTTCCATATCAGCTCTGATAGCCTCAAATGTCCTCTTAGTATTTTATGCTGTTAGACAGGTCACACCTCACTAATAGTATAAGCTAGGCTCCTTCGTAGGCAGCTGACATTGCAGGAAAATGAGCCACTTTCTTCACCCGGGCAGAAATGTCCGTCCTAAACAAGTCACTTAATTAAAAAAAAATAATGGCATGGTAATTAAGAATTCAGAATAGCGCCCATTGGACACTGGGTAGTAAACTACTCAAACAATCAAACAGCCTTTAATTCGAAAGGGGAATGCCACCTGTTCAGTGGGTTCAAGGCAATCAAGCACATTACAGCTGCCATGTTGAATTCTGGGCTAAACGGTAGTGACAGCCAGACGGAACCATCAGCATGTTTTGGCTGAGGGCTTTGTGCCGTCTATGTTACGGGGGCAGAACAAGGCAGAAAGCGTAAAGACAGCGAGTTAATTTGTGTGACACGGCAACGCCGTATTCCTTTGGACAATCCAGGACACGAACAAAGGGGAAATTAAACAGGAGGGGGAGGAGGGGTCTAGAAGTTAGTCCGGGTGAGAATGCACGCTCTGGGAGAGGGAGCAGGCTGCAGAGTCTCAGTGGGGGGCGAAGTGGTGGCTCGTTACAGCGCGCTGTGAAAACCTGATTGTCCCTGGACTCAGCTGGCTATTGTGAAATGGTGAAGCATTTCGCCAGCCAAACGGCCGCTCCTGTCTCTCATCCCCCTCCTGATGCGGTCTAATAAGTGAATGAATGAATCGGGAATGTTCCCTACCAAACATATTTTTTTCTTCTCATCCTCATACTTTTTACATTTGATGTGTTTCTGTCATGACCCTAAAAATTGGATTGTAGCCGTCAAATCAAAAACTGGTATGATTAGGTTATGATAATTTTATGAATGTTGATGATACAGTACAATACCACACACCAGTTGAAAGCATCTGAACCAGTGAATTATTCCCCAAATATGGAGGTAACCCTCTACAGGTATCAATGAGTCACTGTCACTTCTTGTAATGGGTAAAAATCAAGTGTTGGATGGTAGGCTGTAATTAGATAGGCCTAAAGCGCCTGTGTTTGAAAATCCACTAAAGACGTTTAAAATTTTATTGTTTGTTGCTCTTCTATGTTGTTAATTCTCGTGACTGTGAGGAAACAATTAGATGTACTTACTGTGAGAGCATCGTGGAAATTAGTGTGGAGAGATGCAGAGATAGATGTTCATGTGCGTGTGTGTGAGTGTGCACACGTGTGAAAGCCTTCCAGCACGTACATTGTGTTGGTGTGCGATGTACTCATTATTAAGCACAACAGCTACTAATTGCACGCTTTCAGAAGGCAGGGATGTTTCGACAGAACAGTGGAACAATGTTTAGGGACTACTTGGCTTTGAAGTAAACAACACGTAAAAACAAATACTGTGTAGAAACATTTCCTTTTGCATCTGTGGACTTGAGGAATCAGTTCATCAAAGCAGGGAGCTGTGCTGGCCTCATCCGTCAAAGCCTTGACTTTTTAATCGCAGCTTGCGCAGAAACTTCATTTTATTTTGAAGCACTCACAAAAGATGATCAATCCTTAGATGGTTTCATTGTTTTCACTGATTTATGTCAAATTCAGTCAGAAAGGAAACAGTCCTAAAATTTGGGCACTTGTTCTTAACTCATTAAAAATTCATAGATCTCAAACTAGTTTACTTGTTAACTTGGGTTTTGTACACATCCCTCTGAGGGAAGTTTCCTTCCAACAAAACTTTTTTACATTGCAGATTGCATTAAATGTATCTTGTAGTTTACTCTGCACTTTACAGTTGCAATAGTTTTATATACAATAAATTTCCCTGGATACAGGTGTCAGGCAAAACAGGAATAATGAGAACAAAATCTCATTACGGTGAACTCACAGCTGCAAATACAGACCTTAGCCTGCATTCGCTTAACTGATGGTATAGAGGGCCATTTAAAATGCTTGGAAAATATGTAGACCCAAATAATGTGAAGTTTACAGCTCAGTGTGTAATGATGGCCTAATGTGTGTCTGATGCAGCATGTTAACCTCAAGAATATAAGTGCAAGTCAAACCATTCCCAGACTGCTGATAGTATTGACCCTTTTTTTTTTCCTGAACCTAAATGGTACACCTGTAGACGTTTTGTCACATGTGCAGTACAGTACATTAAAGCGTTGGCAGTAATGTAATGTTTCGGGCCAGTTCAGTGTCCTCATGTGACATGAAGTCTGTATCCTCATATAATTTCTGAATAGAGCTGGGCACGCTGTAGGGACGACATTTCACCAAGATGCATCTGAGATTGTAGAGGTCACCCGGAAATTGCAAACTTCACCGAAGCACCATTCCTTGTTATGATTGTTCATTGCGTGAAAGAGTATCGGTTTGAGAGTAAGGCAGATGCCGAGGAATCTCCTGTATCAGCCAATCAGAGTGGCTGAGTGCGAAAATACCGCTTGGAAAGGTTACGGGGTGGAACGGCAAAATAAATGGCGCTTTTTGCCTCGTCTGGCCCTCAAAGGCTGGCTGAGCTCAGCTTTCTCGTACAGCGCAGCGCAGTGTAGTTAATGTTGCGTTGCCTGATTGGTTTTTAATGAACATCACTATAGATTTTAAAGACGAATCCGAACTCCTCCTTAACGCTAAGTGAAATACAGCGAGAGAAGCTGCAGAGGGAGGCAGCCGTGCTTTCGATGTTACGGGATCACTGCGGCTCTGCGCATTGTATGCTGGCGTTAAGACGGCTCATTTGTCTTCAGACGGCCTTCAACACCTGCTGCGCAGGTCTGCGCTTGGTTGAAACTGCGTCCAAATTAATCATTTCCAAGATGTGATTCGGAAGCAGAAGAGGACAGTGAATCTTGCGCTGACAGGCCTGTTTACAAAAAAGCATGGCTGTTTATGCAATACACCCAGCTCTACTTCAACAGTTTCTTCAGCAGGTCTATTTTGATGTGTGTGAGAGACATACAGGCCCACGTGTGCATTATGTCAATCGGGGATCGTCGTTTGTTAGACGTTTTTTCTTTAACAAAAGCAGATTATTCCTTTGATGATTGTGGATCACCACACAATCAAAGGACAGCTTAACATATATAATATATGATATTTAAAATATATAATATACCATATCAGCAACCGATATCGAGCATGCTGTCCTTGGCGCTGCGGCGTTTGCCAAATGTCAGTCCTCTGTCAGTACTGAGTGAGCCGAATGATGACAAACCGCCCACCTCGTCTAAAAGGCAGCGTGGCGTGAAGGCGGTTCAGGTTACACCGACCAACCAAGACGCCGCTCCGCCGTATCCGCGACACCGGTGACGGGCCTTATTTGGGCGGGCGTCTTGATTTAGGATGCTGCCCGTTAGGATTCAGCTGTCCTCTGCGCAGACGGCACCGTCACAGGAAGGGCAGGCGCGGCGGTGACGAATCGGTCTCAGAGGACGAGGTTGCCCGGGGTCCCCTCTAAGTCACGATCTAATCTTGTTCAATGTGCATCATTTTACAAAATGTGAAAGGGTCACGCCCAGTCCTCAGCTTCCAGGTGAATTGCGATGGGCGTCCTGCACTTTGAAAAATGGATGAGGTACTGTAAGGACAATACAGGAGTAAATTGTGTAAAAAAAAAAAAAAAAAGAAAAGTTAAAGAGATGTCAGGAGCACTTAAATGTGTTCAGTGTCCTTCTCGTTGTAGCTGTCAATTTTGATCTTCCACCCAGTTTCACCTACAGTATTTCAGTAATTCACTTATTCACTGAATAAAGTGGTTTCTTTGACCTTACATTTACATTTACATTTATTTATTTAGCAGACACTTTTATCCAGAGCGACTTAGAAAAGTGCATACAGCAAGTGTAGCGACAGTACGGGGACAGGATGTGTACAGTTCCACAATGAGACAGTTCTCAGCTGAGAGCAAGGTCTGTTTGAGGACACAGTACTATCAGATTTGTACAATTACAGCCTATAGGGCAACTAATACGATACACCTTCAAACGGCAAACTTCAACAACTTCAAACGGCGTAATGAGCGTCAGGGTAAAGGCGGCAACAAGAAACAATTTAAAAAGCACAATTTAAAAAGCACAGCAATTTATGACAGCACTGATTGGGGGGGCAGCAATTGTGTGCTGGGTCAGTCCAGGTAGAGTCTGAAGAGGTGCGTCTTCAGGCCCCGTCTGAAGGAATGGGGTGAAGGAGCTGTCCGTAGAGAGACGGGGAGTTCGTTCCACCACTGGGGAGCGATGTAGGTGACCTTAGGAGCAATAGTCCAAAATAGCATGAACTGTTTGGTTTAAACTGAAAGATGGCAAGAAAAGATAAATTAATTTTCCCCTTAAAAAAAAGGATGATTTTTTTGTGTTAATGATATATAAATGAAAAGTAGTGCACACTCTCATGTAAAGCTTGGTCAGGCTGTTTTTTATTTTTCTTTTCATTTTTTGTAGCACTAAGCTGGTACACACTCTGTAGGAAAACACAGCTGTTGTTCAGGCTTTCCATAATCACTTTAAGGAGTTTTCACTCCTCTATGCAATCGCATGCTCCTCTCTTTCACGCTCTGAGCGAACCCCATCTGTTTTGTGCTTATGCAAAGTTCCATCGAACGGCCGCCTCCCTTGCATATTTTTTTGGATCTTTAAAGGACTATTTCTCTCCTCCCTGAATGTCTGTGCAGGTTTTGGCAGTAGAAAAGCAATCACTGCACTGTCATAATGGAATGCTAAGCTGCCCAAGCATTAACACACTGACTTTTGTTTATGCAGGAACTGCCAACTGCATTTTTTAACATAGAGGCTCTGATTTTCCGATAAGGCTCTTTTACATTCACACTTAAAAGAAAGCTTTTTCTGACCTAAGAATGTTAACACGCAGGTAAAAATAATTTTTGAGGGAACCGCTACCTAGCCACAGTACTGTATATCAAGCCAACATAATTCTCTGAATGACTGGAGAAATCATAATCAAATGGATCTCTTTATTCAAAGCATACCATCTGAGGAGCGATGTGTGCAACCTACGAGATAAATGATAAAAACATCACGGCCGGTGGAGTATTTAATTACTGCCAGCAGCTGAATTCAGGACGTTGTGGAAACTGTCATACTCTGTCTAGACAGCTATTTTTATAGATGTTCACAACCTGTGGAGAGATGGACACCACATGTTATGAATATTGGCCACATTTTGGGAGCCAAATTTCTGAGTGAAATTCATCAGCTTTTACCGCCTCATACAGGTAGTTGCATACATATAAACCTTGCTATATAATCAGCAGTCTCTTCTAGAAAATCTTATGTTCAGAGTGTGCATTTATATCTTAGCAAAAAAGTAAAAAGCTACTCTTAGATAACTTATGTTATCCGTAAGTCAACACATACGCTCGTGCAGAAATAGGAATACCATTGTACTGTAGGTATTGAGGCCAACATGTCACTGAGTTGCAAGAATGAATTTCAGCTACAGTACTTTACGTCAAACAGACAACAGTGGCGGTATTCCTAATGAATGCTAGCCAATTTTTCCTTCATTGTATCTTCCAATGTGGGCCTGTGGTTTTTCATTTCCAGCTCAGCGTAAATACCCAGCAATCTCAAAAAATTATTTACAGCACTGGAGACACATTTGCTCCTTGTGAAATTTTGACTAAAGAGGTGTCATACCTGCACAGGCTTCTCCATAGCGAGGGGCAGAGCGTGCCGTGAGTGGTCAGAGAGTGACGTGGGACTCGGAACCGTGTTCTGCGTCAGAGGTGGCCTTATGTGAGCTGAGCAGCCAGCTGCTGTGAGCCAACACAGAGCGCTCAGGGGAACATCTCCGCCTCTCAGAGAAGCTGTCTGAGGGTCTGAAATCAGGTTACATGGTACAAAAGTAAACGGTAGTGAGTCCTCTGCTGCATTTTGGCTGTTTCTGCAGGAAGTCCCTAGGGGCGTCATTCTCAGTGCTGTGTAAGTGTGGCACAGTAATAAATTGGCTGTTTTGTATAATACACCATGGCTTGTTTTTATTATTATATGTTATTACGTTATTGTTATTAGAAAACAATAATTCTATTATTATTGGATAACTAAGCAAAAATGCTACTTATTACTTCTACTACTGTTATTACTATTATATAATGTGATCATTATTTTCTGTTCCAAAGAATACAGTTCATATCTGCATCAGACTATGCAGAGAATATGGAACATGTGTACGTAATAAGTCACCCTGAAACAACAGATCAGGCAGTCTACTTTTGTGTGATGTCATAAGCTACACGAAAGGTCCATAATCTTATCGGTAGAACTGTGAGCTCCGGAACCCTGCTGGACAGCTACAAGTAGATGATTGTAGATGAAGACGTTCAGAGACTGAGAGATTTTGCAGTACATTCCCTACAGGGAAGCTGTCTGTGTTCGATCTCTTGCACTTTCCACATTCTGCTGTACACACGAGTGCCAGTTAAGAATACACTATCTGACAAAAGGCGGAGTGATTCCATTCAGGTGGAGTGCGAAATCTTGTTTCATAACAGTTTGAACAGTGTGGTGTTACGCCACTAACGCCATTTGCATTAGTCTTTCAAGGGAACGAAAAAAAAACATGGAAAACCAAACATTTACCTATCAGTCTTGCATAAGCTATTTATGTGATGATCAACATTTCCCCTAGGAGGTATCTCTTTCTACCTGTGTGTGAGATTGTGTGTGTGTGTGTGTGTGTGTGTGTGTGTGTGTGTGTATTTAAGTTAATACGAGAGTACATTCTGTGTGTTAGCTTGATCTGCGTGTAAGTATCTTGCCGTCTAACTTCCTTCATGTTCTGCAATATGTATGACAGAAGACAGATGGTCTGTTTTATAGACTTGACTTGCATAGCTGCATTGAAGCCAGTGACAACAGCACTCTGACACTTTGAAACTTTGCTCTGAGCCGGATGAGTGTCCAAATCAGCAGGTGTGCTCTGCTCTGTAGACAGTGAAGGAGAGTTTGAGCACTGTTCAGCAGGGCATATGTAGTGATACTAAGCTAAGCGGCAATGTGAGAGTATTTGACCTATTAATTCCACCCAATCCATTTCAGTCACACACGCACACACACACACACACACAAACATACTCATTTTGAGCTTATCACTATTACACAATCATGTGGTTTGATCATGCAATATCTCAGCAGCTATTTTACTGTATGTTCTATATGTATAAAGATCAAAATACAGTTGTGCCTGCAGAAGGTTAAGACCCAGGTAACTGAAGTCTTTGCCATATCGCTGATGAAGCTTTAGAAATGCAGCCCAATTTTGCAGTAGTTGACCTAGTTGACCTTTGATTTAGTTAGTAAGGGTAAACCCTTTGATTGTATTACCATCTTTTATGTACAATTGCTCAGAATTGAATGTTGTTGTGTTTTGCAAAGAGATTAACATTCTACATTAGGCACTGTTTGTGTGTACACACACATACATACACACACAGACAAAACCACATTTATTTATGTTATGTAAGCAAAAGTATTTGGTACCATTTTTAAGCATGAAAAATAATGCAGTATTTATTGTTTTCTTCCTTTTTCATTTTTCCTCTTTCGCTATGAACCTCTTGGCCAAAGTAATTCTAGCAAAAATGTCTTCAGTATCTCACACGGCTTCATATTTTTTTTTTTTTTGGTTTTGGTTTTACCCTTTTACAGCCGAATTTGCAATCGAGATTGAGTGTAAATCATGACTCATCGGCACACCTCCCACACAGCGCAGGAAGCCTTGTAGTGAGGCGCTCACAATCTTTCCACACACACTGCTGTGAGCTACGCCCATTTTTTAATGCTAAAAGCCGCAGGGCGCACTGCAGAAAGGCTAGTGCCGACTGGATGAGCAGCAGATGTCTAACTGATGCCGAACTAGTACCTCAGTGAGCCTCTAGGAGGCGCTGATGCAGTGGAGAGTCACGGTGTCCTGGCTAAGCCCACCACACCATGTTAGAATGACACCAATGTCACGCCAATGCGTGTGGACTCCAGCCTTAAACGGCTAATGTGCTACTGATGACTGGCCCACAGGACTCAGCATGAGCTTCGTCTTTAACAGACATCTCACGTGGCTGTATGGAAAAAACCCAAGGAAAGTGTTTGGCTGGAAAGTGTGCAGCCAGGCCTCTAATGGCTGTTGACTGGCTGGCTGTACCACAAAGCATGTTCTCTGTAGTTTATTTTCAAATGCTTGTTGATTTTATTATTTTTTTTGCAGATAACCACAGATTAATTTCACCTGGATAATGATAAATTGTAATTGTTCTGTAAGGTACTGATATTTTTAACATGCTTAAATGGCCTTAGAGATACCCATCTCTTAGAAATGCATTGGCAGGAGTCAGGTGGTGAATATCAATTGGTGTGTAACTACAAGGTGTCTCATATTAGGAAAACCATCACTCGTTTTATATATTTTCCTTGGAGGTCTTACCAAATATTTCTTCATTTTTCATAAAGTACTGGCATCGGCCCTCATTGCTGATGAAGGCTAATCGGTAGCAGCCATGCAGAGTTCTGTCCAATATGGAAATTAAGTCAGTGTTTTTCCACTTCCAGTCAGTGCCTTCTTTTAATAACGAATTTACTTTGGTTCATTTTTGCCGTGTTATCTTTATTTGACTATTTTGTGAATGAGTTATATATTTTTGTCATTGGCAACAAAATAAGTCCTCTGTGCAGCACGATTGCTGTTATCTGATGTAATAATTGAAAGTGATATGCAGCTGATTAATGATGCTTTGGTTTCTGTATATAAATTATGACAGGGCATGTGTACTTTGGAGAGCAGTCATAGAGAGGTTATGGTATGCCTAGGTATATAAATAAAACCCTAATACTTTTATATTACATAAATCGAATCTGGGATTAAAAGTATGCTTTTGATTTTCAATAACTCAAAGAGGAGAAAATCCCTTATTTTAATAAAGTGACCTATTGACTTTAATCTACATAATGCTGTGCTCTTAGTTTTTGTAAGATGGCCTGTTTTCAGAACAAGATGTTCTCATTTTGGGTGGAAACCACAAAATTTGCCATTGATGTAATGTGGTAATTTAAACAAAAACAGGACTGTGAGTGTGAGTGTGGTTGTGTGTGTGAGAGTGTGTGTGTGTGTTTGTGTGTTTGTGTGGAGGTGGGGGGTGATAGTTGTACAAAGCTGAACATTCTCCTTATCAGACATGAGTGATTATATATTTTATAGATTTCCTTGATGAGTTGGGCATATAAATAAACTTATTTTGCATTATTAAAATCAATGTCTTTCTTTTTTCAAGAATAATTAGCATCTCTCATAGAGATTTTATAAAAGATGAATCTAGCTACATTGACCTACTTGATTAATGTGATACCTGATTACGTCCAATATCTACAACAGTTGTAGTAGTTAATGTGATAGTTAATATTAGCCTACATTATTGCCAGCTATGGAAATATCTTTAATTAGTCAGCAGTTTGTCTAAACTGAATTAGAAAAACATGTTCACCCGTGGATATGCAGTGATTCCTGTTGCCAGTGGACTAGGGAGGGGTTGCACTAAATGCCAAGGGAGGGAGTGGGGTGTACTGATGACAGGAATATGCATGCTGGACTGGTGAACTGTTGCATTTGATATTCTTTAAGTAGTTACAGACTGTTGCTGTTTTTGATGAAAAAACAGAAGCTAGCTAGAGGGTAGGGCAGTCTTATGCCAGTTTCTTTATTATTCAGTGATGCAGCTGCCCAGCGCCTAGGGAGAAAAGGGGTCCATAGCGTACTTTTCTGGATCTTCCCACTGTGAAAAACACTCACGAGTTACCACTAAAGCAACAGCATGAGCTGCATTTGTCAACACAGTGCTGACGGGTGTCGCAATAGATGTTGACCGCACCTCTCTCTGTCTCTGTGCCACACAGGAGGCCGCGGGGGAGAATGCAGCCAGCCACGGGCCCTCAGAGGAGCGCAAGGAGAAGGTCCCCAGCCCCCACCTCAGCCAGCTGGTGGTGCTGACCGCCAGCGGCACGCTGTACGGCCTGGCCGAGAGGGTGGTGGCCACGGAGTCCCTGTAAGTCACCGTCACCTACACGTGCACCGTTTTACCCTCCAGGCATCAACCCGGCAGCTCCTGTCTGCATACACTGAGCATCATACTGTCCTCCTGCACTGCTGAAATGAAAGTTCTACCGTTCCTGATCCTTATTGTATCCACAGATATGCTGTTTGTTGACCACGTAGTCAGCTCCTTCTGCTTCACTTTAGGGGTTCTGTCTCTGCATTCGTTGAATCTGAAAGTGTTCTGATTTGTTACGGATGTTCTTGAAGGGGGTGGTCAAAAACAACATCCAGCGCAGCAACACAGCCAGCAATGAACTCTCTTAAACAACTGCAGAGGACAGAAGGAACACAGTCACCAAATATCTGCCAGTAATATAGAACATCTGTTGGACAGTCATTTGAATGGAGCCAGGAGCTCCTTCGTACAACCAAATGAATGAAGACTGGTACTCCACAGTACAATAATTTGAACATCTCATTTGAACTCTTTAATACAACCTTTTGTGTAAGGGAAGAAACTTCTTTGCTGGGGAGGCGAGTAGTTAGTCTTTGTAATGATAAGGGGTGACTGATTTTACCTCCTAAATGATCTTCCGCAGAACATCTCTGGGTAATGGTATAGGTAAAGCTGATGACCACATCTTGGTAAATTAATGGACAGGTCAGACATCAGCTGTAAATTTACTCCCTCCTTTGGACGGTGCTTTGACCTTATACTGTATGCTCTTCTCTTTCCCTCCATCCGAAACCTGCTGATCTGAATAAATCATACATCTTATCACTGTGGTCATGTCGGCCAATCAGTCTGCAATGTCGAGTCAAGCATCTTTCCTGATGAGTCAACAATTGCCTCATGCGGCTCTTGCCTTCGGCCGAAACAAAATTCATTTCATTAAGTGCTGCTGGTGAGAGCTCCCTTCTTCTAATCCAAATAATACAGGGTCTTTGAAAACAAACCTTAAGAAAAATGTGCGCTAAATCATCTCTGCTCTGATAAATTCCGGTCCCTGGCCAGCTCCCCCCGAATTAGCATTCCACTCCCTCTGAGAGGGAGCGCTCGCGGTTGCCATCGTCGGGCCTGGCAGCTCTCGCCGAACCGCCGGCTTGGAGGAGAGATGCTGTTTTCATACAGCGCAGAAGCCTGCACCGCGAAGTAGAAAGAGGCTCCTCCATGGCCTCGGCTGCCAGATGGCACAGGCTGAACGCAAAGACAATACTGGAAATAAGCGGAACATCCGGAGATGGAAATATACGACTGACTTTTCTCGAATCCCTAAAGGGCAGGGGAGCTGTGCGCAGAAAATACTTAATAACGCATTAAAAGAGCCGCTTACGGTAAGGACCAGGGCTCCTTCCTGTGCCGAATCGCACGGAAGCCCTTCTCTGCAAGGAGCTATTAGGCCGGTGAAAGGCTAAGTACCTGCAAGCCCTCTGTGTAGCCCATATACATGCGCAGCATACCTAATTGTGAATATCACCATTAGCCAGTACAGCGGGATCTTTTAAAGGTTATTCCATGTGTAACACCTCATTCGTTTCTGCTTTAATGGAATAATCAATGAACCCATGAGGCTTTGTGAGGATCGAGATTAGAGGTGCGAAAGATAAGAGCCCAAAAAACCGGGCCTTTATATCGACCAAGCGGCTGTTTATTCAAGCGTAACCAGATAAACATTAAATTACACTCAATCAGCCTGTAGAGTGTCTCCTGCCGCAAACATGCGTCGTTCGGCGTGACTCGGATATAATGCAATTTTCAGAGTCCATGAAAAACAAATAGATTTGCCAGGGCTCATTTGAGTAGCTGTTGCCACATGTAACAAAGACCCGATGCTCCGATACGACTCAGGCTGGCAAATATTAGACATTCAAATACAAATTTGTATTCCTGCTGCGGCTAAGCATTACATTATGCGTTTACATATTTGCCGCACACCACCATCAGAACCCTGAACATGCACGTTGGTGATTATGTAAAAATAAACAATTTTTCAGAAAGCAGTTCACAAAGTTAGTAGACTGCAACTACTAACAGCTGAAGGAATGTGACGTGCATGAGTTTACGTTCACATTTGAACTCAAATTTGAAAGACACAATAACACTCCTCTACCAAGAGTCAAGGTTGAATGACAGTGATCCTCAGCCTGGAGACCGTCCTTACAGTTTGCCTTTATATCACCCTTAAGGACTTCGGTGTCATTGAATATCATATCAATATTTGCCTTCAACTGTTAACCACAGCCACAACCCAGTCGGTTGTTTAAAAGTGAGATGGTGACACTGATGTCTCATATCGCCAGTTCTCTTTAAGTAAGTGACTGGTGTAATGATGATTGTGAAATGTATGATTTAGGGCCATGTGGAAATCAAACACTGGCTGATTTCTGCATATTTGATAATACAGTGAGAGAAATAGGAAAGTAATTACATTAGTAAAACACAAAATGAGCACTTTTGGTGCTTGTTTTCTTCTTCTTCAGCTGTTTTATGGCTGTGTTGGATCTAATTACTTGTTAAAGCTACTTAATTTCCATGGATAAATCTGTAATTACTCACAGAGTTGTAATTGCAACATCAACAAATGTTGAAAGAAAACTTCTGCGGTTATCAAAAGAAGTAGCTTTACACTATTATTTAATGCATTTAATTCTTTATGTATGTACTGTATATCCGTTGCCAAAAAAGTCAACATTTTAAATGTTCTTACCTGTATAACACTTCATTCATTTATTCATTCATTCATCCATTAATTCAAGTAAGTCATTTATCTGATACTGGGAGTTGTACCCAATTCCTTTCAAACTTTCCTGGGCTGTTCAGCGCAGTGCCTTGAGTCATTAAATCAATTTCTGTTTCACAGAAACTATTTTGGTTTTAGAGTATGCGGTTTTGCACGCACTCTCCCAGTGCACGTATTCAGAATGCTAAGTGTTTTATTATTCATGAAGCGTAATCCCTTTTCAGCACGTTAGCATGAATACTACTACTGCAGCCCTCCTTTTAGACCGCTTTTGTAATACACCTACAATACTCAGTTTAGACGGCCATTAACATGAATTAGCAGCACTACGATACCCCTGCACGTTGTTGTGCTATCATTCTGTGGAAGGCAATTATTTGTTAAGATTCTGGTTGGTTGCAAGCTGCTACTACATATATCTCTGCTCCAGAATTGCTCCTTTACTTCGAGTTTTTTTTTTTTTTTGTCTCGTCCTCTGAGTCTCTGAATCTTAAATCAAATTTGTTTTTGCGGGCTAATAACATAATTGATTTGTCCATATCCCATGGATGAAAGTGAAAAAAAAATGCTTTGAACTATTTAAAAACAGTTTTTCCCCCCATCTTCATTGGATTTAGTTTCCTTCAACGCAGCATGCGAAACCGTGCTAATTCCTTGCTTGGGGCTCACAAAACATGCCGAACGTTGGAGGTACGTTAGTTAAAGTGGAAAGTTTTCTCTGGGGAGTTTGGACAAGATTAGAGAAGATGGAACAACTAATAGTCATATTGTGTTAAGGGATATAAATGAGACTTTCGAACTGAGACCCTCTAGGAGTGATTATTCACGTGTATGTCTGAGCGGATGTTTGTCTCTCTCTCTATTTGCAATATTCAGTTAAGCACAAAGCCTTTCTCCCAAAAAAAAAACCTCCAGACAGTTCAGAGGCAGAGTTATGCATTCGCTGTTTATTCCAGTGACCGTGGAGGAACGCTATGATGGAGCGCCCGGCGAAAGAGAACAGCGTTTCCATACCGCTGTGTCAGATCTGATGTCGATTTACGTTAACAGAATGGGCCTGAGCAATACAAATAATCGCAAACGCCCCGCAATCTTCAACCTTCAACTTTTGACTTACGCAGAAGTGATGTTGCCGATAACAGCCTTCATCCCATTTTAAATTTCACGCCTCTTTATTTTCCCAAATATCTTCAGGCAAGGAAAATAAATGAGCAAAAGTAGACAGCAGCACTGCAGAGGACACCTCCTTGCACCCCTAGTCATGGGGTTCGAGCGATGGAGTAAGGCCGTAAATCGAGCTGCGCTGACATTTCATTTAACGTTTGGAGTTTGGGGCGGCTCGCGGGCGCTGGCTGACCTCCAGTCTCTTCTCAGGGCTTTTCTGGCGGAGCAGTTTGAGTTCCTGCAGCCCCACCTCGACACCATGATGCCTGCCGCCAAGAAGCCCTTCCTGCAGCAGTTCTACTCTCAGGTCAGACGCCCGTCCCGGAATTCCTCTCGCAGCTAACCTTTCTTGCCTAAAGCTGCCCGTCCCTTTGGATGCGCACGTTTCCTTTTTGTTTTTGTCCCCCCTCGCCAGCGGCCAGCAGTGTACATATCCTGTGGTCCCAACCCAAAGGCTTTCCCGGAGTTTCATTTTCAGATACATTCATTTTTTTTAACAGAGGGCGTATAATAAACATGAAGAGTAGCACTCAATGCATTTTAATACAGTTTTATGTCTTCAGGTAATGGGTTCACATTCAGTAGGTGACTGTAGGGTTAGTTTCATTTGCCATTAAGCGGGTAATGTAGAGGATTCGTTAGGAAGGACATAGTTCTTGGCCTGCACTTTCCTGATTGTTTTTGCCCCCCCCCCCCACCCCCCACCTCTTCTTGTCTTGCAGACGGTGTCTACCGCCAGCGAACTGCGCAAACCAATCTACTGGATCGTGGCGGCCAAAGCCATAGATTACGAACAGATGTTGCTGCTCATGGCAGGCGTTAAATGGGACATTAAAGAAATAATGTCACAGCATAACGTATACGTGGATGTCCTTTTGAAGGTAATGTTCTCTCTCAAAAGGTGAGCTTGGCATTTTACCCTGCAGAGAAGGAAATGAGACGGCACATTAAGTGAAAACCATCTGTACATCTGTACAGTACCATTTTTTACTTGACAACAGAATCCATTGTGTGGCCTGTTGACCCGGTGCTGCGATATGAGTTTGTTCCCATAATACATTATCATGTATCATGACCTCAGTGATGTTTTTGATGGAATTATTGTAACGTTGTAACGACGCTATCACTGTATCTTTTGAAAAGCGTCTTTGTTTTTCTGTAATGTTTCCTTCTTTGTCATTTATATATGGAAGAGAAAATGGTTTCCACTCAGTCTATGTGCTAAAGTTAAAAAATGGAGGCTCCCTATCAGGTGATTAATGTTACCATGTATTTTTAATTCAGTTAATTGCAGATAAATGTGAACTAGTCAATGCTGGTCTTTCATATCTGCATGTGTTGAGATCTCTTAGACAAAATAGATAAATCACATGAAGCTACATTTAGATTTTTTTTTCTTAATTTCTTTAAAATTGTGTCAGTGAAACTTTTGTTCCTCTATCCCTCCCTTTTTTCTTTTTTTTTTTTTTAAACACAGTCACCCCGCCCTGTGAATTTCTCTAGATTAAAAGGTCTCAGATATCAATTATTAGTGTTGGTTTCAATAATTTATACTGAGAGGTTTAGGGATTAAATGCAGAATCTGGAGGCTTTCTAAGATTTGTTAAAGGTAGAGAGCTGGTGTCCCATAACTATTAGCGCTCTTTAGGTCTTTCAATCCTTGAATCTTTATTCATGCCAGCTCAGTCCGTAATGCATTTTGTATGGAGTAGCGGCGCGTGATTTGCATGGATGGGGTGTACGCGGGGAATATAGCTGGAGGAACAGATGGCTTTTTAAAATAAGATCATGAGCAAAGCTTAGTGGAGTTTAAGCCCCAAAAAAACCTCCCCCAATATGCATAGTGGCATGTCTGCACATACATTTGCGTGAGCCGTAACTGAGCTCTGAAGTCTTTCTTTGCAAATCCTTGAAAGCTGGCCATTAATGACAGTCACCTTTTGTAGCCCACACCAGAGCCGCCATGTCGCGGAGACAGTTGAGCGAGAGATGGCTGGTGCTGTCACAGTTAAAAAGCATTCCGCAGACTTAATTTCCCTAAAGCAAATAGCGCAGACGCATCGAAGACGAAGGCGAAGATATGTATTCATGACAGAGATGAAGATACTGGGTTTTCAATTTGAGTAGCTAATCTCCTTTTCATTTTCTGAATGTTTTGTGGCCGTCTGATTCACAAATCTGAGGTAATTGTCAGTCCGTTAACAGCTTCGCAAATAGGCATGATAATAGTAATTTCAGTAATATCACTGTGATTGACAGGTCTGTGATGCTACAACAGACACCTTTACAGAAAACGTCAGTGGCCTAAGGTTAAACAAAAGTGAGGCTTGCATTTTTTGGTTTTGTTTTCATATCATCTTCACCACTTTCCAAAAAATGTTCATGATATAAGATTAATATGCAATTATGTTCTAATTATGGTAATTAAACTGTTAGAAGGAAGCACAGCACAAATTTGGCAGTTTAATTCCAGAAGCAGGCAGATAGAGCCGTGATAGATGCCACAAGCTTTCTATCAAAGACAAACCACTGAGTTAGAGGGTCACTCAAGCCATGACAGCTGATGGGATCAACTTAATTTGAGGATAAATATCTTTTCATAAATTAACAGAAATGATTCATCTCAATATTTGGTCAAGGACATATCAAATAATAAGATACTGAACATTGACTAATCTGTACTGATCCAAATGTTTGCGAATTGTGCACATTTCCAAAAGAACATATTAGCTGTCAGTTACTGCTTTCCTATTAAAAAGCTTACACTTCAGTTGTGTGATTTAGCATTTGTGTCTTGTCTGTTATTGCTGATACTACTGTATTTGCATTTAGAGTGCATTTTGTATTGTAAAAATAGGTAATCAGAAAGTAGCAGTGATTCACAGGGTTATTCCACTTAATATTAAAACGTCAATCATATGGGAATATGGGAATTAGGATCTTTTGTCCTAGTTACAGGATAGAATTGAGATCAGATGAAAGAGAATGTCATACTGGTATTTAGTTTAATGTGAAAACAAATGTCACAGGGTGAAAATAATATTTGAATCTTTAACAGGAATTTTTGAGCCTAAGCGTATTATGATAAAACCGCCCCTGTTCTAACAATGAAAAGACAGAAGGTAGCAACAAAAAGTGCCATCTGAAACGCGTGCTTACCGCTGTGGAGTGTGAAAAGCAACAAAGACAACTGTAACTGCCGGCACTATTTGCTTTGCTTTATTTGTTTCACGATCTTAATACCTTGTTATTATACTTATCATCCATGTGTGCAGCAATTCAGATTTTGGGTTTCACCTTACTTAAGCGCACAATAGCAGTGCCTCCCCAGGGATTCAAACTGGCAACTCTGTGACCACGGTACAGCTAGCGATAACACTAGTTACGTAATATTCACTCTCTGTAGTGCAGTTCCTGCGCTTACCCTCTCTGTTTCCACTGTAATAACGCAGGGCTTTTTTGCCTGTTAAGAATATCCGATGTGAGTCAGGTATTGAGATTTTTCGTTTTTTACAGCAGTGACGTAAACTCAGTGAAAATGATTCACTGTGATCCCGGTTTTAGGGGCAAATTTTAACTGTTGAAAATTTAATCGTTATAAATAAATTGTGTTAACCATAAATAAATAATGGGGTTTTTTTACAGCAAGGAGACATTCTCCAGGTCCATCTGGAGAGTCACAAAACATTCAAGAAAAGAGTAAGTAGTAGATTGAAGAGACAGGCAGATTAAGAAAAAAAAATCAGATGCATAAATCGAGTTAAAAATATGGCACGCAGGTCAAGAATACAAAAGGCAGTTTCTCTCTAAGTGATAGATGGATCTATCTGGCTGACTTCATTTCACGCACCATGGGCATTGCATCGTCAACAAACAGGGCGCGGCGAAACGAACATGTGTAGCTTTTGGCCGGTTATGAACCATGTGTCATTGCGTCCAGCGAATATAATCCAATAAAAAATGAACCTGAGCCCAGCTGAATCAACACCTCCCTCGCTGGTGCGTACCTACAGCGCAGCTGGAACGGAGCGTAGCGGCCTTAGCACGTGGCAAGGCTTCGGCAGACATCTGTGCTGCAGAGCGGTCTTGGGGGGGGTCAAAGGTTAGGAGGATGGCTGCCAGCGGTCTGGGTTTGAACGCCATGCTTGAGGGCCGTTTGTGAGCCGGGTTTCCCCCTCCTTACATTACTACATTGTTGTCATTTAGCCGGTAACATCGTTCAGCATCAGCATTTAGCCTACTCGGAATTCTGAAAACAGTAAAAAAAAACAACTTTGGCCAGTCACTCACAATTACCGTAGACCCCCATGCCGTTTTGCGAATGGGGGATGAAGCCTTTTGGGGAGGTGTCATGAACCCGTGTCGCTCTTTCCTGCAGGAGTTCGAGCAGTTCAACAAGAGGCTGGGGGACGTGTCCAGACACGTCAGGATTCCACTTCCTGTGTCCAACGTCCTGTGGGAGCACTGCATCCGATTGGCCAACCGGACTCTGGTGGAAGGGTGAGCATCCTGCGCGCATTTAAAACACTGGGGGAACAGGTGCATAAATGGAGGGAGGGAGAGAGGATACAGCTGTGGGATCATTCCCAAAGAGGAAATGAATTCTGGTACGTGTTATTCAATTCGATTACAGCCACTGAGTGACTCAAATAGCTGAAAGGCCATTCTGAACTGTACATCAAAGTGTTGGATTTATGGCTAATGGATCGGAAGGTGTGAGAACCTTGACTGTCATATCCGTCTGCCATTACGAAACCTTCCTATGACAATTCTCTTTTTTTGCAGAAGGAAGAGGTTTTTTTTTTTCCTAGAATGCGCCTGTATATATTTATTTGTTTACTGTACTTCTGCCACAAGCGCAAAAAAATTGCCAACAAATTAGAATTCAGCAAAAGCTGGCGCCCTTGTCATATCCAAATGTCAGTGTCTGAAAGAATAGCTGTTGGAGCAAATCTGTCAGGAAAACCCGGCGTGCGTCTCCAGCCGTACGGCGCGCTCCTTTGAACATTTGCACATGAATAGGAAGTGCTATCCGTCAGAACGTGAGGCACTACAAGGTGCGGGAATCAGCACGCGGAGCGAGCTTCAGAGGTGCCGCCCTCCCCCCCGTCTGTCAGCCGTCGGGGGAGGACTTTTGTCATTGTGTACGTGCTGCCCTCCCTGCCAGCCGAGATGCAGGGTGTCTGCACGGAGCACTTTGTTGCGGGGACTGTCGGGGCGCCTATGAGAGGTGCCATGCCTTATACTGCATAATCCACCTGTCTGTCTTCCCACTGTACTCCCTTAGTACTGTTCTTGGCAGTCTGGGGGGAAGAGGGGTTGCCAGAGTATTGCCTTCTCTGTGCCAATTAGTGGGCCTTACCATCTCTATCTCTATACATTATTCATAGATGCCAGTAGAGGGGGGCTGGTAACACAATGCGGTGTATTTTTTTTTTTTGCCTTTTAAATGAGAGCCATGAGTGGCACAGAAAGAAAGGCCCAGTGGCTCATGGGAGTCCACTCTCCACGCATTCGCCACGGTGAAGTAGAGCGGTGGTGGCTCATCCAATGGTGGTGATCTCAGGACAGGCAGGAGTGGGTAAAGATCGGGGGGGGGGGGGGGGGGGGGGGGGGCAGGAGGGTTTTAAACTAATGACAGTAAAGAGCTTTTACGCTCTCGTTCTCGCAGTGCTTATGGGATGCATCTGCAGTGGGTAGAAAATTGCCAAAGTGTTGCTGATGTACTGTTACATCATCTCCGAGTGGCGGGTATTGAGCAACGCGCACGGAGATGGACGTGCCGGGTTCACAGGCTACTGACCACACCGGCCACATCGGCTGTCAGAGCAGCAGCCGTGTCCGGTGGCATGCGGGCACATAATCTCCGTGGCGGCGGTGGTAACCTGTTTTCCGTTACATTTGTTTGCCGGCCCGCTTGTTAGTTCCGGATCCGTTTGTTAGTCTCGTTAGCGGCGTGCGAGCGGCCCTCGGAGACGGCCCTTGTTTGCTCACTGAGTCATCACTCAAAGTGTTTTGTCAGAGCTCTCCAAACACCAGGACGGAGAGAACGGGTCCCACTCGACGGTTTCACAGTATCTCCCCTCCGCAGAAAGCAATTAAACCCTGCCAGGAGGAGGGTAAACTCAGCTGTCAGCAGCCTCTGATGGAGTTCAGCGCAGAGCCCAGAGTACAGACATGGTAAATGACTGTACAGAGCGCCCAGATAAAGACAGGAAGAGCTGTAAAACTACACCGTGTGTATGTGTGTGCGTGTATGTATGTGCCCACGTCCCCTGACAGGACACCTCCACTCTGCTGGCTTCTTTGCACACTGACTGCATTCCCGCTTTAAGCGCACACTCCCACTCCTCTCTGCCCACCAGCTACGCCAACGTGAAGAAGTGCAGCAACGAGGGCCGGGCTCTGATGCAGCTGGACTTCCAGCAGTTCCTCATGAAGCTGGAGAAGCTGACCGACATCCGGCCCATTCCCGACAAGGAGTTTGTGGAGACCTACATTAAGGCTTACTACCTGACTGAGAACGACATGGAACAGTTCATCAAGAACCACAGGGTAAGGGCCAATGCCGGCGATTCTCAGGGTTCCCTGGAAGAAGATGCCTGTCTTGGTATCAACAATTAATATAACCTGTATTAGACACAAACATGTTAAGGTCTGTTGTTTTTCTGGAATGTTGTCCAAATTGTAGTCTTTCAATATGTATTGTAGTTCTTTCCCCCCCCCCCCCCCTTCCTGGGAAACGGATGCATTTAACAGAGAAACCTTTGGCAAGTTGTTTCTGTATGGCAGGATATTAAGTGGGTTGGGATATTAAGCAGGCTTAAATTTTGTTCATCTGTATTTGAATGGTAAGTTCCAGGTAGTTTGTCTGGCTCCAAGGACATGCCTGGAAAATGGAAACACTTATACTAATACTTAGTTTGACATATCAAACAGCACTTTTCCTCTGTAGGGTATTAAATCACTAAGTGCACCATAAGTGGCTCATTGAATAGTGTGACATTTTTTAAGTTTCCTGGACATCTAGAGTAATATACTTTACATGAATGCCAGAGCCTGGCTGAACTTACGACGAGCATCAGTCATGCATGCATGGTTTGTTCCAGACGTCCAAGATAACATGCTACATTACCGGTCCTTGTAGGCCCTTCACATTTTCACATTATGAACGACTGTGTTTTGAACATCTTTCTTTCCAAAAAAAAATAAATAAATGATTCAGCTGTTCGGCTTACGGGGGAATTAACATTGAAATAAATATTGTAACTCACAGCATCACCGGCACATGATACCATGCCTTGACAGGGGATGACGGACTGCCTTTCTTTCTGCCTGGAGCGTGTGGCAAATTGACGCAGTTCTCCCCGGCCCGAATAGAGGGTGGTTTGTTCGTGTCCGGGGTAACATGCGTCCGTTTTCTTTGGCCAGGAGTACTCCATGAAGCAGCTGACGAACCTGGTCAACGTCTGCCTGGGCTCGCACATCAACAAGAAGGCACGGCAGAAGCTCCTGGCCGCCATCGACGACATTGACCGGCCGAAGAGATAGTCACACACCCCCACGAGCGCCCCCCCCCAAAAAAAAAAAAAAAAGCTATGAAACTCCAGCAGATACGTATGTCAAAAAACTGCGGCGTATGTGCATTGTGCATGCTGAGGATTGTGAAGTTACCTTATAGGCAAAACGTGTCGCATCGCGGCTGCTTCTTCTGTTATTTTCAGACTGTAATGCTCTCCATTAAGTTTTTAATGTATATTGGACACTCTGCTTTCGAGACTGGTGCTTTAAACCGGTGTGTTGAACCTGTCCACTAAAGGGTTCCTAAGTTATGTTATGTTGTTACATACTTCTTCTAGTCATCCGGGCAGTGCAGGGAATCTGAAGTATGTCTTTTTTGGTACCTCCATCCATTGACATAGACACTTTTTGTGAGGACCTTCAGAATACTTGAGTGGGCGTTTCTGTCCGTTCAGCCTTGTTAAATCTTACAAGTGTATGAAGACTGTGTTATTAAATTAGAATTAGCACCGTTATCTGTTACTGTTAATGCTTGTCTCCTTAGAAAGTTTGCCCATAAAAGGCATATAAAAGATAATTAACTGCCTGCAAAATAACTGGAGTCCATTCTCTTTTTACTTTGATCAAATTCAGTAGTAAGCAAAGAAGATGACATGTTGAAAATCTGTGTAAAAAAAGTAATTTATTTTCTGCAATCGTGTAAATGATGTTTGAAGAAAGGAACCTATGCCGCTCTTTGTGTCAGATGTCAGTCATCACTACTAACGCTACCTTGCAGTTGTCACTCAGTATATTTAAAGAAAAATACGGTCAACATAAACATGGTTTGATGTAATGTATGGTATTCTGTCAGTGTAAGTGGAATGAACTATAATAGACCAATGTTATCACAAAATAAACACACTAACTTTACAACCTGTCTTTGCTTTGCAAATTTTGACATATTTTCCCAACAGATTTTTGGTGTCCAGAAAAGAATTGTTTTAATTGGTGAGCGGAAAAATGCAGGTTCTGAGATTATCATGGTTTGCACAGAAAGCACAGCTGAAACATGAGGTTTACACTTATTTTCTGCTGTGCACCTCTGTTGAGTTATACAGAGTACTGCATGTAGCCGCATTGAAATGTTACAATAAAGCATAACTTCGTCATCTCCATCGGGGGCAGCACGGATTCGTAGTGACCTGTTTTTGTTTTCTTTTGAGGGTTTTTTTTGCCTTTTTTTCCTTTCTGCTGGAGGAAAATGTAATTTGCAGGAAGTGGCAAATTAGCTTGTGGCGGGTGTAATCGGAACACAGTAAGCAGGCTTTGTAGAACTTCAAACGGATGGGATGTGGAAGGCCTCCAACAGACTGCTGTGCCGGCTAAAACCCAGCCTCAGCATTGCTGCTGGTCTCCAGCCTCACTGGTGGGGTGTGAATTTGCCCCGGGAGCCTGATTTGAATGTAAGAAGAGAAGCACGGCGAACACGTTAATTTGGGAAGCGCCGAGCCTTGCCACAGAAAGTTCCGGCTCATTCAGAATGGAAACCTTGGGGTGGTCTTAGCCCCAGACGATCCTTTTGAGTCCTGCTACCTTTTGGTTACATGGTTCTGAGAGGGTAAACGGTCTGTAATCAATAGGAGCCGGTCTCACGTCCCACGCTGGTGTCCATTTGTTTGTGATGCATGTTTTTGAGCTGTCACCGCTGCCATGCTAAGCCGTCTCTCAGAAGGTGAATACAAAGATGCAAACGCGTGAAATGGATCACCAGCTGCTGTTCGTTTGCGTCACAGCACATCATTGGCTGTTGTGGGGACACTGCTTCCAATCCACTTTCATTTTGGGTTTTCCAAACAAAGTTCAGAACCTCAGGGAAATGACACATTTAAGTCCTTTGTTTTACCCATTTGCTTTAGCCATTACTGTTTTAACAAATATAGAGCATTAGCATCCCTGCCACCAGGTTCCATAATTCAGCCATTCAACTTTTGGTGAGTCATTCTGCTCTGTCCTCTTAAAAATGAACTGAATGAGTTGTGAGTGTATGAGTGAAAAGCATACTGTATAAGCCCCTCCCCCCTTACTATATAGTGTGAAACTCAATAGGAGAGATGCTGCTTGGATGAAAAGTGTGCCATCTGCCAAGTTACAGATTGATGGCATACTGCCATTTAACTACACAGCCCCAAGAGTCAGGCCCCTTACCGGGGGTTTCTGCAGAAATAATCACAGTTTTCAAGAAGTCTGGGTCCATAACAACATTCACTTCTGCACCATCTGACCTCATTTAAGCACACAGAACTGGGGTACAGTGTATGCTAATGCTACAATGTTATGCTATATAATGGCCAAACCAGTGCTACTGCCACTAATATAACCAATACTTCTCTTCTTCCTGCTCCTCCTTATTCTTCATCTCCACCTCCTCCTGTTCCTACTCATAGTTGTTTGTCCATTTTTGTGCAGCTGGAATAACTGCAAATTGTCGTATTGTGTGTCAGTACAAGAAACTTGCAGCGCACATGGTGTTTGGGTGTGTCTCTGTGTTCATCTGTGAGGCAGCTAATGGACTCCTGCCAGCGAAGGTGGTGGAAATTGGCAAATGATGCGACACAAATCGAGCCACGCCAAGCTATCAAGCAGAAGGGAGAAAGTCACATGTAATGGAATATAACTGTTTGGGGTTTTTGCTTTTTTTAGCGTGAAAAGCATGTGGTGGAGCTCTGTCTCTTCCTGAGAATGTACTCTCTGTGTGTCTCTGGCCTCCCTCTCTCTTTCTCTGTCCCACACACACACACATACAGACACAATGGCAGCTGTACAGTGGTGACTTCAGTCAGACTGCTGTGGTCACAGACAGTCCCTCCAAATTAGCTCTGCGGGGAACAGGCCCTGATGTTTCATAATTCCTTCCAGTTGTGTCTGGTATTGATGATCATAGGCCCTTTAATGAGATTTTTGCTTTTCCTTTTTTGTAAATTTGTTCATGTTGCATAAATACTGAGCATAAACAATTCAGAACCAGCGCATTCTGCCTCGTATTTTGCAGTGTATTTGTTAATGCAGCAGGTTTGCACATTTGCACGAGTTAGAACATCTATTTGCTTAGCTGGTGCCGTTGTGCGGGTTCACCTGCAATGCTACATTTGTTTTTTTGGCAGCATGTGAGTTCTGTAGCTAGGTTTTTCAGCAGGATTTTCAGCAGAGCGTTTGAGGTGAAGAACCTCACTCTGGAATGGAGGAGCAGCAGGGTCCCATCTGGGATTCAACTCTATGACCCCCAGGATTTGGAACTCCAGTCACAGCTCTGGCGCAACCCCCCCCAACCCCCCCCTTCCAGAACCGCTCTCCGTGACAGCCGTTGTGGTAAAGCCCACAGCTTTTAACACGCTTCGTCCTCAGTGCCCGTTTCTTTCGGAAAATGGTGCCAGCAACACGCTTCTTGCTGACTCCTCTCCGAGGAGCTGGCTGAAATTGAGGGCGCGGACCTGGCGTGTAAATAACCCTGGCCTCATTTTCAGTCACACACCAGGCTTTGTTTATGGCTGATACCTCTGTGCATTAAGACGCTTTGAATACTGCGCTGCAGGAGGGTGTGGGAAACGCCATCCTCAATCACAGGGCGGGATTACCGTCAGCCCCAAAACGGGTCGTAATGATGGCGCTGGGCATATGCTCACCCATGCAAAGCCTTCGCCTCCTCCTCAGCAGAGTTAATCAACAATGTTTGATTGTTCGTTAAATCAGTTTGACTGAAATGGCCGCACTGAGGGAATGGGGATGTTGGTCTCAATTGCAGGCTAGTCTTCAGGGCTAATAGCCAAAGCAGAGGTGCAATTAAGCATGTCTGTTGACAGATGGCAGTTTGTTGTTTGAAATCCAGTCCCGCCCGTATTTCCCTCTCTACCCCCTTGCAATATATCGCTCCCGTCACCGACTCGGAGGCCAGGACTCCCCTGGTTATCACACATAATATTAAATATTACAGCCTAATGTATGTAATGCCACTTGAATTCTCACAGGAAATTTCCCTCTGGTCGCGCTAAGTGCCAGATGCTTTTAGCTGAGACACTTTTTTTTTTTTTGTAAACAAGCTGGAAAGCAGAGGTTGAAATTCAGCTGTCATAGAGTTTGATGTGGAGGTACTGAGTAGCTGTGGTGCCCCCCCCCCCCCCCCATCAACACCCCCGCCAACCCCAACCCTACAAATTCAACACTGCTCGTAGTCAAAAGTCATTCGGCGCATCATCACAAAGCCGCTGGGAAGACCGCAGGCTTTTCGGGAGGGTGATGAGAACAACCGTCTTTTCGAAAATGAGCCCTGTCAATCAATCACTCCACGCGCCTTGTGCCTCTCGGCACTAGCCGGGCCCCTTCTCCATTCTCCACCATCTGCCCAGCCCCCCCGGTGGGCAGACGGTGACGTGTTGGAGGCATTTGGGAGTGTCTGTTTATTCACTTGTTTGTGTCTCTGTTCTCGCTGCTTCCTATTGATCTAAAGCAGTAGTGAATGGGAGGCCCTCTCGCCTCTGGCCCTTCAGAGGGATGGATGAATATGCGCAAATTCGGGGAACGGATTTATGAAATTTTACCTCGCAACTTCAAGGTGTTCTACCTTATCTTTGCCCTGGCCACGGCAAAGGCTGCAGAAATCCACCGAGCACCTCATTAAGTGAAATGGATTGTACTCTTATTCTTGGAGCAAAGCTGGGCCTACACCCAGCGTGCTTCCCATTAAAACTTTATGATAACAGCGCTGGGCCTTTGAAATTGTGTCTGCAACATCGAAAGTGGATACTGCTCTCAGACGACGCCTCGGTTGAGCCTGGGTTTTGTTTCAATAGTGGTGATTTATTATGCAATCCATGTGGCTTTGAGCACTTTCCATTCAAGTTCGAAATAGTGCAAGTCAAGCCTGTTTTACAGTCGAGATTTATCTGTTAAGGCTAAAGTGAGGGGCTTGCAGACTGTAAGTTGGTGGGCTCTTGGACGCGTCAGTTGACGTTTTAAAAGTCACCGTTCTTTCAAAAGTGATTATCTGATATTCCTCCCTTGCTTGGCTGCCATTCATTCTCAAAACACCATTAAACTAGAAATTGAAACAAGGTCTTGCGTTATTACACGCATTGGCCTGTAGCACTGACCCTCATTACTCTGTCACACCAAGGCTGTGTTAACCCTGTGTCTATTTCTACTCGGCACACGCACACCATTGTTATTTTAAACTGCTTCCTCTATTGCTTGTCATGCTTGAGTAGAGCAAATATGTTTAAGCTTACTTTCTACCTGTCAGTGGGAGAGGTCACTTTATACTGACTGATGACTTGAAGCTTTGCCAATTAACGTTGTTTTCATTATAGCGGGGGCACAACACGATTAAGAGCTGAGATTGGATCACCCAACTGGCAAGCAATTAATCACTGGGGCACAAAAACCCACACCCACAGAATTCAGTTGAGAAAATATGGCAACTGTCCTTCTGTTTGTGCTGTTTTGACTTTCTTTAACACAACCGTGCATGTAACCTGCAGCATATGCACACATTGTAACCGTAAATGTTACCTGCAGTATAAAGCACACATGTAACACCATCTGTAAAATAACCATGCATGTTATATGCAGGTATAAGGAGAACATGTAACATCATCTGTTCTGTAACTATGTGTATTACCACCAGTATGTGCATCATTACATTACAGATGATGTTATATGTAACCATGTATGTTGTCTGCAGTATAAGAAGCAACATATGTAATGTAACCATGTATATTTCCTGTGGGTAATCCTGCATGTTACCTGCAGTATAGGGCACACATTGTAAACATGCATGTTACCTGCGGGTATAAGGGGCACATGTAACATCATCTGTAATGTAACCATGTACATACCACCAGTATGTGCATAATTACGAATTATGTTAGATGTAACTGTGTATGTTGCCTGTAGTATAAGGATCTAAAGTGCAAGGAGTACATGTAATATCCTCTTTAACATGAAAAAGTTTTGAAATGTTGGATTTGTATCTCAAAATGAATTTGTTTTTGTAACTTTCAGGACCAGGATTTTCCATGGTTTTTCATCTTCCTCTCCAACCATATGTAAGGAACACGCATCCAAAATATTTTGTAAATTAAGAATGTGACATGGTCACAACATGCACACACATGCACAAATACACACGAAACTTAAATCTGGCAGAAACTGGATTTTTTTTTTCCTATGCTATTTCAGGTGATTCATGTTCAGCTGTGGGGAAATGGTATGTTGTTGCTTTCTTACCGAGAGCTGCGTACAATCAAAACACAAGGCTTGGGTTACAGTGCCCACGATGGTCGCCAAGTCATTCTGTGCAATCTGATAGCCATTACAAAGAGTCCCCCAATTTATCACAATAAGATTAGCCCACAAACAGAACAGCTGGCCAAAGATTATAAGGCACCATAGCCCGCAATCGCATGTTGACTCCTTGTTAAGTTTCAGTTTTAATGTATGCCTGTGTTTGTTTTAAATGTTAGCGTGGTACTGCTAACAAGCAACAGGGTACATGGCTGCTGCTTGGATCTCCCAGGTGTGACGGTCATTGTGGAGCTCTTGCACATTGGCAGGGGCAGTCATAGTTGATGAAGGATGTCAGCAGAATTATTGGCCGTTGGTGTAATGGGGCGGTGCGGCGGAACTCTCCGGCAGCGGACATGCCTGTCCGCGCCCTCGCCCCCCTGAGGTCAGGCCCCGAGATTAACTTTCTGCATTTCTGAGGCCTGCTTTTGGACTTATCCATGCATTGTCAAGGATGTGGAAAGACAGGCTTTCCTCAGCCAAATAGCTGAAATAGTTTCACACACACACACTTGCGGACAACCACTCGCGCACGCACACACACACACTGTTGCAGGTGTTCGTATTCACTGAGCAATATAGCTCTGATGAATGCCCTGCTCCGGGACAATCCAAATCAGACCCTCATGCTAACCGCGCATGAATAATGTGGCCTGAAGGATTAATTCTTCCGCGGCTCGCTATCTTTTCATTATTCTTAATTACTGTTTACATGCCACCAGTGCAACTGGAATGAGAAAATCCATTCTCTCTCCCCAAGTACTGACTATTGATTTTTTTCCCCCGATGTTGTTTTCAGTGAACTGGGGGGAGTGTGTGTGGAGAGTGAGGAGATAGAGAAAATACACGCCGTGCATCATTTGAAAACATTTGAATGTGCCCACAGGTTCAGAGTGCACAAAGTGTCATCATGAAGATGAGTTACTATAACGCGGTCTAAATACAAAATGCAGAGTGTCACATGAACAAAACATTCACTGGAGCTGTATCAATAACCAGGTATTGTATATAGTGAATGTACATATGGGCACACAGAATTAGCATTTATTTGCATTTCCCACAGAGGTGATTTAGTTATTTATGGCTGCTGATTTTACAAAGTCCCTGCTTTTCTTATTGAAATACATATTCAAAAATAGGTCCCTGAAGTGTTCGCAGGCCATAGGATAATCAAAACTGATCCTATTGAACAATGCCTCCAGCAGAGACCATGGGGTTGTTTTGCGCTGTGAAATACAGTACCAGTTTCATAACGTCTCTTCAAGTGAGACTCCACAAATATGATTATTTTACATTACTTAATGTCGAAAACATGTAAGATAAGTGCTTGGGATGTGTGGGGGGTAAAGTACAAGGAGGTCTAGACAGGGTGACAGCAGACTATGTAATGTTGATGGAAACGGAGATGTGTGAGTGTGTCTACTCATTGTGCTCTGGCTTATAATAATACTAATGCCCTCTGAATCACCCCACATAAGGGTATCTGGCAAATACCTAATGACAGTCCCTGTCATAAACATCTGTATGCCGTGTCAAAAAATATCTACATTTACTTTTCACTTACAACATAAGGGTCTGGCCGTAGCTCTTCCGCTTCTGTTCTCCCTCAGTTTCTCTGAAAGATCCGTCCGGTTAGTCTAAACTTGGATTCTCACCCTTCAGCCAAGCAGCTCGAGCGGAAAAAAGAAGGGTTTTGTGTGGAAGGGAGCCACAGCGAAGGTTGATCCATGCTCGCACAGTGTAACACTGGCTGTTTTTTTTTCTTTAACTAAGGCCAGGCCAACGCGTTCAGCAGACTGCAACAGAGCTCTCAGAATGAATTTTCCTCAGGTTTTCTCAGCAGACCGTTCGCAGCTTTCAATCTAACGCTCTAGGTGTGCCGTGATCACATTTTAAAGGTTGATTAACCGTACAGGCAAGTTAAGGTTCAGAAGCATTTGGTGTGTTATAACCCATGTAAAATATCAGAGATGTTTTAGGATAAGTCCAGGATGTTACTCAAACTGAATTCAAAGTTCAGAATAGAGTTCAAGAAAACAGAATGTAATTGTTGATCAAACAGCAGGGTTATAGCACAGAATCAAAGATTATTGTTAATGACCATAAATAAGTGATTATCAATATTGCCTTAAATAACTTTTTTTCTGGGCCAGGGGAGCAGGGTGTTGTGGGGGCTGTTGGATATCTGTCTCCTGCTAGCTGTAGCATGAAATCCAATTCTCCATTCTAAATACTGTAGCAAACCCATGATGTGTCTACAAATTCATTGATGACACATTGAATATTCATGCGGAGATAAACAGATTAAATTGTTTCTCAGATGCGTCAGTTCATTTCATGCCCCTGGTCTGTCAATATCACAACATCTCCTTGAAAATTGAACAAAATAGTGATGAAAAAGACAGACAGGCGAATCTCAAATTATACGCATCTACAACTCCAGATGAATGTTTTCCGTCTTTTCTGACAGCAGCGTGATTCAATGGCGTGTGTGCTCCTAAACAAACCCGACAATATAGAATTGTATGTTACAACTGTAGTATTGCACAGTAACAGAGCTGCTTACTTGTGTCCTGTCTTTCAAAACTGGTAAACAAGGACTGTCCTCTTCCTTCTCAGCTGACTGACGATTTGCTTTATTGGATAACTGTTTTTGATTGATTGCACCCTGTAAAAAAAATAAGCACAAGGGGATATAAAGCTTCCGCCTTGCTCGATAAAGCATTCACTGACTTTGACCTTGGTCCTTTGTTTTTCTCAGATTCATAAATCTGTCCATAACAGACTACTCTGTTTGACTTGCATGTACAAGGAGTAACGCTAGATAACACGACTGCAATTGTTAGGGAAATGAAATTGTAAAAAAAAAACCCACTGAATATATTCTTACTTTCAGTTTTTAAGAGAACGCTGCAGTCAGCACCATTGTTATGAACCTCTAATGAGATGTTGTTGCACATCTGTTATGTCCTTTGTGCAAGTGGACTCATCCGTATCAACATCTGGACAATGGCATTTCTTACCAGGCAGATGCTACAGTTCTGTGCATCTGTGATCAAATGCTAACACATCTGCGTTCCTAGTTGCATTTGTGTTTAGTGTTTCATGATTGAATGCATAGAGATGAACCTATGGGGCTGTGCTCTTTAATTATATTTTTATTATTTAATTTATATTTTATTAATTTTTTCAGGTTGTTGGGAGGGATCTGTGAGGGGGTGTCAACAATCATATACAACAGGGGGAATTTATCAATCAATCAGATAGTATTTGAAAGGATCATTTCTATATGAATTTAAATTAATTTGATCCATGTCCATATTTTCTACACACATTTCTATTATGTAAATATTTTTAGATAAATATTATTATATTTTGTTGAACAAGCATCACTTTTGTCTACTTAGTGATGTAATATCAGAAATGCAAAACAAGAGATGTCATGAGCTTCCAAAAGGCCGCCTTCCATAGCTTAGCTGCCCGATAATGAAAACATTGACATGTTAAGTTCTCACCAATTGAGAATCAACCAATAAAAAGCATTTTCGGATCTTAGTAACATCAGATATGCGACTGGATATGATTTGAAATACAATCAGATAAACAGATGAGGCTAAATAGATCCAAGATACATGGATTGAAGACAAATGCAGTGCACGGAATTAGTGTTTCGTTTTAACTAGCCAAGATTTTTGTAACCATTGCATTATTTCAAACAGGGCTCATTTTTATAGAAAATAATAGCATCCTATTCAAAGCCTATATCAGCATTGTGCATATGATAATATGACTGGTAATATAATCATTGTTTAGCAATGATCCCTGCACTCATTTAGTTGGTACTTCTACTCCTACAGCTATTCAGAATGATGCAGTGGCTGGTACAAAGCTTATCTGCAGAACCCCAGCACATATTTTATGATATTGAATGAACACTTGTGTACAAGATTGATCACAGTGTTGATTCCATTCTTTACAGCTAAAACAAAGGGCATGATAATGCTTAAAATGCCTTTCAATGCTGAAAAAGCGAGCCTTGCTTTTCAGTCAGCGTCGAAACAAGGAAGACGTCCTCAGTCTCAAACCATACACCGATACACTCGTGACTTTTTCTGCTCGAAAAAGTCGAGCAGAAAAAAAAAAAGCAGACTTTTTCTGCTTTTTCTGTTGGTGTCTTAAAGTGATCATTGAGATATGCTTGGAAAAATAGCCCTGTTTGGAAAGGGGTCTGTATTTCTCAGTTCCTCTAACGAATAGCTCAAGCTTGCAGTACTGTAAGGTATTTAATCTACTGAAGGGGGAGAGCTGGGCTCGAGGCTTGCAGGATTGCACTTTGGCTTGTGTGACTCTGCATGTAAGTAACCAATACATATCATAAAATGATGCTGTCCTCCTCGGCCACCTTCACGAGTACGAGGATGCACACCTCCCAACGCGTCCCATTCGATTCGTGTGCAGACTTTTTCAGGAAACGATGCCAGACAGCTGCTTCGGTCTGCGGTCCTCCGTAGTCACGGAAGAGCTGTTGCCGTAGCTCCGGAGGGTGGCGGTGGCAGCAGCACCAGCCTGTTACGCTCTGATTGGCTCTGCTGAAAGCACCGTTCTGTCACGACCGAATGAGAACACCTTCAGGAATGCGTGCGCCACATGAGCGACCATGTACCAAAGCACATACACTCAATGCCAGAGCAGAGACCAGTGAAAGGACTCTGCTGCTGCAGCCAGGTAGCTCACCAGCCAGCAGCCTCAGGTGCAAAAGGAAATGGACACTAACCAATGCCATTTGGTGACACTCAAGGTGACATACAGTTAAACAGTGGCCACAAAAATATCTCTGTCCTAAACATCTTGCTTAGGTTTATCTGCTAGTACTCTCCTCCAGGGCAGTAATGTTCCTGTTTTGTGCTGTGTTCATCATTTTTTCACTGCAAAATTTAACTCTGCTGCATTTTTTTTTAGCTGCATCTCATTTTTAATTTTACTTGGGTTGTAAAGGCTTGATTTATTTGAACTCTTTTTAATTATGTGATATAGGTTCATGTATTGCTTTTTGGAATACATCTTTAAAAACTGTTTGAATTCTATTAAACATTATGAAAACATACTTTCCCCGCCTGAGGAATACACCTTCTGTCTAAACATTCAATACACTTACAACTTAATTAACTATTGCTCAGTTCAAAGAGCTAGGGGCCTTTAGAATGCATTTCCTTTAGGATGCATCTATGATGTCAATCACTAAACAAATTGCCTCAGCTAGAAGATGAACGTCATATGACATTCCTGTACTGTCAGACATATCACGTTAGTATAACATTATATGGTGCTGGATTAAACTGGGAGGTATTTTTAATGATTGGTTGATTCGTTGATTGAATAAAACTCCCCCTTATGATGGGCACATAGTTTTGATTGCACCCATTTCCCCAGATCAAGTTACAACCTCCAGTCTTCCATGAGCAGCCATATCTATATTGGCTTTTTTACACGTTACAGTGTATTTGCAAGTGATTTCCTGTTGGCATTTCATGGAATTTTCTGAGTATGGACAGAGCATGTGAATTTGCATTTCCCCAAAGTACTTTCATTTGAATTTTGCCAATGCGTTTGAACCCAAGTGTGTGATAGATTGAGTTTCCATTTTGTGACACCATCCTTTATTCATGGATCACTTAGGTTTGCATTGTGCCATCAGTTTTAATTTATCTCTCTGTCATTTATTTCTTTTGCTTTATTCCATCCATCAATTTTATTTATCTTGTGTCACAGCTTTGTGCCGTATTTATTGCTTTACCTTTTGCTTTCCCTAGCTTCGCGGGGCGATTGACGTTCTTGCATGAAAACGCAATGAAAGACTATGAAAGTGGAGGAGACGCACGGACTTTGAACCGTGATGGGGTTGCTTAAGAGGTGCGTTGCATCTCACACTGTAGCAGAGCTGCGGCGTTCCATTTTACGGTCCGGGGCTTCGGCCATACTCTTGCTTTGTAACAGCCGACTTTAAAACCCCTGTGGAGCGCACAGATTTTACGCTCTGTTTTTATAGCTGTGATATTAAAAGGCCGCGTCTTGAAGGAAATGAATGGGTGGAGCGGGAGCAGAAAAGCGTATCGGAGGTAGAAGTGGACGAGGACAGAGGGAATGAGAAATGTGGCCATGGGTATCCGTGTAATTTCATTTACCCGCGACAGTTTGCTCATCGGCGTCCCATTTGTGACCACACCGCATTCGAAAAGAAGAGAAGGTATACGAGAGAAACAGAGAGAGAGGTGTGATGTATCCGAGTGAATCACACCGTTCATGAATAGACTACAAAAATATTCGCTAAGGAAGAAGGTCAACAGCACCCCATTTCGCGTGTTTGCCGGGATTTTGCTTTTCGCCACATCGAGTGCTGTCCCAAGCACAGTCAGACCCTACCAAATATTTGTCTCCGAATGCAAATCGCCTGTCTGGGAACTTCACTTGGAGGAACATCCTCGTCCCATAAATCTCACACTGAGGAATGCACTACAGCGCTTAGTGAAGTACTTAGCGTATGCTCATTACTGTCAGAATGAAGTAATCGCATAAGATTCTGACATTAAAATGGTAAAATATCAAAGCAAGCATCCTGTGTATCTGTTTGTGCTCCTGCATGTCAATAGAGCGGTCTTCCTAAGTGCTTTTCCAGGTACATTCGTCTTTGTTCGGAAAAAACAGGCGCAAGCCGTAAAAGCACATTTTCAGCTGACCCAGAAATTAGGGTCTAATGGCTTTGCGCGCGTCTGTCGCACAGCCAGCTTGACAGTGAGATCAAAGTCGTTTTAGTTGTGCACCTATGAAAAAAAAAAACAATGAACCGGTGATCAATAAATGTGAGAGAAAATCAAAAGAGAGCAGCTTCATATTACAGGCACATTTTTATCAGTAAAGCGTGCCACAAGGTCAGGTTGCTAGTAAGGAGTTCTAACATGAAGAGTGCAGAACATTCAATTATTATTGTACGAACAAAGTGAGCAAACAGCGCAAAATTAGTTAAACATTTATTGTTGTTTGAAATGTAGGCTATGTAATGAAATCCTTGCTCTCATAGAGACATCCCAATACACTGTGACAAATTAAGTGAGATTAAATTAAATTAAATCAATTAAATTTGCTGTTAGCTGTCTCATATATAAAACATTTTTGTTTTACTGTGTGACTAGAACCGAACAATTCCCAATGTGTTTGTTTTCCAAGAAGAGAGCAAATATCTCTGGTGTTTTCATTATGCTTTTGGGAGACCAATTGTTCTGTTGCAATACATTCTTCAGAAATTCGAATTTAGGTTTATGACTATGAACTAATACTCCCACACTCCCACACACAGAGGAATTAATGTTTGCCTGCTCTGCACTTGGTTTTAATTATCCAAGTCACAGTAGAATCACCAATGAATTTGATGATTTATTAGGCTAAGATGTACAGTTGTAAACTGTGACAACTACATTAGTGACTTATTTTGTATTCGATTTTGCTCTTAAAGTCTCCCAGTCCAGACAGTGCTATTATCGGTTTGAAACAGAGTATGATTTCACATTTGCAAAAATTGAAGTAAATTCCAGGGGAGAAATTGGGAGAAATTTGTTTCTAATGTCTGTTGTATTGTGTACACTGTCATCTCTTTGAAAACAATAAAAATTTGATCACAAAAACAGAGAGTCCTGGAAAACAGTGGAAATGTTAACTGCTGTTAACAAGTGTAAATATGCATGTGCCAGCTCACCTTAAAGTCTCTATCCGTTGCATTGCATGTCTATCTACCTTGAATGCTGTGAATAAGAATATGAGAATATGAGTTCCCACGTGACCTTCCTGGTTACACAAAGGTTGATTGAAATGAAAGAAAACTGTAGAAGCTAGATCTACTTTACACTTGCCAACTGAGCTCATAGAGCAGCTATCCAGCTTTATGGGCTAGAAGATCTGTTGCTGGATATTTATACTTTGCATAGCTTCATCTGTTAAAACAATCAGCCATCTGTAGCTGAGGGAAATTGGCATATTACAACAGCATTAGTAAATAATCTATAACACAGCATGCCAACATGGTATACACATGTAACACCACAGAAAAAGGATATTATTCATTTTTTAGATAAACAATCATCATGGTTTTGGGCCAGAGAAATCTTATACCACATAGGGTGAGCAATGCAGCGTGTGTTAACATTGCATGCATTTCTTCATTAGGTTACATCTGCACTGTGTCCATTCTGTAAATGCCAAGCCGTTTGTCACATAAATGAATGGAACAGATCCTACACGCTTTTTGTGGAATGTGTCTGGGACTAGTTTTTTTTGGTGAGCATTTCTCATTTCCAAGAGGACACTTGAATCCTTTTTCAGATTTTCAAAGTCGTCTCAGGAGGGGCCTTTTGAAAAGGCATCTGTTTGTGGATAGAGTTCGTCTTCAGACTGCGGGACTTCATTGGTACGGCTGAAAAATGACTCCGGGCCCTCAAGAGCTCCTTTCAAGTCGGCATCGGCATTGGACGAGCGCTCGGGGCCGCGAGCTCCGCCGATCCCACCGAGCCCACGCCTGGCGAGAGGCCTGGCTCAGTCTCCCCTCCGCCTCACATCGCACTGCTTGAATTGCGTCTCGGCGAATCACCCGGCCCTCTCCGCAGATCGCTGCTCCTGAGCTCGCTTGTGGGTGCGCTCTGATCTGTCCTCTAACGTATGGGAAATTTTACAATCCTTCAAATGAAAACAGATAAAAAAACGTATTGTTCCTCCTGCAGCGCCTATGACACCTCGTTATAAAAATTTTAGTACCTTGGATCATGAGGGAGGTGGAGGCACATTTTAAAGCTTTTTGAAATTCATTTTCAGCTGACGATGATATAAGAACGTTATGGCCTCCATCTCCCTCATGCTATGAGAATATGGTCCTCTCACATTGCCCTCCTAGCAGCTACTGATATCTCTTCTGCATTTAATTCAGTAATAATATAATCTTTCACTTGGGAAAATGTAAACTAAATTGTATAGGTTACCAATAAATGTAAGTGCATGAAAACTGCATTTATATGTCAGTAATGCTGTTGGTGGGCTAATTATGTGAAATGTGAAGTAAAAGAACATAATTTTCAAAATACAAATATATACATAGAACAATAGGGAGCATGTGTGTGGGTGAGGAAGAGAAAAGGTGCTTTTGTGTGAGTTTAAGAGAGTGTGAGTGTGTGGGGGGGACCATATGATTGATGACGGCAAATGCACCTTCTGACTCACCTAAGTGAGCATGTCACTGCACCATTGTAAATGTTCGCACAGAGCAGACATGAATTCATTACCTGTCTGAATAATTACTCAATGCTTGACAAAGGGTATTTTTGCGAACCTTTAGAATCACCACTAATGCTTTATAAATGTACTACTCATAATTGATGGTAAGTGTTTTAAAATAAAGGGGCTATTATATATTTCTGTGAGCTTTGTTGTAAAGTGTGCCAGAGTGGTGCTTAGAGATTTCCACCAGAGGCTCAACCATTAATTAAAAATAAAATGTAATTGTGTATATATACATATGTACATGCACACAAGACAAACACATTTGTATTAGTAGCTCTCATTCCATATGAATACATTCTATGACAGAGCTTTCTGAGTTTCTGAGCACACCCCACAGCATCTCTAACAGTGATGTATGAGCAATTACACAGAGCATTAATTCATTTTCAAAACTGATGTTGCCTGTGTGCAATATCAGAACACAGGACACAGACATTGTGATCAGGCCTGTCATACCCCATTAATGTTGTTAGTATCTTCTTGCCAGTCTGTGGACTGAGTGCTCATGTGAACTGAATGTGACAAGAGTTGTGTACTCTGGGACACAGTGAGCTCAGCAGAGATTTTGAACAGCGTTATTGTCTTGCATCAATTACAAGAAGAAGAAAATGCATTTTCATAAAAGGCTAATTACCGAAAATGACCACTTTGCCATCTGAGAGTACAATGTGGCAAGTGCACACTAAAGTACCATTAGGGAGGTGAAGTGGGATCATTGATCTCTCTTAAAGAAACTGGCAGCAATGATGACAGCAAGCACCCCTCTGGAGTAAACAGCAGCAGCTAAGCAGGGCTCACAGTGATAGGTGTCTTATCCAATTCACCAAATGCACCATCTCAGTTATGATCACTTGATTTTTCAGATATAGAAATCTGTGGAGACATGCAGTATTCTACAGGGTTAGAGATAGAGGTTAGTAAAGTAGTAAAAAGAAAGTCCTATGTACTATAAATACTACACAATATCCTTTATTTTACAGTAACATATCCCACAATTACTTGTCTAGACACTTGTAGTTTTAAATTTATTTTTAAAAATTAACAATGCGTACGATATATCTAGTAACAGTATCCAACCTCTTTCTGATGTATTTCCATTTTTAATAGTCAAAGAAGTAGAACATCCAGTAAAATATCTTCAAAGAAAATTGCTAACTGTGAACACATTATGTAACTAAATGAAACGGCTGCTTAGAAGCAAGCAATCGATCATGCCGTTAATGAACATTACCCATTCATTGGTGCTGCTCATGTGGCAGGGGAGAATTTCTGTAACACATCATAATAGTAAAGAAAAAAAGAGTACGGTGTAGGTTTGGCCAACACAATAAACTCAAACTGCCTTAAAAGCTTGTAAATGACAGCAGGTGCCTTAGAAACACAGATGACTTCAGTCAGCAAATATAGTTGATGTAGCATGCAGTTGCTTCTTCACCAATTCTTTGTCCCTGTTCTGGAAATGCCAGTACATTTGTACTCAGCCTTCTTCACACGCTCTTAAATCTGTGGGGTCTGACGGGCTGCCATTTTAAGGCAATGTACAACAAACGCAAGGTGAGAAGGATTGTAAACCTGCCTATCCCACTGACTACCAATCATCACCAAGGCTACATGCCTGACAGGTAACTGCCAGTGAATATCCATCAATGTATCCTGAGCACATACAGTGAAAGTTTTGGGTTTAAGGTTTTGAGGAAAATAAAAGAGTTAGTAGTGAAGTGTCTGTTTGGGAGCGATGGGCTGAGATTCATGACAGGAACTGGATGTCAGATTTTGACAGTCATGAAGTTTGTAGGGCCCTATTGGCTCCTGCTAGATGGAGTGTTAGCCAGCAAGGGGAGGCTTTGCCTCTGGATCCAATAATAAAACCATTGTCCAGAGCACTGAAGGGGACACTGTGTGGTAAGATGTGCAGTCTTTCAATAGAGATTTTAAACCAGTGACCCTCAGTTTTAATTGCATTTAATCACTCCCATGCTTTAATCACATTCACCTGTGGCATATGTCATCAGCTAAATTAGAAATAGGGTCCCACATTACATTAAAACCTGCCTCTTTACACAGTGCTAACTCATTAATGTATATACATAGTTATAAAGTACATCCAATTGTTAAACTTGTTTGTGGCTGTATTACATTTCTGTAACAGCCACAATGCTCTTGAGGTACAGTGTAAATAAACAGATATCAGGGCAACTTGCTATAAAGTGGGAACCAAAAATACCAATTGGAAAATGAGTCCTTTCAGGACAAGTGTGTCCATAATTGTGCCTACTCTATGTCATTTAAGAGACAGTGACTGTAATGTGTGTAATGACTTCAAATGTGACTCCTGTTTATTTAGGACCAGCTACCATTGTGTACCACCCCTGTTAAACCAAGGCCCGGGTGTGGTGTGGTCATCAAAGATCTTTTCAAACCCGATGGCCTTGTTAAATCTGAAGGCTGGCTATCCAAATCTACCCATTTATTGGCTGCATAAATCCTTGTCTGCACCAGCATGCATGTGTGCTGGGACGTCTGGCACAAAATGGCTGCCTAGCATCAGTGATTGTTGGGTTCTGCAGAGCAGAACCGCAGTGAATGAGTAAATGCTGGCTGGACACCTCTCCCATCAAATTTCCAATTTAAAAATGTTTTTGTGGTGGTGGCGCACCAAAGGTTATTGTGATGGCGGCAAGAGGGTTTCATCAGCTCTTTTATGCCTTTGGTTCTGAATTCAAATGACACAAATGCATACTCAATCAACCTCATATCGACAAAATAAACAACACTAATTCTCCACATAAGTGTTCCCCAGTGCGTATTTTGTATGGCCACCACTCGAAGGCCCAGAACATTTTGTTATCTTTGTTAGTTACTGTGTTGGAAAACACAGTTTTTGAACAATTACTGTGCCATAAAAGGACCAATGGACAAGGGCATACTCTTCACAGAATATTATTGCTGTTTTGAGGTCCCAATTAGAGGTATCAAGGATAAATAATTTTTCCACATTCTTTCTTGATGCTTGATATGTATTGTTCTGCAATTGGAAAAGCCCAAGTGTGTGTGGGTGTGGGTGTGTGTGTGTGTGGGGGGGGGGGCTTTGGAATATCAACCGAAATCCCATTGATAGTACATGAAGTGATGTTTTTCATCAATTAATCATTACTGTTCCCAGACTTCTAAGACTTCTGAGGGATGCTAATTAAAAGAAACAATTCAGAGCACTGTCGAGTGTGCATGTAAAACCAATAACTGTCTTATTGTTCGTTGTATTGTTAATTATTCTCCGTTCATTTCTGTCTGTGGATGGGGCCACTTGCGTGCGATGAAAGCACAAAGCGGGGATCTCAATGCTCTCTGTGATCCACAAGAGCTGCTTATGACAATGGTCCTCATTTTCATCAAGGGTACAGGGTAGCCATTGTGTTAATTGTGGAGGGGGAAAAAACAGTCGCAATTTCCGCTGAAGTAATTACCTAATCATTTCATACATGCAAATCAAAGACAGAGAGAGTGAGTTAATGTGCATGTGGTGGAGGTGGGGGGGGGGGGTAACTGAGACACAGAGAGTGGGAGAGAGATTTGACCATTTAGATGATGAAATCAGAAACAAACCAAGGAATGATTTCAGCTAATTTGTTCGGGTCTGGAGTTACACACGAGGGGTAGACGTGTGCAACGAGCGGCCATTCAGTATAATGGCAATGGTTAGCTGAGGATCCCCTGTTGGCTAAATCAGCTTGCTCCTCCACCTCTCTCTTTCACCCTCTCCAAATTTGCATTGAGGAGTCATTTCAGAAGCAGATGAGCAGCTGTTTGACACGACAGCTGTGTGAACAGGCACTGCTACCACCTAACAGCTATCAGCAACGTACCAAAGGTAAAATCCACAGTGGAGTAGTGGTGACTTCAGACTGGACAAAATTACCCACAATCCATTTAGAAAAAAACTTTGTGGTCCCTTTGATATGAAATAACTTGTATTTCCTCTCAGAGACCACCGCTTGGATGGCAGAGAGAGAGATATGTACCATGCCACATTAGAGTTGTAGTGTAACTAATTACAAGCTTCTTGCAAGTCACGGAATGGTATGATTCACTACACCCAGCAAGTGGTTGTTCATTTAGGCAGGAATTTTCACAAGTGAACAAAGGAGACGAGGAGTGTTAACAAAGAAAACCCTGCGCCTAATTAAACCGCACAACTTCAGGGTGCAGATCGTACACCGGCTCAAACAAATATGACACTGTACTGTGTGAAGTGAACATTTAAATGGTAAATAAATGATAGCATCTCATGTGTGTTCTGTTATTACTGTGACATAACTGTTCTCGTAAAGTGTAGGCCTTTATATGGATGACAAACCTTTGCAACATTGTAGGGTTTGTCATCTGCATAGTTGTTATCTAAAACTGCAACATTTGAAAGCACTTCTGTTTGGCAGACTAAATTCCTAAGTCCTGCAAATGTTTCACAATTGGATTTAATTAAAGGACTGTGCTGCTTTTGTTTCAGCAGAGGTAACCCCCTGACCAGCCCCCAGCAGAGTACACAAACTGGACTTAGCATAGGGTTTCAGTGTCGTTGCTGTTGTCATGCATTTGAAATGTGTTTATTCTAAAAGAGTCAGACCTCACCCCGTTGTAATGTAGGTATACATTTCGTCTGCCGCAGTGCTTGATTAAACCTGGGTCCTCGAGAGGCGGATGGCCCTGGCCAAGCAATGCTTGGCGGTGTCCTACGCCAGCTGACAAACCCGCAGGTGGTCTGGGAGGCCTGCGTTTCTCATTGCCCCTCCCACTCCCCGAGACGGAGAGGGGAGCGGTGCGACCTTGTATCAACGGCCCACAAGGGGCAGGGACGACACCCCCGTGATGCCGCGGAGTCAGTAGATTTATGCATCGCCATGTGAATCCTCCACCTCTGGCAGCGGACCTCGGAGGGACGGTGGCCGACAGCCCGGCCATATGGAAAAGGCTGGAGGGCTCTTTCTAAAAGAATTTGTTACAAAACTGGCTGTATTTTCTGGCAACTTTTCTGAAGTTAACTTCTGCTTTTTATAGAGGTCCACCTTGTTGTCTGCATTTCTTGCTCATTGACCCCCTCCCTCTACATAGGACAATATAATGTGCACATGTATGGTTCTGGGTTTATATCAACAACCACACTCATGGAATTGTAGGAGCAAAGAATCATGACCAATGGGGTTCTGCCTATTCCAATATACTGTTGATACTGCCTATTCCAATATACTGTTGATTATTTAGTTTTCCAGAACTTCCATTTATGCTGCACATGGTGGTCATGTTGTGATACTGCCGCATAAAGCTATTATTTGAGTGTTATTTTTCCTTTTCTTGGAGCAAAAATCAGCTTAAACTGATTAAAAAGTAAGTGTTTAATAAAGGATTATTTAAATGTACTGATAATAAACAGGTAGAAAACCTCTATTTTTTAACTTTTATGGCATATGACCTTTCAGTATTCTTACCTGATTGTGATAAGGGGTGGAACCAGGGGATAGAGTGACAGGAAAAAGGGATAAGAAACGTTCTGTACAGGATCTGAAGCAGGACATGTGAAGCAGCCTGGAGGATTCCTAAAAAAATTAGGTATGACTTGGTAAACCAAAAAATATCACGTCAGTTCAGCCAAATTAGTATTTTTTCTTGGTTTCAGTAAAGGAAGAATATTACCTGATGATATAATACTGTACCTCCAGGATATCTTTTATTTTTTTTGTTTTTGTTAATCAAGGAGAAGATAAAACGTGTGTCTTGATCTTGTTATGGTTTTGAATGTCTCCTACAAATAAAAGGACGACATTTTGTTAGCTTGATTTTTTTCATTATTTTTGCTTTGGGGTGGATTTAGCATTTGTCATTTTTGTATTGGGTTGAAGTCCATTGTGATTTTTGAACTGTTTCATAAGCTGTTTGGGGCTCAGTGTTTTATATATCGTACAATGGTTGATAGGAGGTGTAATTGTCATTATTCATTTACGAAAAAAATGCACTCTAAAAACAAATCCTCTGAGGTACTGAAAACTGTGCCAGTGTGTTTGAGTTTGTTGTTTATGGCTTCATTATAGAACCGTAATAATTAAACAGTGCAAGTCAGACTGGTGATTGGCTCCTTTGATTGCTGTAACACGTCAGGCCAGGAACAATTTTTAATTAGTACTCAACACTGAGTTGATCTCTCTGTGTAAACACAAGGCAAGCGTTGCCTGATATTGATTATAGGAAAATGCCCAATATGTCTTATTGCTTTGGAACTTGGTGTATTTGTCTCCTAATGTTCCAACATTGTGGTCAGCAATGATTGATCACTTGTCTACGCAATGGTGGAAATCATAGAACTCCAACCTGACTATATTTAAGATGTGGTTAGTGTTGCACAATGTGTTGTCTCCTGTCAGACACGATTATTTATTTTGGAACCCTGGTAGCCTATGGGAGACAAGCGTGCTTGAATTTGAGTGACAGGCATGCTATCCAATGGGATTTGCATTCAGTCTTATTTTTATTTTATGTATAATTTAGCACAAAAGAGCTCACAAACCATAGGAATTGGAATCTGAAAGTGATAATTGGTTGCAACTTACTATACTTGCACAACTAGTATTTCTCAGAATTTCGAATCTGTATTATATCCAAATGTTTTTCAGCTCTATGCATTTATAAAATGTAGAATACCAATCCATTTGGTCTATTGTTATGTCACAAAGAATGAAGTGAAGGGGAGTATAGTTCAATGAATGTCTCGCAGGGGAATTTCAGTGGATTTATACAACTTGAAGTGTGTGTCCCCAATGCAAAATGCGATTAAATCATTCACCTGAGCCTTCAACTAGTGGTTTTAGTTGTTCTGACTGATTGATATTTGGCTGTCAGCCATCTTGTCAAGTTGCTAAGCTTCAAAACAATCCCTCATATGTCTTGCTGTGCATTGGTTTGGACAAGGCCGAGATAAAGAAAAAACTATTTATTTAACTGGGGGTAGAAGAGGGGTGCTGTTTAAAGTCAGTCATAAATGCTTGAAATTACTGGTTTTCAGTGTGATTGCAAAGGGCAGTGATGTGACCCATTCTTAATTCATGGCAAGCTAAAATTCAAGAGGCCAGCCTATTAGAAAAAGAACCATTTTCAAAGCTTTTCTAATGAACCATCTTTTGGTTCATACAATTTTCCATTATAAAGTTGTGACAACTTTTTTCACTTCTTTTGGATTCAATGGATTAAACATCTGCACTTGTCACAAGCTCTTCCAGGAAACATCTCAGTTTAGCAATTGATTGCAGACAGTGCAGTATGAAACTATGGTATTACTTAACATGCATTATAACTGCTGTTTTGTGGTCCCATCCTGTTCAAATGTAAACCACAAACTGCTAGGAAATTGGGACGTCTTCTGAGAGACCATTCTGATGTAGTGACTTTTAGAGGAAACCGAATCCTTCTTTTAAAAGAAAAAAAAGAACAAACACCCATGGGAAGAGGAACATCATGAACATTTTCCTTGGAAAAAGTGGCATAGCACATATGGATGTTAGCTGATAGAGAACGAGCCGCTGAAGTAGAAAAAGCTGTCCGTTCTGTTCATTCTGCCCTGTGATCTGGGACACAGTGAGGGGTGTTAAATGGCGAGGCTATCACGGGAGGTGTGGGAACCCATGCACCGCTCGCTGAGGAGGAAGATGGTGACAGATGTGAGGTAATGGGGCCGAGTGGCGCCTCAGGATCGCTCGGCTGTGTCTGCCCATCTCCGGTGCTCCTGTCTGCCTCCCGTATCGGTGAGCTCCACTTCTGCCTAACACGCCTGCCAACGAAAGAGCCAAGCTCATTGATTAGTTTCCTTACAAACCCATGCAGTGGCTAACCTCAAGCCACAAGATCTGCAGTTCATCTCACTGCAGTACCTTTGCATCTAGTCATTTGGGAGGGGTGAGGTTAACTCCCTCATTGTAACTATAATTATATATATGGCTGCATTCTTTGTGGATAGCTTTAAAGTACATGGACATATCACAGAGCATTTTAAAATACATGCCTCACTGCAATTACTGTAATCCCTCATTAATTGCAAACTGTGAGATTTGTAGCTCTGAGCATTCAACCTTGGCAGCTCTCTGGTTCTGACTACTATACAATGCATAACCGCAGTATGTTGTACTGTGCAGAGCAATGCGCAACCAGAGGAGTAACATGCAAAAACTATGGGCATTGCTGCGCACCCTCATGACATACTCCTTGGGGCCCAGGCTACTCCTTGCATCATGCACAATCTTTTACTTCTGTATGCGTTTAATAAATAACTGCATCTCATTCAGAGGAAAGTTAAGTAAAATGCATTTGTGAGTAGATGAATAGTATTCCTGGCAAATTCTAAGATGTAACCATGGAGAATGACAAGGAATTACTATATTTCATTGTGTTTCGGAGTAATCCCTTCCTATGAAACACTGCTTCATATGTCAGATGAATGTTTCAGTATAAAACAAATTTGTTGGCATTTAACGGACCAAATTTCTTCCAAGCAACTTAAATCACTGATAATTTTTCATAAATTCATTTCCACGACATCTGTATTATGGTATTTCCTCGAAGTTCACACTTCAGTTTGGAATTGGTCTTTGGGGTATTGTAAAAAAGCAATTCAAATGAGATTATTGGAAACTATTTTCCAATCTCAACGTAATACAAATGGCCATTGAATAAACAGGCTTGAAAATGATGGACAAGAGCCATTTCCTGTTGCCTTGGCTATTAGAAATCAGCAGACCCTGAAATTGTGCTTAAAGTAACAGATGCCTATAGGGAAGAATCCCATATAAATGAAAGCATAATCTCATAGCCTATTACCTCCGTCCTCCATGCAATGCCCCCATCATTTGTAAAACAACAGCCTGGCGACCCAGGAGTAACTTTATCACATGCCAGTATCAGCCATTCCAGCACTGAATGAATCCACCATTATTTCAAGCCTGAGAGACAACAGTAAAGGGACCTTGCTTTTCATTGCCATCCTTCACCTTGTTCATTCAGTGGACCTTCACATTGAAAATGACCATAAAACAGCATTTTTTTCTAAACTGTAGCTTAGTACAAGAAAGTGTGAAGACAGAGACTTGTTGTGTGTTGGGTTTCCGCATGTTGCTCTACAAGACTATATGACCAGTATTAACAGCACTCTGAAATGGTCTAGAGGTGTTTAAAATGAGATACACTCTTTATTTTTCTAGCCCCACATCTAGTGAAGCTGCATGGTCACCAAACAGGTCTTACAGCAGACGCTTGATTAAGGATTGTGATATGAGGTATTACAAGAAGCACTGTCTGCTTGGTTACGGTGCGGCAAAAATATGAACCTTTTTGTGGTTTGAAAAAAAGCCAGATTAAAAAAAGACAAAAAAGAGTTCAAAATACAGTAATTACATCGAATAGTTACCACAAAAAAGAAACAGTGAATGGACCTAGTGACAAAATGGTCCCCTAGCAGTTAATGGACCTTCACAAAAAAGGAAAAGAGGAAACAATGACAATGGGACAAACTTTAACTGTGTGTAGTCTTTCTACAGACACCTGTGAAGGCTTGCACTGTGCTACAGAGCAGTGAGAAGGATTACTGATATTTAAAATACCACATTCCTGCTTTTTATTAATTCATTGAGATGTTGGAGGCTGACGGTATCACAAGAGGTGGCGAAGAAAAAATATTTTTTATTTCTACTAGAATATACTCATATACTGTATGTTTGTTTATCAATAGTTAATAAGAGAGAAAGCAATCTTTTAACTGGTCAACTGACTTTCAATCTGTTTCAAACTATTTGAGAGCATACAAAGATTAGCAGTTTATAATGAGGTGGCGAAGGTAGATAATTGGCTGTTTGATCAACCAATCAAAGAGGAGCCTGTAAAAGCATTCCCATGTTTGTCACTGAATGTGGCCTATGACCTTGGATGAAGTCATAATCAGTCATTTTAAAGGAAATGCTATCCTTGAAATCTCATTAAGGAGGATACACAATAACATTGTCATGACTCATGGAAAAGTGAAACAAACAACAAGCCATCTTCTATCAATATATTTCCGCTTTAGAGAAAAAAGACAAAAAGCTGGTCAGTTGTGCATTTACAAAACAGGGGTTTGTCCTTTTCTGGACTTCACCACTTCAAGAGCCAAGAAGAGAAATCAGCTGAACACAAGCAACAGTTAAACAAAATAGTGGTTTAACATTTCACAGTGTGATTCTGTGGAACATTTACAAAGAATAGTTGTGACATTTTTACAGGGCACAGGAACAAGTTAATAATATACATCCAATATATACAGTATTTACTTTTTAAAAATACAGTTGAAACATTCAGGCGATTCTATTCAATATTACCACAATGTGCTCTGCCTTTAACTTTGAGTAACACATTTTGTTAAAAATAAGTATTTGTTAAAGATGTACATATGCATACATTAGTTTTTGTACATTGAGTTCTGTAGTTGTAAAAATAAAATAAAATGTGTTTAATTACAAAAAGCACTTGCTTAAAGTTGTTACTCAAAATTAAGAACAAAGTACATAGCAATTACATTTAATAGAGGCCTGGGTGCATTTAAGGACAAAATAAACCTTACAGACTGGTATGAACGAGCAGGAACGAAGCGTTGCAGCCATGGGATCATCCATCAGTAGAAACAGCCAAATCACTACTGGGAGATTGCTAAGGGCTGAGATCATTCATATCTTTAGTCAGTGTTTGTCTGATTTACTTTTAGTCATTTTCCAGTCTGTCATTCTGACGGACAACAATAAACACATAAAAATAAAACAATGGCCATGTATTTTTCTGGCTGTAACCTTACACCTTGCAGAATCTCCATGGATTCCATTTGAGAAGGGATAAAATATACAGGGATAAAATTGTAACCGATGTAAGTCACTCTGGATAAGAGCATCTGATAAATGACAATAATATCAGCAAAATGTGGTTTGTTATTAATTTGGAATAACACATTTAAGCAATTGGTACCTGTTGAGCGCAACAACTTCTTTCATTTCAGGCACCGTCAAACTCTTGATGTTGCATAAGAATCAGACTCCCTCTTGCTTTCATTTGTTGCTCAGAACTAGGGGCAAAGCACACATGTAATAGATTGAATAGAGGCCTTGCTCTTTATTTCCTTTGATTCTTCGATGTTACCAAACATGGACACAACATTCCGGACAACAACCCCAGATGGCGTTAAAGAGCATTACATATAAAGTCATTGTTGTTACATTTGGCTGTATAAATCAATTAAACTGTACAGGCGTTCATAAAAAGGACTGATCCAAGGACAACAAAAATACACATACATACAGTGTATTATGCCCAGCCTGTTACCGTGACGGCAATTTGTTTTGACAAACAGAGCCAGTCTCAGTCCTCGGGAGGGGAATTAGTATGAATATGTATTTATAATCTCACTAAATGTGAGCCTGTTCATTATCTATACATCAAAAGGCTTTGAAGAGATGAATCTGCATGAGTCCCTACAGCTAATGTGGTGCGCACTGTGAGCCATGCGAAAGTGAGTAAGGGAATGATCTAATTATAGAATGCCCCCTTCTCACACGTCTAATTGAATATCATCCGTCCGATGAGCGCAATGCTAATATGGAAAAAAAAAAATCTAAAACGGACATTTTCCGCTCCATTTGAAAAGCCTTGAAATTAAAAAGGTGTCGTTTTTTTTTCCTTCCTCATCTTTTTTTTGTGTTGAGGAATGCAATAGAGAGGCATGCTTGAAATTAAGGAGGCAACAGAGAACGTTTGTCGGCCAAGCACCTGCAATTCATAACAGTAAACGAAAATGACAGCCTTGTCCAGAAATATCACTGGACGCTGTCTGCGGTCCCGTTCCTTGCAGCATTAACCTAAATCTACTCAGCAAATATACCAATGCTGAAGACCACAGAGCGGTCTAGCACAGTGCAGTGCGGTACCGACTGCTTTAGCCGCTAAGAGGTTTAGCTGTCTATCCATGAAGCAGGCCATTCTAAACTGAATTTACTTGCACAAAAATAAAAGGAGCTGTCTGTTTTGGTCCTCTTCAGAATCTGACAGATGCCTGTTGGTAAGCACTTTATAAATGCAGATGTCTTCATTCATTGAATAAAAAGCACTGCCAGGTCAATGTCAGCAATACAACAGTTCTTGCCTCAAACTCTAATCGGTCAGACAACAACATAAAAACTATCACTAAGAAGCTAAGACACTGGTGCTCCTGTCATTCATTTAGGGCCTTCAGGGGTTATTCTCTATTAATAATGAACCCTGTGAAAGGGTTCGGATTTATGTTCAAAGCACTTGCAGTATCAATTAGCCATAGACTGGTTGTGCCCCTAATATATTCAACTAAAAATGTAAAAGTGTAATAAACTGAGTAAAGTATGTGTCATGAACATATTATTACGAACATTTTGATATAAATATGACCTAATGAATAATCTGGTACTGTACACAGCTATTGCACAAACTAGACAGGTTACAAATAAGACATTGGTGCATTTTGGCCTCTACAACATACACGTATAATAGATTTGACCAACTGAAAATTCACTATTGCAGAGAATTTACCTTTAGGTTAAGGAATCCATAGTTAACACTAGTACATTAAAATAGCCCTCAATATTAATAAAATCCTTTTCAATTCAACTGTTTTTTGGCCAAATTATTTTAGAAGTCAGGTCCCTAAGAGAAAACAACTTAAAAAGTAACGGTATAATGTGTTAGGAAAAGACTAAAATCAGAGCTGATTGTCGTATTTTTCTTCTAAAATCTAAGACCACTTGATATCATGAGATGGACAGGGTTAAGGAGGATGAGAATCAATGTACTGTCAATTCTTGCCACAGACAAAATATCATTAAAAAGGGAATTTGATACACATCTATGAACCATAAAGTATGTGATGACAACAAAAACATAAATACACAATCTTGGTCAAGAAAAGCCAAACTGTTTTTCATCACATATTATCTCAGAAAATTAGTGCACACTGGCAGCAGCATTAAGACAATTGGATTTGGAAGATGAATGGAATTATCAGCATCAGATTCAGACTGGATATTTTTCTGTGACACATTTCTTTCCTCCTAAATTTAACATCTGAAATATGCATTTTAAAAACCCAACCCCTGGAGCCTACAAAGTGCATTGACGTGAACCAACATCTTATATTCGCATCGGTTATGAGTTACTGAGATAAACTGAGGCCGAATTAGCTGTGTATTTCAAAAGAGTAATCTCATGTGATTACCAAAGGCTGATATCCAGTGTAAACTATTTTTGTGTATAAGCAAGAGCAGCATGACCCACGTTTTACAATACAAATGACTACAATTTAGCTTCAAGTGCAAGGTAGTTGTGAAGTCATTTAAGCCTCCCAGCACTGAAAAATGAGCTAAAAAAACATGGGACATCACACATATGTAACGGCTAAGTAACCAATATACGTCTCATTCTGTAACAAATGAATTCAAACACACATTGTAACCAAAAAAAAAAAAAAAAAACTGACTGAACAGGCATGGTCTTGCATGTTTATTTTAAATGTACAATTACTGTTTGCCTTTTCATCTGAATAGCATAATCTTAACATTGTTTAAAATATTAGACACTGCAGTAACATATACTGAAGTATTTTTTCTATTTTATTTTTTTATTTTGAACTCGAGTGCAAACATATGAGAATAATAAATACTTTAAGAAAACATACAAGTGAGTGAAGCAGTTGGTCACGTAGGTGTCCATTCATCAAGGGAACATTATGAACACTTCAGAGAAAGTTCTCCTGAAGCAGCCCACATGACGGGAACATAAAAAAGAAAAAAAAAAACTGTGAACAGAGAGCTATTCAATATAAAATCACTCCTACTTCATTTGTGTTATTTTGTTTATTCAGATTTTATGCATTTTTATTTTAAGTTAATAAATCCATTTTGGGGCCTTCCTCAATGTGCCTTTTTTCCTGTTTTTGTAACCTCACCATGTGACAGTTGCACAGCTGCACAAACAGCGAAAGCGGTAAGAAGCTTCATATGACAGACAACAGCTATTATAAGTAGCCGAAAAGAGCAGAGAGGCCCAAACAGGAGTACAACTGCTAAACACACTTCAGCACTTAAAGTGAAACTAGTGAATATGTACACGACTCAAGAGCTTAGGCACAGAGGAACATGACTTTTTTTCGTCCTGGAAACACGCATTATAGTCCGTCGCCTCAGGATTTGCGTTTGGGTTTTGGCTCAGTACCGACAGAGAGCACTCCCAGTGGACCAACCGACACACCCTTTGGTATTTGTACAGCCACAATACTGGTACACGATCATCTTCAGCCCACAAAGGGGCCTGGAACTAGCAGCTCAAGATATGCCACAATAAAAAAGGAAAAAAAAATGTAGCTCCTATTTTTTTTTTAAAAAAGCAGCAGCACGGTAAAATGAAAACGATACAGCCATTAGCTCTCGCCCAGAGGAAGTGTCATTGCAGACAAACACTTAACATCACAAGTCGGGTGTCGGGTCAGCCTGCTGAGTTATCTGAAACAGGGACCTTGGAGATTCCGCCACTTCGTTCTTGGTGTCGTCGAATTTCTTCCTTCCTAAAGAGACGTGCGCAATCTCCTTTCTGTTTGTTACCCCAACCCCCCCTTACCCCATCCCTCCCCTCCCCCCAGTTCCGGTCAGGCGTACGTCTCTCCCGTCTTTAACGCCACCAGTTCTGAGTCGTCTGAATTTTTGCCATTCAAGTGTTCACTGTTGCAGTCGTGGTGGTAGAGGAAAGTGGGGTCCTCTGTGATGGAGGTGGCGGTGTAGGAGGTGGAGCGCATGGAGCAGTGCTCTCTCCGCCGCTGTCCCCACTGCGTTTTGTACTGCATCCACTGCCTCTTCAGGGCCGCCTGCACCTGAAAGAAAACGCCAAAATCAACACCCGTCTCTCCGCAGGGCTCCCTCCCTCTTTCCTGTCCCCCGACCCCAGGTTCCATGCAATCTCATTGAGTCGGCCCTCCGCAATTACCTCACGCTCTTAAAAATCGAAGGAGCGGCCAAGCTGGTTTATCTGGGGCCGTCATTCATCCGAAAAGCCGTGTAATTAGTGAGCCTGGAGTGAAAACACTCCGTTTGGCCTCTCTGCTCAATTACAACAGAAATGAGCTGACTCCCACATGTGTATCTGCTCTAGTTGATCAGAGCCGCGGCCCTTAAATCTGAAGAGTGAGCACTGGCCGTAATTTAATGAAGATAACTGCTAACACCCCGTCTCACCGGGCCACTGTGGACATGGGTTTCTTCCATGGTTTCAACTTTTTTTCTATCAAGTATTTGTTATCGCACATTTTCAGATGTTTTACTATTTTTTTCAGGTACAATGTGAAAATTAAAAAGTCCATCTGTTTCTAAAATTTGTAACCTAAATGTAAAATTACACACAGTGTTGCTCTCATTATATATGTTAACGTTTCAGTACAGTAGCATCAGCACATTAACCATAAAGTTCACTGTTTAATTTCTGACACAACAGTAATGGCATGCTTTCAAACAAATGCAGTTCACTAACTCGCTAGCCATTTAATAAACAGCCGGCCAGCTATCTCTTCTGTAGCTTCGCCCACGTGAGCCCCACTGAATTGTTTCTCTGATCCTCTCCCACTCTCTAAGTAAGAGGGGTGACATCGCCAATCTCCCTACTGACTTGCCCAGCTCCTGCCAGAGTGCCAGATTTCATGTCACATTTCAGAGTTCTTGCTTGTGACCTTAACCAAACAAATCTTTTGACAGTCCCACCCGAATACAGAAGGGAACAGGCATAGAACCACAAGCGGTCAAGACCAGAAAAAAAAGAAAATCAGTGTTAGGCAGAACGAATCATTACGCCGGACCAAACAAACATTCCCACAAAAAAAAAACAATTACCCTGTGTCAATGCCTCTTTTCTCTCTTGGAAACCGTATCTGTCCTGCAGACACATCCAGCTTGTTTATAGTACGCACTGATGCTGATGAGAACTGACTGCTTATGCATGAGCTAATAATTGACCTATTTTCCAAGCCCAGAATAATTTCCTATGTATAAAACATTACATATCTGAGGCCTGTGAAAGCTGCAAATTCACTGTTTTCCCCGTGCCAGACCCCCATGCTGAGTATTCAAATGTGTCTCTTTTTAGCCTCGACATTGTTCAGAACTCCTCATGCAGAAGTGTCTGGTTTCAGAGCCTCCTCTTTTAATGTTCCGTAACCGCCCCTGTACCTGCCCTTATTCAGCCAGCTCTTCCTCTTGTAAGCATGGGAGAGGACCTGGCTTGTGGCATGCCAGTTTCAATTTCCCTACTCTTTAAAAAAATTCTACTGAGTCATAATAAAGCATTCTGTACAGTGTTCATTTAGGGATATTTTCAGGACACGCCTAAAGGAGTTCAGTATTGGATAAACCTGTGTTGTACTGCATCACTTGCCTCGATTGCTGTCAAATGCCATCCAACCTGTCATGTGGCATCTACTGTACATCTCTGTTACCCTACCCTCTGTGAAGGTTGGCGTTAATTTCTGTAAACTTTAATTTAATTTAATTTGCCATCCAAATCTGTACAATGTCACTATATGAATTAACAAGCTAGCTAACTAGCTTCTTAGATTTGTTTTTCATAACACTTTGTGTTGTTTTAGCTAAGGTGTTGTTTCATCTCTCTCACAGTGTGGCTCATTGAATCATGCTATCATTCTCATCAATGGAAAGCAAAGTAGCTTGACACAAAGTTGATCTTTGTAATGTAAAAACTTAATAATGGAAAAGCTTTGTTCCAACATTATGGTTTTCAAGACTGTTCATAAACAAAATCACCTGGGCTCACAAGCATTCTCTTCATAATCATAAAAATGGCCCATTCATGTTACCAGCTATCAGCCTGATGAACGACCTGTTAAATACTTTTCGTAAAAACAAATTATTTTGTGTTAGCTTGCTGCAGACATCTCTTTTCCTTTCTATTGGAACAACTAGTAAGCTGCACTGCTAGTAGCGTGCATTGACTCAGGGCTACAGCAGAGTAAACTATGTGCTATATAAAATATCTAGTGCGGTCCATCTAGGTAGCTTATTAATATGGAGAGCCAAGGGATGAGTTGTGACAGATGTTAGGAATAGGGAGGTTAGGTCGACGGAATCTGGGACAATACACAACATGAGGTTTGGACTGAAGTGGAGTGCGGTCGAGCTCAGAGCAGTGTGGTGTGCTGGTTGAGCAGTAGGAGTTGTAACTCAGAGGTTGCCATTTTGATTCCCAGATTCCCCCTGTTGCTGTACCCTTTGGCAAGGAACTCAACCTGAATTACAGTAAATAAAGTTTCAGTAAATTTCCAGCTGTATACATAAAAATTGTAGGCTATGTATGTCGCTCAGGATAGGAGAATTTTCTTAACAACTGTAAAGTAATGAATGACACAGCATCATCTCATGTTTGACTCATGTAGGCCTGAGGCGACACAATAACCCCAATCACAACTTCCTGGTCACTAAAAAACCATAATTTTTTATGACTGTCTTGGTAGCTTCTGATTAGCTCCATTTTCATTCTTTTTATGAAGAGTAATTTTAAAAATTGCCATATTGACGTATCAGCATTACTTTGCATTACATTACCAAAGACTATTTCCATGCACTAGCCGTTGTAAGATATCTTACGCTATTGGCTTCAACATAATGTTCTCACTGCAACTGTAAAAGCCCGTTATGAAACACGAGCTGACATTTGACATGCCCGCCATATTTCAAATGCCTGCTATACACAACCTCACCACGGCCGGATCTGAGACCTCCCACATTTACAGGCCTTGCACTCATTGGCCGTGGCATTCTGTCACCATCGGTTTTGTTAGGGAAAAAAGATGCCTGAACCCCCAGCTGACCCAATGTGTCAGGTATGACATGCGCCCGCGTTTTGACCCGGAAGTGCCATGAGACATAAATAATATCCCAGCAGTAACAAGCGGCTTTCTTGACATGTCCTTGTCCTTCCAACATCACATATTGCATGCTTCCTGGGCAAAGAGCAGGCACTCTGGGAGGTTATCAATAAATGTCCCATTACACCTGCCCACGGAATAAAAAAAATTTAGCACCCACAGAGAGGTGATTTTAAGTGTTAGTGTTAAAGGTAGTTACCTCTCCGTTGAAAAAGCAGAATATTGTAGCCACCAGCAAACCCTAAAAAAGGAAACAGTGTTAGAATAATCGCTTTCAGTTATGCGTCTGGTGACAGATTGGGAACGGGAGCGTTTGTGCTGTCGACGGAGTGGCACCTGATAGTGCATTAATATATGCATGGTGATCTCGTATATCTCGCCCACGAGCCTGTTTTCGGGCCTCCATGGCAGGATGATGAACTGGATCCCCAGTAAGGGGACCAGGATAAGTGTGGCTCGGACCGCCTTCATGTACATGTTGGACTCGGCTCTGTGGGTGTCCCGCAGCTTGGTCACCAGCACCCGCACAATGTTTAGCAGGAAAAACAAATTCACCTGCAAGATGGACAGAGAAGAGCCATCAACAGAGAGATTAGTTCAGCCAAAAACATTGCCGGTATATATTATGTAATGTATATACATATTGTGAAATGGCCAGGGTGTTAAGGCCCGCATGTAGTTCAAACTGATATTAAAATGCATAGAAAACTTGAAATTTTGAACTGCAGTTAAACAACTTTTCTGGATGTAAGTGCAGAAATGAACATGTGACCACAACGTAACAAGTTTCACTTGCTCATATCACATTAAACATTCATAAGTAAATAAAGCGAATGAAACAAAATTTAAAATATCAGTAACAGCCCCCCCCCGCCGAATGAACTAGGAGGTACTTACTAATAAAGCTGCCATGATTGGTCCATGGACAATGTAGAGCAACTGGGTGTCCACACTCATCCAGCAACTGCAGGAAGAGGGAATTGGGCCGCTAAGAATGTTGATGGATATATTTTTTGCTGTGTTTTAGTCCAAATGCAGATTCATAGGAGCTTTACTTACTTGTCATCAAAGTATTTTTTCCTTGCAACTGCATGGATGGAAGCAGGAACCAAGGGAAACCCTTTAGGAGATCATTTCAGGCATTAGTACAGATAGGTAGAACAGTCCACAATACTCATTCAATATTCTACAATACTTGTACCATTGTGGTATTATCACTGCTATTTATGGTATTGTTACTGCTGCTCCCAGTGCGTGCCAGTCTGGTGAATGGGCACAATTACACAATGTTCCTTTCAAGGGTCATTTAAGGTTATATTACCCCCGACCCCTGTTATCTGTGTTTCATCAGTGTGGCTGGCACATGCTGGAAGTTTTTTGTCACCCAGCCCACAATGCAACACCAGCCAGGATGACTCATATTTCATAGGGTGGATTTTGCATCTCTGCAGTAACTGCTAAAAACCTCTCCCTCCCATTGCTGTTTTTGTTTGGAGACTTAGTCCTGAATGAGTCCTTCCAAATCCCTCCCCTCCATTCCCCTCCACATAAACCTATAGTTTAACCCAAAAATAAACACACTCACCAAATCTAAATTTCCGTTCATAACACCCAGAGGTGAGGAGGGCTTATGTTACTTCCTGTATAGGGGTGATTAACGGCTCTCCTGATTAAACAGTGTGTGGCATTAAAAGAAAAGTTCAAGTGCAAGATGGTCAATTTCTCAATGGACAATTTCCTTTCCTGTAATATAGTGGTAATCCACATACATAAGCAACAAATTGCATTTTTAATTTGAGTCAGGATATAGCAGGGGGGGTTACATGGACCTGCCTGTGCTTTGTCTGCAGATGCGTTTGGCTACTTTCCGCCTCTGTCCCAAATCGAGGGAGCTACCGCTCGAAGTTATCGCTGCATCTTTAATCACGGCCACCCAATCAGGGTTTTATTGTTCACTTATAAATCAGTCAAAACCTGGATATCTCTCATCTCTCTGACTGAGCAATCAAGATGCCAATGGCACGTTTCCAAGAAAGAAGCTTAATAAAATTGTCAATATGCAGCCATGTTTGAACACTAAGATAAGGTACTTAGATTTGACCCAGGAGGGTTTTAGGCACACAAAATGAGAAGCTCTGTTCAAGCAACAAGCCGGCCATTTATCAAGGTTTGATCAGTCCTTCAGTAATTATTTGTATAATTCATGATGCTCTTTGCATGCTGAATGTGCAGAGGGCAATAAAATATTCCACATGTTCGCTTAACACTAAAACAAATAAAGCCCCTTGGGACAGTCCAGCAGAAATGAGGGATTTGTCGCATTTCAAATTCAGTGAGCTAAGAGGCGTTCTTGCTAGTTCAGTGTCAAATCATTGGCTTCATTTCCATTAGAGGCAATCAGGAGACACCATAACTGACATAAAAGATGAGAATGGGTGTAGAATAGAAAAGATAATGAACTGTTCACATAGTAAAAATTCTTACCATGGTACTACTAAAAATATAAACCAACATGCAATGTAGTACCTAGGTTACAGTAGTCTCTTGCTTGATTTCAAAATTGCTTGCCGAAAGGTTTTAAAGTTGAACTGCTAATGGCTGGAAATGTCCTTATTATCCACTGTTAAGGCTGGTTATCAAAGCCCTGTTAGTTTCCACAACGCAAGATCGAACCATCGCAATGCTATAGTTCACTCAGTATTACAGGAGTAGTCGCAAGGCTTTTTTTCCTTCTGCAAATGGAGAAAAAAACAGATGTTTTCCTAACAAGTGTCATTTGTATAATTCTTGCTGTGCACGACTTAATTTGAAATAAATTTGGCATTTGGTTTTCTGGAAAATGTCAGAAAGTTAAATCGAACAAGCTAACACTAAGCAAACGACCCTTCACCAGACGTTTTTCAAAAAACTCGGTACAGTACATCCAACTGAATGCTTCCCCTGGATTTTACTCGCTCACTGCACCCCCCACCCCAGCTCCCTAGGTGTATTTTAAAAGGTCATGTTATTCTCTTACAGGATCCCAGGTATTTCCAGAAGAAGCTGGGTGATGCCTGCATTTGATGTATATAAATATATAGGCCGTTCTGAACCCCCTAATTTGTTCAGAGCGGATTTCCCTTTCTTATTGTTGAGCTCTTACTGTTGCCTTATGTTTGGCTGGCTTATTTAGAGTTCTCTTTTCATCCTGGACACCCAGTGTGCTTTTGCGGTTTTGTATCTGAGGGGAGCGGGGCGTGGCAGTGACTTACCCCACCCTAGGAGGTAATACCAGTGTAGGTGCTGCTCCTCGGCGAACACAGCCACCACGATGAGCGTGTGCAGGTAGATCCCCTCGCACAGCATCCAGAAGTAGTTGCAGCCCAACATGTACATGTGAAAGAAGTGAAGCACCTTGCAGCCGACCTGCAGTGAGGGGTCAGGGGTCAAGGGGCGAGGGACAAAACCGGCTTCACTTCAGAGTGGCACTGAAATTTCAAAACCACTCTGCTTTCACAGCGTTTCTGATCTTGCGCTCTGTTAGGGGTGTGAATGGGGTGCTACAATCCGTCTCCTGCAACAGAATACTCCGCCATTGGCTTCTCCATTTCTGTTCACAATGCAATTCCTGCTCCAGGAGGTGAAAGGTGAGTGGATGCTTTTTTTTACCATCTCACTGTCAGCCCTCAAAGCAGATTTGTCTTGGAACAATTAATCCATTTATGTTTTTATTATTTTGTGAGATTTGAATGGGAAATGCAATCTGTGGTTTGTGCAAGACTTTAATTACCTTAGAGTTGGTCAAGAAATCACACGACAATATCAAATTAGCTCATTTTCTTGCTTAAAAAATGACAAAGGCTCTTCAGTGTGTCTGCCTACTATAATAAAGGTGAAAAACAGTACACGGTTGAGTTATTCTTGAACTCCAGCACAGAATGTAATGGAGTTCATAATCTCAAATCCTCTGCTGTGGGCACAGAGTGGGCAGAGACTGTTTATTGCTAGGGATACCACGCACACTGCACAGCTTCCTGGACCAGCTAATGAGTTCCTGTTGCTCTTTTAGTCAACTAAACAATGGTTCAATGATGCAAGCCCGACCTTCCTCACCTTTCCCAAGCCACAGCTGGCCACATGACAATCACAACTGTTGACTGATTTTCCACAGTATAGTCACACAGCTCACATGCTCTCTGACGGTTGGCCTACTAGTAGGGTAGAAATGGCCAAGTTAAACAACAGTGGTCACACATATTGGGTTACCACGTACAACAGAAAGTTACAAGGTGACAGTGGGAGCGCAGCTGACAAAAAACGATTAGCGACCTTGAATTCTGTTGTCCACGACAACGCTCAGCGTCCTATTCCGCAAAACCTCAAGCCCAACCCTGCGCAGAGCCCCTCGTTAGAAGAGCACCACTTGTGGTCACACGCATGAAACATTCAGCAGATGGATGGATGGACGGATGTAGTGCAGATGGATGGATTTGATTTACTTACTGGGGGACCTCACGCTGCTGCTCTGTCCATGAGCACTCATTACAGGGCAGGTTTGTGTTCACATTTCCGCTGCTTATGACAGTAAAATAACCCCTAATTTGTGCTAGGATCAGTAGTTATAGAGAGGATAGGCATGGACAGAGGCGTGCTGAGTGAGTGGGGAGAATTAAGCTTGTGAGCCTGAGAGTGATTTCTAATGTTCTTCGGAGCTGAAGAGGTACTCAACATGGCAAAACGCTCACAGCACTCATGGGAACATTTAGCTGTCTCTTAAAAGTCATTCAGCCAAAATTCTAACCCCTTCTTCTTCACCTTTTTTTAGGTGGTGTTGGCAGGGTTTTATTGAATACATTAATTCCTGAAAAAATTGGTTGTATCGATGACCAAAATGCTCATCAAAAACTGGACACATCATATTGTGGGGACCCCAAAATTAAACACACAGTGTACAACTCTTCTCAACTCACGATTCACACAATTTACAAACTCTAAAAGTGAAAATAAACTGTTGAGATGCCAATATTATGCAATTATATTTTAATATTTAGAAACGAAAGAGATTTAGGCATACACAACTTCTCAGAGGTCTGTACAACAGCAGGAATTACCTCAGGGACAAATGTTGTCAATGACGAGGGTAAAAATATCGCAGCATTGTGAGACATGAAATAAACAGTTAATGTTTCTGAATGGAAAAACGCATTCTTGTGCGGTAGTGGAAACTGGCCCATTACACAAGTAGCCTTCATTCAGACTGGAACGCTGCCCAACTCCAACCGTATTCCTCAAATTAAACATTTGAAAGAACATGATATTTAATTGCCCTCTATCAGTTTTAAACACTTTAATCCTTAAAAAGGTGAGAGATTCAATACTGGGGTTTCATTGAGATATCTCCTTGACAGTGCAATAAGCCCTCTGGGTATATCTTAGTACAGTTAAAATATTTAGTCAAAACTTTAAAATTCTCTTGGTTTAAATCCAATCCTAATTCCCAGAAAGGGCTATCTTTATAGGTCCTTTATTATGTAAAGACATATGCAGTTAATACATGTAATTCCCATAGGATGACCATGAACAATTTGCTTGATTGGCTGTCCTTTCAACACAGATACCGAGCCTCTATACTAAAGATTTTGAACATGCTGATACCTGCCAGCTTCATTTAGATGTCTCTCACTTATTTTAGATGCCACCTTGACCTCGCACTTATAATGAAATGGCTGTCACAGTCCTGCCCGCCTCCCCTGAGTTTACACGGGTTAACCCTGATTGCTGTCTGCTCTCGTCATTAACAGGCCATGCAGTACTGATTTTTATAATGATTAAGACCTATACCTTTGTGAGTGACAGGTGAGGTCTCACTGCTATGTTAGTCTGTGTTGATTGAATTCAGTTTTTTATGTGTGTCCAGTTGTGCTCTATGCAACTTAGCTGAACATAAAAAATCCTAGCTCACCTAAATAAAGATTCTGAATTCATACTGTTTTGACCTGAAAGCTCCTGTGTGCTCATTTAATTGCAGGATATTTGCATTCATATCCTGTTATGGCGTGAAGCCATAACATACACTAAGGACCAGGTGTGGTTCTTCTTTTTGCTTTTAGCTGATTTGTCTGATGTAAGCTCTCTGCTTTGATTGTTGCAATTAACTCCTAGCATAAAGTTTTGATACCATTTTGCCATTGCACAGGTTTGTGACCTCATAACCTATAGTGTAATGGGTGTGACGATAATTTGATTATGTTCGCTTAGCAGACATGTTTTCCAGAACAGCTTCCATAAAGTACATTCTTCCCGTGTTATCCTTTTATACAGCTGGATATTTGCCGCGGCATTTCTGGTGAATTATGATTGGGTTACGAGCCCTGCTCCTTGCCACTTCACTACACTATAGCGGCAATGACATCGAAGGTAGAGTCACTCTGTATCAACCCCATTGTGGTTTGATTTCAGGGAGATTTAACTGCCACAGGAAGGCACATAACTGGCCAGTGAATGCAGTGTTTTTGATTTTTTAAAATCCCTGCTACAAAAACATAATAACAGAATGCTTATTAAAGCCCTCTTCAGTGTTATTGGATATAACCTCAATGCAGAATTATCTATTAAATTAAGTAGTTTCCACCTGTAGCTTGTGCTACTGTATATCTGCTCTATATACCTAATAGACATACATTTTTCAATTACAAATAACTCTTGAAGTCAGTCACAAAAGGGCCTGTTAGTTGTAGTGGACACCAGCATTGCTACCTATTTTACTCAAGGGTAATAAACAGTAACAATTTATAAACAATAGAGGGAAATTAATCTTAATGAATGCAATCTGGGTTTCTGTAAAATCCCTGTTTGAGTGAAATCTGGAGGGGCTGGTGACAGTATTCAGATCCATTAGTTCACTGTGTTAGAGGACATTTGCTGTTACATCAACAGATCCGAGTTCTACTCGAATGAAGTGCCTTATGTTACATTTGTCAACAGGTAGGAAAAGCATATCCTCATGTTTTTTTTTCCAAGTTTCTCATAATGTAAAACGCTGACATTTGCAACGCGCTAATGCCCATCCTGTCAAACGTGTCCGGCCCCCTCCTACATTGACAAGGAGCCTGGAAATCCCAAAACTAATTGCTCTTAAACCTTGGCAATGTGAACAAGCGACAAGCTGGAAAGAAGGCTTGTTCACCCCAGAACTACAGAGTCCATAAATCAAGCACTAAGAGCGAGAGCCGAGGCTTAAATCTCATGATCTTGGAGTTACACCATGTTCCTCAAAAGACACCTGCAATAACTTTACCACACAGTACAACAACTAACAAAAAACATGCCTAAAAAAAGCAACTGTTGTCCCAAACCTAACAACCTGCATAATGAAATCCAGATGCCTGCAATTACCCGAGAAGAACAAGTAACACACATGCATTAATAACCTGTGGGGAACAGCAGTATAATTAAGGGTTAAAATCACAATGCCATAACCGCTGTTTGTAAGCAATCTTTTACAGTAAGTGTTTTTTGTTTTGTTTTTTCAAAAAAAAAATAAAAGGTTAAACAGAATATGATTCTTCAATTGAAACCAACCTTAGGAGATTTCACTGGCCGCAGAGCATACAGAAACTTGATACAAACAAAACAATGTATCACCCTCTTCATTGGTAGCCCTTTGGTAAAAGAAGAAGGTATCATTCCTGTTCTTCTTTTCGAAAATAATACATTACAAAAGTTAAATCACCCTCTTGAGTCCAGCCATTACATTAAAACATCTGCTGCCATATCGAATCGATTAATTCCTAATGATATCATTCCAGTTTAATGGCAGATCTGAGGAAGTATGCATTTCTGAATGCAACAGATGAAGTGGGCTTAGAGATCTTTCAGTGCTCAATATGTAGTGTGGCAGCAGCCGAAAGCACGATCAGCCCCAGTCTGCTTCTCCCAGCCAACACCAGCTTCCAAAATGATCCGCACATTAAGAGGAACTTCGTGATAATGTTGATTGCCCTTCTAGCAGTTCCCAACTTCTTTTTCACCAACTTTTTTCTGACTCACAGCCGAATTCTTTGATATCGATTTTCTTTAAAAACATTTCCATTTATTCAGATCAGAGGCCCGTTACAATTCAGTCTTATTTTCAACTGACTCATCTAATTGTATAATCATGAAAACATCCAGATAATTTCCTAGAGAAAAGAAGGCAATAGAAGCCATGAAAATGTCTCCCAAAAAACAACATATTTTAAACATCAGTGTGAGCCTTGATAAAGCAACATTCCTGAGAGACGGATTTATTTCAGTGATGCCACAGACATCACCAGGGTCTAGGAGTTAGACTAAATGGCTGCCTTTCAAATCTCTGCCAGATGAGGCTTTGGGAGTCATATATAGTCTTACAGAAATGAACGTTAGTGTTGATTTGTTATCTTAATGTCATCTTTAATATATAATGTATACAAATATACAAATACACAGATGCACACGCACATGCACACACATTCCTGGACCATGCACTGATATATGTATACCATGTGTACAAAAGATTAATATCTGTAAGAACGCCACTCCTACACACACAGACATTCTCTGAATATTTTAACTGAATGTAGTCTGCACTCTTTGAAAAGCTGCACGCTGATGAACCCTTCTCAGCCCAGGACACGCAGGTCACTTATTCGGCGTGGTGAGGACCCCGACTTGGTTTCCCGAAAATCTGCCTGTGTTAAAATCTCATATATGGCAATATTTAATCACTTCTCTGAGTGAACTCATAACATTGATCATACTAAAAATATAAATATGTGAATTTCAGTTTAATATATTGTAAGATCCTGTGTCCTGTTAGCGCCTATTAAAATTTTTATTTCAGAAAAAAACTGTTCATGGAAGTTCTTCTGCATATTAAATAAACAAACAGACAAAGTATTTATTCAGATTTATCTTGAAGCAAAACTGAGCCACCATTTCCTGGCAATCATTTGGCTAGCTAACCATGTAACCAATGAAAGTTTATTACTTTCATTATAATGTAAATACTTTTTTTATTTATTGCAAACTATGTCTCCCCTTACTAATTACAATCTTTTACCATTAGGCTTTAGTTAGCAAATTGAGTCAGTGAGTTTGTAGCTTCCTTCTCTGTTTTGCCACTTAATTAATAGATAGTTACATAGTTATGTTAATTGAATGATACCACTGGGAAATATGAGCTTTCCTTGTATACCTACTATGTAACACAAGATATACACAGAGCAAGGTTTGCTTGCTGGCCTCAGTATATGGTAGTTTATTCTCTTATGACCCTAATGGTATTACCTGTATTAACTCTAGTCAGATCATCCTCATAGACATGTTGCTATGTAGTTCAGGTAATTTCTTTTCAATAAAGACTTTACTGAATTGACACCTGTGTCAAAATAAGGGTCAGACTGGTACTGTCCTAAACTAAACAAGTGAGTCCACAATACATCAAAAGTAAGCTTCTGTCTGTGTTTCATTAAAATAACTTTATGCAATAAATGCAATCCGAAAAACATTGAAATAGTATTTAATGGTTTCTGTGTGTCACCCCATGATACATGATAAAAGGTTGTTAAGAATAAACTTTGTTATACTAAGACAGCCCACCTCATCCTTCCTTAGGGCATATGAAATTAATGGTTGCCTTCAACGCTTCCATTTCGAAATACTCGGCTATAGAGATGAACAGTAATGCATCCACATTTAGAGACTAAGTTGAATTTATGAGAAGATATAAAAATTGCAACACATTATAAGAATTGCATTGGCACCCACAATACCAACATCTGGTGAGTACTTAAAATATAATTCAGTTATCCTTCGGGATAGATTCGCATGGAGGGCTCCATTATCTTTAACTGTTTTGAAATGAACCGTTCAACAAAATGTCCAATGTGTAAATACTGGAGTGCACTTTTAATGTGGGGCTAAAAATGTTGACGTGCATTTGAATGTTGAATGTGCATTTCATGAAAATATATTTTGATTATCAAGTAACATGTCTTAAAATAATATTTAATGACAGTTCAGTGTATTATAAAAACAAATTTCTATTGTCTTTTATATTTTCTTACAAGTTACACTACTTCCAATTGTACAATGTATTCATTCATTACTGTTCCCACTCCTACTTTTCAAGGTATCCTTGAAAAAGCAAGAAAATAAAAAAAAAAAAAAAGTCACATAAGGACATTGTCCTTGTGAGAATAACCCATGAGGAAAATGATTGTTGCGGTATGTGTTCTTGTTTCATAATGAATAGTTGATAGTATAATTTTTTCCTGTGTGGAAGTATTTTTTAATATATTCATTAATGTTTTACGCATTTTAATGTGTACTCAACATAAATATAAAATTGGAACATTGTCACGAGAGTGTTACACTGACACATCAGGTGATAAACTGGGATTTCCATGCATGGTGAGCAGTGAGGTGGTTTCAATTTTTAGAAGTTAAACAGTTTGGACTTGCTCTGGGTCTCACTCACCGGGTTCCTCTGTACAACTTTGGGGTTGTTGACGACCGCAATGAGGTTCACGATGGTAAACGCAGAGTTCAATACGTAGGAGCAGAACAAATTCTTGTGTAGCGTAATCCTTTGGCAACTCAGGCTCCTGGAACAGAGGTACAATTCATAATGGCATTAGCATATGAGCCCAGCTGTACCTCAGCAAAGATTTACAATGTTGCTTCTACAGTACATAACACATGGTAATGTCATATGTGTGCACTGTTGTTTTCAAACAGTTAGATTTTGTTAAAACATACCTTGTTTTGAAGATAACAGATACAATTGATCAAAAACATGTATGTTCATTACTACCATGCACCCAAACAAAAGTTAATCAAGACCTATTTTGGTGTTGTGTTTTCAGTCTATTTGTTTAATTATACATCCATATAAAATATTGAGAATGTATTTTAGAGAATATCTGTTCTGCTCAGTCAGTATATTTAAAATATGTAAATCACTGTTGTTTTCATATGTTGCAATATATTTCTAAATTGATTTAATATATTTTAATTGTATCTTCAATATATTCTGTGACTGAACAATGTATTTCTTAGTGTATTGCGATATATTTATTTTCTGTAAGACCAATCACACAATTGTTTTCCCATTAAAAAATCACTATGACCCCATAAGTCATCTGCAAGAGTGCAAACTAGAAACCTAGAAACAAAAGCATACTATATAATATAAATATTGCTAAAACAGTACTGAGTATGAACAAATATGAAACACAATTTGGTAAGCTCATCATTTAATCTGATCTTTTGCAAGTAAGTACAAGTTGCAATATGATTGCAAGGACAAGCAATAGCCTTTCAACTGCTTCCATTTTGGCACCAATTTACATGGATGTACTATTATTCATAGAAATAAGTCATTTTCCTTGACCATGACCGATTTCAGACATGCTTGACCTTGTGCTAACAGAAACCAGAAGAATGGTAAACATGATATATGGATGTTCCAGAGTTCAGTTCTAACTCATCTGTTCATTTATTGAAGCAATTTCAATCTTATTCTAAGAACTGGCTATACCAAGGGATGGGTAATATAAATTCAAAGTACTGAAAAAAGTCCATTAAAATAGTCTGAATTGAGCGAATGTACAGAAAGTAGAACTGCACTGTTTGTTTGACAGAAGCTCTGGTTCATTGCAGATTTCAATATTAACATTAGATTTTGAACTTATAATATAAGTTACTACTGTAGTAACCAAGGCATATATTTGCATGTGTTTTTGAACCGTCTTGCACTTGGGTTTAGGAGCAGCAGGTAAAACAGTAATTAACATGGGAACAGAAAAATATTCCAGCCATTTTCAAGAAAGAGTCTGACATTCCAAAGTTTTAAGCAATCTTTGCATGTTGACACACTGAGACTGCTCCCAAACAAACACACCCAAAGGCAGAGAGTAAAACAAGTAAACGAAAACGGGGGTAACAGTGGAATATTTCTATCTGAAATATCTGTATCTGATACCTCTGGCTACCATAAATAAAAGGATACCACAGTGCTACATCACCAAATACCACTGTAAACTCACATCTGGAACCAATAAGACAACATTAAGACTTTGACGTTTAAGGAGATCGGACTATAAATATCACACTGTGACAATAAAATATTCCGCTTTGAAATACAGTGTTGGTATTTTTTTTAATTTCTGCTTTTAATTTAGTACAATCAACTTGTATACTCTGTATCTATATAGAAGTGTGTGTCTATTCTGTATAAAATGGTGATGTTAAAATGAACAAAACTTATTCTGAGGCAATTGAAACTGCCCCTTTTTAACGCACAGATTCAAAAGCTTTCTTCATCTTTCAGTTTCAGAAAATTCAGCCTCCAGGATGTAAAGTAATGCATGTGTAGTTAGTGTCTCGGGTAGATTTATGAGAGGATATAAAATCTGAGGCAGATTTCAGCACGTGACAGGAAGACCGCGGGCACACACCTCACTGACATCTGCCGAATAAATATTCTCATTACACTGTCCATTGAACGTTCAACACATGAAATCTCACAACAGACCGTTCACACTGGACCAGTCCAAAATATCTGCCTGCCCCTGCACTGATCACAACATGCTTGTTAGCGGGTCAGCAGCGGACTGGGCAGTGAGATTCATGCCACAATCCTGAGGCATGAGAGCTGTGAGATGTTACTCCCTTGCACTATATCATTAGATACATTAGATTTTGCCATTAAAGTATAATTTGCCAGTACATCCATACCAAGTAACAGTACTTCTAACAAAAGAACTAACATCTCAGTATTTAAATTTCCATGAACACATAAAGTGAAATAAACATCCTAAACCGGTGAAATCGTCCTGGTACTAAGGCTTACCTGTCCACGTTCCTGAATGCCGCATTTATCTTTTCTTCATTTACAAGGTCACTGACATCTGTTTGTGCTCCAGCATATTCATTTTACTCTCAGTTAGGTCTGCATTTAGGCAAGAGTCTTTGGCAAAGCAGGATTTCGATATGACCAACTTGTTTGGATGACAACTGTATGCCAAATTCATGGCAACATTCTGTTCAGAGTAATTCTAGTGGTCTGCGATTCTAGTGGTCTGTGCGCTTATGTACTTTTCCCAGAGATGAAGTTCAATAAGAGACCTTTCTGTAGTTTTATAAATGCACTTCCAAGACTACTTATGGTACAGGGAAGGGGAGGCTTTAACAGGTTTAACACATAAAAAGTGGCACATCACTGCCACTTATGCTCTTCTCAAATTTTTTTTCAACAGCTTTCTATTTTTTTTTAATCATTCATCACATCTGGGCATGAACAGAACAGACTCGCACCAGATGCAAATAGGTTTGTCCGTGACTACAGATTTAAGCAGGCGTTACTAAACTCTACACATTTTTAGTACATTTCAGCACCTGCTGAAATGCTGGTGCTGTTAGTTATTAATGAACTCATTCAGAGACTTGTGGACAAACCACAATGCAGTCTGATTGACTCAGAACATTTGTCTCAATTAATCCTGCTGGAATTGCCTAGCCACTTTCTACAGACTTGGTGACCTTCGTCTTAACTGATGTAAGCTTTTTAATATAATTCTACATTCAGAATATTACAGAAGAAAAAAATGAATGCTTGCTTCATTATATAAATCATATGTAATTATATAAATCCAGTGTAATTAATGATGTGAACTGAAGCACAGCTGGGAAAACAGATTTTCCATCAACATGTCACTCGATATAAAACTGCATGTACAAATCTAATCAGGAGCCTTGACAAAAGGAACATTGCTTTGGGCAAGCGAAAATAGTAATTAAAATGGAAAAGATTTCCATACTGGTGTAACATTAATATTTTCTCACAACCTGGCAGTTATATTTATGGAAGTTCATATTCTTCCTTATGGCCTAAGCATACACATTGACCAATATATGTAAAACCAGTGTGACTCCCTCATAAACACGTGCAATTGTATACACGTGCAAACATACATATGATCAATACAACTGAGACCAATACTTAAATAATCTTTAAAATACATAAATACATAAAATTACCTCAAGATTTTAAGATTTATGTTGGGCATAAATTACAAGACCAAGAAATGACCAGATTTTTGATTAACTGGATGACAATATATCCCAAACCTTAGAAATAAAAGACTACACTTCTCAATTAAATTATTCATAAAGTGGCAGGTAACGGCTTTATGTTCTTCAACTTGCATGTGCCATTTCAAGTATGCAATTTGCAGTGGAGTGGAAAAAGTTATATTTACCTGAAGTAAAAGAATATTGCTAGAGAAATCAGTAGAGATGCGATGGACAAAGCATGGCCCACAATAGCCAAATAGTAGAGAATATACGCCATCTGGAAAAAAAAAAAACAACGCATGATACAATTACATACTGTCTGTCTATAAATGCATAATTTATGTATGGCAGAAGAAACATCACCTTCAGATATTCCTGATCTTCATAGATATATATCCAACATGATGTATATAGTATATCACATGTAAATACGGAAGAATTCCACAATAGACTGAATTATTCTAAAATGGCTTACCTTTAATTTGTCGGTGGTATAGGCAATACAGAGGGTATAGTTGGACCAGGTTCTGTTGGTCTCAGGGTGTCGGAACCAATTGCCTGTCTCGTCACAATATTTTGTGACTTTTTCTAATAAAAAGATCGCATGATTATTATTTTCTTCAGTATCTAACAAGACAAAGCAATGGGATATGCCATATTCAGACCTGACCGCACTCTAAGTTTGAAGAGCAAATTTAAGCAAGTGTTATATTTTTCTCATTTTTTACACTACACAAGAGTTTTCATTAATTTCAGTGATCAGGAAACTCAATGTTGTGTCAGGCATCAAAAAGGGAACTCTTTTTGGTATTTATTGCTGAATGATAAGGAAAAACACATTGCATTTGAAATTAATTTGGGCCTATAGTTACTGTTGTAGCAGCTGTGAGACAACACTTTTACCTAAAAACATAATCTCAGCCCTATGTTTTCTTAATTTTTTTTAAAAGTAGTAATCCGCACCTGTGGAGTCAAAATCTGGAAAATAATTTGGACAATTCTGAGAGGTGTAGGTCCCTGCCGGCGTGTCGTCCCAACACAGCCACCCGTCCCAGGTTCGATTGCAGTATGGACCTTAGGTGGGAGGAGCAACACAAAAACCTCTATTTACATTCAGAAGCTCAAGGTATGACGACATCCTGTGACTGCACTCAGACAGAAGACAACATTATGAGGAAGAGTATAAGCGTACACACAGGAACACTGAGACATAACTCAGGGCATGAGTGGTTGGCCTTCAATTTCTGAGTTTCAACAGAGTGCAAGCTATGGAGTAAAACGAAGTACCAAGGAAGTTCTCTCCACTATTTGAATGAGATTGTAATAGACAGGGAATGAAATTATTGAACAATAATATGGTGCATATTTTCATCATTGAACCGTTCATTCAACCGCAAAGGCTCCACAAAGGAAAAAAAAAATTGAATTCATAAACTGTACTCTTGGAATGTTTACTTTTAACAAATACCGGATAATATTTTTCTCAACTGCATACAGTATTTTCATATTTGGTTCTGCCATGCCGGTGGTCCTATTCCACTGAATAAATGCATTACAGAAAGTGACAAACCTCAAAAATGTACAAACAACATTTCAGCTGTTTAAAGCCGTTTTCAGCTGTTTCAAGAAACATCTGAAGACTCAGCTCTTCTGCTCTCACCTAAGCACCTGAAACACTACCCTCTAAAGGAATTTCTCATGTTATCTAATAGTTTAACGCACTCGTACCTTGTCTGGCCAACCACTGAAACCTGGTCATGCAACACTTCTAACATTGTTGACTCCTTACGGTTTTTTTGGCTTGTGTTGTAATCTACCTCATTTGTAAGTCGTTTTGGATAAAAGCATCTGCAGATGAATAAATGTAAATGTAATGTAAATGTTTACATGTGAGTTAATCCAAGGAAAAGGGGCACTAGTTGAGCCCCAACAACAATGGTCAGCAAGAGATTTCACTTAGTTCTCTGTGAATGGCTGTTGAATGCATTCGCCAACCTAAGACATTGGGTTTTTGCCTTTTCGTCTTTGGCAACGCCTCATAAAGAGCACCCCCAGGTTTCGCTAGTTTGCACAGTTTTACTGAAGCGAGACTGTTGCTACATGCTACAATACGTTCATCTTCTTGCTATCCCGAGAAATGTATTTAACAACTGACTGACTTATGATGTCTCACGTCATGAATGCAATGGACTATTTCTGCCTGTTCATGTGTTTCTTCTGCACAGGCAGAGGGATATGCTGTATTTAGCTAAAGGCTGTGTTGCCGAAGTGAAGCGGGAGCCTTTCTGTGTGCTTCTGTTGTGAGAACACGGTATCAACTTGACACACAGTGACAATGCACTCAGTATCATTCACAGAATAAAACGTATGCGCCAGTGATATGCCCAAGTAGAGGTAATATTACCTCAATTCACCAGGACCGAACCCAGATCGATCGTTTTCAAAGAGCCCTTTCCATCAAATGGAAATCAAAATTTAAGTGGAAGGCTTTATAGTGGCAGATCAGCATGCATTGTGACAGGCAGAATGGGACATGAATTTTGAGGGAGATGAGATTGGTCAGTAAAATTTGTAATTTACAAATGTTTAGTCAAAGTCAATCAAGAAATGTATTTGAAATGTGTTTTTGTCATTGCTGTTTTGCTTGTGGTGCCCTGTATAATCGCAAAGAGTAACACTAATGTTGTTATCCTACCTGACTTGTTGTACGGCAGATCTCTGTTCATTTTTTCAAAGCATTTATATTGACCATCAATAATCTTTTTCCTTTCCTCCACTTTCTGCGTAACGACAGGACTGACGAGAGCTTCGATTGTGGGCTCTGCGTTTGCTTCTGAGGAGCCCTGGGTTGTCACTCTCTGTGGAGAAAAATAACAATGATAATATAACAAATACAAAGTTGTAGGTTGAAACATGCTTTCTGCAGACAAAGACATCAAACTGTGTAGAAATACAAGCAGCGGTGTATATGTATTCTTATGTAAGATTTGAAATTTGTTGGGTATAACTAAAAGGTCACATGACCTTAAACTTGGGAGCAGAATCACTGTCCTTTCCTCACTTCACTACCCCCCCCCCCCCCCCCCCCCAGCATACACACACACACACACACACACACACAGAAAGCACATTGAGAAAGCTAAGACAGATTCTCTATAATAATTTATCTGCTGCCATCAGTTTAAATATGAACATTCAATGTAGTAATAAATCAAAAATAATTATTCTTCCCTTACCTTTAATTTGTCCTTGGAGAAGGCAATGCAGTTGGACCAGGTTATATTAATGGCAGGATGTCGGAACCAATTACCAGCTTCATCACAATATTTTGTCACTTTTTCTTTTAAAAAAGAAAGCATAATTATTCACACTGTAATCACAGTTACATTAATAATGGTACGCAGCCTCAAATGGATTACTGTGCTATTAAAAGAACCGACTAGAACTGACTAACCGCAGCGTGGAAATGTTTGATTTTAACAAGATTCCATCTATGTTTTTATGATGTTTCGGCTTGTCTTTTCATAAAGCAGAACATTTGACAGAAGGTTGTTTTTGCTGAAGGCACAGGAAGCAGGAATGATAGAAACTATAAGGAAAATCGCACAGACGGAGCCAGCTGCCACAGATCATTTCATTGGCACTAATTTAGAGTCTGGAACAAACCCTTTCAACAGTGGAATCATAAGTTGACAGCTGGATAAAAATTGGATACAAGTATTCTCCCAATCAACAAATAAGCAAGGAGGGATCTGATTAGAATGCTGCAACTGGCAGAATTATAGTTTAGCTTCAGACACCAATAATCAAAGAGATACAGTTAATAATCTAGTGTCTCATGGTGACAAGTGTTCTGTGTGTGTGTGTGTGTGTGTGTGTGTGTGTGTGTGTGTGTATTTTGCAGGAGCTTGGAAGACATGTCACTGATGCTTTTAGGATTTTATAAAGTGGTCCACAGACTTCAGTAGTTTGGAAACCCTTGCCATATTTTAGTGGTTAATGGTGTTTTTTTTTTCTTGAAATGTTTAAAACAAGCAAGACGTGGAAAGAATAGAGCCATTTTGAGTGCAGAGTGTTCTCACATTGGAACATCATAACTGCTTATGCTCTTCTATCAGGTAATAAATTGTTTAGGTCTCGAAGTAAAGCTGACTAGAGTTTTTCCGTGCACTCTGGTGGACAAAAAAAGAACGTCTTTTTTCATTAAGCCAGTGGAAAATGTATTTCCCACAAATATATAATTTTACCATTCCATATTGCTTTAGAATCTCTTAAGCAAGTTATCAAGGATTGGATAAAATTCCTTGATTATAGCGTTTTTTCCTCTGGTCTAACCATTTATTCAGTTTTTTAGCACTGACAGACAGATCTTGCACATGTATCCGAGATTTTATCTTGGGGCTGTCTCACCAGTGGGGTCAAATCCTGGGTAGTCCGGGCAGTTCTGAGAGGCGAAGGTCCCAGCTGGGGTGTCATCCCAGCAAAACCATCCATCCCACGTTCGATTACAGTACGGACCTTGACCAAATCCAAAGGGAAATGCTTTTTTATTCTTTTACCCTGTTGTATCTGGCACTGTGTAATCACTATTAAACATGAGGCTAATTAAAGTGAAGCCAGCTGACTCCCTCAAGCATCTGACATGTATCTGTAATCCAAAAATTAACTGCGGTCATCTAATCTAAAAGGGAGCTTCTCCACAAGATGAGCTCTGCCTACAACTCCCATAGTTTCCTTCTGCAGTACTCACAAAGGCAGGCCATCGCCCTAGTACAGGGTTAACTGTAATACACAGGTGTAAAGAAGGCTTAAAACAATGCAGAGTTCAAGCAATTGGTAGGGATTTGACAGGTGTCTTTTTGGGAACCGGTGAGTGATGTGATTAAAACATTTTCATGAGCAAAGGCCCAGGAAAGACCATTTTAAACAAAAACAAATTCACCTCACTGGAGTCACAAACAGTGAGTAGTTATGTTACCTGTTCTGTTGTGTAGCTGGTCTCTGTTAGTTTGTTCAAAGCATTTATTGAAGCCTTCAGTCATTTTTTGTCTGTCTGCATCCATTAGAGTCAGTAGAGGGTTGAGAGACGGATCTATTGTCAGTTCCGGTTTCGTTTCTGATGCCTCCCCGATAGAACCAATCTGTTAAAAGATAGTCATTTTACCTTCCACCAAAAACACATTAGGTAAGAACCCTATAAGTATGTATGATCTAAGCATGTACAGTAATAATGCTTAGGTTGCACAAAATACTGCATAAGCAGCAAGTTAAAATTGAATCTATTTAGTCAGGTGAACTACTTTTAACTGTTTATGGTTTGTGACCCCAATGCATACAGCTTTTCTTCATTTTATGATGTAATCTAATACAAGTTACAGCAACACCTTTTAAGTGGCATTTTGAAAATTTCAGAATACCATCTAATTTATAAGGAGTACCAGACAGACCACCTAAAACTGCAGGCATTATTAACATTTGTAAATTTAATGAATGGACCCATTACATTTATATTAATTGATTTAGCAGATGCTCTTATCCAGATTGAGGTGCACATCAGAGCAGACTCAGTGCATATGCGGAATGTAAACATAAACATTGAATTTAGCGAGCAGCACTTAAAAAAGAATTTTATACATTAAATCTGACCCAGGGCAGCTTTCCCAGTGCAAAAATGATTAAAATTGTTAAAAAAGAGGACAGAAGTCCTCTGTGATCCATTGTTTCATTGTTTTGATTAACCTAACCAATTACAGTCTAATTATGGCTATACAATACTCTAGTGCAAAAGATATAAAACCATGCAAAACAGTCACAGGCAATTTCATTACATTCATTCATGATCACAATATTAATAGTGAGATGATGTCAGAAAATTATTCCACATCCATTAGACTGGTCAGATGTTTGATATTAATCTTTGTGCATATTGCATAGTACAAAAATACTTATTTGACATTTTATAAACGTGTAGCAGAAGCATGCTGTATTTGCTCATTTCATGTCTTTTCAATATTAAGATAGATTTGTCTCAAATACAGGTCATATCAATGGCATATTTTTCCACAGGGTTCTGTTTTCTTCATTCACAATGGCTCTTTCAGCTCAGTTCACTCTCTCACAGCTGCACAGGTGTTGGCATAATAGACAACAGTTTAAACACAAAGAAACTACTGTTGGCAGCAAAACAAGCCATTCAAATCAACATGATAATGAAATCCTCATCAAGATGTTGCATCCCAGGTGTTTTTATTTTCCTGGGCAGTGAGGCTACTTGTAGCTCAAGCACAGGATCTGGTCATATCCACTCAGCTTTTCTATATGCAGTTTTCATGGCTTCCACTCACCTGAAGACAGGTATGCATTCAATTTGAGTTAGCCATCGAGGTCTATTTTGAACATACCTTTTTAGTGGTGCTTTGCTGTGGTGTTTCACAATGCAATATTTCTGTCTCCTTCGCTAACTGGTTTTGCCCAATGGAGGAGTAGCAGCTACTCTGCCTCCACCCCTTAGCTTTCCTATAGGCTGACATACCTGTTTGGAGGTGGGGCTGAAAGGAAAGGCCACAGAATGGATCCAAATGTTTATTTTACTGTGTACTAGAATGTACACTACAATAAGATTCTATGTAGAATTCCACAAACAAGGGTTCTCCTGTCTAAAATAGGTTATAGATAACTATCCACAGTAATTATGTTAATAGTTACATATTCAAGTATGAGGTTAGTGTATTTTCTCACGCATGTTGACATGACCAGACTAGTTTTAAGAGTTCCTCATGAAAGACCATTAAACTTGAAAATATGCTTCAGAAATACCATATATTGAAATGACTTTAACTATAACCTGTGGGCTCTGGTTCAAGTAAGCCATTGAACACACGCTTCTGAGTTCCTTTGAAAAAAAGGATTTTTTTGAGGAAATGTTTTAAATATCAAGGGGAGACTGTGCCGGTGTTCTCATTTCAGCATTGTATGGTTTGAGCAGCTTTAAAAAAAAATGAAAAGCTGACAGAGATAACACTCCTTTCACAGTGACTTGGAGGAAATCAAGATTTGAATTGCATTGGGTAGCTAAAGCCTCACACGGCTGAGTCATCCTCACCATTCCACACAGAATTGAGAACTCAATGTAAAAGCTTTTTTTATTTCTTTCGTACCTTCAGACTTTAATTAATTCCACATTAATATAAACACAATGGCTCTGAGAGGTTCCTCTAAAGCATTTTCATAAACAGTGCTTGGGCAATCTATATATGTATATAAAACTTTTATCTTATCACTGTCCACTTGAGAATTTCAAGATTGCACATAACTCCTTACCTGACCCTTTATACACTCAGAGCTACAAACAACAGCAAACTTTCCTCTGCCCAATTTCAAGTTTCGGCTGAGAAGAACTTTACAGAATACTGATGTCCCATGTAGCAGTTTAGCAGCCGTACATATGATGTCACTCCAAACATTGAAGTAAATGACGTCATACATACGACCACCAGGCCACCACGCAATTCAGCCTATAGGTAAACTGGGTGGGGGGAATAGGGTTTCATTTTTTAGATGAACCTGGATTAAGATGATTCCTTGGTGTTCCACGACCTATTGGACCTCCGTTGCATCAGTAAGAAAGAAGCTTTGTTGTGTCAGTATGGACAAGCAAAACACAGCCCTGCATCAAGTTATACAACACAGACTGGTATGCATGTACAAGCAGACATTCAACATTCAACAGCTACAATTACTATAAAGCAGGCAAAGAGGTTCTGAAGATTCAGGATCCAAACATGTAGGACATGTTCTGACCTTTTGCAGTTGCTTTACTGTATTACTTCTCTGCTTTCAGTTATTGATAACTTTCATACTGGCATGAAACAATCTTTCATAAATCTCACATTTTAACATGGTCAAGAATGACTGAGCTTCCTCAGAAAAGACACCCACCTCCTCATTAATTGTTCAGTCAACAAAATGCATGGGTTAAGAAGTGAATTTCAAATGTATCCAGGCCAGTTAAAACAGCTAAAGATGCTGTACAGTAGTCACTGACATATAAGATTAATGTTCTGTTCAAGAGGCCACTGATAAGCAGGACACCCTGCTATTGTAAGGCAGACACTCATGCTCTGAACTGAATTTCATGCGCTCCAGTCTACCAGCGGCTAACACAAAACAGAAATGTACAGCATCGATGTCATGGCTGACAGACCTTCAGCTTTGTGAGGTTACCCAAGCTTTTAATTACCAAACAGAACTAATTAGTGATTAACGGATTAGTGAACTACATCAAATTAATCTTTCCCCATGTTTTTGATCATGCAGAATAAAATGCCGTTAGACCTTAACCCCTAAATGTAGGGATTTCAATACAGTGTACAACACTAGAAATTTCAAAGAGGCAGTTTTTCAGAAAACAGACATGAAGTAATGAGGACCAGTTTTAATGAACCCTAATTTCAGATAAGATGGTTCTACCTCTCATATAACAACCAATCTGATTTAGATATACATATACATATATACGTGACATACATAGTCATATTTATTACAGATGTGTTATAGAAATAACACAAGAGCAAGACAATACATTAGAAGCAGGGTTATGTTACAGTAATTGAAAGCTCATTAAATATATGTATCAGACTTACCAGCATTAATGATATCAAAAGCCAGTGCACACATTTTAATTCCATTTTGACAGATCCTGGATTCATCTGAAAAAAAAAAAAAACAGTTATTCAACTCAAAATATCATTACACACTGAAGACAAAAGAGAAGTGAGTTTATTTTGTACATGCCAAATTAAAACTCTTCTTTCTAGAGCTGATATTAACACAGTAAACATTTGATTAATTACTGTTTAACGCAAACAATTTGAGAACAATGAAACCTGCATTGGCTTTACAACTGGTTTGTTTGCCAATATCTTTCTTCAGTGCAGAGGGGAAAAAGAAAATTAACCATGGTTTGATAATTCTGCCAGCACTGAACTGAAACAGTTTCCGTGGTCAGTAGCTAGAAGTCGAATCAAATTACGAGTCCCTTACACCCTTTTACTTTTGCCTTCCAAGTAATTCCAAGCTATTCGCTTTCCCATGTAACACCAATTCCTTTTTGCCAGTTTACATTTACATCGTGATGTGGCCTACACGGGTGACAGGACTCATGAATAAAGACAAGGAATGCCCTACACAACTTCAGACCCCACGCCTGACAGAGACTGGAGCGCTGCCTTTTGAATGACAAAAACTCAATCACTTTGGTGCGTGGCGCTGCAAGAATCTCCCAGAGTGTGTAGGTGCATTTATTCTGGCCGACAGCTGCTCAAAAGAAACTTCAGTCACCCGGAATTTACTGAGGAGTGGGGTGTCTAAGAGCTACATTTAATACACGACATTAACTTAGCAAGCACACAGAATCTGCTGGAAATTCATAAAATGTGAACTTGGACCTAACAACTGTTTTCCCATAATTAGCCACTGGGGGTGCTTACAGGTTCATGTTTTTTTTTCTTTTTTTATGAATTTACAGCTGAATTGACAGTCTGGTAAATTACAGCCTCACATTAAATTTGTCCCTAAGCCTATGTGAGTAAATGGTTGGAGTTGCTGCTTCTGGGCACAGCTGCAGTCGGTTTGGTCTGAGGGCATAAGTCATGCTGAAAGCTGGGGAAAATCAGCAACAAGGGTATTGTAAAAACGAGGGAAGGAACTGGCCTGAAACAGAACCGCTGGTTCAGATAACTGGATCTAATCACAAAGATCGCATTATGGAAACAACACAACAAAAAGAATTGCTCAATTGATTTCTAGTCTTTTCTCTTTTTTTACTTTAAGGATAAAAACGCAACAGCAACAGCAGCTCAGTGAGAGGACAAAATTGTCACATGTTTTTAAGAGCATGACGAGGGCTCCCTGAAGCCCAGTGGCAACTTTTTTGCGGTCACATTCGGACAAAGCCCGATTTGCCTCCAGGGCCACCTTACGCTTGAGAACCTTCGTCCCTTGCCACTCTCTCACATCTCTCATGTCTCACGTTCGGCAGTGGAGGCCCTCACCTCAGCACTCACCAAAATATCAGGGACATCTGTGGGACCTCAGAGAGAGGACTGCAGGAGGGCCTGATGGAATATGCTTGCCGATGCTGCCAATCTCACTGTGTCCAATTGGCCAAGACCTGCTTTAAGGGAAATGGGTGTTGGCCATGACAGTGCCTGTCTGTATTACTAGACCGCGGCTGATATGGGGAGCTCTGATCAAGCCTAGCTCCAGTTAGACAGACAGTAGAGGCCTGTCCTGTTCCCCCGGCTGGAGGGAGTTCGGATCACAGCGCGCACCTCAGGGCCTGGAACGGGTCAGTGCTGCTGTGTCAACCGAAATGCCCGGGAAACCTGTTCTGAGATCCGTGGCATGTCCGCGGTGGATCTGGATGGGCGCCAGAGATAGCCTGTCACACCGTGAGCTGTTCCATATCTCATTCTGTCACCCACCTGCCACTCAAGGTTTCTTCATGTGTTTGCTGGTCCTCAACTGCAGCTTATTTGGCTCAAAACTACCCTCTGCATTGCAATTTTTGGAGAAAGATGAATGGCCCTTCATCTGTACTGTACCTGTGCTGTCCCTATGCCAAACTGGCAAGTTAACTGCAAGCTGTCACAGGCGACAGAGATATAAAGTTGCAGCTTCGCCGAGCCACAGTAATCTAGGCATTATTCCGGAATGTGGCCTTTAAAACTGGGTGTGTCTGTTACATGTCTAAGATCTCTCTCTGTCTCTCTCTCCTGTCTGACAGCTGAAGCTGGAGTGGGCCGGGGATTCTAGGTGCTTGCTAGAAGTGGTCCTGCTGCGACAGTAAGAGGCAGTCACAGTGGTCCTGTGCAGTAATGAGGATACTGAACTGTTGGAGATGCTGTGTTTCAGGGGAGGCATTAAACTGAGGTCCTGATTGTTCCCCAGTGTCCTGGAATGACTGTCATTCATTATTATCCATAATGATTCATTATTAGTGATGCTGTTATTATTTTAGTACCAGTAGAACTAGTCATAGTAGAATTACTATCTACCAATTAAATTAAAATGATTTTTTTCCATTTTATTCCACTTCTACTTGTTTTGTTTATACTTTACAAAATAAATATATAAAGGTAACACAAACATGATATAAAGAACAGTGCAGGAGAGGTAAGAAGCCTGAAAGACTTTCCACAGTACCTTCCCTTTAAATTTACATTATTTTGCATGACTAATTATGGTTTCAATAAATCTTCTACCCTGTTACCTTCCCAGACAGAGAACCACAGAGTTACTCTTCCTAACAGGCTCCCACTCATGTTGCTTTGGTAACCCGCAGTAAGTGAAATATTAGCCTTGTACTACATCACCTTTTAAGTCACCCTGGATGAGAACATCCATCAGCTAACATTTATAATAACCATGGCAATAAGATTAATAGTAGGATATATTTATTTTACAAGGGGTTCTTCAGGAAGAACCCATTTTGTGACATTTTCTCAAGGTACTTTCCTAAAACCATAATGGTTTTCGCGATCTTTCTTGTAAAGCCTGAAATACACTTTTGCCACAACCTGGCTGAAGACTCTAGCAATGGGCCATTAGTTTCAGTATGTTTAATTATGGGTGTATATCCTTCACAAAAATGAGCAGACGTGTTGTACGAAAGATACAGAAAAAAGCACTTACTGTAGCATTTATAATTTAGGATGAATTTAAATTGGAGAAAAATAGCCCATTTTTAAGATTCGTAATAGCTGAATCTCACTGTATAAGATGCATCACCGCCGTGAACATGCATACAAAAGAAGGCACTCTAGTCATCATTGCAAGTTATGCCAGTTATCAGAAAGAAATGTGACAAGAGGCTTGCAGAGGAAATTCTCTTACAGTCAGGATGAACTCTAATAAGTGACATAATGCTATTGAGATTCATTTGATCATCATAAAATATATTTTAAAATTCCCTCTTTCACTTAAAATCACTGTTTTTCAGGGTATTTCATACTTGCATAGTACATTACAATATATATATTTATTTTGTATGATTTACTCAAATGCAAAACAGGTAACAAGTTAATAATATGCTCATGATGTTAGAAATAATATGAAGATAAGAATAAACAGCTGTTTCATGCCAAAGCTATTAACATTCAAAGCTAACAATAATACCTCCTTGTTAACCACCTGCCTGTAAAAATTATCCATACTTTACGAAGAGGTGGTAACAAATAAATTGACAGCCCATACTGAAAGTTGTGTGAATGTGCTTTAAACGGTCTTGATATGAACACAAGTCCAAACCATTTCCATTTCTAGCTCACTACCAACGACATTGCTGGACAAGTCACAGTGACTGCTTTCACATGTTGCAATGCTATCTGTATTGCTCCAGAGAAATAGCATGTTAATGTGTGTGTTTATATTAACTGGGCAGCAGTGTGGTTTAGCGGTAAGGGCTTGTAACCCAAAGGCTGTTGGTTTGATTCCCACGTAGCCTACCGCAATTTTACCTTTAGGCAAGGCACTTAACCCGAATAGCCTCAGTAAATATGGAAATGGATAACAAATAAAAGCTGCAGGCTAAGCTGCTCTGAATAGGAGTTTCTGCTAAGCAATATAATCAGCTCCAGAGCACTCTAGTTTGAAAGACCTGCCCTTTTAGGATTGGAAATTCTCAGACTGTGACAACTATCAGATGGTGTGTCTATCAATTTCCTTGAAATCAGCTATCCAGGGTGTTAGTCCACTAGCTAATATTAAGCTTAGTATTAAGATATTATTATTATTATTATTATTATTATTATTATTAAGCTTAATATTAAAGCTTAGGCTTAGCGGACTGGCCTTGTATCTGCCGATGCAGTGGAATGTCTAGGATCAATGGACTAGTTTGGCTTAGCTGTTGACATTTGTTAGCTCTTGTTGGCAACCATCCTCTATCTTCTCTGACAATTTGAGATGTCACCATGAAAATATTATCCACATCAATCAATATGTCACAGGATGGCCAATCAAATAACAGTGTTGCAGTCATCGATTAATTTTGCTATGGCAGCGCTCAGGCATAAACAGTGTTGAACCTTTCCTGTTTCTGACAATCGTAATATCTTGGTCCTGCTGTCCTTTTCTGGCCATTAGCCTTCAGCACAAATGTATCCCCTGATGTGTTTTTCCTGGCCACTCATCACCTCTACCCATTGTAACTGTTCAGCTCTCGTCACTGCCCATCTGGCCCCAGACACATTTCCCAGCCCCCATTATTCAATGATAGACTTCTCCCAGGTTTGGAGACATGGCTGATTCCTGCAGCATGAATTTGAATCAGTTCACCGATTGCCTATTTGTCTGCCGTGTGGAGGCTAGAGGGAAAACCAGAAATGTACTGTTCTATATAACGTCAGTTTGTTGATTGCCTATTTGTCTGCTGAATGGAATCTTGGTTGAAACCAAGATGTCTGTTATACTGTATGACATTCCTGCCTGTCAGGTGGGGTGATGTCACCAATAAGAGCTTTGTATCAGTAAATTCCAGCTTTGCTATTGGTCCCAGCCTGTCAGCAATGCAATAATATTGCTGTGGTGTATAGTGGGATACCATGGTTCAGTTCTCAGCTCCATATATATATATATATGTGTGTGTGTGTGTGTGTGTGTGTGTGTGTGTGTGTGGTGTATTATTTATAGTTTTTATTATATATTTTTATATATTTATCACATAGTCACATACATGCAAAACAGAAAATAGTACATTTGTAATTTGTACCGCAGGCAACCAATTCATTTGGAATACAAACCATGAAAACAACCCATTGACAGCCACCAACCATTCCTTCCCATACAAAGACACACACACACACACACAAACACACAAACGATCCCTCCACACGCACAACAGACTATATTAATCTTTTCATGCATTTCATGTTGCCAATTGCTAGTGAGTACATTTCCCCAGCTTGCACAAAACTCCACCCTAACTCTCAGCGCTGATTTCAATCAGCCAACCGATGCTGACGTTCCGGCCCCGACCCCGTTTAGAATGCACGTTACGCGCCGTTATCCCCAGCAAACGTGTGACAGGGCTGAGGGGAACCCTGCACTCCGCATCACTTCGCTCACCGTCGCTGGCCTCACCCCTCCCACCCCCATCCCGCCCCATGATTCATGAACTTATAACTTGCCTCCACACAGCCTCCTTTATTGTGACAAGTCACATTTGCAACTAATCCATCTCACGGGAAAAGAGGAGCAGCAGAGGATGCACGTGCGTCACAGCTGTTCTCAGGGCTCGCTCGCGGCGCGCGTCAAGAACCGGAGAGAGAGAGAGAGAGAGAGAGAGACCGAGCACGAACTGCTGTCAATGGAAAAAAAGTACCTTTATAAAAATTATGGAAACCAAATACCGTACTCAATTAAACTTTTTTGGTGCACAGCCCTTTATTATACGCCCGGAAAGGTGCCGCCGGTTTTATGCGGCAATCCCCGTTTCTGCCGAAAGAAAGCCTGAACAAAATGTAGCCGCTCTTCGGATGACGGGGTATCTCGCTTTGCCCACATTGTAATTCAAATGGGATTTTCTGGATATTGAAAATTGAACCCGGCTGCCTCTGCCATTCAGATCCAAAAGTATATCGTTGTAAATATTCTATTGGATTAGTATATATTTCTGGCACATGCAAATACTCAGCCACGTAAAAGAACGTGAAAAGTCACTATGAAGCACTTTAAATGGGGAAAATCCATCATCTTTTGAAAGGCACTAAAATCAGGCTTTTGGATTTCATTTGTGCCTCACAGCTGGACAAGCAAGAATCCTAATTCGCCCCCAGATTGACTTAACAGGATAAATTCATTCCAACTGTTTTTAACACAAGTACAGTGTTTAGCAACAGAGGCAAAGACTCTCTGTGTAATAACCAAGAAATGAGCTCAGTTATTGAATTAGATAACCACTGTGGGTCAATGCTTGTTCATTATTGCCATTTTAAGAAAAACCACAAACTAGTCTCTTGGCTTACATTGATTGCTTTCTTTATTAGATAAGTAACAGTGAATGCAGAACCCATTAACTGTTGTCACCTCACTGGAGCTCCCAATTTTTACAGGCTGGGCTGTGAATTGGGCCTGAACTCCTGAGGTCCAGATTATTAATATCTGTAATTGGATGACTGACATATCCCTACGTGGGGATTTCTGTATTGTTTTCACAGATGAGTTAAATTACCCCTTTGGGATAAAATGTGTTGAAAGAACAAAGAATTGTGAGGAACCACTGGAACAACTTGACTATTTGTGAGGCTTTTAAAATGTGCCTGGGATGGTTTCATAAGTGTATCATTTGCATGTACCATTGGTGCTTGAGATGAATTTGACTTTCTTTTTGCCGTTTATAAGAGAAAAATACGCAAGTACCTTTTCACTACTTGGCAGACAAAAGTGTCACTTTTTAAAATCTGTTATTGTAGAGTAACGACAAGACACAATGCGATTAGACTGAATTCCATCCAAAGCACTCTGGAAACCATCAAAATGCAGTCAGACGTTTACACCTGGGTACCATTTGCCCTCTGTTAGCCTCTAGATCAGGGCCAATTCTATATAACTGCAAATACTGTACATTATACGGCATGTCTGTAACAAATCTGAAGCAGAGGTCGAACGTATGTGCAAAGGTAAGGTGAAGAGTCTGATGCATTATTCCTGAAAGGAGGTATGTTTTAAGAGCCATAAAATACAGATCAAATCTGTCAAGTGTGCGCCAGGCCTTCACGAAAGGAAAAAAGCCCCCCCATTCCCCGAACAAAACTCACTGAAATATGCGAGAGAGCGGGTCAGGTGCTTCAACGCGCCTCTTCAATTTGAACCATATGGCCTCACTTAGCACGCACTTGATCCATGTCTTAGCCACGCTAACCCTCACGTTCCACCGCGAGCAATCAAACAGGGGCCGCCTGAGAGGGTTTGGTAGTGTTTTCAAGCTGCGCGCTGAAGCCGCCGGGCGTCCGGGTGCTTTTGATGAAAATGACAGTATGGAACTGCACTTAACCTCTTCGGAGCATTTGCACCGCACACAGCAATAACTCACTAAAGAGCCCCTCGCGGTCCCTGCAAAGAATGCGCGATGTGAGGATATAACTTGAGCTCGAGCTCAAGAGTGCAGCAGTAATTCAGTGAGTACCGTTTTCCATCTGAAAGATAAAAAACACAAAATGAAGTTTTTTCAGTGCAAATGAATAAAGTTAGCGCGACGCGAAAGGAATGGCGTCACACAGAGGCCGAATTATGTGGAGCAGTTTGAACATCAGTCTGTGACAACTTCAGCAGGCATTACTGCAAGTAAAAATAACTAAAAAAAATCTAACAAGCGACGATTCTCGGTGAACTTGCGTTTAGGGGCCCAGGGTGTTTGACCGAAATCTAAAGGATGTGATATTAAAAGCTCCCTGTGTGTGTGTGTGTGTTTGTTTAAATCTGTAATTTGAACGTCTGCTCCATTTTAATACAACAGTAGCACCGAAATAGCATTAATGCAATGATGAATTTGCGTTTCCCAGCTATTTAACCTTACATGATTTCAAACTAACATACATTACGAAGTGTAAATTCTTCCTGCACCAATTTAAAGCAGTGACGGCCACTGCTCTGTTGATTACAATGGCTAAAATATAAAAATGAAAAAGAGAAATGGTGCATATCTTGGTAGATCGCTTCTTACACAGTATCACAGCTGTTTGATTCTTATTTAAGACACATTTCAGTAAAAATATAATGCATTACATTTGCGTTTAATTACATGAAAATGCATAATATTGTATTACTCTACTCACTTAATGTTTACATCTCAATTTGCATGATTATCAAGTCTTTGTAAGTGCACAATGGCGAGAGAGACTCTATGCTTGTACGTGTTGTGAGTCATAGGACTATGTTCCCTCCATTTAAGTATTTATTGCGCTGTGTTAATTATACCACCGACCCATTAAATAACACATTTTCCTCAGTGAAACTGCTCATCAGGGAGGCGGTAGAACAGCCTTTCTCGCTGTGCTTACGCAAATGGCACAACTACCTGGAGCTTTTATTTCACAGAAAATTGATTTGGATGTCGAAACTAAGTTCCCGGTTCTCTTTAGTTACAAGCGTGTGGTTTTGAAGAAATCTTATAACGATGCCGTTTGTATTTGAACTTTAAATTTTTGTGCTTGTGCTTTTTTCTAATGCAGTACGGAGCTGAGAACTGAACCATGGTATCCCACTACACACCACAGCAATACTATGAAATCCCTGACAGTCTGGGACCAATAGCAAAGCTGGAATTTACTGATACGAAGCTCTTATTGGTGACATCACCCCACCTGAGGGGCAGGAATGTCGTACAGTATGTATATATATATATATATATATATATATATATATATATATATATATATATATATATATAATATATATAATATATAATATAGAATATATAATATATAATATATATATATAACGGGAGTTCAGTGTAATGAAGTGAATACATTAAAACAAATTTGTTCGAGCATTGTCTTAAAATTTGAACCTTATTTAATTCAGGTGGTTTTTGCTCTGGCTGGCACGTTCATTTTGGTGTTGTGCAAACATTTGGCCTTGCGTGAGATAGTTTATTGGTGGAAAATCGGTGGACTTTCTGCCGACGAGTCTTCCGCAACTTGCGCATATCAAGAGTTTGTTCGTTCCCTTGGATATTTTACCCGGGTAGTATCTTGTCTGTCAAGTTTTTTTTTTCAAACGCAGACAACAGCAGCCAGATTCTGTGTGACATTCTGAGTTATGGTTTCCAGTGCTCTAGATTCAGTAGTCAGGGAGGAAAAATATATGATGATTTATTAAAAAAAAAAATCTAAAAAAAGGCAGGTCTTTGTCTCTCTTGGGCCCATGTGCATATATTATGCTGGAAAACAAATTATAGAGATTAAAACAAGTTTAGGCTCCTCTACAGAGGAGAGCCCTTGCAAAGCATCCTAAAAAAAACCCTGGCAAAACTGCATGTGAAAACGTGTGAGTCACCTGGCCACCTCCTTCAAGTTAGGAGTCAAAAGGGGCCTCCACAGTACAGGGTTATGAGAGGTGAAGCACCTCAAAGTCAGAGGACTGAAAGCGATGGGGTTTGAAAGTTGACATATCTGGGGATAATGGAGAGGGTTTGGGTGTGTGTGTGTGTGTGTGTGCGTGTGCATGTGCGTGTGTGTGTGTATAGGTAGGGAGGGGACAGTCCTCAAAGCGAGCTAAAGGGGACTGTGAATCTAGGGGGACTTGCTTATGGCATCATGTGACTGACCCCCCACCATCAGTTACACAACCACGTTGGGAAAAAGTCCTCTTGGCTCAGATGCACCACCAAGCTGGGATAAAATGTCTATTCCAAAAAAAAAAAAATCTGAAAATAGAACATAAAGAATGGAAACGCACCGTACACAGCAACAGCTTTGGGAAGTCAGCTTTCTGAATGACATGAATACAGTTATGACATGGCAGGAAGAGGATATCGGGGGAATCGTTATAAATACCAAAATAGCTTTCGGAGAGCAGAGGCCAGCGAAGAAGATCGCAAGCCTCAAAGCAGCAGAGGGATGCAGAGTGAGGGAAAGCCCCAGGGAGGCATTCGTCTTAAACGCTCCTACCCTGGCAGTAAATACATAAAAAGTGACCTTAATGGACAAGAATAATGTTTTTTACATTCGTTTTCCGATTCCAGAAAATCTTTACGCCATGATACACATACATAAATTTCCAGGATGGAAAGTTTTCTCCGTAAATGAGATTAAACTGTGTAATTTCCCCCCCAGATTTATATTTGTGTGTTATAAAACACAATTATGAGTCAATACTCATTCTGTTCTAATCTGATTAGTGTATTTCTTGCATGTCACTGTGGGGGGGTGGAAATGCAAACACCTGTAATGCCGTTTCATGTGAAAGCAAGGCAGGCATGGCGTGTAGAGCGTAGCGGTCATGGCATCGACACCAGAGTGTTCTGAGAGTCTGAGAGTCCTGCGCTGGGTATGGAGAATAGAGAGACCATGACTGGCAGAAGTCCAGACAAATATAGAGTCATTGTGTTGATGTTCCACTGGCCTCCGCCTGTCAGTTAGTTCACCACTGCCTCAAACTAATGTGTGCATTTGCTGGCACCCTCAGTGGGGCCCCCTCTCTCCCTCTCTGTGTAATACACACACACACACACCAAGACCAGTGGACATACTGCTTCCCTGTAGTTAAGTGGTGTTGGATTGGTACTTGGGTGGAAGACCTCCAGGGATAACCTGTTTGCTGCTAGTGGTGGTGTTGGTGGGCCTGCAGGGGGCCTTCTGCCCTCTGGGTCAAGAGAATACAGCACCCCAGTGCAATGATGGGGGCAGTGTACTGAGAGAGTGCCAGCTTTCAGGTGAGACGATAAGGTGACTTCCTGCCTGACTGCGATCATTAAAACAAACATCCATTGAAAGAGGAGGGTTGTTAATCCTGGTATCCCTGTCAAAATCCCAACCCGACTCTTTCAATCTGGCCACCTTATGATCCCTCATAAAACTGATTGGATACATTACCCATTCCATGCCCTCATTGTCCCCCAGGGGGACACTGCAAAAGAGACCTGACTTCTCAGTTGACCTTGCTGGCTAAATAAAGGTTAAATAAATAACACACAGACACACACACACACACACATACACATACACAGACTCACTGACACACATCTTGTTAATTTTAGACACTAGCTGATTCATACAAGTTCTGCTAGCCTTATTATGTATTCTGAGTTTACTGAAATGGAAAAAATACTACTTAACCTTTGCATTTGCTTTGAATATATGGGATAAATCTAACTGGTGCTCCCAATCAATATAAATGGCCCCTAAAAAAGTCAATGAGAATATAACATTAACCCCAGAAATCATTTTTCAAACATGTCCATTATGCCAGCATTCTAGTTCTCTCTGTCTCTCTCTCTCTCTCTCTCTCACACACACACACACACACACACGCACACACACACACACACACACACATGCACACACATGCAACAGCTGGGACAGCAACAGCTGGAATGGAGAAGATAGCCACTGTTTCATTGTGACATGATTGTCAGATTTCTGTCTGTACAGCAAACTGTGTGTGGAGAGGTGAGTTTCTCCAGTACTAACATACTCTCTGTTTCCAAGTGTGTTCATCCAGCCAGCAAATGCTGGTTGAGCTACTTTAATTCAAGTTATTTCTGGGCTGTGCAATTTATATTATTTATTTATTATTTAGCTTTAATGAGTCATTAAGTATCAATTCATCACTTTTTTAAGCCTTAAAGTTTCCAAATTTGCACATTCCCAATGAATCCTAGTAGCACAGTCGACATAACCGCAGGCAGTTAATTTAGGAGACTGTCCAGACACACCTCTCCATGCTGGGACGTAAACAATCCTTTTCTCCAACAACACTATTCACTGGACTCGAAACTTGTTAGGCTGACAGTTTTAGCAGGTGCATTGTGTACAGCAGATATAAGCCACTCTTGCCAGAAATGTCATAGAACTGCATGGAATTTATGACACAACTATCTGACCTTTTCAAAGATTAGAGTGAACAGAAAATTGCCTCCATTTTGGAAGCAATATTTTCAGCCATAAAAGAGAACAGAGGAGGACTTAATAGGGTACTCATTTGGAGTGTTACCTCATATTTGAACACATTTAACATTTACAGAACCACACACACACACACACAAATATACATACATAGACGTGTGTATGTATATATCAGAAAGAGAGAGAAAGATAGAGTTGTATCTAGGGACAGTCTTCGCTCACTCAAATCTGTCTCCCTCAAAACATTTTTGTTGTAGTCACAAAAATTGCGAGACATGTTTTAGCAAGGTAAGGGCAGAGTGTCACCCATTTCCTTGAGGAATGCAGGAACAATTCACTGAGGTCAGAGAGCCGATACCCATCATTAACTACCATAATAAATGGAAGCTTTGCTCATTTGGCAAATGTGTTACCTCAGGCTGCATCTTTGCACAGTCACCTACCACAGTCGTCCGAGTTTCCCCAGCATACCTGTTACTCAGTCATGAAAACAGTGGGTTTAGCCATGTTTTCTCTTGTTTCACTCATTTTTACCCAACCTTTAGTAATCACCAGTATTACATTTAAGCTGGTCACCACACCAAAGACACTTGCTGAACCCACTCAGGAGTGCAGGGTGAGGTGCACCCAATCTGCCGATCCATAAGCATACCTACTACAACTATTTTCCACACTACAAGTCCCACAGTGCACCAGGAGCCAAATGCCATTGGAGGATAGGTCATCCTGAAGTATCTCATAGGCACCCATGCAAGTCTTAAGGTAATGAAAATGGAGCAATGAGGGGATCTGGGCCAACCTACCCACCCCTTGTCCCAGAGAGAACAAAGCCAAGTTGTTTCACCAGTGTAGGCTCCTGGTCTTTTTTTAGCAAATGGCACGGCTGGTTTCAAATCATGGACGTTGGCCTTGGCTTGCGCTTGGAACAAACACTTTTACTGTCTGAGCCACTCGGGAGCCCATGTCTATCCAGTTCTGACTTTGACCCACTTTGGATTGTAATCTGTGGGACATAGCCCTTGCATGCTTGAATGACATCACTCATATTGTCACAAACCCTTGAATAAGACGGGTATTGAGCCAGGGCCAAAGAAAAGAAGAACTCTGGAGTGATGAATGCATACAGAATTAGTCACTTTGGTATACCACTTTAGGGAACCCACCCCCACCCTCACTAAGCATGAAATATTTTTTAAGAATGTTGAAAGATTGTATGTCTTACCAGTAATGTGCAAAATCCTTCAGCAGAAAGTATTACATCATGCAACCTGTTAGCAACCTTATCTCCAAAATGCCACAATGGAGACAATTATTCTTGTCTCAAGCATGATAAATTAATTAATGAATACTAATGAATGAATAAATTCATATTAATGAATGAATATTAAAAGCAAGCACATCACCACAGTGATTGTGTCCTCTTGTTGAACTAAAGCAAATTGTACCACGCACTACAGGACAAAAGTAGTCCACACCAGTCACTGGACATAAAATTACCAAACATGCACTTAGAGGAAAAGACTGTCTTTTCCACCTTTAAATTGTCTGTGTTTTTTACAGTGCAACATCAACATCACGAGTAGCAAAAACTTCTGGGTGTGTTCTTCAGTTTTCAGATTGAATCTTGAGTTCACACTGACGTAAAGCCACTAAAAAACAAACCCAGGTCCCTCCACCCCCAATTAGGACATATCTTGAGCTGCATGCTTCGTTGCCCCTTGCCACAAGTGCATCACGGGAGACATCTGACAGCGGACTGGGAGTTACAGATGTTTGCTGTGATGTCACCACTCGGGGGAGTTCACTGACTGAGATACATCCATTATGGAAGAAACGGGTTGTGGTATCCCCTGCTAAAGCCATAACAGCACAAGGTTTTATGTTCTGAAGTTAATAGGCTTGAATGGTTACTGCAGGTGAAACACACACTCAAATAGAATCAGTTCACCATATATACATATATATGTATTTCTCATACATGCAGAATTGATTCCACATGTATTGGATGTTTGATGTGGTCTAACAGTAAGGTTAAAGGTGGATTCCAGCAATGTCTTTTTCATGTGGTGCCTGATTGGTCAAGGGCATTCTTGTGAAGAGGGTCCTCTCATTGAGAGCATTGTAACAGCACCATTCTATGCTGGTATATAAAAATGGCCATCTCAGATTGCAGGCTGTTTTCCTGATGACCTCATCCGATTTGTTCACCTCAGTGGAATATCCAGCCTCACATCAGTCGCCAGAGCGTGATATATGCTGGGCTTCCTCGAGTCGTACGCTTCGCGAGAGAGGCAGCCTGACCTCTAGTTGTACCACGAAAGAAGAAAAACATATTAGCCGAGCAGATGTGGGGAAAACAGCTGTACACTTCAAAACACGGCACCAAGAGCTGTGCATTGTTTTCTTTTAATGATGCAAAAACACTCAGTCATCTGTTAGGAGACACATTTCAAATGTACCCTGCTGTACATTAGTTGAAAAATACAGTACATTGCTTCAAAGCAGTGGGGGCTCGAGAGTATCAACAAACTTACAAGCAGAAAAGGATATCAGGAAGTTTAGTATTTAACAATGAATGATAGCAGAATATTTTATTTTATTTTCTTTAGTTAATCAAAATAATTACCTAATGTAGGTAACCTAATTTTATTTACATTTATGATCTATAAAGATTTAAATGGCATTATATTTATTGGTATCATTTTTAGCATTGTACACTGAAATTATCTCCATTTTTGTATTATTTACATATTCCCCAGAAGTTTTTTCAATTCATATTCATGAATTCTAAAGCAAAAATGAAAACCCCTGAGTGTCTTCTTGAACCGCAGAATAGCTTGTGAATGTGGAAAGGCTCACTGTATGGAGTTAATAATTGTTTACAAAAGCACAAAAAGCACAAAAGCGTACACACTTCAGAAACATGCTGGTCAGTAAATTGAGCCTCATGTGTGTTTGTCCTGAGTCATTCACTTACAAGAATTTTACATGGATAGTAAGGCTCTATTTTCTGTTTTAAAATGCACATAGTTACCACACTAAGCATCATAGCAACCATTTAGTGGATAGGAAGTGCTTGGAAATTAAAGTAATCTGTACTGCCTCAGTGCCAATCTGCACTTAGGTTAATTTCCATTCTCCCCACAGCATGCATTTCTTATTTTCTAACTATTCGTAACATATGCTCAAAATCATACTATTGACCTGAGATATCAAGTTTTAATGTACGTCCCTAAAATCATGGGCAATTCAAATAAGATCTTTCTATATTAATACAGTGAAGTCGATGATAAATGAGCAAATCAATTGCAAATTGCTGCCACATTTTCCCAGGTCACATTAAAATTTAGCTAAAATTTAGTGTTGTGGTGTAATATGAGCCACTAACCAATGACAGAAGGATACCAAGCTGTATGGGTTACTGGAGGGGTTGTAGGATATGGTCAAACAAGAAGGGATCCTCTTGGTTTAATCACTCACTCACAGGAAAATGCCAAAGGTTAATTACTAGGGATGGTACACTGCCATTCCATTGGTGGACGCTTGTATTAATTCATTTGAAATGGTGTCTATTAGAGAGAGCCAGCCAATTTGGGACAGTCAGAGAGTGAACATACTTGCTACTAATCGTCATGAGCTGGCTGCATCTTTATTATTTTGTGTGCAAGTGTAGCTCAGTTTGTCAAATAAAATATTAGCTCAACTGACCACTGTCATTATAAACTATTAGCTTGATGGTAGTACCGTCATTATTCAATGTGCAAAGTGTTGTTTTTGACAGCATGCCAAGAGCTTTTAGTCTATATTGAGAGCCTGCACATATCTTAAGAGAAAGAGCAACCATTAACTTGGCAAGCTAGTAGGCAGCGGAAGGTGGTGTACCAAAATATACTGAGCGTTTATGTAATCTATTAGCTCTGTTGTTTACATTCAGGATTCACAAATTGTCTTATCTTGCTAGCAAAGGTAACATTTGGCATGAGTATTAAATCCTTTTCACACCGGACTGAGGTCAAGTAAAATACCAGCCATTTTACACAACTCAGTTTGATATGAATTTGGAAGAAATTGTGAATACCACTGTTTGATGGAATTTTGTTTAGAGACCTAGTTGTGAAAGCATTCAGATTAATTTTCCAAAAGAGGTGTGAACAGGTCAGAAAAAAAGGTCAACAAAGTGCAGGCATAATGACCTGAGGCACAAAGACAAAGACCCCTTGGACTGGCCAAGTACAAAGCTCCAAACAAAAAGATATTCCTGGTCACGCCCTTTTTAGGTGCTTTAGCGCCATTTTGATTCACAACCGTGTGCAGATACTGTTTTCTCAAGCATAAACTCATTCTGGTGGCCATCCACCATTGTTGCAACAGAAAAACAAGAACAGGAGTTGTCACATCTGCTGCAAAAAGTTGCGGTGACAAGCTACATCCAGTTTTTTTGTAAGGCTGAAAGGCTGTGAAGGGACAAATCTGCCAGAATCGGTCTACAGAGCAATTCACCATGACCCATACAAACAATTTATTAAATCACTTAAATGGTTGGGTGAGCTTTATAAGGCCATATATTGGCCCTCAAAATACTATATGTTTATCTTTTTATTTTTATATATTTTTTTTACATTTGTTTTACTTTTTTTAACATTTACATGTATATTGCTTTTATATTCTAAATATGGTAAAAGTGATTTTGTAAGGAGTGGGTGTATTCATTTCTTAATCATTTTCTGTATTAAGAAGATTCAATTTGCTCTAACTTAATTATCGTTAGGGATGTGTACTGTAGGTCAAGAAAATGTAATACAATATAAGTTTTCCTACAGACCATGAAACAATTACTATGATGTGGCAGTACACTGGGATGGGTTAATTGAAAAGAGGGGAGGAATCAACACATTTACAAAAGTTGAAGATCTATAATGATTGTTGACTGTACAACTGTACACCACTTAATTTATAAGCATAATGACATCAATAAAAAAAGAAAAAATAGAACATGAACCACTTACAGATTTAAACTGGTGATAATTTTGAGCTAAATATAAATAGATACTGTTTAAAAAAAATGAATAACAAAGCAGATGCCAGGGTTTTTTACAGAAGCTCGTTTCTGAGCCCATCTGATAGACCACAATATTGGTACTACACCAAAAGCCTGCTCATACATTTGTTCTAACATGTGGAGTGTGTTTAGTTGAACTTATCACTGGATTTATCTTCTTTTTGTGTTGATTTGGCCTTTCCAGATGTCATTATTTATTTTTTTACAATCAATTTTATTTAAGCTTTAAATTTCAGCTGAAGTTTGAAACTTAATTTTAAAATTAAATAAATTGGTTTAGTTAACAGTTACTATATTACTTTACCCATAAAATTGTTTTCTTTCTTTTTTGGCTCAAAATAAATGAAGAATGTTAAGATGTAATGGGCAGGAATAAGAATGCTTGTTAAGCTGTAATGGGCAGTAATATGAATGCTGGTTAAGCTGTAATGGGCAGTAAAATGAATGCTGGTTAAGTTGTAATGGGTTGTAACATGAATGCTGGTTAAGATGTGATTAGCAGTAATATGAATGCTGGTTAAGTTGTAATGGATAGTAATGAGAATGCTGGTTAAGCTGTAATGGGCAGTAATACAGATGCTTGTTAAGATGTGATGAGCAGTAATGTGAATGTTAGTAAAGCTGTAACAGGCAGTGATAAGCAAGTGGTTGAGACCTGATGGGCAGTAACACTTGCTGCCTTCTGACACTGTGAATCAGCTTTCCTTTTTCACCATTTCAGAGCCTTTCAACAACAGAGGGCCAAGAAAAGTTCTGATTCACACATAAAAAGCCCTTCTCTCCTTCGTGTCTAGTCTCGCATTTGGACTAGCATTCTTTGGAGGCTGAGTTATATTTTGGATTTGCCTTGTTATTGATTTTTTTCACCTCCCTGGTTCATTCCTAAATCAGTAAATTACACTTAGCACATCTTCTGAAGCACATTTGGTATGAAGTATCTTCCAAAGAAACTGAAAAGGACAGATACCTCAGCCGGCCTTAACTTCTGATTCTGCTGCTTTTGTGTCCTTAATAAGAAAAGAAAACATAACCCATAACACAGTCAGTTTTCAGGGCACAAACTATATTCAGACACAAGTTACTCCTCAGAACTGCCACGGGAGAGCAGAGAGTACATAAAGGGACTAATATAATGCCATTTTGTTGAATTTGTCTAGTTTTATACTGAAATTCTATTCATAAAGGTATATTTCAATGAAAGATTCATGACCAAGGAAAAGTCCACTCACGTTTAAAGAGCAGCGTCCAGCAGACCTAAAAAAGAATGAAACTTATTTTTGTCCATTGAGGAATTTCACATGATATATCAGGTTGTGAATTATTCTCTTGACCTCTCCATGTGTGAGAGTTTATAGTTATAGTAGAATTGGAGCTGTATCTATATGAAGATATACACACAAAGGCCTCTGCTTCAACTTTGAATCCTGGCAAGGATTTATAAATCCATGGATTCATAACTTTCTGGCTGGAAAAAATCCTCTTCTCATTGTGATATGAACTAATTTCCATTTATGCCTTTTGTCTTGCTGACAGAACTAATCTTAAATTATTTTCTGTAGTTCCCTTTATTTATCAATTTATAAAACACATCTCCCATGACTCTCTCTCTTCTGTTGAGATTAAAGTGTCAGAAGTCCATCTTTATGATTTACATGTTTGATACATGGAACCAATGTTGTTGCCTTTCTTTGTTCTTTTTATCTGTCCCTCATACATTGGGCACCTATGAGAAAGATCTGCCAGGGCATCTGTTTACCACAAGAATGACTGTCCGGTAGTGGTAATTATAGCACACTTAAAAAGAATGGAGAAAAAGTAGGAGAAATATTATGAAAAGAATTAATAGATGTTTTATGCCTCTGAAGCCAATTACAATTGAATACTGTTATCAGATATAACTAACTACAATGTCAAAAGTATATAAAAAAAACATGTGAAACTTTCTTTGTTGCTGCTAACACTAAGTCTGCCTGGAGGTAGCACACCAGAGATAGCAACAATGTTAATCCACCCGTAAATCAAAATTCATTCTCTTGATAATAGTTCTACTTTTTGCCCAGAAACATGTTTACATTCTTTTCATGTGTGCTTTCAATTACAGCCGAGAGAAGACATCTACCAGGTAGTCATTTTCCTCCCAGCAGACAGATGCACTTTCAGATCTTTCTCATATGTCACTGATTCACTAAATCACATGGCAAAAAGCATTGAGCCAACATCATTATTTGTCCAGGCAGGCATTTTCACTCAAGCAAATTCTCTTTAATCAAAGAATTTTTCCCCTGTGCTACAAAACTGAAAGCCCATGGTGGGGATCTCAAACTGAAGCATTTTAATGCAACAGAGGAACTAATAAAATAACTATTAAATGAAAAATTAATCTGCAAATAAAACCACTGACATTGTAAAGATGCACTGTCTGAATGAGAGCTAGACATGAAATCTATGTTCCAGCGAGATGGGCCGTAATGCAATGAACACACAGAGGTAGAAGAATTCTGTATCTATAAGTATGTGCCCATCCTTCACAAATATGTTTGTGAAGAATTACTGTTGGATCAGAATTACTATCAGCTTATCTGTACATACAAATGTACACATGCATGTATAATTATATAATTATATGATTTTATATATATATATATATAATATATAATATTAATAATATATAATATATAATATAATATATTATATAATATATAATATTAATAATATAATATAATAATATAATATAATATATATATATAATATATATATATAAATATATATATATATATATATGTATATTATATATATATATATATATATATATATATATTTTTTTTTTTTTTTATTATTATTTGTGTGTGTGTGTGTGTGTGTGTGTGTACAAGTGCTTGTGGAAACAGATTTGCTGCTGAGAGCAGTAAACAGCAATTTCTGTATCTGCCCAAAAGTATTAAGCACACTTCAGAACAGTGCTTTACAATACCCCGCTGGGTCTTTAAAAATTGTGTGAGGATTTTCGGGGGCTAAACCGAGCGCGGAGCGGCCCTGCGAGGAGCGGGAGCAGGGAACAGCCGCTGCCAGGAGAGCACAGCGCTTTCCACCGCTGCGTATTAATAACAGAACCAACAGTCACTGAGCCTTCACCAGGGTGAGGAAACTGAATCCCGGGGTTAGGAAAGTAAACGAGCGAAGGCCCACGCTGAGAGAAAGTGCCAAGTGGAATGCCCCGATTTGTAACGAGCCCTGGGGGCGCTCGCGTACGTTTCGCACTGAACGGCCCCTTGGCTTTTGGGAGGGTATTCGCTGTTCATGTGGTACGTTACCATTAGCCCACAACCCCAACCTTTTTTATTTGTTTATTGGTCTTTTTTTGTATTGTTGTGCACATGTAAGCAGAAAGTGGTCTGCTTATGGTTAAACTGGCAGTGGATAATTTTGCATGAAATATTCAATATTACAAAGTGATGTTTACCATAAATGACTATTTGCAGCACTGGTGTCTGTATTTTTATACCATAGTAGGTTTTTGTTGTTTGTTTTTGCTAACTACATATTTGGCACATATGTCCCGCACTAATGGAGTTCTATTTATACTGGTTTTTCTTCCATCTGACACTGTTCAATTTTTTAAATAGCCTACATATGTTTCTTTTCTGAAGAAGCACTCTGTGTTCTCTTTTTTATTTTGGCTTGTGTCTGGGTCATCTGCCGAAGTAAAACACATGTCACACATAAAGGTGCATGCACTGTGGGTGTGCGTGCATGCCGTGTAGAAGACACACTGCTAGCCTCACTCTTGTTAGAATGCTCCCTATTGGAGCTCACAATATAATCAGATTTGATTTGGCCTTATCTGAGGGCTCACATGCTGGTGACTCAATCAGAGGGGAACCACACACGCAAGAATAAACACCACAAGGAGAGGGCACAGCCATGCTGAGTTTTTGTCATTAAAAGCTGGATGGAGTCTAGGACAACCACGCAGGGGACCAGGGGCAATACTTGCTTGATTAGAGTGTATTATAGAGGTGGGTTATGAATATTTCATGACATGTGTGATATGCAAAGAAGTGGAACCTTTTCAGATTTTGAGTTCAGCATGAGTTTACAAATTTCAGGAACACTTTCAATTCTTCCATTTCAATCTAGCAAAAAACTATATATGCAGCGCTGTGTTACAGTTATGAAGAGATGGCATCGATGCATCGTCATGGGAACCCACATATGTGATATTGAACAAAAGTATCGGGTGAGAAGTCAACAAGGTGCGAACTCCATTTCGCTTCAATTTTGAACTTCAATCTCTCTGTAATTAGGAGTTAAGTGACACAATTTGACAAAGGCCAGGCCAGCTGTAAAAGCCTTTTCCACCCCAAGCGGCAGAGAAGGTGAGTTGGAAATCCCAGAAAATTCAAGATGTCAATACCGGTCACCTTTTTGTAAATGGCAAGGTCTCCGCCATTTATTGTAATGGAACTGCAGCCTCCAGCTGCTGAGGTCATTCGGTGAGAAACAACCAGCCAATCAACAAGCCCCCAGAAGTAGAGACGTTGTCAAAAGATCATTTATTTTCCGAGAGTGGCACTCTCACGGCGATGCATCAGCAGATATGTCTACTTTTGACCTGGACCGTGTAAATTAGTGAGAGAAGGTCACGCCCTTTCGCACGACGTGAAACGGCAGGGTGTGCTGACGCATGTGGCTCCCCACCATGTGCCAGAGGCACCTCACAGCTGCAGCAGCTGCTTCATCACTCCTCTGCTGAACACCCGTCACCAACACCTTCCGTTCAGCCCAGCTTTAACTTTGACTAACGCGTGTAAGCAAGTGTTGCACTTTTTCTGGTATCAGACAGTTGTTTGTTCCTCTCACTGGGTGCCAAATTTTCGATGCCTTGTATGAATCCACGGGAAAAAAGGGGGACATTTCCTTAAAGTAAGGAAAGTAAAAGTAAATGGCACTTTGAGGGCTGGGTTCAGCTGAGGCCCACATACACAAGGGACCTGCAGCTTCTGTTAAACAGGTGAATGAGTGAAATGCTGAACGACTTGAGCAGCAAAGCAACCGCAAATTCCAGCTGAATGCGAGACGAAAGCAGGAGATCAGACAGGAATCGGATTAAACGGAGGGCTGGAAGGAAATCGGAACCACGGCGTCCCTGAAGTGTGAGCGATGTTGCTGCTAAATCAAATACAATGTAGACCAAGGGCAGATCCATGCAACTCAATGAGTCCTGGTTGCTTGCTAGTCCCAGAGCCGTTTCTGACTCACACAAAGGCAGCCATGGTGATGCTAATTTCCTTCCCTCTGCTATCATCTCAGTCTCCAACCCCTCAGTCTCAGAGAGTAGAAGGATAAAAAGATGTATTTTCTTCATCAATAATTATTATGCCCTTTGGCATGAATACAGCTTCCTTCTGAACCCAGTTATGTTTTTTTTTCCAAGCAGTATTTTTAGACTGATTTGTGATTGTTGAGCAGATGAATGTCTGTGCACAGCAACACCATGAAACCTTTTATTTTCCCTCTCTCCTGTGGCAGTGTGTCTCCCAGAAAATATCACAATCACGCGCACATCATTAGCGCTGTTCATGGAAGTGCTTCAGTGGCGATAGGTGATCACTCCAATCAGACGCAGCACTGCATCCAATTAATGAGAATGGAATGATAAGACAAAATCAACCAAACATCCAGAGTCACACTTTCCTAAATGAACTTAATCTCATTCATTGAGACCCATGATAATAACCCAAGAATTATCAGTGCATGACTGGGTTTCAGTAGGAAAAAAAAGACATCACTCAGAAAGAAAAATAATATTATCTTGCAACCCGCATCCCTGAAAGAGTCACGACTTAAGCGGGAGAACAGCCTGATGTTTGAGGTTGCTTCCAGAGCAGGAGCTTGAACTCGAGGCAAAGATAAACATTTTCTGAAAAGTTTTCGAAAAGGATCAAGATCAAATTCGATGCCTCTGTGGTCGCAGCGGCTCAGAAAATCACCAGTTAAATTCTGATTGAAACAAAATGCCACAATCACGCCTCATGGGCTAATTCTATATCCCACAGAGCAGCACAATGGATTTACCCTGCTATACGCATCCACGGTGATCCATAATCAGCTTCATTCACACAATTATAGCTCCACCTACTGATACAACATATTTGATATAAACAGCATGCACATTTCTGTTCAGGTCCGTTTGACTGCAGGGAGTGCACAATTATGGAGTCCTTCCCTGCAGTAGGTGAACTAAAAGTTTAAAGACATATTTGGAAGGAGTCCCACTATTCTATAAAAAAGGAAAAAATAATCACTTTGCAAAAATATAACTGATTTAATAATTTTGGATTATCAATAACAGGAAGAGGTGGAGCAGGAGCGACAGTCATGATATGTAACACTTAAATATGCTTCTTTCTGAAGCAAAATGCCAAAGCTGTAATTACAGGATGCTGCAGTCCTGGTCTCCAAGTTAATTTATCACAAGGTGTTTTCCATGGAAAATAACTGCATAGCATTGATTCAGGCGTTCAGTTTTGCTTATGAAGATCACTGACATTATTTACACTGACTAGCTGTTTGATGAAAGTGACCCAAAATCATGGGGACTCTCAGACAGAAAAATAAAAACCTGAGAAGATTCTTTGTTTGAGAATGAGAGTGCATATGCATGAGATGTGAGTGACAAGATAATTTATAACAGAAAATTATCAGGAAACAGCCTCCTTGCTTATTTACCCTTGGAAATCCATCACGTTTGAGGGAAAATACGTCAATATCTGCCACATTACCTATACAAATGAATTTAGTGCAGTGGTCCCTAAGACATTCCTACAACGGAAAGCATACCAACCGTAAGAGACTGAATAATATATGCGCCATTAGCTGAATTAAGCCTCATACAAAAGAGGTCAAAACTACAGAAGCCAGTCAGGGGTAAAGTCTTTCTTATTTCATGCTATTATTGTTCCTGTATATCCTGCTCTCGGTGGATCGCTGGAGGGGAAAGGCAAGCCGTTCAGTGTTTTTCGATGGGGTTTGTACTGCATTTTATTGTGTACATGAATATCGCTGCCCTCCCATCTGCTTCCCATATTTGCAGTGAGCTCTCAAGGCGCAGAGGGGTCTTGATGAATGATCCCAGATCACCACAGACAAAGGGCAACGATATGTGTTCAACAGGATGCAGCACCTGCCCAGAATATGTGGTCTCGGTTTGCTTCACGCTTTAGCTTTACTCTGCGCACTGGCAGCCGTTCAGCCAATACACTTAGAAACAAAGCAATAAACCCTGTTCATAACAGCTGTGAAAAATAGGATGATGCTTGATCTGCCTGAGGAAGCACTGGTGTGTTTGACATTGAAACACGGTGTTGATATTCTCTGCTTATGTGCATGTTTTACTTTCTTTGGTTCTGTCTGTAATGTCTTCCAGCTATCCACGGCTCATAAGACAGTTTATTATAGGAGCTGTACCCTGGAATGATTTTTATATAATCTACATGGGTAAAGCATCAAAGGCAATATCTCCAGAACATTTTTGGTGTTTTAGGACATGTAAGAAAGGAGTCCAAATGCATGTCATCAAAACCTCTGAAAGAATATGCAGCAATTACTCACAGATTTTTATATGCTATAAATCAAATTCCTTAAAAAAGGAAAGAAAGCTATATTTTGGCCCATTTCATGTGAATCATTTGCTCTATGCAGAGTATTGCAAAGCTGAATTTGCTCCAGTTTCTGGGGGAAAAAACAAACATTGAGCTGTCAACATATTTCTGTACCGTAGACCGTTTAATTTTGTACACAGTCTTGCTCTCTGACTGGGTCGCCGCACAGATGACTTGGTCACAATCATAAAGGGAAGTTAATGAGAGCTTAATCTCCCAGACATGTCTAAAGTGCGGGTTCCTCTTCACAAGAAAAAAAAATCCTTGCATTGTTATTAATTTCTAATTGCCTCGGTAAACAAGAGAAGCTTGAAAGGGTCCCATTAGGTAATGTGAATTTCATGTTGAACAATAATGCTCTCTCACAGACATTGTTGGATATGTCTACGGTCAATTTGCTTGGAGGCGTATATCAAAAGATAAGGAATGGCATATTATACAGCTGCAATATGCGCTCCGCCTGATCTGGGCATTCGTACTGCCTTCATAGTTTGTGCCGCACGCATTGATTTTGCCCTGCGCCTACACTGGGGCAACACGTCAAAAAGAGCTACCTTTGCGGAAATTTTAATAAATGTTTTTACATACATTTTCCTCATTTGTGACACAGGATAAAATATAGGTGTTCATGTAGGTACAAATACATCATGTAATTACATTTATATTTAAAGCTGTCATTTAGACTGAACATGCAGATTTTTGACAATCTTTTAAGTGTTGAAGCAGACAAAAAATTAGACCGCAATACAAATTGATCAAGGGTAGACTTGCTCTGTTCCTATACACATGTAAAATGTACCTTCGGTGACAAAACTATAAATTATACAGACTCTGGTCACTCAGCATTCTCAGGGCACAGATTTATGAATGGCTGCATTCAAAGGTTAATCTTGACGTGTATGCAATCAAATGGAAATCAATCAACTGATTAATAATCAGCGTTTACTTGACAGCTATAATACTGAGATCTGTGTAAAGTGTGCTTAAACAATGCATAATTTATTTCCAGATATGCACTATTTCTGAATACAGCGTGGCTACTTTACTGCCGCTCTCTGGGCTGCATATTCTTGTTTAAACATTGTGCACCCGACATCTTCACGGCGGAGGTCTACGTCGTTTGTAAAACACCAACATCTTATAGCAGAAGTAATTAATTTCATATGAGGTCGCCAGGTATCAAGGAAAATATACATCTCTAGCTTATTAAAATAACTGGCCAAGGCGGTTACGCAATATATTTTAGATCAGAGAAATACATAACACATACATTTCAAAACATTTACAAAACTGTTTAAATGGCAACAAAATGAATTCAACTTACCTCAAAAGGATAGATAACTGGGGTGAAACCTGAGAGCGCTGGTGGATTCAGTGATGGTGTAGTCTATCTACTTGAGTACTTGGACGAAGGTACCTAGAATGTAGACCACGGAGAGTTTCTTTTGAAATTGCATTCCATCGTCTGAAATCCTTTTTAATGCTGTTAGCTGTCAATTGAACATTCTCTGAACGTGGTTTTGTTCCACTAAGAGAAAACCCACTTAGAACAAAAAAAAATGAAATAAAAATTAATTTGGCGAGACAGCTGTATTTTTACAGTTTTTTTTTCTATGTACTTTTTTATGACTGGCGCGTTATTATCGCCTTCCGATGATAATGTCCGGCAATTGATGTTAACCGCTGTCACAGTTCACCAGTGGGTAATCCAAGTGCATCTAACCGCCTCACATTACGCACACGATGTAGACTGGTAAGCGGGAGAGCTCCTCCTTGGCGAGCAACTGCCCGAAGGGCTTTATTACTCTTAAAGACACACCGCATACACTCGTCAGCGCGCTCGATGCCCAGAAGCCGGTAATGAAAGACCTGCCATGACAATGGGCAGGGGCGCACGCGTCACGTGTTAATGTGCCTTTACATACGTCCGTTTCTGGTGAGGTAATACGCGCGGAAACCTATTAAAATCGAATGCCACGTAGGCTGCCGCGCACAGCGCATATCTTACAGCGCTAGAAAAAAAAAATAGTCATCATCCTCTTCATCAGCGTCATCCTCATTGTGATGACCACTGTTCAATGGATATTCGCATTACAACATGAATATTTAAAGCTATTGCCTGTGGTAAGTGGTGTGTCGCAAAATAATACACCACCCACCAAGTTACATTTTCCCATGACATTCTCCAGTCAATGCACAATAAACAAACACCTCTCTTCAGGTCAGTGCATCTGGCGTTACATGAATCATATTGAGACTGCAAATATTTACAGTCATTGACAAGATCACGCTGTCAGTGACTGGGACCGGGAGGTCTGCCTCATGCAGGGGTTGTGCCACACTGTGACTAAACTGAATGTATTGAGGGGAACTTCAGGGCAAAGCTCTTTTCATCATGTCACCTTTGCACAACAGCTTTCTTAGTATTGTGCATGTAGTGACATTATCATTATTGATATGCAGACACACATATAAGAGGAATTCCATCATTTTGTCTACATTAATTCTGATGGATATTTAGTGAGGCAATTCGGTCTGATTGCTTCCCTCAAGGGAGCAATTGCAGTGCCTGACCCTGCAATGTGAACATGTGACACAGTGTTCTGAGCTCTGCTGTGCATGGTGGTTCCATATTACAGAATCTATAGAATCAATACAATTGAACAAGGCCAAGCTCATTGCTGAAGCTTGTGCGTTTCTTTCGAGTCACAAATCTGAATGTCTGTATGCATGGTATCTATCATGAGATTTCGGCTAAAAATAGGAGACTTTCTTTTTGGCTAATGAGTGGAGGTTTGAAACAAATCTATTCTTGTTATGGGAGAATTAACCTAAAGGGCATTTTTCTTCTTCTTCTTCATCTTCTTCTTTGTCTTCAAGGAAATACTGCAGTGCAAAATTCTTCAATGCCAAATTGATGTCAAGGTTTGCATTGACAACAGCAGAGATTATTCAGCACAAGAGGGTAAGCCTTGTGGCATTTTTCAGTTTAAAAGCAAATGTGTCTCCACAGTCAACACTGCCAAAAATGCCAGATACTGCTTTGTCGTGATTTCAAGGGCACTTTATCAAGCACTTTATTCACTGTTTGTTTACATTTCAGCTTCAGTAGGATTGTGCCAGTAATTATACCACCTTGTAGTCTGCTCTGGCATAAGCGAGGCTGGGCTTGGTTAGTATTTATATGGTAAACTTTGCACTTGGGGTAGTGTTAGCGAGCGCATAGGATTCAGTTGTCCCTCTAAATCAGGCAGAAATCCAATGCCTGATTGACAGGGACACTGTGCTGAAGGAGGTGCCATCTGTTGGATGGGATGTTAAGCCATGGTCCTGATCCACTGTGGCCAGAAAAAGATCACAGGGGCACTTATTGCAAAGAGCAGGGGTATTAACCCCACTGTCCTTGTCAAATTCCCAGCCTGGCTGTTTCAGTCTGGCCACCTCATCTTTCCCCCTTGTATCCCCTACTTACCTTCTATACCCATTTTATTTAAATGAGGAATGAGCTCTTGGCTGACCTTCTCAGCTAAATAAAGGCTGATACACGCATTGTAACTAGATTATAATTGCTGGGGGAAGGAAATGTATATGGGGAAATCTTCAGATGTGGTGGGTTTAATCCATTTTTGCCCAGGTTGTCCCGCATGAGCTACTCTGAAAATAATGTTTTATTTACCCAACTTTAAAACACTTCAGCACACATATGAAAAATTAACATTAAAAAAATTGCAAAAATATTCATTAAAAAATAAGAAAATCTGTGGTTGCGGGAATGCCGTCTGTTGGTGGGGGAGCACATTTGGTCGTTTGACTCAATCACCGATGCTGGTAATTGTTGCAGACCATTTGGTGTCACCTCAGCAATTCCAGCTGAGAGAAAAATGGGATCAAAAGGGATGACTGTGACTCATTAAGGGAAGGACACATGCAAATTTCTCCCTCGGTCATGGTTGTCACTGCTCTGCTTTAGTAGCTGCTTCATGCAGTTTTCATTGATTTGTAATCCGAAGTGTCACACAGACCCTTCCCTCCCTGTCATAGCCCAGGGAATGAGTCTCCTTCGACCGGAACCTCCACGAAACCTCTAGCTGCAAACTCCCCTGTACCCGTATCGTATCATCCCACTCACAGAGAGAGTGGGCGTGAAACTGCATATTGATGACACATTAGTGCACTTAAATACAGGAAGAGCTTGTTATCTCTCTGACTCTGAAACCTTCCACCACGGTGGGAATATATTCAGGGGACTGAGACGGAAGATGTTGAATCCAGCTGAGAAAGTGAACAGAATACCTTCTCCTAAATTTTCATTTACCGTTTAAAAATAATATGAAGCACTTGTTAAAACTGGGGTGTTGGTTTGAATTATGGAAACATTAATGGATGTGGACACAGTCACACACACACACACAGACACACACACACACAAACACACATGAACAGTGTATGTATGCATAAAGAGCATGAAAAATGAATCTATGCTTAAAAATTTACTGTCAAATTTTAGACAGAGCAGCGTCGACAAAGGATGGCAATGCTGATCATTGGACACGGGCCTTTGACACAACTTCGATTCAATGTTTCCCTCTGTTCCTACGCAATGGGCACTGGACAGAGAAGAAACAGCATTGCAGGTATTGTCCTGAGCAGCTCTCCCCCGTGCTGTCCCTCACGTACGCAGGTGGCGTGATTTGAAAGGGCAGTCGCACCTCAGGTAAAGGTTAAACACACAGCGTGCAGAGAGTGGGCACCATGTCCCCGGCAAACCCCTGGGCGCCTGCGGGACCACCTCCCGTTGTTCAAGTGCTCTCTGAGGAGATTCAAATGGATGGCTGGCACGGCAGTCAGTGGCATGCGCCTGGAGCACCAAGGCCCTTGCCCTGGCATTGGAAGGGACTCCCCCCCCCCCCTTGGGACATCTGGAGCGTCTGTTTCACGTGGAGACGCTAACGTTTAAACAGAGGTGGCAACAATGGGGGCCAGAGTGATGTTAGCTTCGTTGATAATGCCAGGCGTGTCGGATGTCTGTCATCTGGAGCAAAACTTCCTGTTGGGTCTAGGTGACCTGAAGAGGCATTCAAATCAAAATTGAGTGGCTGACGCCCCTCAATGGTTTATTTCAAGGGCTCTCTGGTGGCAGTGGGGATATTTATGATTGCATTTACATTCAGTCACTTGACAGATGCTCTTATCCACGGTGACTTGCAAAGCAAAGGTAAAGAGGCACATATTAAGGTCACATGAAGAACAATACAAGAATCAATAGACCTTGTGATGTCCACAAGATGGCTCCCATGAGATAGGAAACAAGTGCACACGGTCATGCAAATGTCACGTGACAAATGAGCTTCCCTCATTTGTCACTGGCGAAGCTGAACGCCAAAGACATCAATCAGAGCAAGACCTCCTTAAGAGAAGGAGGGATGTTTCCATATATTCGAGTAATTGCGATCCTGCTCCTCCGAAGCAGGCCTCTGGAATTGGTAGCTAAAGATTGCTCGCCGGCTGGACCCCTGGCCCGTTTTTGTATGGACATTACGTGGCGTGTGCGACACAGCGCAAGCCGCGCTCCACTCAAGTTGCTCCCGTGTCAGCCCAGCGCTATCTCAGCTGTCTGTTTTGATTTCCTGCGCCGCTTCAGAGCGGCAACGGTTGGTGTCCTTAAGGAATTGCTGATCTACATTTAAGTCTCGCTCCGCGTGAAGCATTACTTTGGAGAATTCTGTTCCTTTAGCCCATCTGTCAGTGCTGCTCAATTTTTATACCTTCATTTGGGCCGTGTTTGAGTGGAATGACTAAACATTCATACCTACCATGATGGCCTTTTTTAATGCTTAATTCCACCTGACAACGGAAAATCAATATTAAATGTAAAGAAGTAAAGGGCGATCTGTGCATCAAATGCCTGGACTCTGGGCTTCACTGTAATTGTTCTCACCTTTTTTGTTGTTTTCGCAGAAATCTTTTTAAAGGGAAGCTAGAAAATCAGCCCTACACACAGACAACGTGAAAAAATGTCGCATTGTTGAAGCGTAATGGCTGGTTTTACCCTAGGAATGCTGCCTGCAGGCGGTTGTGACAGAAAGGTCATTTTGCCCTTGTGTTAAACGGAGCATTCCATGCCCTCCGTTGCTCAAGAAGACAGAGCCCCATCTCCACCTTAACATCCCTGTGTAACAGCGCAGCTCGAGTGGAAACATGATGGTTGTATTTGAATCGGACATAGCTGAGTATACAGGAGCCTTCAAACTTACTCAGACCTGTCATCAAATTGGAGCAGTCCATTTGCACCAAACCTGCAGTAGCAACAGAATGACTTTTATGCAATGTTCAACATGTCATTTAGATTAAAGTATGAAAGATTAAAGTTAATTAAGATTAAAGTGTGACATGTTGAACATAATCCTGTACACACATTAGGGTGTTATACCATGTTTTTATCCCTGTTTAACCCGGGGCTCGAATAAATATGAATGATGTTATAAATTATACAATTTCATCTCCATTTGCCTATAATATACAATGAGTTTGATTAATAAAACAATGATGGCCAACCAAAGCTTCGAGGTAAGGCTATAGTATGCGTGTTTTTCATCATTCTGGTGTGGGCTCTATGCAACTATGCTATCCCGTACAATTCCTATCAATTACCCTTCATGACAAAAAGACAGGCTATTTATCTAAATATCAGCTAAAGCCCTGATCAGCGCTGACTTGTACATTTGAATGTGCCAGAACATCACAAACTCCACTCATGTGCCAAGATAAACAGCGGGGACGCAATGTCCTTAAAGTAATTCAGTCAGTGCTGCATCAATCATTTTATTCACACCGTGACAATGTTTATTTACCGTTCACAGCCTACGACTAACTACCACCAGTCCTACAGCTGCAATAATCCTCAACCTGACACCGCCAACTGCGAGTGAGCCACATGCAGGCACCAGAGGAGCACGGGGGAAACGGTCTGCGCAGGGTTAGCGGAGGTAACGTCAGCTGCGCTTAACTGGAGTGGTCGGAATAACCAGCCTTTGGCTTTACAGCGGGTTGAGGACCCAGAGGACGCACGGGGCATTTCTAAACTAGCTTGGCGGGGGCCGTTGACATCGTGTGTGCTTAGTTTGTCAAGTAAACACTTTCCCTGTGGTTCATTTTCAAAACCGACTGACTGACTCTTTCAATATGATTCTATAATGAAGATTCTATAACTATGCTGAAGTGTACATTTCAAATTATATCTGTAAAGTTAGCATCCAGATCGTTTTCAAAGCCAAGCCCGAGGTGTTTTTTAAGGATAAGGAAGAGAGGCAGAGAAACATCCCTTTCTCGCAGAAAGCACCGTTGCGCGGAGTCCTTCCTTTCAGCGGGGAGGAAAGGGCAGAGGCGCAAGAGTCGCGGCTACAGCAGCGCACCCTGCCAGAGTTCAAGTGATGTGAACTCTCATTACTGCGGTCGGCGAAGCGGGCGCGTTTGACCAGTCGCTGCACCGACGGGAATTATTCTTTAACGCGGAGGACTGTCGGTACAAAAACCGGTGAGAGGTGAAAGGGTTGCTTCCAGAGTAATGTGAACTCTAAACCGTGATTACAGCACGTGACGTTCATTAGTGATTTATCCTGAGACAAGACATGATCATAGCATGTTACAATCACTGAATAACAATTTTTTGAGAAGTTAACTTGCCAGCTTTCTGTTTACTAGTCAGGCATAACCGTCTACCCCCAAACTGATTTTGCCTTTTTGCATCTTTGCTGTGAAAACTGACAGGTTGTATTTGAGTACATTCAATTTACACACACACACACACACACCATGTTCACACGGGGAGTTGTACATTAAGTCTCCTGGGTTTGTGTCTGTGCAACTTCAATATAAAATCTAATATGGAATATCACTTTATTAAGCAGCAAATTCAATTGTGCCAGTGTGTATACCTGTGAAGTCTGCTGAGTGCAGCTGAATTATTTTTCATATATAGAGCTATTAACCTTTGTAGGCTGTGGAAAACTGGTAGCAATGCACAGAAAAAAATTAAAGTGAAGCTTTAAATCTTGTTTGTATCTCCCTTGATGTATAGAAAAATACATTATGCAAACAGGATTGCATCTGTATTCAAGGTGTCATTAAAAGACTTTACATCAAGAGAACGAATCTAAATCCTTAAGAGAAGATTAGAAGCATATCGCTATTTATATTACCAATATTGGGGGAAAAGATGATGGTTATTTACTGTTAATTTTTATCCATGCGCCACACAAAGTATTCACAAAAAGACATTAAAAAAGGTGTGCAATGGTTTGAAAATTCAGTAACGCCAAGATTTCTGTATTTGATGTGGTGAATCTGTCCTATTGATGTGAAAAAGATTGGTTTCTATATTTGATTTGGAAGTGTATCTGCTGTAGGATGTTGGGGCATGGGTGGGTAGCTAAAGCATATCAAAGCCATCCATCAGCATTACAGTCCAGTGGTGTATTTCAGAGGTGTGCAGTGCGTTGCATTCCTGTGGGTTGTGCATTTGAATAGTTGGACAGGCACTTTTAGAATCACTAAGTTGGTTCACCTGTCTTGGTCCACTGTATGACCAGAGAGTTACCAGTTGTGTAAAATCTAAATTTAGCTCATTAAAAATGCAGAAATTATTATTATTCAATTCAATTTAGAAAACAATTGATTAAACAATTGATTACAATACCAAACAATATGATAGACATAAAGAAATTGTGAACAGCATATATTGTGCATATATACATTACATACATAAACATGATTAGAGGCCATTGCAAAGCAGAAATTATATATTACTTCACATAATTACTGTGGTTATATTTCAGTGAAACCTCATTATTCTACTTGGTGATTTCAAGGGGCATAATGTATTAAATTGTGGAGGTGGAAAGCAAAGTATAGAGATCCCACTTTAACTCAGCCTCCCTTTTCCGAAAAGGTGAATTGACATACAGCACTCCCCAACTCTCTAGACATGGCAATCTTTTTGGACACACAAAACACTGAGCCAGCAGGCCAGAGGGAAAGGCATGCTGGGAAAGACCCACTGCAACCCAGCCTCGCTCCGTTCAATGCAGTTACCCAAGGCAGAACAGTTTCAGCCTGAATGAGTGCTATAAAAAGAAGCCCCCCCTCCCATAGCCAAGGCTAAATACTAAAGGTGATTGATTACAACTGCTTACTTAATATGAGGATGCCCTCACTAGAGAGCTTTTCTCACTGTAGGTGACCATTCAGCAAATGAGTTGACTCCTTTTTTAAAAGTAATAATAAAAATGACCTACCATCAGTTAAAACAGTAAATCAAGATATGATTGCATATATTTTAAAAAGTCATATAAGGCATGGCTTTAGATATAAAATGATAAAGATATTAGACCGAAATTTCTTTGATGCTATATGTTAATCAGTTAGTAAATCAAATGTGTATTTATAAAGTGTTCTTGTATTAAAAAGACCTGAACAAAGACAACAACATGATGATGTATTTGCCCATCTCTCACTGAGCAGGTTTGGCCTTGCATCAGCTGGAGTGCTGAGAAAATCGAGGGAATAGGCTTCACATTAGCAGCAACAATCAAAGTCATTCAGCAGTACTGTAGGGCAGTACTGTAGGGCAGCTCAGAAGGCTGTTACTGACAAGCATTACTGTAGGTCAGCTCGTCAGGGCATTACTGAAGGGATTTACTGTAGGACATTACCACAGGGCAGCTTGGCATGCCATTCTTGAAGGGCAATAATGTAGGATAACTGAGCAAACCATTACTGAAGGGCATTACTGTCGCACATTGCTGTAGGGCAGCTCACCATAATATTACTGAGGCCAGTACCATAGGGCAGCTTGGTAGGCCATTACTGACAGGCATTACTGATGGGCATTGCTGTTGGGTTTTTCTGAAGCACACTACTGCCGTACCGCTCGGCAGGGCCCCAGACACACATGTCTACTAGTGAGGGAGCAGTGGGAGTGCGAGGGGTCATGAGGGAGATGAGGGATACTTAAACAGGCACGGGCCCTGTGGTGTCTCAGAACCAGGGTTTGCAATCGGAACCCAACCATCAACCACTGGAGTGGGCTGAGGAGAGATGGGTGTTAGTAAAAAAAAACACAGCAATGGGAGAAGCTGATGTGTGGATTAGCTCTGGGGGGACTGGGTGGCGTCAGCAGAGCGCTTAGGCCCATAGTTCAATCAGGGCAGCCAGGAGAGGATGCTTTAGGAAGCCAAGGAGAATGTCCTTTAGGTAGCATAAGACAAGGTATGCATGATATAAAGTACAGACATAGAGGAGGACCTAGATTTGCAAGGATATATGCACAAACAAATAGCAGAGCAGGAAGGAAGAGCAGGTCTTGTAACGCAGAGGTTATAGGTTCAGTTACTGGGTGGGGTACAGCCAGTGGAGGAGCCGACGGCTCATTGCAGAGGGGGCAAGGACTTGTAGTGGGCCCTTATAAAGCCTATTATAGGCTGTACGGAGATGCAAGACAGATCCGAGGGGAAACTTGCGGAGACAGAGGGGCGGAACGGAGAGAAAATGCGGATTACAATGAGGTGTGCTATTTCAGCACACCTCATTGGGTGGGACCATTTTTTATACACCACGGCTCTGTCAGCAGTGACGGCGATGGGAAATAAAACAACGATCGCCTAGTTCTTGCTTTGGGACTCGAACAGAGGGTGTAATTTTTCTGTTTGTACACTTACACAAGGATACTGGACAGCGAATAAAGTTTTCTGTAACTCCATTGTGTCTCTGCTCATTCACAATAAATATCGCGGCGAGAAAACTTAGCTAGGGGTTGGTCGAAACCATTAAACCCTCAGTCTGACTTCTTATTTTTTTGCCGCAATCAAGACACACAAGCAAACTTTATTAAAAATATTCAACTACACAACAAAAATGCATGTTCAGTCAGGCAGATTGGACCCAAGGTGGGCCCCTTTGTAACTGGAAGAACCGTGGGCCTGGGGCAGCCGCACCCGCTGCCCCCCCGCTCGCTCCACTACAGCTTCAGTAAATATCCAGCTGTGTAAATAGTTTATATGCAAGCTATGTAAGTTGCTCGGACCAAGCGCATCTGGTAAGACAATAGTGTCATGTACTAATGATGTGAGAGCAGACAGGGCGGCCATATTTTTTCAAGATAATTTATTGTCTTATTGTTTACTCAACTTGGCTACAATAAAATGCAATTACTTTTCCATCTATAAACTAAAAAAACCAAAGACCACAGATTTTAAAAAGTGATGGGCAGACTTTACTAGGGGTCAGCCAGGAGCCAATAGACCAGACCTTCAATTCAGCTGGAAATTCATAAAACATAACCTCAGACCTCTGCGCTAACATGAATAGCCATGGGGCGAAGTTTCAATTTGGCATTTTTCACAAATTCCCAGCAGAATTTACAATTCAATTTATAGTTTAATTATCTCTCTCTATAGAGTTTGACCTTAAAACAGAAAATAAGGAGATTTACCAAAAGATAATATAACTCTAACAGAACAACTAAGTGCAGCTCTCCTGGACAAACCCATCTGGTGTAAAGAGTTGAATGCACAAAGAATCTGGACCACTTAGAAAAATGAAAATACATCATCAAGGTGGCATTTACTAGGGATTTACACATTTGTGTAACAATACAAACTTACTGGTAAATACTATAAGAACTTATCAGAAATAGTTCCTATGAAACTAATGAGTAATTACACAGTGATCATCATTCTTGAACAACTGAGTGGGGGCGATGCTCAGAGACCCACTCCTTTGGACCTGAAGCAGAAGGGCTCAATCCTGGCCATAATTTGAGGGCAGTGGAACCCTGAATCCAGCTGGGGAGAGAATCAAAGCCAGGCAGACATTAAACTAATACAATGGCCATGATAGACACCTGCAGGTAAGAAAGAAAAAAAAATGCAGAGAGAGGGGTGAAGGCAGGGTACACAAACAGCTGATGCAACAGGAAAGAAAAGTTAGTATGCGGTTTCAGTACATCACATGCTGATTTGAATTGGTTTGGGAAGAATAGGTATAGGAATAGGAAATTCTTGTCCTCCCCACCTTCAGTTATTAAAATTTCATTTTGGGTGAGCTCAAGCCATGAAACGGAAAGAAGTCACTCCATACGTCTTTAAAGCTTCTCTTGGCATCCCAGTCACTATTACATTATAATATGCCATTTTCATTCTGTCCTATGTAAGCCTACTCTTGTTACCATGACAAGACTCTTATAAAGTGACAAGGGTAAATATACAAAGAATACACAGAGGGATAGCATCATTTGACAAGGATGTATCTCTGTCCTGTGTTATTACAGTCCACTTCAAAATTATTGTCATTGCCACAGATATAAAAACAAGTGCACGTTCTGTGATTGCCTTTCAATTTGAGGAAATGGCCTGTTGGCAGGATCGAAAAGACTCCTGGGGAAATTTCAGTGAGATGTCCATTCAGTCCTGCTGCCTAATGAAGTGTTTATGTAGCGTTTGTGATGAGATGAAAATCTGAAGATGGAAGAGCTTGCACAGAAACTTGACCTGTCAGAAAAGCAATACTGTATTTAGAACACTTAGAGCAGTAATGCAAAAAGTATTCCTGTGTTTAGAATGCCCCCTGCAGTGATGCTGAAAAGCATTCCTGTGTTTACAATGCCCACTGCAGTGATGCAGAAAAACACTCCAATGTTTATAATGCTCACAGCAGTGATGCAGAAACATATTCCTCTGTTTAAAATGCTCACTGCAGCGATGTAGAAATGCATTCCTGTGTTCAGAACGCTCACTGCAGTTATGCATTACAGGAGTCTCTATGTTTAGAATACTGACAGTAGTGATGCAGAAAAGCATTCCTATTTGAATGCCCAAAAGCATTTCTATGTTTAGAATACTCACTGCAGCAAGGCACAAGGTCCTGATGGCAAAAAAATGAGAAGTCTTGTGTTTACGACTACTATATTCGTGGTAATACATCATTATATTGATGATGATCAGACTTTCAAAATTTTGACTCCTTTCTTTCTTATTTATTGTATGTGCACCATTAGTGTAAAAATGTCATCTGTGACAATAATTGCATTGCTCAGGACAGAGCCGACTACTTCACACTAATAACTGAGATTATTGACCACAGAAGCAGACTCAGACTTTAATTGAGGTTTTTTAAATCTTTAAAAGGGATTAATAAAATGGATTAACAATGCTATTTTCAGCTGGATTCTGTCAGCTGAACAAGAGAGCACAGATGAACATTAGTTAAAGGTATATTTCACACTGACACAAGGAATTTTTTTTTCACACAGAGTTATTAATGCATGGATTATCTTAACAGGACTTCCAGTGGAAGCAGAGACCCTTACACTGTTCAAGACCTGCCTTGACACAGCAATACATTTAAAGACAACTTTAAACTAATGGCAAAATGACAGCTCTAAATGTTCTTCTCATTAAACATATTATGATCTCATGTTCTTGATAGCTGAAAGAAAAGCCACAACTGAATGTCCATCTATGTGCCATGTTGGTAGCTCAACAAGTTCACTCACATTATTTGAGCCACAAGGTGTCCAGATGAGCTAAACTCAGTTTTACTGGCATGATAAAAAAATTAACGTCTTTGAATGTGTTTTTAACCTCAGAGAGAAACTGAGCAGATGGACTCTACATGTGTTGCATGTGCAAATAAAACCAACCAGGAGGGAAGTAGAGTGCGCACCACCAGGGGGCGCAGACGGTTTGGCTCCTCCAAGCTTTGTATCAGCGGGGATCAACGGAGAATGTAAACACCATTTAGTTTCTCCTTCTGTAATTTACACTAAAATTTAGAGTACAGCATATTGTATTTAAATAATATATAGATGGTGTTGTATTGCCAGCTAAAAGATCAAGCAGCATTGTTTAAAAGGAAGAACATCTTTCAGAAACCTTTTTGAATTGAACTGAATTTATGATTCATCACTCCTTCTTGAATATAGCACAGTCACTTAAAAGACAGAAACATTCTTGTTTGCTCTGGAACCGAAAGGATCTCAGTAGGAGGTGACATGACACCAGTGTATTTTGGTCTCAGTCTATTTCCCTTCTATTAACAATATTAACAATTTCAATCAATTTGAATTAAAACACTCATCTTTCCTCCTATTCAGTTTTGCAAGGAAAGATTGAGCAATTTATGCCAGCTGAATAAGCAACTGTGAGATGTAATCACGACAACAGTGCTGTACCCTCTAGAGACATAAAAGGGTTCAAAAACCATCAGGATGGTTCACTTACTTACTTTTGAATCAGGTACTGTATGAGATAGACACATGGAGAGGTGCTTTTAATCATTGGTCATTTAACTCCATTGGCTTATTGGGCTTATTGGAGTTAAAAATGTTTCCTGTCATAAACCAAAGTTTCACTCCAGCAAGAGGCAATATCAGATTGAACAGTGATGCCCTTGGAAAGCTGGTTTATGAGAACTAGCTGTCACATCTGTTTAATTAAGGAGATTGCCATGTATCAATCCAGATCTGACTGAACATGCTAAGCACACAAAGGAAAAAAGAGGTCATATGATTTACTGTTTGTTGACATTTCATTGAATAAACCTTACTCACTGGTGATGAGAATATTTTATTTTGTGTTGTTTAATTCAATGGTAGAATGGCATTGCTTCATAAAAGAATGTCCTTGAATCAAGTATGTATTATCTGCATGCTTTTGGGACAACACTGTTATATAAGAAATGTAATTTAATTCATTTTAGATTTTGAGCTGTAGAGTGGAAAAAACACCATATGCAGTGACTACTGAAGGGAAACGTAAGTACAGTAGCTTCTGTAACATTTTCTCATAAGTTGGTTGATTTTTATTACTTGTTTGATCAAGGCCAGAAATAAAAAAAAAAACAAAAACAAACAAAAAAAAAGTTCATGGCCTTCATTCACCACATTACAATTGGCTTGCTTTAAAGAAACATTTTATCATAATTTCTTTATTCAACGTCCTGAAACTAACACAGTGATGTAAAAACAGAAATGTTATATTCGTTCGAACTATTCCAGGACATGTGGAACTGATATTTCCAGGCTTCCAATAAATTCTTAGTAGTTCCAACCTGACTTGGCCCCTGGGATTATGGCTTGCAATGATTAATTTTAGCAGCAAATATCAAAGACTTGAGTGATACTATTGAGCGCAAAGTTAAGAGTGAAGGACCACAACATGCCCTGAGCTCTGACAAAGTATAATCCTGACCTTAAACATTTCATTTTAAAGTTTAAAAGAACAGGAGAGACATGCAGGGCTAATAAATGAATACAATACCAAAGTGCAGCTCACTGCAACACATTCCCCTGCGCCGTTAAATCCAGGTTGAAAATGACGCGGTCCATTTTCCATGTTTTAAAAATCGTATTTATTTAGCATTTGCGGTTTGCTTGGTCAGTACTGTTCTCTCTGCGAGGGTGTTGTTTTCCTCTTGGAACTTCCTGTGATTGGGCAACGAGCCAGGACCGCTAAACTCCTGCGCCAGACACTTTTTAACATCCTCTTTCTCTTGTTGAGGATTTACGGCAACATCCCGTAAAAAGACCATATGACCATATTTCCATTATAGTATTTACGGCTCAGCGGGAGAGTGGCGAGAGTCTCTTTTCATTGGGTCTATAAATATTTACTGTAAAACAATTACGTCTTTACCATTATGCGTCTGTGGGTCCAGGTTGTGCCTGATATTAGAGGGCTGCCAGGTTATTGACAACAGCTGTGTCCGCGCCTGCTGGGATCAAAGTCTGTCGCCCTCACAAAACAAGGTCGATGGGGTATATTTATTCGTATTTGTCACTGGGTGCCGCGATCGGACACAGGGGAAATTCTGAGAGTGAAAGTTCATATTTCAAGAGAAGGAAGGCCCTTGAACTGCACGCGTATCATATTGCAGGTGAAGGGTTTCCCCCTGCTTCTTCCAGTGCGGTGCTCGTCGGTGGAGGATGCTGGACAATGTCTGTGTACATATGTGTGTAAAAAACAACGGAAATGTACTCCATACTTTAATTTTTTTGCTGGAATGACAAAGGCCTTTGTGATTACATTTAACTGAGGCAAGTGACTTTGACGAGAAAGTAGGATTTGACTGGCAACAGGGCTGGGGGGTTGAGGGCTGTTGTTTCTGGAGGAAGACATCCACTTGTGTGCATCATCTTACAGCGATAGAAATACACTTTCCTCCGCTGATGCTGACAGGAGCTGTAGTACTCTTGAGGGTACCATTCAGGAAGTTGTAAGACAAAAAAGAAATTTGTGCCAAAAAGTATTTGGATTTGACACCCTTAAACTATGTTGCAAAACTGGTTGAGTAAAGCACCAGCGCTAGAACTGTGTGAGATTGCAGTGAGGTTGCATTGCAAAAAGGAAGCAACACAGCAAAGAGTCTACAAATTATTTAACAGCGTATACTGCAAATTATATTCCTCCACAGTGCATTGGGAAAAGCTGACTAGAGCTGGCTAGAAATACAGAAGTAAATTGGATAGGAAAGGCAGGAACACATGATGCTGATGGAGAATATCTATGTCAGCTGAGTGTGTAAGCCTTTCATTGTTTTTAAGTGCATGGACACACAAGTAGAGGGATTGAACTACCCTTAAGACAAATGTCCAATGATTTGTTTGCCAGAGGTGTACAGGTCTGTTGTCCAAAGTGTATTCAGACACATGGAAAAATTCACATTCTAGGTTCTGATAAAACTAATTTTTTGAGAAATTACAAGAAATGTTTTGGTCTTGTTGCATTTTCAGGTCATGGAAATAATGTGGAAGTAGTATTGTAAAAAGTATGTTTTCTAGTCAGTTTGACCTTCATTGGCTCAGAAGTAGAATGGAACATGGAAGTGTATCTTTTGGAAATTATTGCCACCACTTTTATTGTGTAAAATTCTGTGTCAGGTGGTGCTACAGCAGGTACTGTACGTGAAAACCTGGAATAGGATCTCTGTCTCTCTTAAAGGGGGAGGAAAGCTGCCATGCTATAGCACGGTCGCGGCTCCTCTCATTGGCCCAGGCAGCTCTGAATCAAGCTGGTGGGATGCCTGCTTCTGGGTAGTGGAGGGGAAAAAATCACTCCCAGAGGCCTGAGTGAATGCACACACAAAGGGCCACAGAAAACAACACTAATTTTACAATAGTCCCTCCCGCTGACAGAGGACCAATCCAAACAAGAGGGTGCAGGATCCTGACTCTGTCACTTGCTTTAAAAGAACCAACATCACAGAACCCACATTGTAGATATTTCTTTTTATTTGGTGAGCCGTATGTATTCCTCATGGATTTTATTCTTGGCTACAAGGTATTGTTGTTGACACTAGGTTTTCACCAAAAATAAGTGATTGTCTCCTGTAAAATACTGTAACTTATATTTGTATCATAGAAAAAAACTAAGGACAATGAATAGATATAAAAAAATTATACACCTGTAAGATATCCTCTCTTCAAGATACAACATTATAGCATACTGTATAAAATATGGGAAAAGAAATGTATTTTATCCATCCAGATTTTGTAAATAAACATGAATTTCCTGTACATTAAATAAAAATACATATTGTGCTTATGTTGTTACAGCATATAAATGTATATGGAAAAACAAACCGTCACAAGACACATACATAACATAAATATTACACAAAAAGTTAACAAGCACATATCATTACAGTTCACATTTAGCAATAAATGGCATACCTCCTTAATACTGTCAATTACCATTAAAAGCCTATAAGATCTAAAGTCCAACATTTCTGTTGCAGTCAGGTTCAGTGCAAGCAGAGTTCAGTACTGGAATAGTACTGAAAAAATAAAAGTGGAAATTGCATAACAAGTGTATGTGTGACATTGCTAATACCTGTGACGCATAAAAAACGTGACGAACATAAAAAACATCAGCGGGTATAAATTGTGGAACAGAAACTAAAAATGATTAAGCCCATCTGCGAATAGGTTTTCTGGGGATTTTTCTTGCCCTTGACAGTGCTTTCAATGATTTCCTTCCTGAAATGCAACAATAAAAGTGACACATTAGTAAAAACAACTTTGATCCAATTGGCATTCTGACACTGCTCTGGACATTCTATAAAATGATGTTCAAAGCCTTTGCACTGCAGTTTATACAGCTAAATGACTAGATGTGTTACAATTAACTGAGCTATTTACACAAATGCCCTTTGGCCAGGATGAAGATATTACAGCGCCTCAAAACAAGTCCGGATCTACTTGATCTTTCACGTACCTTTGACGCACGCCTCCGTGCAACTTTCCCGTGAAATGAAGTTGTTTCCGCTCCCTCCGCAGCCTGTGTATATGAATTCTTCGCACGACTTCGTGATCACGTTGTAGAAGTACCGCGGTATGGATGCCGAACAGCCTCCCTTATCCATCGGGCCAAGACAGACGGCAGGGATAGCTTTGGAGAGAGAACCCCAAGAACAGCACTTTGAATAGAGAGAACTGGGTCCGATTGTTGACGGTGAAGCAGATGGTATGCCCGGTTGCTAATTACAGAATGCAATTAAATGTTTGTAACTCATTTGACAATAAATGGCTGATCAGCGATAATAAATAAACGGAGAGGTGGGGGTTATGCCGTACGAGTGTCATACATTGTTTATGTTTGACTCTCGAATTGTATTACATGCTGCGGTTTGTTGTTACCCAACATACTTTTATGAGGTTCGCAGTACTCCTTGCAGGTCACTGGATCTGTGAATCGGTTGTTGTTGCCGTAGCAGCCCCCGTAGCTGAACTGCTCGCAGCGCATCGAGGTCATGTTGAAGAAGTATCGTTGATGGTTTGACCGGCAAGGGCCCTCGTCCTTCCCCAGCCTGCAGATTCTGGGGATCTCTGGAAAATGGGACGCACACGTTTACAAATTATGTCGAAGCTGTAAATCGCCGCTGACTTTTCCAGTTCACGTCGAAATTTAACTTTATAATTTAACTTTTTTTTTTTTTTTTTACCTCTTCTAGTTTTGTCAAAAGGTTTAACTTGGATCACGACACAATAGCCCATTGGTCCAAAAAATGTTTACATTCGCCTTGGAAGGCGGTGTAAGGCAATATCTGAGCAACAGTATATTCGGTACAACATACGAACAGTATTCGGTGCATGGAAAATTAAAACAAAACAAAATAATGGAATAACGAGGATTTTACCGATGGTCTCTGGGCAGACCTGTACGTTCATATTCACAATGGAACCATGTAGCCTATTTATGAAATAGGTCCCGTACAATGTCCTAGTGTGTTTTCATAATTCAAATAAAGGTGTTTGTCACTACAGAATCATTAGTACCATAACCAATAGCACCTCTACTAGACTGCTACAATTAATAATAAAAACACTCAGAGGTTTATGAATACTGCGTCCTATGCCGTTTTAATAACTCATAGTACAACAGCACCACAGGGACCACAGTACTTCACAGAATGCACTTGGCCACAACAAAACATACATTTGGCGTCGAATGCGTGGGGTTGACTTTGGTAACACAGTACAAGCCTGTACAAGCAGATCCTCCCAGATGTTCTCTTGCATATAAAAACTTACTTGGTATCTTCCAGCATGTCTTCTGGCAGGCTTCAAACGTCATGAAATTATTGGCATTTCCCAAGCATCCGCCGTAAAATAATTCTTCACACTGTTGAGTCAATGTGTTGTAGTAGTATCGTGAGATCGAATCTTGGCATGGCCCTTCGTCCGGTTGCAGGAGACATACTTCTGAAATGACAGAGAACAGACTGTAAATCAACATTTGCTGCAATGTAACATTGAAGTTTAGACAAACCGGATTGAAGCAAATGTTAATACGCGCAAAATATAATCGCATCGAAAAATCAATCAAACTAACGAAAGTCTGAGCGCGAACATCTTAAGATGTAAAGGACACTGCTTTTTCATGCAAAACCCCACTGCGTTGTTCCTGGTCTACTTTTCGTAGCGTACGCCATAGAAAGTTTTGAACTTCATTTACCTCTTGGTGGTAATGCAAAAACATGCACAAGCAGGGTAAACAGCAGAGAACACTGCAACAAGTAACACTCCATCGTACTGTATCTCTTGGAGTTGCGTCCTGGACCGTTAAAAACGTAAAAAACGCCTTTCTAAAACTTTGGTTCTCCACTCCACACGCGTTCTTTTATACTCTTGGAGACCTTTCCGGTGGGGGAACTAATGGGCGGGTTAGGTGAGTCATAGCTATGTTATTCGTAGTGTTATCTTTATGATACATATTCAGATATTACAACAGCATTTTAAAATGACTTAACTAAACCGGTTTTAAATTTGCGCAAGAAAACCGTCATGGAATGATTCGCCGAATCAAGAAAGCAATTCCCTAGTTACACTTACAGCTGTTGACCTATTTTATTTACTTATTTTTGGTTGACAACAGGAATTCTTGCAAATCGAGAAGAAAACACATATGAAAATATAGATTGGATGTAGTAGGCAGTAAGTAGGCTGTAAATTGCATGTTCAAATAACCCATTAAGGCGATCGCCTAATTTCATGGTAAAAACTGAACGGTGTCTCAGTGGATTAAATTATGTCTAAACTTCAGAATCGATTGGATGGTAGGCCTACTTGTATTTTTCAATTATGTAATCTTGTTAACCAGCAACATTTAGGGCTATGACTGAGTGTTACCCATGTCCACACGCCCTCGCCAGATTCACGACAGTCATGCTTGTGAGGTCAGTGCGCACGCCTCTATGTTCTCATGTCTCCCTCGGAAAATGACATAGGTCCAGTGGATCTGTGCAGCATCGACACATACTCATGATCTAATTTCAAAGTCCACCTCACACACCCCTGGCAGTTGTCCATTGGTAAGACGCAAGCAAACGGATAGCAATGGAAGTAGTAATTAATAACACAAAACACTAAAAAAATGACATGCAAAATACAAAATCTGAAGAAATCTGATGAAATCTCACTTCCACACTTATCTTCTTCTTAACAACCCTCCCCCCCCCCCCACCCCCATCCTGCCTCTCTCTACCCCCCCCCCCCCCCCCCCCCCCCCCTTCTGTTTGTTTTGGCACAGGCTTATAGGCAACGTGCTCTGTTTCATGATCAAACCATTGTGAATGCAGAGTTGGATGAAGAAATTAATGTGTCACTGTGTGGAGATTCCACCTGCCTTTCTTAATCAGAGAGCCTGAGTCTTCCTGTAACAGAACAGGTTTTGTGCTATGCAATTTCTCACTTTCCCACCTCAACCTCCTGGCAGATGACCCTGCCTTTTCATTTTTGCTAAGCATATTTCATTGAGCGAGGACTTAATGTATGTGTGCACTTGTGTTTTGTGTGAGTGTGAGTGTGCATGTGCGTGTGTGTGTGTGTGTGTGTGTGTGTGTGTGTGTGTGTGTGTGTGTGTGTGTGTGTGTGTGTGTGAAAGAGAGACAGAGAGAGAGAGAGAGAGAGAGATTCCATGTGCATTTGGTTGAAAACATTTAATATGAAGACATTTTCATCAATTAAGATCTCAGATGACAAGAAAACAAAGATATGAAGTTACCCTTTTCATATACATTGTGCATATTAATTAATATTGCCTAATACTAGGACAGTGTCAGCCTATTGGACAAATCCCCTCAGCAGCAAGGAAGCAACTAGTTTCTATAGTAAATTAAACATGGCAGTTGAGTGTCTGTGTGTCTGTTGTAGTCCCTATGGTAACTGTTCATTTATTTATATATTTATTTATTTATTTTAACAGAATACAGATATTTCATTGAGCATTTCCAGACACAACATGGTTTATGTCATACTGAGGACATGATGCATTACTCAACATGACAGGTTGGGGGTAAATACAGATTACATGTCTTATCATGGCAACCTGTATTACAATGTCTGTCCTTTTGACCTACATAATCATTACAACATTAATTCCAGGCATAACGCACACCCACACTACCAAAATGACGGACTGAATTTTGACATGTGAAAGGTACCATACTTCTATGTCTTTCAATAACAAAATCATCAAGTTCCATCATTTTAATGGTGTTTCCTTTTGACAGCATGCTATGATGAATCTGAGGAAGAGACCTGTTGTTAATCAGATTAAAAGATTATGATGTTTACAGATTACTTTATAAACCAGATTGAAGGATGAGAGTGGGATTCTTTGGAAGTTTTCACCGGTTGAAGACAGCTCACCGTAAGCGGCGGTATGTTTTCTTACATTTTTAACTACAGCAATCTGGTATGATACTGAGATATGTATTTTGAAGACCACATATTCTGGTAAATTTGGTTACTTGGATCTATGTGTATGTACAAGGTCTTAAAAAGGGTTAAACATGTCATTATATTGAGTAGTATGCATTCTTTACTTTCCAGTACTGTATTGGTTTTCCCAACCACTGTAATTGTGTTATGTATTATTTGTATGATGGAATTTGGAGTTAAAATACCCTGTTGCTTTAAGAGATGATTCATATTGTCTTCAACTGTAAGACAAATAGAAACCCTGCAATAGGTAGTCTCTATAATTTTTTCCTTTGGATGAGTTCTACTTTTTAATCACATTAAGATGTTGTAAAGTGGCTGCCTTGTAGAGCTGGCTCAGACTGACAGGGTGTTGAACATAATGGAGGATTGTAACTTAAAAAGAAACTTAAATGCTCTGGTGTATATTTTTACAATTCCAATATCCTTTCAAAAGTCACATTTAAGTAATACATGGTAGCACATTTTACTGCATGGATCAAAAAATAATTGATACATACATTAGTACTAGTTTCCTATGGAATATGTGCATCAGCAGTACAACACACAATGCATGTTACTACAAATCCATCGATATATGCCTACATATTTGTAATATAAGACAATTTTTTGCCAAGATAAGCTATATTCTTTTCATTTTGATTTTGTGTGTCTCTGTTGGGAGCCAGGGGGAAGTGCCATTGATTACTAAAAATGCTAGTATTATATGGATGTACATAGAAAGACATGGAATGCCTATTCATCACTTTAAAGAAAAAAATAGATATGATCACTTTGATATCACAGGATATGATGCTTGAGAATCTAGCTTTCATATTTCTCTTCAAAGTTCCCATATTTTAATTCTTACATCAGATAAGATACCATTTGCAGTGTAAATGCACATTTCAGTACTGTTTTCAGTGGTTACTTTACAATGCAGGACACCCCTTCCTAAAGCAAGCCTTTCTCTTCTTACATTTTAACAGACAATGCCAGTCATTAATGTAGAAGAATTGACAGACAAGGACAAAGCAGTAATGGAAGTAAATCAGCTGAAAATTGAGGTGAAGCTTGAACGGGCTTTGGTAAGTTCTTTCATTTTTCATGCCCACACATGAAAACATGCTGTAGAATACACTTTGTACTTGATTTGTTTCTTCCTCAGCTCATTTATCAAATAGCTGAGGCACCACAGTATGCAGAGACAGCAGAATCTGTGGAGTTGTCAGAAAACAGATCAAATCCTAAATCCTTTGACTGACAACTGTGGTGTAGTGTGTTAGAATTTACTGCTTAAGAACAACATTGCCAGATATTTTTTCAACCAATTGTACTTACAGATGCATTAATGGATACATTCATTTGATTTTTTTTTTTTTTTTTTACATCTGTGAAGGTAAATAAATCACAAGGTCACCATACAGCAGGGCCCATAAAATTATAGGTCATCGTAAAGTTATATTTGACAGGTTTGCAAAAAGAGATTTGTGCATTAATACTAATTGCATTGAATACTACTGCTTAATTTAAGAGCAATAGATTGAATAACCTATGGTATAACTTGCAAAATAATTTTATAGTGTACTGTTTTTCACTTGCATACCTTAGTGTTTAAATACCCTTTCAACTGGAACACAGTACCAGCCTGAGTGTAGGCAGGATATACAAAGAGGATTGAGAGCAGAGCTGCTTAACCCAGGAGCCTGGGTCGAATTGATTATACCTTGCTTACTCATCTAAATGAGTGTGTTAATAGGTTTACCCACTCATCAAAGTGAGACCACAAATCGATGAATTTAACTGCATTGATTTATAACACTGTTGTTGCTTTTTTTAAAATTGTAGGTATCTAAATGTTGTGAGGAGATGAAAGAGTTCATTCAGAGCGGCGAAGACGATGATATTCTTCTCAAAGGCATTCCGGAAGAGAAAAACCCCTTCAAGGAGAAAGGCGGATGTGTTATCTCCTAAGGTGGACTGAGGAGTCGTCTTCCTTTCACAAATTAGCCCACTGTAGTGCACTTGGACAAGAGCTAATAATGAGTTCTAGCGGGAATGTTATCAGTCGACTGAGAGGAGGAGGAAAAAAAGAATTGCTTTTCACACCTTGTAACAAATCCCCAGGACCCAACCCCTTGGTTCCTCAACTGTCGTTGTACTTCCTCTGTGACGTGATACATAATAAATCAGAAACTGTGCGCAATGATTGTCGGAGCTTTGTTTGAGGGAGTGAGTGCTTCACTCCCATGGGGCCATGTGTTGTCTCTGCACCATCTGTTCCATTACTGGACAAAAACACTTTGATTAAATGAGCTTGTTTACAACAAAATGACACTGCTTGTTTTGTATACGACCTTCATTTAATATTGTTTCATCGCCAAGAAAGAGCACTTGGTTTATTACAAATAGCCTTGAAACCAACATATTAAACCGCAATTAAGTAGAAATATCTGGTCTCTGGTTTTTCAATAATGAAAAGAATGCTGTGTACATCTTTGTTTTTTTTAATCTACAGTTTACATATTGATAGTTGATGGAACCTCTGGATATACAGTCTACTGTGGTTGCCTGTTTCTAGGGGAGACTGTATGGTTGTGGACAGCTGACAGGGAACATGTTCATGCATAACTTGGCGACTCACATACACTGTAGCTGTGACAAACCTCTGAGGTACAGCAGATGACAATGATGACCCTGAGATAACTCTACAGGAAAAGCGTGACAGTGTCATTTGGCTGCTGGACCCCGGTTCTGTTTGCTGTGACGACTGCGCTGTGTGATGTCGTGGGAAATTTCCCCCATCCCTCAGAGAGACTGTTCGCATGACCCTTGTACACTTGTTACCTTAAGTGACTTTGACGCATGTGCAAAGCGCGCAGTCACAGACCAGTCACTCACTATGGCTCTTTGCGAAAGGGTTCGGCGTCTCAACTTGGCGATTTGCCGTCGCTGTTACCGAACGTCTTCAATTTTTAATCAAAGGAAGTTATCCGATCAGGTTTCTTCAAAACCTAAAGCAAGCGTCAGTGCCGAATCTTCTGTAGATCACCCCATTTACACGCACGAACACTTCGCATTGAAGGCATCCCTCAATAAGGTACGGAGACTTTGAGACCATCGTTGTTTAAATTATTTGTCACTCATTTAGTTTAAAATGTGGGTCTGTCTGAGCAGACGATGCTGACAAATATAACTGGTTACGTGCATGCGTCTGTACTTGGAAAAACAATAAGCGTTTGTTAATGTAGGTGAAAGGTCATGATTTCATGCAACGAAAGCTTTCAAATTAAGATGGTTAGCCAAGTTAGTTGTGTAAGGCAAATAACAATTGTGAATGGGATAAATTACGTCCTGTAGTTAGCTAGCTAGCAATGTTTTTAGGTAAATTAACTAGCTGGCTACATGCCTGAACTCTCTTGTCATATTTTGTCTAGATGTGTTTTAGTTAACATTAGCATGCAAGCTCGCTAGCTAACTCTGTGACACAGTTTCTTCCTGCACCAGCATTAATTCAGATTAGGTGCTTTACAGATGTAGTGACTTTATTGCGCCGACAGTGGACACAATTACTTAATTATATTATGTATAATAGCTCTGTAATGTGGCTAGCTGGCGGGCTAATGCCATCGGTCTGCTGTACTGAGACACTCGGGACCGAGCAGTGTTTTGAAGCCAACATGGAAGCATCCATAGTCACGTGACGCGTACTGTCATTCTTCTTTCTATAAAAATACTCTCCATGATATTATGACCCTCATGGGCCTCTTGTCCTCTACCTTCGAACATTGTGTCAACAAGTTACACGTCGATGTGCACACCGTTGATAAGGTGTAGCAGGGTCAGTACATTTTTTCTCAATTCTGAGACAATTGAGAATCTGTCTCAATTCAACTCTTATTTCTAATATATATTCGTGTATGTGTGTAAAGCAATGGTACTACCTGTCTTTTCTCTATGCCCCTCCTTCCGTCCTTGTCTCTCTTGCTCTGATCAATCCAGCATTGTTTGTCTATGTAGTAACCTCTGCATGAAAAATATATGTGAGAACATTACAGAAAATCTGAGTTAAGCCAAAGTTGAACTGACATAACATAAAATGACCATATAGCAGGTGTGAGCTTTCCGCCATGTTCTTCTCAGTCATGTGGACTGCTTTTCCTTTTCACGGTAAAACATCTGTATTTGTCAAGACTTTGTTCACTCATATCACAAGAATACATTAAACTCACTTTCACCTTTGATGTGTTCTGGAACACCTCCAGCGCGCAACCAGTCCACTCTTTTATATTGTATTCTACAGTGACAAAACCCCTGTCATCTTAAAAAGCTTGCTTTTCCAGGTAAACTTAGATTCAAAGCTAGGAGACACACCTCACTTAGTCATTTTTCAGTGTTTGGGATTCAAACTTAACAGGCACACCCACGTTTCTCTTAAAATGGGTGATACAAAGTTGCGCACTGTGAATAAGTGCAAATTGCCCTGGAAACAATACTTTCCTGCCCAGGCTGTATTTACAGAGGAGTGATTCCTTCCTTCCCAGCCATGTAATATCGTGAAGATTAATACAAGGAAGAAATGTTAGAATGGACATGGCATAGCTTGCACAGTGAAACAGGACAATTGACACATTAGAAGGAAAGTTTTGCTGAAACAATGGGCAATTTACTAGCCAGCTACACAAAATATTGCTACCATTTTGTGGACTGGAGCATGAATTTGCAGATGTGGCACATCGTAACCCAGCATGCTGGAACTACATGGTCAAGACCAAGAGCACTGTTTTTATCAGCACAACCAAGACTGCATTAGTGCTGGAAATAGCCCACTCTCTGTCACCCATTCTTTGTTCTCATACTCTCATATCCACCTTTTCCAGTGAGACAGGGCAATATAACATTTTGCTCTTCAGACTTCTGGCTAGCTAGGTAGCTAACTGGTAAAGCAGTTGGAGACACTTTTTGACTGTTCCAAGTGTGTCAGCTACTTGATAGTCCTGTGCCCTGTCTGGAGCTGGCTACCTTTTAAATCAAGTGGAATGTTGTTGTTGGATAGACAACTGCATTGTCATCTCGATCTCCCCTTTGAAATGACAGTATTATAGTGCATTATTTCCTTTTGTGTTCGCTAGCTAGCTAGCTATTTTTTTTCGATTTACTGACCCCAGGAACACATGAATTGTTCGTATACAACACCATATAACAATTAGACATTATTTTCTATTTTAATTTTCTATTTTTTTTTTCACTGGACATTGCCTGCCTAGTTACCAGCAATGTTATTGTTATACACAATGGCCACTTACTCAGCCTTTTCCTGCACAGAAGGACTGCGGAGGGAAAACAGGCTAAAGTGTCAAGTCAGAATATGGAAAATATCGAGACACACCCTCATTGTGAGGAACAGACCCTCATTTTGGACAAACTCCTTCCCACACATGCATCTCACATATAGGAGCTTAAGCAGCTGAAAGCACTTAATAGTAACAGAGGCATGCAACTCTCTGCAGAAGCACTTTACACCTGCATATCTCAGGGGTTTACACCTGCATATCTCAAGCCTGAATCAGCCTCTATTTCAGTAGGCCTTCACTTGAAGCGTGTAAACTGTAAAACCTCTGCAAATGTGTGTCACGACAAAGAACAGTTGGGCATGCAGATAAAATAGCTTTTCATTGCATCGTCTTATGGCAAAATACATTATGTTGGGAGAACTTTTAAGAGAACTGCATTTTAAATGCATCTCACCAGCCAGGAGAACGGTGATGAGCAGGACATCTAACCAGATGCATTACCAGATGCTGCTTAAACACTGTGGCATGTATAACCCTATATTATGTGCCAGGTCCCTTCTAAAGGGAGAATTTCTGTCATTTGCCGTTAAACCCGAATAAAAATAAAGTGTAATTTAGAGTTATGGCCAAGGCACAAAGTGGAAGAATTGAAATCCATTCTTTGGTCATCATAATTGAGTCTGCCTTCCTCAAACAAATCCGCAACCCACTGTTCTGTGAACGTATTGGTTGTCAGCATTTTGATTGTATCTGTTCTGTTTGAACATTGAGCTCAGCAAGCATTTTTGTACATTGCCAGGAAACTTGCAATTTTGAACCCGCCCATCTGTTTTATTTAATTTCATCCTGCATGTTGGATTTTAAATCGATGCATTGGTCCTGAGTTTTTATGAGTCACACTTTTTAAAAAGTTTTTGTCATTGATTTTACAGACTTCATTCTAAGCTGCCTTTGGTGTATAATATTTCTTCCATTGATCAAATAAAGTAGTAATGATAAAAAGATTAAAGTCGTTTTTTTTTTTGCTTGGTAGGCAAAATATTGATTTCCAGCATTTACCTCCAATGCAGTGCAGATTCATCTGTGAAGTCTTCCCGTTGTAAATTGATGAGAATATCATAAATGTGTCTGACACCTCATAACTAAATTCAGACTAAATTGATTGAAACATGTTACCTGCCTTGTATGGATTTTGCAACATAGATTTGTCCTTGGTAAATTTGATTAGCTTTTTTTTAGTTTTGTGTATTATAGTATAAATTGTAAGCTGAAAGAGATATGGTAATAAGAATACAGTCAGGCAGCAGCAAAATGAATGAGAAATAAATGTGATGTGTTAAAAAAGGAAGTACAGAAAATGCCACCTAGTTGCAAGAGACTGCACAAAATCCAGTAGAAGCCTTTCTCAGTTGTGTTGTTGCAGCAGTTTAAAAATGTCCTCTGGGATTTGAGGTACATCTCCTGACAGAAGGAGGGCCAAAAGATCATGTGTTTGACAGACAGGTGACATTAGCCTCATACAGTGGTTGGGTGACCTTTACCTCTGTGAAAAGGGCATAGCCTAGCCTAGCACTGAATTTGTTGCACTAAACTTTGTGTCAGTTTCAGCCTTCTCACCATACAAACCAGCCTTGAGGTAAAGATTCATTACTGTAAAAGTATGTGAGTCAGTGGGAAATGATACAGTTCTTGCATCTCTGGAATGACTTTGAATGGTCTAGCATTTCCCCTCTGACCGAAAGCCTATGGTCTGGCACATGACCAAGGCGCTTTCAGCAGCCCAGCCCTCTGCATCGGAACCATGTACCCTCCAGGGGCTTGGGCCTAAATGCGTCCCGCCCCTGTCTGAGATTGAACAAGGTCAGTTGTGTTTGTCACCAGCATTTTGTGCGCATTAAAAAAAAGAAACTTTAACATTAACAGAAAGGATGTTGTTTTGCGATACAATGCTCCAAGGATCTATGAGGTTAAAAACAGCCTGCGTGTTGGGAAAAAAATATATAAATGGGAAATGAAAAACAAGGAAAGAACTATAACGCCTGGGGGACTGTGGGATTTGATTTCATTTTAAAAAAGAAATCGCAAGGGGGATCCAGGGCCCTGAAAACTCTGGGGCAGACTCTGAATGCGGAAATCGCTGTCTAAAGAAAGTACAAAAAAAAAAGCAATCATTGAGAGTCATACTGTTGAGTCTGCTTCTGTGTGCAGAGCGTGACCACTGTGAAGTGCTAGATGGTATGTTCACACGACACAAAAGACCAATGGGCTGGCTCCATACTCCACCTTCCCTCTCTGGACGAGCAGCAAAGACGTCTTATTTTGTTAACAGCGGAAAAGAACACGTTTTTCTTTGCATGCGTCATTGAATGCACATTTCCGGTGAAGCGCACCAGTTAACCCAAAATTAATGTGTGCAGTCATCTTTCTTTGTGACCCAACAGAAGCGTCTATGAATCTTAACTTTCCCATTAATTTTTTTCATAGGGATGAAGATCTTTCTTTTGTGTGACTTTGAAAGCGTTATAAAAGAGGGCCATAAATAAATTGACTCAAGGCTAGCAGCCTCTGATAATCTAGCTTTGGCGCTTTCTGCAGTTGTCACTGAATGGATGGAAAGTATTATCTTAAGAGAATGTTACTCTCAGGGTTCTGACAAGTCAGTGTTCCTTAATTCCATGAGGTCCTGTCTGTGTATACTGCTTCAATAGTTTCAACTCACAAAAGCAAAATTGTTCGCATATGAGCCATTGAATCATTCACAATAAGGTCTGTAAGATTGGGAGCCCCAGCTGATTTGGCGGTTTCCCTTTCCCAATTTAAACAAAGCCTCCCTTCCTTTTTTTGGCCAATGAACTTCGGAAATAAGGTGTATTTATACTTACACAAAAGACGTCTTTGAGGCTGATACCAGCTCTGACAAATTTCCTCTAGTGTGAGATACTTCCATGTCTGCATTATGTAGTCCCATACTTAAGTTCTAAAAACCGAAGGCTACTCTCTGAAGCCTTTGGTATTAATACGGTCCAGTTTTGTTGGCACTCAAATGTATTGCTGTGTATTTTGGAAGGGAAAAAAGATCTCTTGCACAATGTTTTTAACTTTGAGAAGGAAAAAAAAAATATTTTGATTTCATCGCGTGAGCAGCCAACCTGCTGTTTTCTGTCTGTTGCTGAGACGTACTTAATGCAAGTGGGAAAGTGGAAATGCTTGGCCTATCTGATTTAAATACACAAACGGACAAATCAATGGTAAAAAATATGACAAATACTTTGACTTCTGTGCTCTTTACCTGAGATTTTTAGAGTAAAACCTCCATTCAGTCTGAGCGCAGTAAGCTTAATCATTAACTGAATAACCAAATTTGCTGTTAAGTTCCTTAGAGGACTTTCCTTACAGTTTCATTGAATTAGCTTAAATGATAAAGGCAGCTACTGTTCACACACTGGAGTTCTGCATATCCTTGCTGATAGGCTGTTGAAAACTTTGACCAAAGTTTACTGGGTTTTCTTAAGAACGTAATTATGTTAATGATTGCCTTTAATTTTCTCATCCTCTCTTAAAAGCCTTGCATAGCACAAGAAGAGTGCCTTCACAGCCATTAAGAGTGGATTTATTTTCCCTCCTAAAAAAAGGTCTGTTGATTCTCATGAACATTAAAAGAGTCGGTGCATGAAACGTTCCGTCTCTTCTCTAGCTGCTGAAATGAAATTTAAAGCAAGTGAAGGAAATGATACAGCCTCAGACGTTTTAAGTGCAGTGTTAATCACCTCAGCGTCGCATAAATGCATTTAGGCCTATTTGTTTATTCAGCACCATAGACTTTGCAAGACAGTTCATTGGAAATGCAGTTAATTATTTTCATTATCGTTAAGGTCATTGTCAGATGAAACGCTAAATCAGATGTGTGAAATGCAGATGGATTAGATGGCAGAACATTCAACAGTCATATTTTCTGAGTGTGGTGCTCTTTTATAGGTATCAGAGTGTTACCGGCACCCGGACCAGTGGTCTAAACTCTACGAGTAGAACTCCCTGTCTGTGGTACAGTTTTAAGCTTTGAAAGTGAAAGCTTACTGTACATTGTCATGTACATGTTGTCATTTAGCATATGCTACCATCCAGAGCAGTTTACAAAGCACATCTTGTAAAGCAGCATGAGAGATTGTCCATACAGGACACTCCTGACTAACCATGCATCAGGCCCAAACATTGCTGAGATAAATAGTGCTTACATGCTTTGATACATACGGTTGATACAGGAGACGCTATGTAAGGTTACTACATACCGTAACAGACACGATACAGCATACCCTGTCATAAAACTTCAGCATACAATAAAACTGCATACAATAGAAAGGAGAGTTAGTGCTTGGGTCAGGGAGCCGAGGTGTGTTGTCTTAAGAAGTGGTTCTGCAGCTCACCAGCTGTTTCACGATTTACTTTACTTGAGTTGTGTGGAAATGGCGGCCTGCATCGCGTTTGCTTGGTGAGTAGCTTTCTTTGCGTCACACATGTTTGAAAACGTCAGAGGGCACAAAGAGCTTGGACCAAAGTAAACACTTTCTACAGAATATGCACTGGGGGCGTCAATTTGCAAAATGGTTACACGCATAAGGCCAAGCTGTAAAGCTGTCACCGTCAACTGGCATTACAATTAGCTATTGCACAACCCGTTTTCACGAAGAATTTGCACATACAGTGTTTCCCAAACCACAATTTGTGATACAGAGGCAGGAACAAGGCTGTTTGCTCTTGCTGTGTTTGAATGGCGTCGCTACAGAACAGTCTCACTCTGAAATGATGTTGTTTTGACATGTTCAGCTGTGCTGAACACACACAGTGCGTTACGGTTGATATTCCCTTTGGAGGGGGAAAAAAAAAGCTGGCACAGACTGAAAAGGCTTTAGATTAGGAGAATGTAGCTGTGCCAGGGCTGTTATCTGTTGAGTGCTAATCGGTTCAGAAATTCATCCCTTCTTTGAAAAGAATGAACTTGGACCGCATATGGTCTTTTTTGTGTTGTGTACTTTAAGTGACATGTCAATGATATGCAACCTATCCCAAAAGTTAGAGTGCAGAAATTGGCACAAGTAGTTAACATACACGCTCTCTGAGTTTGATACATGTGGTCTTTAGCAGAGTTTTACTTTGTCAAATGAAAACATGTTATTTAACACAGCAAACATTTAGTTACAAACCGTAGGTGAAGAATATTTTGGCCAGTACTGGCATGGCATTTGCAAAAAATTTGTTACTGCTGATCAAATCATTTAAGTGAATCAAGGGGAAGGAGAGACTGGAATAAGTTGAGCCTGTGGGTAAGATGAGCCATCCCCTGTTGCCAGGCAACCAAGTACAAGATTAACCATGTGGAGCCAGCTACACAATACATCAGTTTTGTGATTGAGCTGACAGCATTGCATTTGTGGTTAGTGAACTGCATGAGGGAAAAAAAAAAGTAATTTTAGGCATGTAAAGTAATTTTCCAGAGTCCACAGTATTATGCCTTCTGAATCAGAAGGGAAAGGATGAACATGAAGCAGCATGTTTATAAAACAGTGTCTGCATTAGCCATGATATGGGGTCATGAATCAAGCAGGTCACTAAATGTACATTACCGCAAAAAATAGTTTTCTCAAAATAGTGGCCATGGGGTAAGATGTACCACTGGGCCTAGGGCATACTGCCTGGATCTAGAATGCCATTGCTTTTGCCTTTCATTGATGTCCAACAATAAATTATACGTGCTTAATAAAAGGTGTTGTTTTCCCTTCAGTGACATTGTAACTCTTATGAAAAATTGACAAGAACTTAAACGTGTGGTATGACAACAAATCTTAGAGTCCCCTGGAAAGTTTGGAAAGATTTGGAAAAAGGTATCTGAGAACATGAACCGCAGAGGGCTGCAAAGTCTGCCAAGGAACTCGAGTGTTGAACTCTAATGTGCTGTTCTCACCATTGAAACAAGCAGCTCAGGAAGTGAAGGCAATGCTGTGAGTGAGTGTTGGATGATCAGTGATGGGAAAGTTTCTGAGACATGAGTTTGGAATCTAGTAAGGAGCATGATATTGTTATAACATGATATTGATATATTTGGAGAAGATCGTTACAGCAGAGAATCTACCTTCAAGACAAGGATACAGATTCTCTCTCTGAAACATTAACTCCATCTACAAGCTCAACTATACTCCATGTCAGTGTCAAGTTAACACCAAAAATTGGGCAAAGCCATTATGAAGCTGCTGGAAACTACTGAATTTGTAAAATGTTTAGGCTTCCACAGACATGTGAATATGTGAAGTATGTGTAGTTATTACCAGAAAAAACGCATAGTTGTTACCAGAAGGACTCTGCTTGTGGCTACCACAAAGAATAGGTGGTTCCTCCTACCCCGATCTCGCCCACGCTGAAATAAGAAACTCGATTCAGAGCCATGCAGGTAGTGACTTCTCTTTACATCGTACATCATATATAATCTTTATGGAGAGGCAGCTAACCATATAATTATATAACTTCTTATGACTAAGTATGTGTGAACATCTGATACTATCTTTAAATGCCTAGCTAGTTATACATGCCTGCAGACATTGACATGTTTGAAGTTTAGTCATTGTATGCATTGACTGGGTATGCCATACATGGTTGCAGGTTATGTTGCTCTCTGAATTGAAATGACAGTTTTGCATCTCTACAGGTACTTACACTTGGGGTGGTGACTTGGTGTTGCCACGGTATCCAATGAGAGAATGCACCATCCTTTAATTTAGTTTAATTCAGCATTGATTCTGTTTGTATGTTGAATTTGAATAATCAGTTTGGATTGTATTAATTGTGTGGTACAGTCACCACCTGAAATATTTCGGTAATTATGCAATATGTACAGTGTTATTAGATGTCTTGTGAATGGTACTATTTTGCTGATTGTGCACTAGTAATTTTGTATGTTGCATTGAATCTGTCTTGACAATAATAAGCTGAGGATGTCTGGTGAAGAAATTTTTGGTACGGATCCTTGTAGCGACAATGTGTAGCTAGCTTGTTAGTTTCCAAAGTAAGCATTGGAATTGTGCATTTTACAGCTCACTCCTATGTTGTGCAGTAATGCTTTTAAAGTCATATGGCTCTTCATGATGAAAAACTTCATCCGCATGCAAATGCCGATGTCAATAATATCCACCTAAACAATTAACAAGAGGTCTCTCACATTAGTTGTTTTAGAATTCTTATTTATTATTACTGTTTCACCAAACATGAAATGCATAACATTTAATGCATCCAGTGGAAAAGAAGCTGACATAAAAAAATGTTATCAGTAGTATACAATGATATGAGGCCAGCAGTTATCTTTTGGATGTCAGATATGAAGCAATGGAGATAAACACACACACACACACGCACACACATGCACATGCACATAAACAGAACAAAAGTTGCTCCTTCTTGTTGACATCCCTAGCCCAGAGGGGACTGTTATATTGATGGTTTTACTTTTCAGCTAGAATTTTACATTTTGACTTAACTGCACGTATTGGGGGTAATGACATGTATGCGCATCAGGAATGACTAGTTCATTGTTATTTTTGTTAATATGAAGTGTCAAAACTAATCGACATTGCGGTGGCGTGTGTGACAGTTGCAGTGTGTGGACACAAAAAGGGTTTTGAAATCCACATTCACATTTGTTTTTTTTTTGTGTAATTGAAATGATATGTACGTCTTAGCGGCGCTGCCGCAATCTGCATCTCTAGTCTGCCAGCGATAGATTACACAAACTGAATGTGGGCTGCTGGGCACAAAATGACAGACTGAATGAGAAGAATGCCACTAGTTTTTTTTTTTCCTCCACATCTGCTGGCTGCTTCTGAGGGTCTGCCAACTGCAAGACTAGCGCAGACCTCAATATATGTCTGCGAATATCCAAGCGGACTGGCTAGAGGAGATAACGAATGGGAATGAAAAAGCTGTTACTGTCTCTGAAATGCTACACGCAAAACGGCCCCCAAACCAGAGCCGGTATCCTAAACATGCAGGCCTGTAGGAATGTCTCTTTTTATTTTTCTTTGTTCCGCAGATAATTGAGCAGGAGATAAACCCATTTGTTGACAAGTGGGAAGAGGAGGGAAAGTTTCCGGCCCACAAAATCTTTAAGATCCTTGGAAGCGCGGGATTCTTGGGGGTCAACAAGCCAACAGGTATGTGTTCATTCGATCTTTCTCACTCATCAGGTGAACGCCGTCATGGCAACTGTGACCAGATATCGTCATCCATTTTAATTCTTCCTGTAGCTGACTGCATTTGAAGTTTTAATATAAGTGGGCCCAGGATAATTTTTATAGATATGTGGTCACTTTATCCTTCAAATCTTATTTCTTGAAAGTTATTTCAAAATATGTACAAACGTATTTCAAGGAGCCAGATTTTTTTCATATTTTTTTTCTTTTTTTTCAGACTTTTTTTTAATCAGTAAAATATCACCACAGCTGTGAGCTCTTACCCTTGCAGAAATCCAGGGCATTTTAAGATTTCTATTAAAGATTAATTCTATAATGAAACGCTGTAACTGTAATACAAGATGGATGATTTGTCTCTGATTAAAAGCACACTGAAAATTTAGATTATAAAGAGATCAGATTGTTACAGACATAAAATTGGATTAGAGGGCCCACAGATCAGGTCTACAAAGAATTATCACTACTTTGTCTTACAAGTATTATTTAAATGTACCGCTAATGAGATATTGACGCTAATTGAAACTTTTCTTGTATAAGTTAGTACATCCTATAAAATTATTTTCAGGGAAGGTTTTTAGTTAGATGTACCAAGCACGCATAAATATTTTTCTTTTTTTTTTTTATTCACGCATATTTTAGGTCCTTTTGAGGTGAATTGGAAATATTTGGTATATCCATCCACTAGCCCTGGGTCTGATCTTTCTAAAACGACAAAAAGTCTATGAGCAACAATTCATTTTCTTGTGGTCTGGAGGTATGGAAAAATAATACAACTGTATTGTCTTTCTGATTCTCTACTGTGTTTTAGAATGTCCAGATGAAATTTCTTTCAAAATTGTTTTACAAGCCCACAGTATACTTTCTTCCATTTAAAACCTTAATAACAGAAACCAAAAGGGTGTAGTGAAAATGTCAACCATAGCAAACTGATATTTTCATCCTTGTACAATAGTGACTTTAATTCTTTTCCACCTCAGAAAAGAAAACATTTTCCTGCTTGTGTGTGCAAATAATTTTTGATATAGTGCAACTTCAAGCCATTTAGTAGGATGTAATTCCACGAGGGAACATATATGCGAAATGACATGCCTGAATACATTCTCTGTAGGGATGAATGAGGTTCTACCTGTGTGCAGTAGGCTTCCTGTTATCCCTCAGATCATTCACAGACTCCCATTGTAGATGCTGTGGTACTGGCATTTGTGCCAGACTGGACAATTGATGAGGTGATATTGAAGTGCTTGGATTACAGTTCCAAATGGGAATGCACTTTTTTGGGGAGGGTTGGGGGGGGGATATAAAACCCTGCTCACCTGGAATTCACTGTGTTGGAAGTTGGTTCACGTTGTGGGAATGATTGGTTCATAACTCTGTAGGTCAGATGAGAGCAAGCTGCATTAAGCAAAAGTGCTGACAGGGAGAAAGATGCATTAGCACACTGGATTAAAGGGAGGGACAGGAAAGACTGCCCTGGATACAAGGTATTTAATGTCATGTGTTCAGTATGTATATCCAGCACACCCTGCACACTAGAACATTCCTTTGATTTATGTGGCAAGTGCTTATAAGGCACAGTTATAATGCACACAATTTTAAAATACACAGTGTGTCCAGCTTCCTTCTCAAAGGGAAAAAATTGCCAATTGGATGTAGTCCTAGGCTATATCTTATTAAAGAATTGTTACTTTAGTTTAATGCTTTTATAGGCTTTATGGATACTGGACATTGGAAAGGGATAAAAAAGAGTAAACACTGCAATTCATTGTCACCCCCACAAATCCTTCTTACCCTCTTAACTGATGGGATTAGAATTTTAAAATGCTAACCTCAGGGCTAGATGCACAAAAAGGCGGTAAATGCATGGAAGGATAAATTCTCAGGAACTGGGAAGATGCTGTGAAGAATATATTTGCAACTGCAGTTTCAACCTTCCAGAAAAATTCAGTTCCTGTTTGCATTGTAAAACCTGCTTTAATGAGAGGAAGAATCTTAAAAAGTTGCGTCTGCCATAACCCCCCATGTCAACTGACAGAAGATGAAGTTTTTTATTTTTTTTTTTACCTACTTTTGCACGCTGTAACCCTTGCAAACGATCATTGAAAGCTTCTGTGCTTATCTGTTTCAGTTATCATGTGATTGCCACTCCATCTGGTTTATCGCCAGGTGTCCAATTTTTTCTTTCTTTTTATTTGGAGATGACAGGTTTTATCTGCTTTTCATGCATAGAAGAAGGAGAAACGAATCTTTAAAATTACTGATGAGCATTAATGTGCCTTTTTTAGGCGTACATTAAATTCAGGGTGTCCTTGAACAACATAAATTTAGCAATTTGCTGATCTTTGGACCTAATTATCATTTAGATATGTATATGATGAGAGCAAGGTAGACTGGACTGCTTGGGCTGACTGATGTTATCACTGATAGGATCCTGATTTTCACAATATGCAAATAATGTACAGGGGAATTATTTAAGCAGCACTTCACTAATAAATGTAATGAAATGAGAAATCAAGGTAGCAGACAGCTGAAGGATTACACCTGTGGCTGTTTACGGGACTTCAGTGCAAGCTCTTTCTGAATGGTGGCTCAGACTGGAGCTGGTGCATTCATCACGGTCAATCGTTCGAGAAAAAAAACAAAAGCTATTGATTTGTCCTTGTGGCTGCCGCACGTTCGGCAACCAATACCCTTTCTGCCTTGCCCGTGCCTCACTGCCCCTGTTGTGACAAGCAGCCTATCACGACGCTGCTCCACGGGTCGCTGCTTTTCTGACCACTGACACGTTAAATCCAGATTGTGGCGAAGGCAGTCGCTCGCATTCCCTGATCTCGGACACGAGCGGGCGAGAATTCCGCATGCCCACTGAGGCTGATGCAGCTCTTTGGCCCAGCCCGCTCTGCTCCGGCGTCAGACGGGACAGACCTAATCCCTGTACCAGCAGAGCATTTATCCGTCTGACTCAACTTATTACTGGGGCAGCTCAGCGCTGAGGAGTGATCGGCAGTCGACCTCACGGGCCAGAAGTAAACATAGATGTCGAACAGGAAGAGTGCCAGCAAGCATCCAGAAGTGAAACCCAAGGGCATGCATTCAGTCATACGTATGCAACATGGACAGGCCTATTGATTAATGATCAATGATCAGTCAGGTTTATCCATCCAAACACTTTCCCTGAGATGTATCTCTGTGTAAAACAATCGCAGGGGCCTTTTAAATAACCTACATAACCCACACAGTTTATCTTTCACAGTTTACAGGAGGATAGGTATTGAGAAGAGGAGTAATCCGCTGGACTGTCGTTATGCTGGACGAATATCAGTCCCTCTGCATTAGGGGCTTATGGATAGCCAGTCAGTTATGGATAGCCAGTTGTGGTTATCTCAAATCCACTCCATCCCAGCTGTTGGTGTTTACTCACGAGACTTCTCATGACGCTGTTTTCAGTAAAAATTGTTTAGTCGTGGCAAAACTGCCACAGATCATTTTGTTCTTCGCACCAGGAACACGCAAACATGGAGACGTCAGTGGGGCAAAGCAAGAACGTGAACGTCAGTGCAGAGTAATTGAAAAGAAATGGCGTGGGGGTTGCAAGAGACAGATGTCTGCAGCATTGTTAGTGCAGAAGTCAATAAACACCAAGGGGAAACTTCCATCCGGTGACTGTCAAAGTCAGACGTAATTACAGTGACCTCCCCCTGTAATATCTCAGTATTTTGTTATTCCTCCATTAGCAGAATGATATTTTGGTCAGGATCATGTCATCACATGCCCCGTACCATTCCCTCATGACATTTGGCAGCTTGGCATGTTTTTCACTAAAACAGCAGGTTCATAATTTCAGGAAATAAGTGAATCAGATTCAGTACTGTAATAAATCCAGCTAGTTCCTGAGGATATCTAGTGTTGAAGCGCCTGCTCCTACATACTTATGGGAGAAAACGGATCAACAGAATCACTGATATTGCTGATACGTCACAGAGGCTCAAGTACTTTATTGCTTTTATAAAAACAGACCTAGTTCTGGTTTTTGATTGGTTCAAGAATCATTTCAAACATGTTATAATCGTGGTGTACTCACAAATGATGTGCAAAATTTATTAGTATGTAATTGCTTTTTAAATTATGGTATTATTTGCTGCACTTCACACATCATGATTTTATCACAGGTATTTATTATGACCAGATATTCAGTTCTGTGCTTCATATTGAGCGAAGGGCGAGAGCAGTCACCCTACCCGCTCTCGAACCCAGGTCTATGAGGTGTCAACCCTGCAGCTTGACCGCAACGCCAAAGAGCCAGGCTCATTGGTATGGTAGTCCGAGCGCATACTCAACTGTGGTGACAGCACTCTGTCACACTGCCCTCCCCTTCGGGAGGCACACCCCTCACGCATTTCCCCTGCCATACTTCTCCCATCCCAGGGTGCCCCACTCACCAATGCCTCAGCCATCTCTGGGGTCCCTCACACCGGGGTCAACCTAAACTGGGGGTCCCTCATATGCCTCACACACTGGGCATGCCTCTGATGGCCTCGCGGCTAGCCATCCCACTGCTGACACCATTTGTAGCGAAGGGCGAGAGCAGTCACCCCACCTGCCCTCAAACCCGGGTCTAGGGGTGCTAACCCTGCAGCTTGACCGCAATGCCAAAGAGCCAGGTTCATTGGTATGGCAGTCCGAGCACGTACTCAACTGTAGTGACAGCACTCTGTCACAATTCAGTTCTGTGCTTCATATTATAAGGTCAATCTATGTAAATCTAAGTGCTCTGATTTGCTGTTTCGTTATGAAAATTCTTGAAGGGACATGGTCTAAAACAGAACTTCCATAGCTTCCACAGGAATGTAGACAGCACTGAAAAACGCTGAATATCTGGCCATGGTAGAATCTCTTTGACCACATGAACCAAGACAGAAGGGTGATTTTGCTGCACTGTATACTCCATGCAGAACCGTTTTTCACCCAATTTAAGAATATATAGTAATGATTTATCAATTTTTGTCAAACAAAGGGCTCTTTCCTCTACCCGCCCTCTACACAGGGACATCCTTGACCATCCAATGGCATAATGCCCATGAACCCATTATCAGTTGCCACCTAAACTTGATTTAACGTCATCTTATGCTGCCACTTTGTGTTGTATGGTCACAGGGATAATATTTGCTGTGATTTGAAGGTATATTGAAGGTCAGTGCAGAGTACAAAGGCCTATCAACACTCTCTTACCCTTTCCCTTCTCACTCCTACATGTTAGTCATTACTTTGCTTGTGAGATCTCTGCCTGTGTGGAAGCCAGTGCATCAACACTTGTCAAAATATGAAATTAAGAAGTACAGCATTTGGCACAGGAAAGCGATGTGGACAGATCTTTGGGCCTTTGGTATGCTCAGGCGGTATCCACTCTTAAAAGATACCACCATGGATCACGGATCTTAACACCTCAACACCTGATCAGGATGAGGCATGGAAACATGTCTGTTTTTTTTTTTTTTAGAAGACTGGAGATTGTACTTCCACTGTTATTTAAAAATACTACTCCTGCAAAATCATGCAATTGCATTACTTGATAAGGCTTTAATTATCTTTACATTTTTTGATAAGTGTCTTTACATTTTTGGATAAGTGTCTTTTGTTCATTATTTTTAGTCAATTACTTATGCAGAAGTAGTGGCTCAGTTTAGCATGCTGCAGTATTTTTGTTTTGTGACTTTTTTGTTCAGTTTTAGATCACAAGATACGTTATTTCAGGATTTTGGCAGAAGCAGAAGCTGCCCTAAATGATATAATGCAATTAGAATGTTGTTTTCTCACACAATTGAGATAAAGTTTCAATTTAATCGTTGTTTGATCATGTTGAAATATTAATAATGTATCTCTCGACCTTTAGATGACGTCTTGGTCATGTTGAAATGCTGAGATGGCGTTCTGCCTGTTGTCTTTCAGTAACTCTGTGGTGTCAAAATTCTGATATAGATCTCCTATTTCCAAGAAAAAAAAAAAAACACCTTCTTGTTCGTTATGTTATCTTGCAATAACGATCGCCATAATGATGCTCCCATGGTCAACTTTATACTCCAGATGTTGGAATATAATATAATTTAATTATAATATAATTATAATATAATTTTTTGCCTTATTTCAAATCACTGCACATTTGGGCTGTCCACAAGACACGGCTCAGTCTGTCAGCGAGCTCCTCACCACTCTTCCTTTCTTGAAGTTATCTGCACAGCTGTTTTCACAAGACTAAAGAATGCACTGCCCTTCCCCTCCGTCCTATCTGAGCCGCAGCCCCCCGTCCCTGCGACAGCTTTATATCTGCAGCTGCGGCTGTTTCCTACGCTTTGGCACCGGTCTTCCTTGTTTGCTTCAGCCGCTCATTTGACCCCCTTCCAAAGCCGCTAAGTGTGTTTTGACAGGAGTTGGGCAGATGAGCCCAACCGGGAGGGAGGTAAAAAGGATCGGAATGGAGCCACATTCCATATTTACGCGCACGTCTCAGAGCCTTTAATGTGCTGTCACTCTTTTGAGATATATTTGATAATGCATTCCTTTATTATAATACGTAAATTATATTTTTCATTGAAAGTATTAGACACTTATGTCACTTCAAGATCTGCCATATCATCATGTGGCTTCATTGGGCAGAATTTGTAAAAGAAACAAATTGACATTCAATTAAAATGTGTTTGTTCCAGTTAAATTCAGTGAGACAATCATTTGTCACTTAAAAATCATGACCAAATGGTCAACACGTTTGTTCAAAAATAACCATTCAGCATTGTGCGAGAGCAGTTTAAAACACAAAAAAGCGTTGTGCATGGTGACTTTAACATTTGCCATGTGTACATTTAAGTATCTCACAAAAGTAGTTTTAATAGCTCTTTTTACTTGAATGTCTTAGGGCATGGTGCTCCCATTGAGAAATGAACAAAAAATGAAGGGTAGATCAAAAGGTTTTCTTTTCTGGGAGTAATTGCCTCCAAATTACTTAAAGTTTTAGTGCTGTAGAAGAAGCCATTAAGGCCCAAAGTCTTTACTTAAAATATCCTTTCAGCAGACCTCAATGACTGTTGTGACATAGGGGCATATTCAGTCTAACCATTATTGTACATTGTCTTTAACACCAACTGTTACTTCTTTTCGATTCTTCCTATATATTTTTCCCATTAGTGTCACCCATAATACTTGTACATCCCATAGTATGGTTTTTAAGTGGCACTTTATTTAAATCCTTGGAAGTAATTAAGTTTACATATAAACTAAAATATGATATAACAACTGAACAGATATGAAGGTTTCTTTGCAGAAGTCTGTTATGTCTGTTGTTTGGTTCACGGTGCTAAAGTAAAATGTTTGGATTATAATAATAATTAAAAATGTGTTTTTCAAAACACAAAATGGAAGAACAATGGGCATATTTCTGTGGGCAATTATGACTTGATTTGGAGGGAAAAATGAGATACACCCTAAATCCTTCAGTTACCAGGATTTGTCCAGAGTAAGTGTGATTAATGAATGTAGAAAGAAAGCCAAGACATCCACTTTATTCTGAATTTTGTAGTATTTTTGACTGTAGTATTATTAACAATACAATGTTAAATTTGAATAGCTTACGGTACAACACAATTCTTGGCACCACTTACACAACAGTTTTGGGCATCTGCTCCCTGTAGCAGTTACCCTCTGTCTGAGATGTAAACACCCGACCACGCCCTGATGCCTTCCTGCATACACTGACATGATGTCAATTACCAGGTGCGGCTGAGTTCAGTTGCTGGCCTTCCCCTGTAACCCTGTCCCTCTGCTACCCCTGAAATTTGGAGACCTGCTTTGAAGAGTCCAGTAGAGCAGTTTTGTAGTCCTTGTAGTCCTTGCATTCCTCGTCAGAGGTCAAGTATGGGGTGTGTTGGCTGTTGGCTTCTCTCTACTATCTGCCTCTTTAAAGGGGTCAAAACTAAGAAGTGGTGCTTGACTCAGTTCAAAAATGCTCAACTCAGAAGTATACAGACAGCTCCCTGTGGCATTCTTATGGAGGGATTCGCTGCTAAGTTAAGCTACTCAATAGCACAGCCTTTTTTTAAATTCAAGGAGTTATTGAGGTTGGAAGTCATGGTCATGCTGTGATTGGTTAGAACATTGCCCAATATCTTTGGGGTGTGTGTTAATTGGTATTGCTCATCGCCCCTGAAGGACAGGGCAGAATGATCTCCGTTTCTCAGAGGTCAGTGTATTGCTTTCTCGTTTCAACCAATGAGGGAACAGCATTCTGCCTTGACGATGGAGTGAATTCGTCTTCTCCCATAACTGACCTTGCCTGTCATGGCCGCGTCACCATCCCTGCAAGGCCATCCCTGCAAGCCAAGCTGCACAGAGAGAAGCAGGGACAGGGATGGTCACGTGACATGCGGAGGTCAAGTCAAAACCAAACCGTCGCTCCTTACCTCCTCACATTTGGATCACAGCTGACACCTCCAATCCCAAGGGGGGGGGTTTGGGAGAGAAATCAGGGCAGGGACCATCTTCCGATGTCTGATGTTTGCCCTTTTCCTTCTCTCTAAAAGATGAAAACATTGTAAAAACAAGATCATTTGGAGAATGGGAAGGACAGTGGCAGTGGGAGAGTGGAAAGTATTAAAGGCGGCCAACGGAAATGTTGTCCACATTGTTGCTGATGAGGTTTCACCTCGTGACCGATGAGACGATTGGGTTTCATGTGCTGTGTTGTGTTGCACTGTACGTGTGAAGGCAGCTCTCTGAGGGCCCTGGTTCCTGTCTTTGCCAGAGTATGGCGGCCTGGGTCTTGACTTCAGTTACAGTGTGGCTGTGTCAGAGGAGCTGGGGAACATTCGCTGTGGAGGGATCCCCATGGCCATCGGCGTGCAGACAGACATGGCCACACCTGCGCTGGCCAGGTACTCTACATGTGTGTGTGTATGCAGTGTGTGTGTGTGTGTGTGTGTGTGTGTGTGTGTGTAACAGGGGTGGGGGGAGTTAACTTGATCGTGTCACTATGGAACCATTTATGTCTCCAGATTTAAAGTTTTTTACTTGTAATTTTGGCCTCTAAAATCTGTACTCTATAAACGTGTAATACACATTTACATGTATTCTATGAATGGTAACTGTATTTTATGAAATTTTAGTTTTAACTTAAGAGTAGAAGGATTTTACACTAAAATGTTTTTCCTCTCAAACTGGCTAATTATTTGGATCCTATTTGTCTTGAATAAATCAGAATTATGATTTTGTGTGAAATTACAGGTTTGGCTCCCCAGAGTTAAAGAAGGAGTTTTTGTTGCCCTCTATAATGGGAGATAAAGTTGCCTGTCTTGGAGTGAGTGAAGTTGGAGCTGGGTCCGACGTTGCAAGTAAGTTTTCGCAGACAGAACTTTTGTAAATGGTCTAGTGAGATTTGCCTCAGGCGTAACTAACAAATGTTTCACTCTTATCAAGCATGGTATCTTCAGCTTCATTTCTGTTTGAAAACATCAAGGCCCTAAAGGAAACTGAATCTGTAAAGACTCCATGGCAACATACCACAAAAAGCAAACATTTTTGTGATATGTGTGTGAACCTTTTTGTTTGTTTAGATAATTCTTTTTCATCAGATCTGTTGCCTCCTGTTTTTTCTAGATAAGCTTTTTTCATTGCATTTAATCTTATAACTAGTTTCTGAATTGTTTTACTGTTTTTTTTTTTTTTACATAGCCCCCCCCCCCCATATTAAACATGGCAAAATGACTACAAACCTAGATCTGAGAGGATACACAAATTATAAAGTCAGTTGCACCTTAGTTCTAAATGCTTAGGATTTACCGGGTTGTTTTTTTAATTCTTTATCACCATTTCCAATGCAATCGGCAGAACTATGATAACCAAGGCAGTCCTTAATCTAGAGCTGCAGCATGCAACAATCTGATCTCAGATAATAGGTTACAACACATGAAACTGATGGACTTTTCATGCAGGTATCAAGACAAAAGCTGTGCGGAAAGGGGACGAGCTTGTTGTAAATGGGGGGAAGATGTGGACCACCAACGGGACCCAGGCTGACTGGATGTGTCTCCTGGCCAACACCAGCGATGGACCTCTGCACAGGAACAAAAGCCTCATATGCCTGCCAATGAACCTGCCTGGTAAGGAAATCAGATAGGGCAGATCGTTATAAGAAGCGGGGCCTGTTCTTAATAAGATATGTCACTACGGCGCGATAGCATATTTACGTAGAAACGTTAGCTGAAACTGGTTTTCCCGCTAATTGTTTTTTTTTTGGACTGAGAATGCAATTTGTTATGAATTGTTTCGGTGATGCAGGTGCCAGGCCCCGGGGGGGGGGGGTGGGGGGGGCAGAATGGCTGGGTGGTGCGTAAGCCTGCAGAACGCTGACACATTTTTCCTTCCGACGAAAAAGGGATCCACATTGCGAGGAAAATTGACAAGATGGGAATGAGGTCGTCGGACACGGCCGAGGTGTTCTTCGATGACGTGCGGGTGCCGTGCCAGAACATCATTGGCCAGGAGGGCATGGGCTTCACGTACCAGATGCTGCAGTTCCAGGAAGAGAGGCTCTGGGGGGTGGCCAATAGTAAGCCGAGCCAGATCTCCTCCCATTCCCAGCGTTTGAGGCTAGTCTGATTCAGCTCCGTGCAATTCACAGGGAAACACCATCATCATCACGCTAACAAAAGGAATTAGAGGAACGCCATTACAACACTGACTGCTAGGAGCAAGGGATTTGTCTGGAACAGGGTGGCAGGAATTCAGACACACCCCCTTGGAAAAGAAGGAGAAAATGTATTCTTTTGCCTTAATATTATGATTCATGCAGCTTGGCTGTGATACCGGTCAGTTATGGGGCACATGGGAGTACAGTGTTAATAGAGAATGGAACAAATTGTATGTGCCTCCTTATATTTGACAGAAATGTGATTCATGTCTTTCGAGTGGAGTGCCTGATGTCACCGCTGTTACAGAAATAGAGGTCTATCTTTTTTAATATTGTAGAAGATCATCCGTCTCCTGCCAAGTTTACATTGCACAGACAGACTCAACTACCATAGTGAATCAGGGCCTCTTTGACTCACAGATCCAGAATCACACCTCTGTTTCTCTGGCTGCTCCGTGGTGAAAGTGCACAAATGCTGATGTTCTGAGTGGAACAGTGTCAAGTATCACGTCTGCCAGGGGCGTTCACTGCACTTTTTTTGCTTTTCCTCCCTTTCTTCTAAGTTTTGACCATGATGGAGCTCGTTGTCCAGGAAACCGTCCAGTACACCAAGCAGCGCAAGATCTTCAACCAGCCCGTCCTGCACCATCAGGCCGTCCACTTCCGCCTGGCGGAGTTGGAGACGGAGGTCGAGCTGCTTCGCTCGCTGCTCTATCGTGCCACAGGTGACCCGGTGCAGTCCGTGTTCCTGTTTGACCCGTCCTGAGCGACCACACACAAGGGGTTGCCCCTGTGGGCCACAGTGTGATTGATCGCCAGGGTTAAGCCAGCGATGAAACGTAGCTTGCTAGTTTGGATTATGCCATCATTCTGCCAGACACCATCTTGGATGGTGTCAGACGCCTGGGTAGGTTACATACAGTGTTGTCTGTTTAAACACCTGGATGTTTTACAGAACAAGCTTGGGTTGAGCACCCTGTTCTTTCGCAATACGGCGTGGTCCCACCTAGTAGTCAAAAGCACAGCCTTTCCCTGCACTGTTGGAATGTAGACTACTTGGCAGCTTGCTCATTCAGTTGTGTTCAAAGCCAAAACGAAGAGCCACATGTCGACCTCTTGTTCTCCCTCTTCAGCCCTGTATATAAAAGGCAACGATGTGACCAAGCTCGCCTCCATGGCCAAGCTGAAGGCAGGACGCCTGGCCCGGGAATTAGGGGACAGCTGCCTGCAGTTTTGGGGAGGGATGGGGTTCACAAGTGACGTTCTTGTCAGCAGGTTTTACAGGTGAGTCCAGTGATCTCCACTACCCTGATCCATAAGAGACAGAGTAATCAATGGCAGTCTGTATGCGACAGATGAAGATCTGGGTATTTTCTGCCCCTGGTAACTGACCTGTCCTCACCCTATTTACATTTATTATGTTTTATTATGTTTAAAAAGTCATCCGGGGTCAGTGTGTGAGACCATGGATTCTGCTCCCTTCCCCGTGTACCATATCAGCCATCATATGTTTAGCATGTTGCTCAGCGGCGACACCTAGTGGTGTGGCACATCAAAGAACCAACAGAACCAAGAGAGTTAGCAATGGCATGGTCATCGATGCCATATTATTCCAGTATTTACAAAGGGATGTTTCTTCCTTTCATTATCTGTAAAACTACAGGTTACAATTCCAAATACGCATTATAGTGAATACGATAGGGTAGAATATCAATTACAGTGGGAGCAGTTTGATGTAAGGCTTCCAACTGCTTTCAAAAAAGATCAAGGTCGGGTGTAGACGATTTAAGGGTGCTTGTGTGAAGCAGCACGAGCAACGTGGGCAATCTGCATGCTTAAGGTTGAGTGTATGTTTGTGCAAGATAGTCTGAGTCTCTGCAGTTTTTGTAAAATGTGTACTCGGTGAAGTAGGTGTTCTCATTAATAGTATATCAAGAGTTGCTCTCCTTTCTGTCAAGTCCAACATAGTCCTGCTGTATCAGCCAGAAACAAACGGTCATCTTCCAGGTCATTAAATAAAAGGGTTCATAAAATGAACCTGCGGGTCTCTTTAGAAAAGTAATTGCTGCCCATTAAGTCACAAAAGATTCATCTCTGAACAATGTGAGGAAGTACAAAGCTGCATTTAGAACATTTTAAATGCCACTGAGCCCAGCCCATGTTAATTAAACTTGTGTTCCTCTTCATTCAATCAGGGACTCCAGACTAATGTCCATTGGAGCTGGAGCTGATGAAGTCATGCTGTCCATCATATGCAAGTACATGGACACCCTGCCCAGGAAATGATGTAATCGACCCAGCTACTTAACATGGGATTTTTCAAACACAATGACAATAAGTGCACTTCATTGTCCTTCAACTCATATAATCAAAATAATTTGTTACTTTTCAGCTAAAGCTCATATGTAAAATAAGACTTTGAATGACTGTTATTCTTATTAATTCTTTCAGTGTGGAAGAAAGCCATTTTTGAATCAATAGAATTAATGTCAGTAAACTGCTTTGCTTTAGAATCTGTTCAAGAACATCCTGTGTGAATATGAAAAATAAAAATTTAGTTTTGTAACAGAAATGGCGTGAATGTACTGCTTTGGATAACCCATGCATATTTCAGTGGCACCAAAGGTTAGATTTCACTAATAAAACTAAGCCTGTACATATTTAACACCTGATTACAATGTGAGACTATTGCTGTAAATTCCTGAATACATGAGTACATCCAGTATATCCACTGAAATGTTTATTAGAATTTTTTTACAGGTTGTTAGAAACCTTTTTACAAGTGTAGAATCAAGGCAAATTTTACTGGAAATCTGTAACTCAGGCTATGTATTAAATACACACATCAATGTTTAAAGCTTTACAGTTCGCAGTTCCGACTAAGCAGAAGCATTGTGGTTTGAACTCCAATTCCTTTAATATAAATGGTAGGTTGCAGTCCAAGCAGTTCTATTCAGAGTTTGTCCCCTGGGGATACTTTAATATTTCAGTTGAAGACACCTCTGCCCTGAAATAGACCATCAAATTTACCTGTCCCTGTGGATGAAAGATGAAAGTACCATTGGGGAACTTAAGTTCCACACAGTCTGACTATATTGATGACTGAAACAGAAACGACAGATTTCCAGTGTAATTTCCCTTTCATTAATCCTATACAAACTGTTAATACAATTAACTCTATATGAGTGGCACATCACTTCTGCTTTTTCATGTTCTCAAATTTCCTTACCAATCAAATTGTTATTGTAATGATTTTGTTTGATCTACTTAATGCAACTTAAAACATTTAAACCGCTTGCATGCAGACAACATCCTGAACAAATGCTACAAATGTAAACATTTCTAACAATGAGCAGAAAGCACTTTTTCGGCCGACTCTCATAGCATCCAGAAAACACTGGAACTGATTACACGGGGGAAAAAGCATGTGATTGGCATTAGAAGTGATCCACGGCAGGGTCAACTCATTCTCGACTTGATTATGACGTTCTGCGTCTGTATTGCACGTCCTTGCCGGTATCGGTGGGTCGGGGACTTGTATCCAATCGGAGAACGGCACTTGCATTGTCCTGAGTCTGTGGTCCGGAAGAACACGGCGTGCGTCCGGGAGACGGGCTCCATCACCTCAGCCTGATCACCCAATAGAGAACGAAGAAGACGAACAGGGCGAACAGCAGCATGTAGCAGAAGATCCTTGTTTGGCTGCCCCGAGAGAGCAGCTTCAGCCTTCCCATGGTTGCTCCCAGCAGGCCGCCGGTCGAATCAAAATCCGTGTCCTGTTTGGAAGCACGCAAACACCATCATGTCTCACCAGGTGCAGTCCATTTCAGCCCGTCAGTTTAATACCCCCTCAGTGTGGCTTAACTGGTTATTCCACTACCCACCAAAAACTCGACAACCTACAAAATTCAACTTAACTGGTCTTTAGAGCATCCCTTTTTATAATGTCCTGCCAGTTTCATTTAGCGGGGTACATTTTGTGTTACACTGAACGCCAGTGGAAAGCTCAAGATCTCGGTATAACACTTGTCTTGACCTGTGGGGTCAGACTGAGTTTGCTCATTAGCTGATTTTACAGGTCTCCACACAGTTACTCAGTCACTAAGCTGTAACAAATCATTTTATAATGCCCAAAATAGCACTGGAAAAAATTTAAAGTATTCAATTACCAAAAAAAATGTAAATATCATGCAGATATATTCAGTGTGAAAGAGCCTCTTCTTATGCACCATAATTCCTGTTTCCTTTTGTGGATTTACACTTTAAAAAAAACAGGACCTTACAGACCTCACAGGCTGAATACTGACAACCTGTTTTCTTAAACGTCTAAATGTGGAAAGAGACACAACTCATGTTTGGACCAGGTGATGGTCTGGATTATCTGTAACGATGGAGCTGTGCATGTATCCCATCTGTGAATTCTATAAACTTGCATGACAAGACCCAGATTCAATCTAAACAATGGGCTGTGCTCTTGACTTTGAACAAAGAAATCAACTCCATGTCTTGTTCCATTTCACCCAGTACTTAACTCATAACGTTCTGTTTATAATGAAGAGTACACTTGTTCTGAATTGACATAATATGCCCAAATCTCATCCATTCACAAACATGGCATGTATCTATAAATATAATAGTTTGTGCATTGAAATAATTTTCTCTTCTGCATACATTTGATTTCTGTCTCCACATCAGCTATACTGGTCGGGTAGTGCATTTCTATCATGTACAACAACAAACAGACTAGGGTCATTATTATGTACATAGATGACATTCCCTAAAAAATCTTTTTCCTTTTTTTCCCCTTAGTCAATTTTTTTGGTTATTCATTGGTAATGTAATGGCACGGTTCATGGTTAGGTTCTGACTGAAATCAAACATTTTTGTATGATCACGATACCAACACCACTCCTAGACTGCATAAGGAGAACTCTTACCATATTCTGCAGCATTTTATTTTGGTTTTTCACCTCTGTTCCGATATCAATGGAAAGCTGAAAAACAGATTAAGACGTTATTGGTTAGTTAAGTAGTTCTCTAAAAAAAAATGCTGATGCAAAGAAACTTCAAAATTAAAACTGAAATTACAATATCATCTTTACAGTGACATTGGCTGTTGTTTCACAACGGTAAGAAACGCAGATAGTCTAATTTCAACATACTTTGTATTATTATGAAATAGTCGTTGAATTGTACGTTTCCAATGACACGTAACAAGACTTACGTGTTTCAAAGCAGTGACCTTCGCTCTTAACCCTTCCTGTAGGTGTTCATTTTCTTCTTCGTAGACACTGTACCCACTTGCGACATAACTTCCCCCTTGGGCCCCATCACCTAATGATGACACAGATGAACAACAAACTTGGGTTTTCACTTACAGACCTTGCGAGCTAGTTAATCGGGCTTAAAGCAGTGTTTCAAAGACATTAGACTAAAATATGCTTCCTGGTCCATTTCCATTCATTTCTGGGTGGAAGTCCACATATTTTTCATTCTTTATGACAATCAGGTCATTGAACAAAACGTAGCAAGAAACAACCTGTGGCTACCTGAGTTAGGCAGTTGGTCAAAATTATCGACCTGGCTAATAAATACAATCACTGGAACTACTAAGGAAATGGCTAACAACTAGCTGGTTACCAGGCGAATACAGCCGGCAAGTTAGCTGTCTAGCTACCCAAATCAGATAGTCTCGTCAGCTAGGTACACAAAACCCTGACTTAACGGCTGATCAGGATTTCCCGTTATAATAAACGACAAGAACTAGCAAGAAAATGACGAGAGTTAACGTTAGTTTGTTAGCATAATAACTTTAATCCGCTAAATTCTGTAGCCTGGGTAGCTAGGCTAGGTATAGTTATCTAGCCTAGCTATCACAGTAACCGGCTGGAGAATAATTCTCTCTTACCCAAACCTGCGCGCCTCATTTTGATTCCTGGAAAATATAGCGAATATGTGTAATGGCGAGATTACTGTCTAATGTGATTAAATTGTCGACAATATCCTGTTTGCTGCGATTTTTCTCTCTTGTTGTGCTAACGTGTTGCCTTTGGACAGAACGCCACGACATCATACGGAAGCCGAGACGGTTACGCCCTCCTCGCATTGATAACTGGGTAAAGTAGTTCATGCAAGTGTTCCAGTCCGCAAAAACTGGTCCAGTTGAAAGATGAAATGAAGAACAAAATTCCAATACACAACCTATTAAGCAACTTATTAAATGTAAAAGTAAATATTTTTGTATGCTGTTGAATTATAATTCAAAATTGATCATAAAGTACACTTAAAACTACACGACCCATACGTCAATCTGCACACGCCTTCACTCTTCATATTTCGATTTAGCGTTTTCAATAACCGGTATACGTAAAGAATTGGAATGTAAGGAATTGGAATCTATTGGAGTTGATATGTGCCAGAATAACAGGGAAAAGTTGAAGTGTACATGCAGATAGACCTTACTTTGTGATGTTCTCATTTGCATTGCTTTGGAATGGCGATTATAGTGAAGACAATTGGAAGATAGAAGTTAGAAGATGATTTCAGTTAAAACTGAAAAAAGTTATTGCAAATTGAAATGGATTGTACTGTACTTTTTTGGAATGCATTTTCTTTTTCTCATCTGTGTTGCAGTTTGCTGTATGCCATTTAAATTTCCATTTCTTCACATCTATCTATCTATTGGCACTGGAGCAAGCACAGAGCTGACACTCATGGTGAGATTGTTTCACTTTTGTAGGGAGATATGGGGTCTGTGGGTGTTGGTGGCCTGCATTGCATATAGGGGCGTATTCTCCCATTCGCGCGTAAGTCCTTTTTTGCGCGCCTCCAGTTACACGCATTTCAGTTACGCGTATTCTTGCCTACGCGCTCCGATCTCGCCCACAGCGCTTAACTTCAGAATGAAGCCGGGCTCATGAAAGAGGCGGGTAGGGTGTCATTTTCAAGCTCACTTTCAGAGAATAATACTCCGTTGAATTATACCAATTTGCCTCAGATACAGGTCATCAGCTAGACAAGAAATACTTTGCACTGAGGAAATGTTTTATATTACATCAAGTTGATATTTTCTATCTTTAAATTTTGATTTATATAAATACCCATAAATATATTTTTCAGAAGATACAGTAAAGCAAATAAAATCATTTGTTTCTTCCCTCCAATCTGTTGAGTCATACTGCTGCAGGTCAGTAGACTGTTACCTCCACACTTCTGCCCCCCCCCCCCCCCCCATCCTCCTTAGAGGATGTCCTGTCTTTGGCCCTCTGGTTTTCAGGCTTGTGTGACCACCCCCACCAATCCCTGTCTGCCTGCCACTCCACCAATCTGTCTACATACTAGTCTTTTTTCTCTGTCTTTTCATCTTCTCTCTTATAAGGAAAAGGTATCCTCTTCCCAGAACAAGATTCAAGTTTCATCCTTTGACTCATGAAACAAATTCTGTACAGTTCCTTTCCTCTTCAATGCACCCCAGCACCAACCTCTCTCTTGTCTGACTGAAGATGACTTTGCATCATTCTTTGACTAGACATGCATTGCCAATGGCATAGTTATGAAGCCTCTGGCCTCCAACCTATCCTCTTTCTCTGCATTTTCTCCACTTACAGATGCTGACACTAACAGATGCATGACTAACCATCTGTTGATTGGACCCGATCCACTCTCCTCCAGACCATTTCACTAAACCTCCTTCACCTCCTTCCTGACCACCAGCTGTTTCTCCTTTGCCTTCAACCAAGTCTATGTCTTACTATTGCTCAAGAAGTGAACTATAGACCCCACTGTTGTCTATAGCTGTTATCTGGTCTCCCTTCTCAGAAGTCTTCCAAAACCCACACATATGGTGTTTTTAAATGACTCCCTTTCTCTCTGTCATGAATGATTTGCACTACCCTAATCAGTCTGGCTTCAAGGCTGATCACTCTACAAAAATGGCTGTTTTCTTAAGCTTTCTCACAGAGGCATGTCACTCAGGACACAGGAGGCAGAAGCTACTCTTGCAGTCTTTGACACAGTTTACCATTGTGTTCTCCTGTCTGCCCGGGCAGTAATGGGCATATCAGGCACTGCTCTTAGCTGGAGTTCATCCTTCTTCTCTGGGCATTCCTACCAGTTGACTTGGAGAGGTTCTGTATTAACTTCCCTTAGCCTTTCACCTAGAGTCCTCCAGGGCTCAGTTATTGGTCCTCCACTGTTCTCTCTTGACATTATGTCCCTTACTTCTTTCTCCCCATGGTTTTTCATATCACTCTTATGCTGATGACACCCAGCTCCCCTTTCCCCCTTTTTACAGACAGGTCTCATCACTCACCTCAGCCTGCCTTCCTGACACCTCCTTATGTATGAGTATCCATATCCTGAGGCTCAACTTGTCAAGGACTGAGCTGTTCTACATCCTGGCAAAGCCATCTCCCCTCCAAGATCTCTCCATCACCCAAGACAACACTATAGTGTCTGCATCCCAGACTGCCAAGAGCGTTGGGGTAAAACTCAACAAATTATTAGTCGTTGCACAATGCATGGCATTTGTGAGAAGGATCTGCAGATTCCTCCTCTGCAAAATCCAAGAAATCCATACTTGCCTCACCACATACTCAACCCAGCTCCCGGGCCCATTCCTGGCTCTCCCCCATACTACCTGGGGTCAAACTTAGGGTTGCCTGGGATAATCCCTCTGGTCTTTCTGGGGTAATCTTTCAGGGGCCTGGTTGACTACGCTGTAGATCAGGATGCTGTCGCTTAGGTCCCAAAGTATGCCCATGTCTTCCCCTCCTGATCTCACTCCACTAGCTACCAGTAACACCTCACATCAATTTCAAAACACTGCTGTTAACCTAACACAATGAGGTGAATGGCTCTACCATATCTGCAAGCAATGCTCAAACTTTACATAGCTGCCATAGCACAATTTCCACTTAATTCTTGGCATTTTAGAATTGTAATTTAAGGTATTATTATAGCACTTTATCTCTTCCTTTGTGTGCTGCTGCTCATGTGGCCTTATTATATGCATTTCTTTGCCTTTGCTTTGTAAGCTGCTCTAGATGAGACCATCTGATAAATGATAGAAAACTCAGCACATTTGTAAATTACTACTTTTTGTAACAACTTGCTGGGATTGAATACTTCATCTGTAAATCTGTATCAAGGAAGTGCCAGGTGGATTACAAGAGCACTTTTCATGCATTTGGCCACTACAAGCAGCTGATAATGGCAACATATGACCCACCCTCTGGGAGTGGATGTTATCTGTCTGCCTGTTGCAGAAGAGTGACTGAAAGATGAAACCAAATGAAGCACCACAGAAAAGCCATGCAAATTACCTTGTTGGATAATGATACAACCTAAATTGAAAACAACATGAAATTAGTTCGCCACAAACAGATTTCCATTTGCAATTAGTGTTTTAGGTTTTGTGTTGACTTTTTAATTCTGACACAAATCAGCCATATTGTAAAGCAATGCAAATGAAGACGCCACACCAGATTGTTCATTTACATGTACTATTTTGAGCATCCATTTTGTAGCTCACTACCGTTTTAATTTGCACTTCCAGAGGGGAAAAAGTAAGAACTACTGAAGACAGGTATATGGTTGTGAGCAGTAAAGCCAGTTGCATTCTCGTTCCAAAACCTTCTCAGTTTTCACACCTGGTTGTCGACCTTTCAAATAATTCTTATTAAAAGAAGGTACAGGAATAGATGGAGAGGGAGAAAGGAACTCAAACACCAGAGTTCCTGGATGATGAAGAAGTCTGGATAAGATATTTCAGATCTGGCAGGGAGGCTAGCCAGGATAGCATTGGAGTACTGAAAACAGAAGAGCACAAGTTTCAGGATGTGTAGTTAGTCTGGGTGGGAGGTAAGGAGCAGATAAGCTCTTTGGACGTTGGACAGGGAGTTTTTCTTTTTGTTATTTCTTTTGTTTTTTTTATATACTGTCACACTGACTGTATTTTCTGTAAGAGGATGAGTGTGTGGTCAAAGGTCAGTCTGTGTTTATTGGTGGATTGGAAGAAGGAAGCATGATGGTCTCTTGGGAAATAGAGAGGATCAAGAAATTCAACATGATGTTGGAGTTGGGGGGGGGGGAGGGGTTAAATTTGAGCTGGTGAAGGATGACCTTTGGCACAGATCTTGAGAAGTCACATCGCAAGATGTCTCAAGAAGTTTCCTGAGTGGGTTCTTCCGAGCAAAGCCTGAGCCCAATGGTTGAGTTAGATCCCAGTCGTGTCATCAGCCAACAATGAACCTGAGCCCACAGCGGCGGAATTCGCATCCACTGTAACGTTGAAAGAAGCCTATGACACCCCTGTGGGATGTCAGTAGGCATTTGTCACCATCCTCCAATCAGAGCATGCCACGCTGTGGTGTGCTCTGGGACTTGCAGAGTGAAAAACTGTTGATGATGTCCAAATCCAGAGGACTGCACTCGCCCAATACTCCTGTGTGAGGGAAGAGGGTGAGGCCTAGCATTCTATTGGCAATTCCACAAGGGCTTATTCCAGTTAGAGGAACTAACCCCACACTGAAGATACTGCAGAAACAGAAAGTACTACAGAAAATCCTATTGTACATATTACAGTTCTTGAAAATTGCAAGCAAATCTATTGCAAGTCAACCTGACACCTGGCAGCTACAGAATAGGGGGGTTAGGCTCACGTTTGGATATTGGAGAATCGTACTGCCTTTTGCCACCTCAGAACAAATGAGCAACATTAGATGTACCTTGCCCTTGCATGTTAGAAGTTTCTCTGTTAAGAACATCTGCTGAATGACTAAATGTAAATGTTAATACTGAGTTTGAAACATAAATATGTAATTTGTCAAACCGATAACAAAATAATTATGTGCACTAACTGCATGAACTTTGGAATATTCGGTATTATAATTTGACAGGAATGAAGCATTCAGTGTACATTAGACTCAATTGGTCTTTGAGATAAGTGAGCAGCTCTACCTGGCAGATAATTTAGCCTTCAGCATTACAGTGTAATAGCTTTGTGATATGTGGCAGACACTAATACTGTGCAAGCAGAACCAAGTTAAGAAAGTTATTGCAAGTGAAAACATATTGATATATTTGATGATTTTATGGTTGTTTACCAAAAAGCAGCTAATTAAAAATAGTCACATTGTGACTCACATGTATGTACAATTTTTGCTTTTAACTCCATGTCAAAAAAAGTAAATGTTTCAAGCTGTGCAGAATCCTTTGAAAGGGGTCTTGAAACTAGATGTTTTTTGCATGATTTATGCTATTACCCAAATAGGTCTTCAATTTGCAGTTCTTGAGGAAATAAGAGTCTAACATAAAACACAGTCATAACTCCACTGATGAAAGAGGAGACAATGACACAAGATTGGATATTTCCCGTATGATGTACTGAGAAAACGGACAGGAACACTATAGAAAAAAAAGGCGAGAGACAAATCTAACATGGCGAGTGAATGGCGGGGTAATTCACTAAGCACATATTATATGTGTCCCAACAGTAATCCATTCTCTTCCTCTCTCTCCTGCCCAAGATTTCATTAATATGCTAATTACCAATGTCCCTCCATTTTGCAATTTTACATGTAACAGTGTGAGGTAACACCTCCATATGTTTATGATGTCAGGATACTTGAGGCAACATTTCTGTATATTTACATTTTCAGAATACCTGAGAAAACATCTATGTATGTTTATGATGTCAGGATACTGTGTTCATTCCTAAATGAAAGACAGCAGGATTTTTGCAGCAAGATGCAACAATTACTGTGGTTCATTAAGGAAGATAATTACCACCTTCATTATTTCTGTTTACACAGTGGTGTGGAAAATGGCACACAGAATTATACAATTCCAATGCCATCTGCATAAGAGACATTTTCTAACAGTGTACGTGAATTCACCAAAGCTGTTGCAGATAAAAAAATACTGCAGAATTACAACCAAAACACCTAAGTTTCTGACATGTCATAAAATGATAAAGAACACAATCTTAAAAGATACCCTAATCTGCCTCTAATATTATTTCTTAGGCACCCCTCCTCCCCCCATCTGGAGACTGCAATAATAGTGCATTGTTAATCATATCTGTGGGCGCTGGGAGGCAACAGAAATGGGTGAATCATCACTTCTTTGCCCATTTCCTTTTAATCCTCTTTTGATTAATTACTTATTTGTATTCTATTTCTACTCCAACTTTCTCTCTGCGACAGCTGCAGAATAATGGGATCAAGGGCGCACACGCGCGCTGAAAATGGAGGGAAGACAGGCAAGAACAGTACCGCCTGATAAAAGAACAAAACAAACGTCATGGCTTATCACACTACTGTTGTAATGTCTGTAAAAGCCACTGAGGCGGTCATATATTTGAGAAGAGCCGCTGCACGGCACAAGCAATGGAGCAAGATGCGATGTATAAGCCAGACTTTCCAGAGAAAATAAAGCTACTCGTTTTCCTGCTTGAGTAGGCCTACTTCAGTAGCATACAGTAGAATGATAGAAATAGCTTTCATTCATTATTTCTGTAAGTTTTCTTTATTCTTACTATTTCATATTGGCTTTGATGAAATAACCCTCAATGCGCAGTTCAACTTTTAATGCCTGTTTCCTAACATTAAACTTGGCAGAGTTGCTCAGAAATGGTTTCACTGACTTGGAACTATGCAGATCTTTTTAATAGATGTTCTTGAGCTCTTGAGCTGCAGCTTAAAAATATAAATCTAAATCATGTAATTATTGCTTTGATTGTGATTCAGATCATAACTGACTTGAATATTACAAATGAAGCAAATTACTTTTGGTCATTGTGTCACTAAAACAGCATCCCTGTTTTGTGTGTCATCCATTTGCTACACTTAAATCTGTGCATTAACAGTGCCCAGACTCAAGACTTCTCCATTCAGGTCATTGTAATGTTTGGGATCAGTTTACAGTATTTTGAAAATCCATGAGTGGAAAACATCAGCTTCAAGATGCAGATGCCAGAACCTTTAAATCCTAGCAGTGGATGTGATGGAATGGAGGTTCACTATCATGCTGATAATAAGGAACAAATCTAAACTTTATTTATTCATATTTTTAAACACTAATCACAAGCTTCACAAACTTTTACAAATCACAACCCTTTTGTTCCTAAAAAAAATTTATCAGCACTGAAAGTTTCATTACTTGTCTCCCAAATTTATTTGTAGCATCCAATATGTTGAATGCAGACTAAATTTTGTATTATCTATAATTGCGCAATTGTACTTCTGATTATCTCTTTAAAAAGAAGCTTCCTTTTATTCTTCTGTTGTCACTGTGGGTAGGCAGGTATGCTAGTCACCAGGCTATGCTTGGTGTGGAATATTCCATACACATATAAAGTAATTACAAAATGGATTGTGTGGTCTACATCTCCAGTCTACATTGTCTACATTGCTGCTATGACATAACTGTTCCTAACTGTCTCTTTGTCAATAAAAAGTATAGATAAATCTTGTAGCATCACAGGGATCAGTACATTTTTAACTGAATAATAACTCTAACCATGAGGTTTTGATCTTAAATAGGTTACATAACACTTGCAGAGAGTGGGTGCGTATTTTGGTCATCTGTTCCGCGGGGCTTGTGTTCAATTATGGATATCAGTGGACTGAACTCGGTTTGACCTGCGGTGGAGTTTTTAAAGCTGGGAGGCTGTAGATGGCTGGTGGTTTGCTGTTACGGGTAGGAAACAGTCCAGAGGGACACCAGAGTGGCCCAGCTGTTGACCTGCTCCATCTACCTGTGAGTGGTATCTCTGTGTCTGTCTGTGTATCTCTCCATCTGACCCTCTTTCTGCCTCTTTCTGTTTCTCTTTGTCAGTTCAGGCTTTGTCCAATGAGCTTTAGTTGTAAGGTAAACATACATTTGTGTTGCCAAAGATAAAAAAAGATAAATGTTTTGCTCAGAGTACATATATAAATGCTGAATCAGGAAGTCAGGAAAGTCTGAAGAAATGAATAGAGTAGTCTTGACTGATCCTCAGGCTTTGGAAATTGGCCATGTATCGAGCCACTAGCGGGGCTGTGTGACCCTTTCCTGACATGAGTCACATCTTAGTCACACCATCTCTCTTCCTCTCAGTGTCTCCTTCTCTCTCTCACTCTGCCTCTCACACACACATTTTGGTGCACATTGACAGCAAGGTCTCATGGGTGAGGGTGGAATATATACGGGGGATTAGCAGGTATTCGGGCAGTTCTGAATACGTTAGCCCTGGAGAATATGAGTGAATTTGTAGTCACCACCAATAAAAGCTTGTGTTTCCCTAGGGTCTCATCTCTCGTCATTACCCCCCGAAAAAACGCAATCCTCCTGTTTTATGCGGTGAGGCCTCTTTATGGCTCTGCAAACGGTCCTCAGCACATGGGCTTGGAGATGTGGGCTGTCTGATTTTCCTTTGATGTTCATTAAAAAAAAGGGCTGGTGAAAGTGAACTGCAACTGACACCAGGTGCACTGTCTGTACTTTTCCATTAGCTCCAGTAAATGCCAGTCACTCCAGAGCGGGGCCGTGGCAGACGGGCTGAACATATAAATGATGGGCAGACAGGCCACGACCCCGCAGCCACCTTGACTTCCTGATTGTAATCAGGGGCACACACCGAGAGACTGGATAGTATGCATTGGCAAACGAGAGCAAACAGCGCAAACAAGTAACTAACAATTGCAAACACAAACCCCTCGCTCTCTGTGTTTGTTGACAGGTTTATGATATGTATGTTTAATCATCAGATTTATCTGAACAAACAGCAGGGGTCATTAAGAATAAATCGCATACAGTAACAGTGTGGCCATAAACAATATCATAATTCAGCTTCTCCTTGTTTTCATGTCCAAGGACGCTTCAGAGATCAGCCTCTGGGTCATTAGGTGAGTTATCTTAAATTACACTTTTCTTTTTTCTTCTGAAGACAGAGAGACCCCCCACAGTTTGAAATCCACAAAAATCTAGCCCATACCTGCATGTTTAATGTTGAAGGAAAAGTTTTGAGGTTGAGATCTTGGTGGATTATATTATTTATTGTAATATATTTATTATTTAACTTTACAGTATTACAGGTCATTGTTGAATTGTCATCTATTCTTTAATATAACACCATTTCCTATAATGACACTTTGTGATTTGTAAATTGTATTTATAACCATCTCTATCTAAAGTACCCTGTAATGAATTCTCTATTAATCATCCTGATTAATGACATTTGTCAAATTGTCATCAGTGGCAGCAACAACATCAGAAACAGCTATAATGTTCTTTGTTTTCTCTACCATTCTTTAGGGTGATGAGGTCAACTGACACAAAAAATATTAGTCGAACCCTGAAGCAATATAACATGATTCCTTGGATTGAAATTATGGCGCTACTTGAATCAAAATGTCACAGCTGAATAGTGTCTGTGTTTCTCCTCTGGTGGTATAATATCCAGACTCACATAACTTGATATATTGACACTTTCATCTTTTTTTATTTGTTCCAGTGATTAAGGTGACAAAAGCCATGTTTTTGAGTGAATACTCCTTCATCCATTTCAGGCGAGCAGCAACAGCACGTTTTTTTTCCCCTCGATGAGCCAACAAAGAAATTGAACAGAGAAACGCCAACTTTATAGAAAGCAGCCGAAGTCCATGTTCAAGATGTCGCCCATTCATTTGGATGACAGGTGAATCCACCAAAAGTATTTTATAGCACCTTTTTGCCACTGAGTTCCACCTTGTTCTTCTTATTTCTCACGGCAGCATTTGCATGCTGGAGTGCGTGTGTCAGAGGAAGAGCCCATTTAATGCATTGATTAAGTTCAGTGAGCTTCAACCATCTTCATAGAGCTGATGAGATTAGATAGATCAAAAACCATCTCACAAAGCCATTTGGGCTCCATGGCTTCTAAAGTCTGTCTGCTGAGAGGACATCGTTAATCTTTGTAGTATCTTTATTGATACTCTCAGGGAGCATCTCATTGATATTCCCAGACACATTTCTGATTGCCGGGGAATGGAGCAGTGATTGCGTCCTACAGAGAGGAATAAGGGAAACTGTCTGGTTAGTTCTTTGAATTGGTGATGTCAATCACAGATACCCCTAGGCTTCTCTAATAACCATGGGGAAGCCTGCCTAAATCACGTTATATAGGCCGTGTTCCAAGGGCTGGATCACAAATGATGTGAATTCTAGATCAAAAGACCAAAATTTTGTGCCAGGTTGTGTTCTCTAAACAGTGGAAACAAAGAAATCTCGTGCCCCCTTGCATGACTGAATTTCTGTGTAGATCAAAGGAAAGGCCTTAAAATAGGGTTTGCTTTATAGCACTTTATTTAGAACGATGATGTACCCAGATATAGACATATTGTGTCAAACAAAGATTTAAAAACCACAAACAAAGTTTCTGCATGTCCATCAATTTTGAGAAGACATTCATCCACAGCTACTCAAAGACCATATTGGGTAATGGGCATAGCCTCTCTGGTAATAAACACAGAGCAGGTTCATTGATTTGACTGTTGCCAGCAGTTACAGTAGAGCTCTGGGTAGAACGGACCTGGATGATCATCTTATGCCAATCGCATCAAATATTCATTTCATTAGCCAAATATGCTAATTAATTAGCATGATTAGCTTTCATCACTATATCGACATTCTTTTTCTCCTGCCTAAATCGCTCATTTCAATAGCTGTTGGTACTGTGGGATGCACTACTTTTCAGCTAACATTATTTGACTCTGCCTTTCACAGTGTTTTAGCAGCTTCAAATTACAGCGATACGCCGCTTTTACCTTAATTTAATGCATCTAAAAACAGACAGATCAGTTAAGGAGGGAAATTCCTCCGTCGCTCTCATTGATCTGTAGCTCAGGTTTGTGGTCCGAGGTGCTTCCGGATTTAATTAATTTCTCTGGGAAATGAATTAATCTCTCATGAATGAATCACTCGCAGATGAGAAAGAACAAAAAGAAGAAGCCTTGGGAGGAAAGGTATTCCGCGCTGCTATTTTTAACTTGGGGATAGTGCTTCACTCCCACTCACAGTGAGGCTTTGAACTGCAGAAAAAAAGAACTCGGCCCACAGCTATAATAAAAATCTATTTATCTGTAAATCAATGAAAAAGGAAAGCGAAATCCAATCTCCATGATTTTTAATGCCTTTTTAAAGTGTTTTACAGTACTGTGTATAAATAGCAGGAATGCTTATATCATGTGCACTTGCTAAGCTGTGTCATTGAAGGTGATGTCAATGGTTTTGAAGGCAAATCTTACAATCTTTACCTCTTTTTCAAACACTGAGGCAAGAACAGGACTTCTCTTCGATGAAGACTGAATTCACTGTTGCAGTTTTACCTTTGTTCATTTCCACTGCAATTGCTATGGTCTCCAGTGCCTCTATAACACTGTTCCTTTAATAAGCTACAAGTGGTTTTCAAAGGTCTGCAGGTGCTGCAGGAACAAACTCAGGCTTCTTTTGATACGGTCAGTCCTGACTATCCGGCTTTACTAGGTTGACGTCATTATTGATTAATTTTAATACCACCACGATAGTCATCAGTCTGCGCACAGTGATGCTTCAATTGAAAGCTCATTCCGAACGCTGAGTGGCTTTGTCATCAGGCAAGCAGAGATTTATTTATGTATTTTTCTGTTTATTGGTCTGTGGTGATTTGGAAGGGTGCGCCACTGTGTCAATTAAAAGTGGATTAAAATGGTGAAAATACACAAGGCAATATGAGGCCATTGCCTGGCCACTCCAAAACAGCGTTGTTCTTCTGACGTTCGGCATCGCGAAATGGGTGTAAAATCAATATTTTGCCATCTCTGCTCAGTGTATTCTAATATCACTCAATGTTCTGTTATTATCTGTTTGTGGTTTCCGTATTAATGCACTTAAAGTTGAAAAAAGATTCTTGAGTGCACATGCATTGAAGACCTGACAGCCCAAATAGACTGAGTGCTACTGTAACTCAGCAATCCATCACCCATCACGGTGGATAATGGCTAACCCAATTTCTCCACGTGAATTAGAGGCTGAAATGCGCACAAGATGCCGCGCATGAATGCGGTACACTCTCCATTTTCTTTTCATCTTATCGCATTTCTGCAAATGCACTTTTTTCTACAAGGACTCTTGAGGCAGCCTGCTCAGGGCGTTATAGCGCATATGTCCGTGACGCGCTACATCCTTAACTCTGAGCAACAAATTTAAGCAAGTTTTACTTTTTCCTCTGTTCTTACCCAATTTTAATCATTTTGGTGGTCTCTGTAATGTCTTATTGAAAGGTCAGACCCACCACAGTCAGGCCTATGATGTTGTAATATATTGCTCATTTCAACGTATAAAGTCTTATGTATCATCACATATGTAATGTCACACAAGTATTCTGCATCAAAGAGAGAAAAGACTGGAGACTTTATGGTTCAGGGTTAGCAATTCATACAAATTCACCAGTGAAAACTTTTTATTACCAGGCTGAGGAACATAATGAGTATCATTTTAAAAACTGCAACGTTGCTTCTCCAAGTGTAACCTTGTTTTGAAAAGCCAGGATTTTTGTGTTGCTTTTTCCCTTTTTCAAAGTTTTTTTGTAACCCCCATCATTTACTGTGAACGCTTCACTTGCATGCAGCTCTAATGGTTTTAAGAGAGTTTAATACATTTGCTGAGAGGAAACTATGGAATTCAGTCGATCCTACTAAGCAGGGTAATTTTTCAAGCAACAATAACTTCTCTGAGTCTGGGCAGGCTTCAGCTGACAAATCCAAATCCATTATTCATTATTCCAGTGTACAGCTTCAATTCCCATGAAGGAATTTTGATTGAAATGCATTAAACCTCTCTAGCACTTATGCCACTGAATTCCAAATGCACCCGTTTTATATATTTATTTACATAGTTATTTACTTATTTATTTAAATGTAAACTCTTTCTGTAAAGTGAAATAGTACAGAAAGTATAGGAGTTTGTTAGGAAGCAAACTTGTATGTAAGAAAGTAATGTGCAAAAGTTGCCTCTCAATCCGGAAGTGAGAATGATTTGCAGCTGGCTTGTAATTTGACAGTTGGTCAAACTTACTAACCTTGTTAAAGTCTTTCCCCTTAAAGAAATTGTGGTGTGTGGGCTATGTCTATTTTGTCATTACTAGTCAACGTATTGCATCAATTTGAGCTCATTTCAGCCAAACTCCTGTCTAAGGAGACGTTCCATTGGCTGAATTGCATAATTTAAAGCACAATGTCTATTGCTGTTACATCAAACAGAGTTTCTCGATATCCATCAGTAGCTGTTTTAATCCTACGAAGAGGGCTGTTGTTTATCCCAAACAAAAAGACTTTATAGACTGTAAGAAAAAAATAAATATCGCCATAAAATTCTATTGTAAACTTATAATGTTATTCATTCCATTTAAGCAGGAAACAAAGCATCACATATTAGCTATTAGGGCAAAGTGATTACAGGAGTACTGTGTATGATTGATGAAATTACACTTTCTTCATTTGTTCCCTACATTGTGCCTGACTAATAATAATGAAATAGAATTAGAGGAACAAACATTAATGGTTAATTGCTATAAAATGCATTGCGCAAACAATTGATTACCTACAGCTGTGTTGCATCGTAAGACACAAGTTAAATATTCTTATTAGTATAAGTTAAACTGAAACGCACGTTAGGAATTCTGAATGTATGTGGGGCCAGTAACGGTGGGTCCCTGGTGTCAAGATATTGTTAGTGGGTTTACATCAGTCATGGGTTTTCATCCTATTCTTTCATCCTGTATCAGTGCCTCCTAGTGGCTCTTCAGGCACATTGAATTACTGTTACAGTGTGGCAGCTTCAAAGGTATCACCTGACTGTTGTACATTAGGAAGCAGCTATGGTAGGGGGAAACTGCAGTGGTAGTGTGCTAGGGGCTTGCATTGGGATTCCACTTAAATTTCCAAACCAAACTATGTGATGTCATATGTATGTCACTGTCCTTCCACCATGTGAGATCACACATGGGGAAAACGAGGAAGAATCCATTTTGTTTGACTGAGAATATATTACAGAGTTACCTGTTTGACCTGTTTGATTTTGTGTAGCTACACCAACATGTGACACTCGCCACTGCTGGCAGGGAAATTTTCAATTTGTTAAAAAATGCATGTATCGATCCGTTCAATGCCACCTAGCTTGTTTAGGTCTTCTATCGGCATCATGCATGCAATGTTAGATCCTTACTGGTTGAACCAAATTATAAGGAATCCAAGTGTTATTATTCTATTTAACTTGCTACTCTATGTACCTTGATATTTTCATCTGCAATAAAAAGAACATAATGCAATGGCATAAGGACAGACCGATGTTTAGTTATTTGGAGTACTGTTATTAGGAAAACTCAATCTATGTAGTCTGCACTTAAGCGGTTGTGCAGCTGAATAATATACATGATTTGCCAGCCACCTGACCTTCAGCTTGCAGTGGCTTCTTTTGATCATGAAATCCCAAATGTGGGTGCTTCTGCTCTCTGTGTCTGCATTCATGCATTTGGACTATGGGGAGACTGGATAATCTGCACTGGTCCTGCAGTGTGTAAAAAATAAAAATGCACTTCTACCTGGTTGGAGTTCATTTGCTAGCCTTTACCTTTACTTCACCTTCAAACACGCATTGCAATATGCAATTATATGGCAATTTACATATTTAAATAAACATTCTCGCTGTTGCAGTGATTAAACTACTGTTACCAAACTGAACTCCCGTGTTATCACGTAGACACTCCAACCTGACACAAAGGACAGAACTCTACCACACCAGATACAATTAAGATAAAGGGAATTATTTGCAGATAGGCACAGATTATTCAACTAATTGGCATGCTTGTTAAACAAGCAAAACAATTGTAAACAGGTTGAGGGAAACGATCCATTTAAAGTTAGGATTTCTGCCCCAGCTAGTTGAAACTCATGAGCCACCGCCATGTGAAAGGTCATCCTTCGAAACCAATGGCCGATGTGAAATTCCAGTGCGGTGAATGCTTAAAGAGCAGAGCTTGTAACCCAAAGCTTGTTGGTTTGATGCCTGGGTTGGTCAGTGCTGATGTAGCCTTGGGTAAGGAATTTAATTGCCTCACTAAATATATAAGTGGTATATGTCTCAAAACTGTAAGCTGTGTGAGTTGCTCTGAATAAGAGTGTGTACTGTACTGTATAGAAATGACATTAGTGGAACTTGTGCAGATGAAAACCCTTTCAGTGTTCACTATAGCAGCTTTATTGGATGAGGTTAGCCCTGATTAACACCCTTACTTTATGGGGGATGGGGTTATAAAGGCAAGGCCTTCGTTCTTTGAGGAGAGAGTTGTATGATGAAAAAATACCTTCGGAGGCCACAAGGAAAAAAGCCATTTTTATTAAAAGTTGCCTGTGCCATCATAGTTCACCAATATGAAACCAAAGGTTATTCTGGGTATTCCCCAATAATTTACCCATTTCTGTGTCCACCTGTAAAGCATGTATATTGAAAAAAAAATATTAAAAACTAATTACACAGAAGGTATCCTGGCATTTTTTTTATTATTTTTACCAGGTAACTGGTGTGCTCTAAAATAAAGTGATATAAAATAGAGTTAATTTTAATGGCACAACCCAGCAAAATGGTGGCACAATGTGAATGATACAAGATTGATTTAATTTTGACATTGCTGATATCACCAACCTCATAAAGGATTGTACATATTATAATGCGAAAGTCATATTTCACACAGATCAGCACACATAAAACTGACATGCTTGGACATTGTAGGGATCTTGAGTAACATTATCCACTTCATAGAATATGCCAAATATAATAACCATAACATTGTGGAAATGAATTGTGCAACAGTGGCAAAAATGTATGAGATGTTTGCTTTGACTCTGACATTATAGGGGTATTGAGTGATGCTCTGTCAAAACCAAAAGCTGCACAAACAAAGCTTTTAGCAAACAAATGATCTATAATTTATCGTTTATACTGTTCATTGGGCTGTGTTCTTCATCTTATCGGTAGACTGACCCAGACACCTTGACCGGAGCATGACTTGCACCTGGATTTATTTGCCTTTTTATACTTTATTTCAAAGGCTGGAAAAGTGACACTTTTGAAGACAATGCAATAAAAATCACTTGTGTATATGAATTTACATTCATATGTAAATTTCTGTTGTGTATGAATTTACACTCATATGGGCTGCATATGAATACATTGTTAGAAAATGTAAGCTAATTTTATCGCAATTTCATTTTCATTCATTTGGATTTGATATGAATGAATATGTATGACTTCATCAAAACTTGTATTATTTGAAATATCTAAAAGGTTTTTGTTTGATTTTGAATTCCTTAAACAAAGTATTTGTGTAAATACTTTAATTTTAACGCTACACATACATGGTAAATCTCTCTCATCTTCTGTTTAAATAATGATCCTCTAACACATAGTTCCATAACATTCCAAAGCTCTCCATCGCCGCCGTGAGGACTTAAAGCTAAGTTAAAACAATAGCCGCTGCACTTGTCCTACAGTAGGTTAAATGGCTAGGAGTAATTACACCTGTGGAGCATCAGAACTGTATGCTGTTGAAAGATTCCTAGCTCTTCTGTAGTCTGTGGTGACTTGCAGCATGTAAATTATCCATCAGCTGTGTGCATCAGTGGGATGCATGCCCTTACTGTGCTGGTGCAGGACATCTTGCAGGAAAGCTTAATGCGCAGTTAGCAATTCCAGAATGAGTTCAGGAAAAAAGGGGCATCCCCTTTGGGCCAGTGGTAAATACTTTTTCAGCTCAGTCCAGTTTTTAGCTTGAAGATATCCGGGCTTCAGTGAAGAGCAAACTACCAGCCAGATTCCATTTGTCCACGTCCCTACCCTCTCTCAGTCACTCAGGACTGGGGGCCCTGATCACATTTCTGTAAAGGCTGCTGACCGAGGAGCTGCAGTGAAAAAGAGCCCAGCCAGCAGAAAAGAAAACATCTTGTCAGCTAAAAAAAAAAAGTGATTCACAACTTTGGCAGAAGGAGTTAATATTGTGGAACCGCTTTGTGCAGTTGTGGTGGTGGGGGGGCATGACTGATTTGTCAACATTATGAGGGCATATTTAATCAATATGATCAATTTCTCACATTTAAAAGCTAGGCTAGGCCAAGCTTTGGCACTACTTGCACATTTTCATTAGGTTCAGTTAGATCTGGTGCACTTGAGATTATATCCATAAATAACACAATATTACAGAGTAATATATGCTGGCCCCTCTATTATCTTCACACCTAAATTTAAATGTTGATTATGAACCTTTTTACAATTGTATACTACATTCAAAGAAGAATTGGAATAATTTACACATTTACATATTTTATATTTATATGTAGAAATGTATACATATTTATTGCAATAATTAAAAAATGTACATATTTAAAATGATTTGATGATTGAGCTAAAATGTATTCTCTAAAATATATTCTCAATATATAATTCTTATATGTGGGGAGAAAGATCATTTAATATTAAAAGGTGGTAAAAGGTTTTGTAAAATTAAAGATAAAGAAAAACAGTAAAGATAGTGATTTGATTTGGTTTTGGGGGCACAGTAAAGATAAACAAGTCAAGTAAAGAAGTCAGTATGAGGAAATGACTGGTGTCACTCTGTGACCAAGTGTCAAGAACTCATCAGTAAATTAGTTGAAGTGCTTCCTGCAAGGGCAGAGAGTGGGTGTAATAGGATTCTTTAAAAAAGCAATAAGGCAACTGTGCCCAAGGGTACAACTGGAATGCAAAACAATCAAATCTTGAGATCGTCTGTTACAGTAATTACACAGGCAGATGCAATGCAAGGACATCAGCAGCTTCACAGACATTTTTCTGAAGCCGGCGAATGGCTGTCCTCTGTTCGACTTTGCCAGCTCTCTGCCCGTAGCATCTTGCACAGTTATTTTTACATCTGAAGTACCAGAGAATATCCCAAAGCCCTGTGCTGACAATTACCATTAGGCTCTTCTCCGTGCTCCCTCTACCAGGAGTCGCCCAATCAGAAGTAACTGACATGTCTCTGTCAGATCTTCTTCATGCAAGAGTTCCTCTCGCCTAATTTCAGCAGAGAAACAGGTGTCATCTGAGGTTTTCTTGGCAATGCTTTGAAAACAAGATAAAGAGTTGTCTCCCTAGTGCCATTTTCCGTGTTTACCTTGATAAAAGGCTGGTTTCTGGCACAGAGTAATGTAAACAGGTAATTGTTTCAGTGCTGAAGTGTAACATCAAGAGTGAGAAACACCATAAGCATCAGGTATTAGTAAAGGGGGCAGGCGTCCACCAAGAAAGCCTGCAGGGAATGCCATAAGCCGAGAGCCAAGAGAAACACAATTACACACACACACACACCCACACTCATTTAACCACACATTTTCAAATAAGTCTAGACTGAAAAAACATCACATCAGGACCAATGAGCAGGCGGCCGTTAAACAGCACCCATATTGCACATCACGTGACAAGCAACAGGAAGCTGACAGACAGGATGCCGATCACACCACTGAGGAAGGCTGTAGTCTGTGGACCTCTATAGAACAACAGCTGGAGTTTCTGCATAGATTACCAAAACTCACACAGCTCTTTCCACATACAACACAAGTCATGCCTTGTTTCAGAGTGTTACTAATGACCTCTGATGAATTCATTGCTGGGAACAGGCTGTGCTGATAAAACATTTAACCCATATAAATAAATTTTTTAATATTTTCTTCACCATTGACCCCAGCAATCCCATTAACATGAAACTCTTCACTAAGTGTTTGGGTTATCCTCTCCAAATGCCAAAACATTTAAACAACAAACAACTATTGCTTAGCAAAGAGACAAATCGTGATTAAGGTTTGAAGAGTATGGATGTGGATCAACGATTCTTGATTCCCACTGGTATTTAATAACACCCACATCTGAGACCATAAATAAGACTTAAAATATCAAATTTATTTTCCTCCTTCAGCTCCAGTAACCCTGTAACATTGCAGACATTTTCAGACAGTTATCATAATTAAATAATACACTAACTAGTTTTTCTTTTCTTTTAAAATGTCACCCCATCCATAACTTTAACAAAACATTACATGTTTTAAAACCATTATCCTGACAAATGCATTTTACATACACTTTGCTTTAAAGTCTTCAAATTATTATTTTTGTCACTGCTATTTTTCCTGGTGTTGTCATTGCTTTGTCAGCATCACTGTCAGAAGTCATTTAGACTAAATATTGAGATATTTTCCACAAAGTTACATGTATACTTCATCCAAAGCATCATAAGAACACCACTGTATGATGTCAGGTCTTGTGAATAATGTCTGGATTTTAGCCTTTGAGTCAATATTCATTTAAATCAGCATCTCTTGTTTTGCACGCTGTTCAACTCTGACCCAAATTCTGGCGTGTGATGTTTAATATTCTTGACAAATGTTTTTTCCTCCATCAGCCTGACTTGATAACTCATGATCTCCTGATATTTTGCCAATTTCTTGCAGGCTCTTTTCCCACCTCCCTGCACAATAAGTTCAGTCATCTATGATAGGTAGCAGGTAAAGCAGGTAAGTGAACCTGCTTAACAGCTTGGACTATCCTCTGAAATACATGATAGAAAAGCCTGTGTATTTGGTTGTGTCTTTTGATTCAGAAGTGTTAATAAAAAAAAATTTTCAACCCCGGCTGTTTGAGAGAGCTTTTATCTTTTATCTCTGTCTGGGAGACAAGGCGCCACGGCTGTGATCTGGTAGTTTACTGTTTGTAAGTGGGTGTATATAATCCGGGCCCCAGGCTGTGATAGATCAGACCTTTGGCAGGCGTTTTTTTTTTCCTGGTTCTTTGTTATGCTCCACAGGGAATGTAACAGCAAATTTTACAGCATTGCCTCCTTGCATTCCCGGGTCATATACCCTCACATATGATTCTAACACGCTACATTGTTGACTTGCGCTCAGAGTCACAAAAAGCCGGAGATTTTCTGAAGAAAAAGATATCAGACTCAACGTACTTTGCACTGGAAATGATGTTCCTGCAATTCCTGAACTGAACCTTCCATAACTTGAAATTCACAACTGGGACTTGAACCAGAATAGAGAACTTTACTGAATCATGAAAGGATGTTGGATGCTTAGTCTTACCTATCACTAGAATGGCTTCTGATGGATGTCCCTCTGCTGCTTCTACACAGAAGACACACCTTACCACCATGAGCTGGCCTCATTAGGAGTCTGGAAGAGTGATGTTTGAAGCTCAAAGGAGTGCTTACATATCAAAACAGAGCACCACTGTGCACTTTTAATTGATTGGTTTCAAGGGTCAAAGGTCAAGTGATAGAATAGATGTGTCACGTTGATGTGAGCAGACCTATAATGCTAGTTACAGATCTGAACAGGGGTCTGGGACCAGGGGACAACAAACTCCGACATGTTTGAGGTTTTGGGGGCTGATTTTGTTTACTTGTTTGCTTTTAGCTAGTGTTGATTGGCATAAACGCACTCAACCTTGCTGACAAGGATTTGCAGAGTTATGAAAACATATCCACTACACTCTCTTAATTCTGACTGTAATTCAAAGTGATTGCGTTCACTAATATTCAAATGATGATACTGATTAGTTTGTTGCTAGATAATATGTTCCAGGCAGAGAAGATAAAAGGCTAGTTAATTAGAATGAAAAATGAGAGATTTGGTTTGTTGTCCTTCTGATTCTTAGCTGATGTCACCCAGGCTGCAAGATCAAAATTTTTAGTATGTCTGAGAATGTGTGTTTTTATGATGCATGAACTTACAGTAAAACGTAATTTAGTAAAAATAGCAGAATGTATATGATAATAGTAATTTATATTAGTATAATAAGCTATTTTCATTTGAAATTTAAAATATCTCTAAAATTAGTAAAATATAGGCATATGTCCATTCATGAAAAGTTCTATAAGATTTCTGAGCTTTCTATTTACGAATAAACTCTGCCAGTTTAGCAGAATCCCATAGGACATAATAGTCTAGTGTAGTCTATTACACTTACAGTACAGAACAACAAAGGATAGTGTAATATAGTACAGTATAGTGTAGTATTTTTCTAGTGGAGTTCCACATAGCTTGGTATAGTATAGTATGTGCACAGTAGCGTATAGTGCAGAACAGTACAGGACAATGTTGTACAGTATAGAACAGCATTGGAGTGTAAAGAACAGCATAATTTAGCAGAATGTAGTATGGTGCAGTATTATATATTATAGTTTACTATGGTATATTACAGTGTGGTATGGTACTGTATGTTGTTGCACAGTGTAGTATGGTACAGTATAGGATAGTACAGTAGTGTTGTGGTACGGTGTGGTGTGGTGTTATATGATAGAGTTAAACTCAATCAGAGTTTATTGGTGTTAATAAATTGCATTTGTTTATTTCTGAGCATGCTTCCATGTGAAGTGCACAGCCTTGCTGGTTCCCGATGTGCATTTTCAGCACTGCAGGCGAGAAAGACAGCACATTTTCAGGCTGAGGTGTTTACTCAGCTGTCGGCTTTCCACATCGCTGAGCACCATCCTGTCTTTAAAGCTGCCACCGGAGTGTCATTCTACAGGACGGGGCCGAGCATGCTGTTATGAAATGTCTGCTTTCGTACGGAATTTCCAGCACACGTCTGTATGACACACACTTGTAAGTTTACTTTATTGCATGTTCACAAAAGGACACTTGCAAAACCGATATGAAAACATTTGATACAATGTATGTTCTCATCTCCACCATATTCTTTTGTAGACTGAATATGTCATAAGCCTCATGAGAGGTTGGTGTTTGACTGACCTGCGCTTACTAATGCTATATAGCAAAAAAGACATCACTGGTCTCATTGATAGTAGCATTCTGCTCTAGCATGCTGTATACTAGAATACAGTACTGGTGCTCACATGCTCAAAAAACGCCAAAGCACATTTCCTAACATAGTGATCATTCCTGTTAAATGAGAAACAGGGTTCAAAGATTTCCATTCTTTTGTAGGAGAAATGTGACCGTGAATGGCAAAACTGTGACACATGATGCCTCAGACACTGGGGGACACTGAGGATGTAGGGTTTAATGAGTGGTCCTCTTGTCCTCTGGGCCCTAACTGAGACCTGGGATCTGACTCATGTCACGAGGGCCATCGTGAATCGACAAACGGCAGGCTCCTCTCTAATCCATCCCCACCCCCTCCATGCCCATTACCTTTCCTTTGTGACCCTCACATCCTGGTTATCAGAGCTCCTGCCTAGAAAACCAGTTTACTTACCCGGCACTACCTCCAAGATTGTTTCTATGAATATGATTAAATCTTTAACATTACCACTGACTCAATGACATTCCATAATATACAAAAACATATATATATATATATATATATATATATATATATATATACTCACACAAATGTGCCCTCATAGATGGATTCTACTCATACAGTAAAAGTGGGCAAGAAAGCCACATTAATCAGGGTTCTGTCTTTTTGCAGCCAAGCTGTACAAGCCAGAGCAGTGAGTAGACATTGGCCTCAGTGCAACCTGATCCCAAAGAATTTGTAATGCATATGAGCAACTGTTAATGTACTGTGATACTTCCACAACATGAGCTCGGTGATTGAGGAAATGAAAGGAAAACACACGCTTTAAAATATTAAAATCAAGGACGGACATTGTGATTCAACTGAGTGGCAGCTGCTTCAGGCTCCCCAACAACTGAGTGAAATGCGATATCCTGACATAAGTTCTGCTCAGCTTGTTTACCATTTGCTGCCTACATGATCATTTTATCAAGTCTTAAATGCTGCTAAACTTTGTTTTCCTTTAAAAAATATTAATGGTGTACTGCATTTGTGTCTTCACCAGGTAGCTTGTACCTTGTCTGGCCAACTATTGAAACTTGGTCATGCAGCACTTCTAATATTGTGACTCCATGTATGGCTTTTGTTTGTGTTGTACTCTGCCTCACTTGTAACTCGCTTTGGATAAAATCATGAATGAATGTAAATGTAATGCAAATGTACTAAATGGCTGTTTTCTGTGTATTGCTCCACAGTCATCATTTCATATGTATATCTGGCTGACCATATAAATTATCCTTATGATTTTTGGAAAAATCCATAAATGTTTGGAAAATAAGGATATAGATGGCTGTAGGTGCAAAGCATATACCAGGTCAATGACTTTCACACAGGTAATATATAAATGCGTGTGGGAATAAAAGAAAAAAGAATGGCCCAGCTTTTATTGTTTTGTATTATAGACCCACAATGCAAATGAAGTATTAGGCACATAAACAGGGGTAACCAGTCATCCCACAAGTCCATTCTGTCTTCCAACACAAAGTCCTCTATTTATTTAATAGTTGTTCTCAATTTACTGTTTAGAGACATAATTTCTATGTGTAATTACGTATTGTCCTCCTTACCGTTTCATTACTTTGTAAAATGGAGAAGCCACCATGGAGTAACTGGTGTAGCCCCTGTTAATTTATAATGAAATTCTGTAAACACTTGCTAATGGAGAGGGCAATAAGACTGTGTCAGCAAGGAGCAACTCAAAAAAATTATGTTCAGTGCAGGAGTCAATTTATGTCCATAACAGTTTATTCCTTTGGTATTATTGGTGAGTTTGTGTGTGTTTGTGTGTGTTTGTGTGTCTGTGCATCTCTGTGTGTATAAACCATGAGTATTACAAAATAAAGCTAAATGCTGATCCAAAAATACCTACAAAAACATCTTCCTGCATGCAATATGAATCGTCAAAACTCTTCTGAGTTAAGAAAAAGACTACATAAAACTGACCCCCATAGTTAAGACTAATCAAAGGGTTAGAAGTGCCATCAGGCAGACAATTCAAAGTGTGAATGTCCTTTAATTAAGAGAAGATGAAGTGACATTAGAGCTAATTAATCTGATTGAAGTAAATTTAGCCTCAGTGCTTTGCACCACTTAATGTAGCATGAATAATAATGATATATGCAACAACACTAATTAGGTTTTGTGTAAGCGTGCGTGTGTGTGTGTGTGTGTGTGTGTGTGTGTGTGTGTGTGTGTGTGTGTGTGTGTGTGTGTTTGCCTGGTGTAAAACGGTTTTGGGAAAAAGTGCAATCCAGCATAAATTCAAAGAAGTACATAATAAACCAAACCAAACTTTTATTGCAGTACAGCTACCTTGCTACATCATGAACCAGCCACGAGCAGAATCAGCCTTCTCTTTCAGCTCTAGTGGGCCTTTACCACCTTATAACACAGAGTGTAGTTAACAGCTACATTGTGTGTGTAGCCCGTCTGGGCTGGGCATCTTCATGTGCAGCAGTTTTGGAGAATAAATGGCATTTGATTACTATAGAACAGTTCCAGAATAGGTGTAATCTTGTGAAAACACAGAGAAGGAAGCACTGCTCTGACAGTAAAACGTGTTTGCAATAATGTCACCCTAATCAAATGTTGATATATACATTAGGGAGGCAGGCATATTTAACAGGTTCTCTCCTCTGCTTCACAGAATGCAGTCATTAGTGACTGGTTCAGGTTCTGCTTGTCTGGTTTTGTCTGTGCTGCGTGCCTTATTCTCACCTCGCTTCCCCTTGCTGTAGTTTGGGACTGGCTCCTTGGATCACCTGCAGTGGCACTGTGTTCGCTGCAGCTTACACCCTCTGGGCCTTTTTTGGGGGACTGCCCCTAAGCGCTCGGACCGTGTCATCTCTGCCATGCAAATGCGATGTGTCGGTCCCTGCATTGACCCACCATTTAACAGCACGGTGGGTAAGACCGGCTGCCACGCTTGTACGCAATCCAATCAGCATCTTCTCCTGGAACAGCTGGCTTGGGTTGACTTCACCTCTGGCTATTTCACCTTCCTCCTTACTGGTCAAAGATGGATAATTTTTTTTCAGCCATCCTGTTTTGTTGTGCTATCCCTGGAGGATTCTATATTGAACCTACATGGGTTTCAGAACTTCTCTTGCTCAGATTATTTTCAGTGTGGAATGCCTAGCCATTTATAGCAAGACAGAACTTTTGCTTCTGATTGTTTAGTGATTTTGTTCTTGCACTCAACAATGGGCCAGTGACAATGATGCAATAAATATCAAACAAGATCTAAGGTAAATCCATAAAAGCGGTGCTTGAGTGCCAAGCAGGAGTATATTAAGTCTTAATGCACAGATGCAAGCTAGCTAGTCATGAATGATCATCCCCTTGATTCATTTTGTTGGTTTGCATTGGTACCTGCATTAGTCCAGGTTTACAGAGTCAGTATTTCCCATGTTAGCTGGGAGCCGCTAACACAGACACTAACACCCACATCTTTGTTCAGCTTGCCAGAGCTTTACAGTAAGGTCACCAGCTCCTCTCCTTGGACTGACCTTAAGGCAACAGCTAGTGCTCAGCAGGGTCCTTAATCACGGCAATGGAGCCCCTGGGCCATCAGGCTCAGCGAGAGGGCGAACTGATGTTTTCTCTGCACGTATTGCCCCAGTTTGCCTTGAATTGCTCTCAGGACATGTTTCAGTTCAGAGCTTGGCTCCCCAGAGGTCATTTTTCAGTGGCTTTACAGTATTTTCTTTCCTTTCCTCCTTGTCTTTTGCAATGTATGGTATTTCGGATTGACTATCTGGGGGATTCACACTTGGAAATGCATAGGTGTAATGAAAGTGGTGTGATAATGTGTTGGCAGTACATGAATCATGTATTTAGCGAAAATGTTCTTTCTTGGTTGTGGTTATACTTTGCCTGGTATACATCTCCATCTGCTCTGAATGACCTCTATCCCTCCTTTGACATCTTAATGGGGTAGATGTGCCTCATGTAGAAAAGCAGACAACCATTAACCCTGGCTGGGACTGATGGGTCTTCCAGATCTTCAGAAATTGAAACATGGCACTGTTAAAAAGAAAAAAGAAAAACTGCTCACTTTTACCAGGAGGAGGCAGCAGTCTGAGACCTAGCAAAGAAGGCTGTCTGTAGATGTAACAGGGCACAATTGGTTCACGCTTCACCTCTATTAGGTTTCTGTCCACAGCACATGCATGGCTAATGCCTCTGGGCGTGCAAGAGCATGTCAGCTTAATCCAGGGTCAGTCTGGTGAATACAAATTCCTACAAGCAAAATTCTTGAGAACAGCTTCAGTGCGACTTTGTGTCTCACCCTTCAGAGCTATGCCAGCTTCTGCTGGACAGGTACCCCAATATTCGTTCATTTTTTCCAGTGCCAGGGTCTGCTGGAGTGCAAGGTCAATACGGCCCCTGTAGTGCCTTTGCAACCGAAATGTCCAAGATCAATTCAAATGTTTTCATTCCCGGAGTATTCTGGCTGAACTGTGAACGTTCGACAATCAATACCCAGTCACTCAACTCTCCACAGACAAATCTATACCCAGGTCTTTGCTGACGTGCAAAGCTCCTCTCAAAATAACAAGAAAAATGCATTTTAAAATATGCTGTATGTATTGCCGCATCGATTGCCCATCCACAGGTGGCCGTTACGAATCCGCGGCACCATAGAGAATGAAAAGCTAGGAGGCCGGTGAGGCAATCTGCTGAACCCTCACAGGACTTGCATAAGGTATTTTTTATGTTATTGTACTTGCATGGACTGATTTCACATGGTTTTCTCAAGGGGAGATGGCTCAGAGCCAATGACAAAGCTTATTTAAATAATATCACACATCACCTTCCATTTGCTTGAAAGGGGGTGGTGATGGGTGGGGGCGTGCACAGGAGAGAGCGACATTGAGAGAGAGAGAGAGAGAGAGAGAGAGAGAGAAACAGAGACAGGGACAGAATACATCATCTTGTTCAACCTGAGCAAACATTCAAAATAAATCCACCAGATTATCAAAAATATGACAGGTAAAGTCCACACACTGACTCACAAAGTCTTCTCTCTAACTCACAACGAATGCAAAAAAAAAACATAAGAAAACACGAATACATCAGAGAGAGATGTACGGATGTTCTGCTTTGATAGCAGGACATTCAAGAGATTTTCATCTGCTCCTTTCTGCAGTTTTGTATTGCCTTTTTTGTTATTCACCAGGGTTTTTTCCTTTACCAAAACTGCTTGCTCATTTTTTTGTTCAGAGAGAAGTTTTGAGAGGCCAGTGGAATAGACCACATTGTGTTGAACAGTCCCCCTGGGAAGCTTCAAACTGGCCAGATATTTCATCCTTGCTCTGGCCCGTATCATCATCCAGCTATATCGGCTGTATGTATTTGGCTTTCAGTAGTGACGGACCTGGACCTGCTTCCACTGCAGTGGTGTCAGCACGCTAGTACATCATGCTCACAACAAGTCGCTACCTGATAAAAATAATGAAACCTAGGTCTCAGTCAAATGATGCCCATCTTTCTCTACAGTATCTACGAAGTCAATCTGTGGAATAATTCTTTTTGTTGTTTTGTTTTGTTTTGATTTGATTTGATTTGTTGAGTTTGCCATTTTTTGCCCTTGACATGCAAAGTATTGTATCTATGCACCTATGTTTGCCTGTATTTGCCTATGTATTTATATGCAAATCTATATGATTTGCAGAAAACCCTCATGGTCCAATCACAAATTATACTGTTTGATGTATATTTTGTAGAAATGCTGCTGCTCATTTTACACTGTTTAAAGTCATGTAAAGCATTGGCTAATTACTGAGACTTTAATTGGCCAATTATTTAGTTTTATACTAAGATAATAGGTCAACCACCCTGAAGTTGCTGCTACAGTGAGGATTTTAAAGCTGCAGGAATGCACTCAAGAGGAGTTTCACAAAGGCAAAGCAAAGGTCAGACGTATCGCATTTTGTAAACATCAATGCTGCTCCAGTCTCCTCAGACAAAGAGAATATCAAAAAATAAGATATAGAGATCTGAGGGATTACAATCTCTTTAGCTCAGCTGTCACTGAGTGTTACCAAGCCGTGTGTCTGCTCTGTAGCACTGCAGAAACAGGCATCTCCATATCCCCAGACAGCAAGAAATGAGTGGGACAGTTGACCACAGATATCCCGAGTGTCTCACGAGAATTATCGACTTGGAGAACATATTTCATGCATTAAATATGCACCTCCGGCGTACTGTATGTGCGATTGCGAGATTGTATTATCCCTTGTGCAGAGGCTTTTTTGCATTCTTCTGTTTTAAAAATGGATTTTACTCTTTATAGGAGAAGTCTTGAGAAAAGCCCGTTCATTTTGCAATTCTAGCAAAGACCAACACTGCCATCTAGTTCTGTACTGTATAGTCTCTGCATCATCCAGGCGGATAGTGAAGCGTTTCAAGCTACATTTCACGGACAGGAACAGCCATGGAAAAAACGGCAGTCAGATGGGCAACGTTTTTTCTCCATTCAAACGAACAAAGGGAAAATGTGACACAGCGTGCGGTTACTTCAGCTGCAGTGAGTCAGCGAAAAGGCGTTTGGTTTAAAAAAATTCTCCCAGCATTTCATTTGGTCTCTGTGAAACCTGACTGTGAGTGCGGAGACGGGCTTTTAACCTCATGGTGCTTTACATTTGCAAAGGTTCACAGGCTTTTCCAGACACATTTCAAAGAAATGCCACTTGAATAAAATGAGATTGGCGCACACTGCAGCATAAGTCAGACTGCTGATGCGATGCCATGGACAGGCAGAATCAACCATGGATGCTTGCAAGAATACAACAGCACCACAGAGAGGTGAACTCATTGGGGTGTTCCTGAAGGCCAGTACGTTCCCTTCAGGTGTTTCAGCACCCTGCTCTGAAGGACATTTAAAACCCTTTTACTAATGACATTGCAACACCTCGTTTTTTTTAACATGGAGGGCATGTCACAGACAGGAGGGATCATAAACCTTATTCCAGATTCTGTGTTGTGGAACTTCTTGAGGGGTGAGAACCCCATCTGGACACTTTACCAGTCCATTACAAGGGCCTTATCCCAACCCACCTCTGTGATGCTAGACAATGGGTACTACTGGATTTTAAGGCTTTAGTGTGTAGGTTCATGGTGATAGTAGTATATGGCTATGCATCTTATGACACCACTTATTTTCACACAATTCTCTAATGTCTTCAGGAAAAACTCTTTCATCTGTAACATTTCTGAATTGACTACAGTCATGAATTAACAAAGTAGTTTCTATAGAATGCATTGAGAGAAATCATATGTGTGATTAGAGGATCTTGATGTGTTCACTTTTAGAGAAAATGGAATATAAGAGGAACTGAATAAATAATTTTGTGCTAACTTTGTCCTGATTTGTCAGAGATAAGAGTGCTCAATATGTTCCCTGTTCAGCTTAATCTTGCAAAGTATGCATCTCAGCCTGCACAGTCAGACTTTATTTGGTTTTGTAGCATAGTTCATTGATTAGCCAATTTATGTTTCCATTGTATTTATATAATGCAGATGGATCTCAACTAAAATGCTTTTTTGGTCTCAAAGCATTTTTGTAAATCCTAAGCCCAAAACAAGATATCATGGTAGATATGGAATGACACAGCTGTTTTAGGGAAAAGCCTGATGTGTTAGATAGCAAAGCTTCAAGGGTTTAAATGATTCATTCGGCCCTAAATCTGAGATCTGTTTGGCTTTCCGATGTGTACTTTTCACAAGAAAAATGATTCTGCTCTTGGACACAAAATATCTTTCCCTCCAAAAAAGAGCAAAAAACAAGAAAACCAATGTTCTTACATTTATTGATATTCTGTAGAGATATCAACTTGTTCATTTCCAATCAACTTTATTTCTGAAAATGAAAATGAGCATTTATTTGTGCCAAAATAAGGCTTTATCCAATCCCTTGTTTTGCATAATTTTCTTTGTTGCATTTCAAATTGTTCCCATGACATCTCAATATTATATTTTGGGTAAAAGCCAAGTGTCAAAGTCATTCCCACATGACATTTATAGATTGAAAGCTTGCATCCAAGCCAGAATTCAAAGTCAGTGAATTGTCTGAGTTTAACTGATAGCTCTTGGCATTATGTAAAGTCTGTAATCCATCTAAAAGTTCCTGAATTAAACTTATAAAGATAAAGCTCCGGAATGTCAAAACACAAGTGCACATCTTTTGCTCAACTGGGTTTACTGAGAGAGAAAGATGTCTCAAAGCATATGATGGTTATTGATGTTGAGAGAGAGGGAGAGACATGGGGAGTCACATTAAAGAGGACAGATTGTGTTGTGTAACATTTGGTTCGCCTTTGATTTCCAAACGCCATGTTGCCCGTCATCCGCAGAGACAGAGCGCTTATCAAACGCAGACCTAAAATCGCTCGAGGTGTAATTCGATCACTTGCGTGGCCCACTTCACAATTATTAATGAACACATTTGTTTTTGCTTTCTTGATGGTGGAATTTGCTCAGATGAAATGATGAATGAAAACAAAACTTTTTTATTGATTTTTTTTTTTTATTTATGAAAGCTGGAGCAGTGCTCCACTCGTTACGGCTCTGAAGTTGTTACGCAGAACAACCACCCTCCAACTTTCGAAGAGACAAAAATGAAAGCGCTTGAAATGTTTACACAATTAATTGCAAAAAAGGTCATTGGACTTCCTACCACTTAAACTTGTTTTTAACTATTTTTAGCATTCTGCCCACTGTGTTTTCAAGCATTCTAAGATGTTGAAAAAATTCAATGCCACAGCTGTACATATGTGTATGTACAATGCATTCTCACCGAATGTTCTGGTAAATGAACCATATAATCACATCTTTGGCCAGTTTGGCCAAGCACTATGTCAATGTCTTGCATGGTTCCTTGCTTCCCCTATCTTATAAACCACAGTAAAGCATTACTAATGTAATTTAGACTGCTGTGAGCAGTTAGCTGTTCCTTTCATACTGGAGGTTGAAAGGAAGAAAGTGTAGCAGTTTTCATCATAGGGTGTTCCACACAAGCTGTGACCAGTGTTCATTGTCTCAATCTTTATCTATCGTCTTACCGGTTCATTCAAGCGGCAGGCAGTAGGCTACGAATAGAGTAGGTGGAGAAATGACCTTTAGACTGAGAGTGGATCTGACGCTGTTTTTATGACTAACAAACCTGCCAGTTTTTGTGAGGACCAACCGTCAGCAGCTGACTAGTTTTTACTTAATTGGGTCTGACAGGATGACATTACTGTACCTCCATGCACAGCATAATAAAGCATTGAAAATTACAACTGCAGAAATAAACAAATAGCAAATCATTTTAATTCAACATGGCAAATTTGATAATCATGCAAAACAGTCAAAAACAGGGTCAGGATAATGACTGAGTAACAGTATGTTTTATGCAGCAATTCCTTTAGGGACCGATGTAAAGTTTTGGAATTTTTTTTCACAAAAAATGCAGGTTAAATGGCCAATTTAGTACAAAGCACAAAATTTGCACTCAGTGCGTGAAATGAATGGGTATGTGTGAGGGCCAGTTATGTAGAGGATTGATGCACTATTTGCCAGTAAATAATCACTGGTACCATAGTAGAAGGGCTCTGGATGTGAGTGAGTGATGTTATCTTTTCACTTTATTATAACTTAGCAATGCTTCTCTGTAGACTGAATATACCCTGAGCTGGGGGAAATACTCTCTGATTGACAGTAGCCAATCCTGTAGCCAATCCTGATTACATATGCAGGGTGACAATGTAGGTTCTTTATGTTCTTCTATGTCTCTTGTCTGAGGGGGGGGGGCAGCAATGATGGCAACCAGAACTAACTAAATCTCAGTCCAGATATCTGAATCCTGTAGTCATTTCCCAGATCACAACTACATAAATAAGTAGCACTGAACTGGAAAAAAAACTTTATCTCAGTGTCTGAGCTTATTTTCAGAACACCCATTTTCATAAAATTGTAATGCCACTCTAAATTTAATTATTAAACATAATTTTATTCATTCAGTTCATAATTTGTTTAATTATTTGGTACTTGCTCTTGTACTTGCTTCATGTTCTGTCCATGTTCTGTCAAACACTGAAATGCTTGAACCATAAAATACTTTGCTGTTCACAAGAAGACAGCGTAATTGATAACATGTGACATCCCCTGTTGTCGTGTGTCCCACCAGCGTCCTTTGTCTGCTCTGAGCCCAATGTGGTGGAATGAGCTTCCAGTTGTGAACAAGTCGACAAGCCTCTGCCAACCTTCAACTGCAGGCTAAAGCCACACCTCCTTAAATTCTATCTTGGCTCCCCTAGCCAATCGTAATTTATCTTTGCTGTATTTGTGCTGTATATCATATTACTGTGGGATATGTTGGGTACTGCTGTATTGCAGGTATGAATTGACTGTAGCATATATGAATTTTTGATAGCACTGGTTATCACAGCACTGTCTGAAGGACTGATGTCCTATGCATGTGCTCTGGTGTGCTCTGTATATAGTGTCATTCCTGTGACTTTATGAGGTGCACGTCGTACCTTTGCTTTGTTATTCTCATGAGACAGGAGCGTCTGCTAAATGACTGCATGTAAATGGAAATAGCTTAACAAATTTTAGGGTTCACAAAGCTCCACGTTAATACACTGTAGTCTTGTCACATTACCTGTTGCTTTTTCTGTGATATTGTTGATCGTTTTTACGTCTCTTTATCACAATCCAAAAAGAATAGTTAAACTTGTCTTGAAAATTCATCCTATCAGATTCGTGCACAGGGTGATGAAGTGCATATATTAACAGGAAAAAATGTAAGAGTGTTTGAATAATTTGAGTGCTTATTTTCAAACTGGCAGCTGGGAAGCCTGAGGTCCGATTGAAATTCATTCAAAAAGCAATATGACTGCCACATGCTAATGAAACAGCAGAAAGATAACTGATTCAGTCAGGTACTTTCAGGGGTTTGATGGTCCTGCCTTTTTCACTGAAAAATAATAGTCAATAAAACATGACAAATGACAAACCTGTCTGAGCCTGCTGTGGCAGACACTCCAGCCTTCAATTTCCAAAAACGAAGACAAGAGCACGGCGCACTCACATCCATTCAAATAAGCTTCATATTTCTGGAACGGAATCCTGTTAATATTTACTAAGCTCCATGGGGCATTGCTAGCATTGGCACAGGGACTTGGCTCAGAAAGGCAGAGGTCTCACAGTGAAAGACAGTGGTGATACAACAGTGATGTTAATCCTAGCTCTTTAAGATGATGTACTTTGAAGATAAGTTGAAGTGGGAATGTAAGATGATACAGGTGTTGTATAAAAAGCGTGTTTGTGTGTGTGTGTGTGTGTGTGTGTGTGTGATGGAGAGAGGGAGAAGAAGAGAGAGAACATGTGGATGTGTATGTGTGTGCATGCGCGTGTGTGTGTGTTAGTGAAACAGAGACAGAGAAAGAGAAAGAGCAAGAGTCTGTGACAGAGAAAAAAGAGACAGCGTGTGCGTGCACCTGCACGTGTGTGTGTGTGTGTGTGTGTGTGTGTGTGTGTGTGTGTGTTCATATGCATGTATACTATCATCAAGAGAAAAGATGCTGACATACAGGCAATGTTCATAGGGGGAATATTTCCTTGCTTTAGGACAATCAGCAGGTTGTTCACAGAATACAATACTGGAAAGAAATCAGGAGTGCTTTTTGCAGTGGATTTGCCACATTTGGTCACAAATGACACAAAGACCAAGCACACAGCGAGTGTGCAGATTGTTTTAATAGGATTTTGTTTGTGCAGAATGCTGCGAAGAGGGAATTTCCCAGAGCTCTGAGGGTAGCATAGTCATTTTCCACCAGGACAAGGCAAAACACTTCTGGCAAGCCTCAACATTTTCATAATTTTTTTATAAATGCAGCGGTTAATGCATTCACACCACGAGATCACAGGAAAGTTAAGGGCTTCCCATTCAATGAAGAACAATAATTGCTTTTGAATTCCTAAAGGATTCTCACATCGCAAAAGAAATGAAATCACTGGACCCTTTTAGCATCCCTGTCATTACAGCAAATCAAGAGTGGTGTTTTATGACAGCATTTACGTAGCTGCTAATATGATTTTTTTATCATCTCAGGACGGTCTGACACTGAGAAGGGAGCACAAAATAATTCAGATTGGAGAGGAAAGGCTTTCTAAAAAATCTCAAAGACAGCTGCATTAATGATGCGGTTTGCTTTCACACTGTATGTAGCCAATGTACTTGTGACTGTGATGAAGTGTGACGTAGCTGTGGTCATTTATGAACTTGATTATTACTTATGGTTATTTATTCCCTTAGCAGATGCTCTCATCCAGAGCAACTTGCCAAGCTTACATGTCATCCATTCATACAGCTGAACAGTTATTCAGCCAGTTCAGTTTAAGCATCTCGTTCAAGGGCAGAACTGAAGGGCTCCACCTGGGAACCGCTGTAATTTTGTGCAGTGCCACAGGACCTGTATTAACACATTTCATCTGGGGAAATCCAGAGTGCAAACTCTGTATAAGCTATTGTGTTTTGCTCTATTCATCCATTCTGGGCACTGGAAATAAACCTAGTTGCAACTCCAGGTTATTTAATCGTCAATGAATGTTCTCCTTTACAAAAAGTGAAGGTTCTCTCCTTTTGGAAGTCATTCTCCTGAGCTTGCCTACAGAATTTCAAAGGGGAGTATGTATTGATTAACAGGTAGTTGCAAGGACAGTTGAGTATATTAAATTAGTCTGTTGATAGCTCTTGTTTTGGAATTAGAAAGAGACTGACAGATTTTTTTTGAAACACCATTTAGTCAACCCAGAGCTGTTTGCTTCCATTAGTGTTGCTAAAAGACAAATCACCTGGAGCAAGGAGTGGTGAGGTGAAATGTTACAAACCTGTGCTCCTCTGTGAGAGTGGTGGCTATTTTATCTCATTGCATTGTAGGGTTTGCTGCAATTTAAAATTAAAACTTTCAGATAAAATGACATTATGACAATGCAGGGACAATGGATAAGGGCTATTCAGAAACACTGAAAAATGTTCATCTTCTTTAACCTGTGTTTAATTGCTAGGCCACCAGCTACAAGCTAATTACTAGCTAGAGACCTGCTTTTGAAATATGCTTTTCTTCTCTTACCTCTGATGGAAATGGAATCCAGTAACTACAGGAGTAACATTATGGTCATAAACACATACCTTTTGACATGATAGCTACAGACCTAGATACAACTGGCATGTGTGCCTACTCTAAAACCATACATGGCTTGCTAGAATTTTTACAATTCACATAATACACAAGTAGGAGTCTTTTGAAGATACATATTTGAAAACATATTTGAAAATATTTTATTTTTATTTTGTGTTTATCTTCTACATTATATCTACCAAAACTTTCAAATAGTTAATACCAAAACAGCTACTACAGCTAGCAAGATTGTAATTTGCAGATTATCATGTTACTTTAAATTCTTAGTTTTTAGCAGGTGCTCTTATTCAATGCAGCTGACATATCATCCATTCATATAGCTGGACATTTACTGAAGCAAGTAGGCATCTTGCTTAAGGGTACAGCAGCAGTGCCTCATCTGGGAATCAAACCAGCAGCCTTTAGACTACAAGCCCTGATCTTTACCACTACACCAGACTTCTGCTTATTGACTACTCAACCATAAGTTACTATATATGGCTTTACTGCTTCTAGAAGTGTTCACATTTCACAGCCACAACCCCTGTTACTCCCAGAAAGTGGCAGGCAAACTGCAGTCTTCAATCGCCCTGGTCACATTTACATTACAGTTACGCTTAGTCATTTAGTATGCACTTGTATTCAGAGGGACGCATAAAACAACACACAGAAATGTAATGGCGAAAAGCAGAGAAGATCCCAAATCACAAGTGTAACAATCCAACAGAAGGAGTCATTGCATAACTTATCATATTCTGTTTGTGTATTGTATATGTATTTGAGCATACAGTATGAATTTTCTTTTGATTGAACACTTGAACTGTTTATTTGTAGTTTAAACAGATGAGCTTTCAGTCTGTGGTGGTCAGTTCTGACTGTTGTGGGGAGCTCATTCCAGCACGGGAAGCCAGAGTAGAATTTCAGAGTTGATATTTATGTCACACACCACATAGTGATGGCACAGTAGGAAGGTAAACTGAAGCCTAGTAGAACACCTTCACAGCATTTCTCCATCAGAAAACCCCAAACAAAGTCACTAGTGGTTCAATTCCCCTTCACTTTGAGCCATACAGCCAGGGTTTGAAAGCCATTCCATTTACTGACAATGACCAGGACTGCAGCAAAACAATTTGGTTTTGTTACACCGGGGATTGGGGTGAGTAGGTCAGCCAGGGTTTCCTCATCTCACCACTCTCAGGAACCCTGCAATTTGTCAGGTGCCTGCGAGTTGCATGGATGAAGTCAGTGCAGTACTACCTATTCTGAAAAGAGCGCCAACTCCACTGTAACATAGTATGAGGCTTCCAGTGCAAAAGTGCAAGTGTATTTGCCTCAGCACTCCTTAATGAGTGCAGAGGCTGTCCCAGTGAGATGAGCCTAATGTACAATTGGTGATTCCAGAACAGGGCTTCACAAAGGGGAACAAGCATGTAAAAAGATATGTCCAAAGGTCAGCCTTCCAGAACTCTGAAGTGCAGAGACATACATCACTACTACTTCATTGTCCTTCCTGCTCTTAGAAAGCCTAAGGCATGGACATAAATAATGTAAAGGGTTTTCCCATGAAAACCAAAAACAGGGGTTGTAACAGCAAACTACATCGGCTGAAAAAGCCATTTGTTGACTCTATGACACAGACAAATTTCCTTGCCCTTCTTACTGGTCAGGTGAGACATGCTCGAAGAATATATGATTAGGGTTGTGAGTAATACAGGCGTTCTTCTGTCTCCTTCAAGTTTGCTAGTTCATTTAGGACTCTTTCTGTTTCTGCATGTTTGCTTTGCTTGTGCTCCTTGTCTGCTGCCTATATGTATTGCCTCTTAATGCTCAGAGCAACTTAATATAATAAGACGAGGTTTCACTGAGGCAGGCAGGAGAAGGCTGTGTGCATTGTATAAAGAATTCCATTACATCTCATCAGGACAGCAGTCTGGTGGCACGGTCACCTCAGTGACAGTTTCTCCAAGGGACAGGGTGCTGGCAGATTTTGCTGAGACTTCCTGTGGCTCAGCATCGAACTGAAGGCCTCAGAGCTTGTGAAACGGATTTGACTGCTATTTGACACGAGTGTGATTTCTTCATCGGACATTTTTTTATTTCGTGCCCACACAATCTCCTCCTTGATGTTAAATCTTTCTTCCGAAAAGCTGAAAAGGACAACCTTCACTGCAACACAAGGAAAAAAAGCAACCCTCATGCACACAAACTGAACATGACACAGATGCCTCTGAGTACTGATTTTTAAGAGGTTAGATAAGAGGTATGTTATATGACTTTGTTGCCTACCCTGTCTAATTCTTTCAATTCTCCTCTCTCTTTGAGCTGTTGACAGTAAGCGCTGTCTTGCACACAATGATAAGAGCAGACAGACTGCACTTCATTTGACTCTTGACTCATGCCTCACTCACATTTGTACTGAAACTAGGCAAATGCTGATTAAAAAACTGTATCAGTCTTTCTTTCAGTGCAGGTGCTTTCAACAGTAGGGTTGCATAGTAAGGTGTGGGCTCCATGTCGATTTGAAGAGAGAGTGACGCACATGCGTACGAAAGGATGAGGGTAAGAGGTTTTTGTTTAGCTCTCTACAGAACTCTTGTCTATATCTAGCTACACTGCAAACAAAGTAAAATGAAAAAAAAAACTCATGATACAGTCAGCCAAGCAAAACATTGCAGCCTAAGTACATTTACATTTACATTTATTCATTTGGAAGACGCTTTTATCCAAAGCAACCACAAGTGAGGTACAATACAATACAAGCGAAAAACCATACAGAGTCAACAATATTAGAAGTACTGCATGTCAAAAGGTTGGCCAGGCAAAGTACAAACTAGAAGGTAAAGCTAACAAGTGTGTTAAACCATTACAACCAAACCATTACATTTTTTTTATTTAATAGTTTAGTAGGAGATAGATTTAGTCATGAGAAGTTCCTTTAGGGGGGAAGTGTTTCAGGTGCTCAGGTGAGAGCAAAAGAGCTGTGCCTTTGTATGTTTCTTTAAGACAGAGAGGGACTAAACATAACAGATGAGGTGTGGAAGTTCATTCCACCAACGGGGGGCAAAGTCCTGGAAGTCCTGGATAGTGATTTAACGCCACAATGTAACGGGACCACCAGACGCCATTCGGTGGCAGAGCATAGCAGTTGGGAGGGAACATAGGGTTGCAGCAGTGAATACAGGTACTTAGGTGCAGTTTTGTTGGTCACCCTGTACATGAGCATCAAAGCCTTGAACATGATGCAGGCAGCTACAGGGAGCCAGTGGAGTGAGACTAAGAGAGGTGTAACATGAGCCCTTTTTGGTTGGTTGAAAACCAGACATGCAGCCTTGTTCTGTATCAACTGCAGAGGTTTAAAAGTGCATGCAGGTAGGCCGGCCAAAAGTGCATTGCAGCAGTCCAGTCTTGAGGTGACCAGTGCCTGGACAAGGAGCTGCACAGCATACTCAGATAGGTAGGGCTAGGTATAGTTAGTCATGATGCTAAGTTATACCTATACCTATTCTTTTTTCACTGCATAGGTGATGGAAGCTATAAGAGATCTGCTCATGCAACATAGCTCATTTTTTTTAACAACACAGATTAAAAAAAAACATTTTCAGCAGTCAGGGTCATTATTAGCACCACATGTAATAATACAGCACCACATCCCTACAGGCTCACTTTTCCAGGCTTTTGTGTGCCATGTGCATTACAAGACACAGGGTCCCCCTTGCCCAGGTCCGGTGCTATGGGGGTGCTTAGGGGTGCATTGCACCTCCAGACAACCCCCAAGTGTCTCTTTATATCCTGATGTCTACATAGTATTTATGATTTTTTGTGCATCTTCGTGGATTGCAATTGCACTCCTCTGTATTTTCTCCTGGCGCAGAGCCACATCTTTCCAGCATTACGTTATCATTTAAATTACATTATTTACATTACATTACATTATTCTCATTCAATACAGGTTAAGTACCTTGCACCAGAGTGCAACAGCAGTGCCTCTCCTAGGAATCAAACCAGCAACCTTTGGATTATGAGCCCTGCTTCTTACCACGATGCCTGATTGTGATAAGGTGAAGCAGCAGGCTGGCCTCCCCGGCAGGCCAGCTGTCCCTGGCGCGAGTGTGGAGTCTGTCGGATAGCCTGCCGCGCTGTGACATGCGCTGTAACTCTGGGAGGGTTCCACTGAGTGTGCCCTGAAGCATTTGGGCCCAGCACTCTCCTGTCTCAGCCAGCAGCCCAGGTGGCACCGCCCGCGGTGCCGGGTCAGCAGCTGTACGGTCAGGCCCTGGGACGGGCGCCAGCTTGGCGCCGCACCGATCCGCCCGCCTGGGGGGGGAAATCTGTGCCGCTGACCCCGGCGTTACCGCGGTGATCATCCAGGTGAGTGAAGGCGAAGACACACAGGCGGGCGTGCCAGCGCTCGCGTGCCCATGTAGGAGCCTCCCTTTCGCTGTCCTCCAGTTTCTGTCCCGCTGGCAAAGGCCACAGGATGCCCCACCTTACACACAGCTGTGTGCAGGGTAACCCCTGACATGACACACGTGACCAGGGTGGGGTGCACGGGGCCCTGTGAACATCCAGGTTCACAGTGTCTCTTTATGCCAGCACTAAGGTGATAATTAGCAATCCTGAGGAAGGACAACTGGGACTGGTCTAATGCTCTGGCAGGACAGCTTTCAGCCCACAGATTCATCACATCACATTACATTACATTATTATCCAGAGCAACTTACAGTTTTATCCATTTATACAGCTGGATATTTACTGAGGTGACTTGTGGGTTAATTCCACCTTTTCCAATGGTACAACAGTAGCCCCAGCAGGGAATTGAACCAGCAACCTTTTGGATAAAAGCTTTCAATTCAATTCAATTCAATTCATTTTTATTTGTATAGCGCTTTTTACAACACAAGTTGTCACAAAGCAGCTTTACATTGTTCCCAGGCCTGAGACACCCTGAGAGCAAGCCTAAGGCAACAGTGGCAAGGAAAAACTCCCTATCAGGAAGAAACCTTGAGCAGAACCAGGCTCAGAGGGGGGGCCCATCTGCTTCTGGCCGGCACTGGGCAGATAGAGTTAGAGACAAGTTATGCAATGTACTTTAAGACAGCTTTAAAAGCTTTGCTCCTTACCACTACACTGCACTGTTGCCCTTAATCAATCCGCATATGACCAAACACACACTGCTACGCATTAAGTGTGACATGGGTGTACAACCACTGGTAAAAAAAAAATATTAATAAAAAAATGTGCTATGGGTGAACATGTCGTGTGCCCTTGGGACCGGGCATTCCTTGAGTGCCTGCACGGACAAGTGACATTATCTTCCATACACATCGAGGCAGTGAACTTACACCAAATGCCATGCATTTGTACAGGACATCAAGGCTTGGCTCGAAGGAGCAAAGGGCAGCTTTAGAAGGCTCTAGGATGGATTTGCTGCAGAACCATAGAAGTGAACTGTCAGCTCCTCAGCTGTGGGTAGCAGATACCTATCAGGGATGATGGCTGGATTGACTGCTCACAGGATCCACATCTAAAAGGAGGTTGACATTTTTCATTGAGTGTTGCACCAGGTTCTGTGATGTCTGTGTCTTATATCTGCCTTGACTCCTGCAAAATCTCCAAAGATGGAAACCACATACGGTGCAGTATAAGAAGGGTAACAGAGCTTTTCACTATTGGCTGATGGATGAAGCGTAGCCGGCTCAAAAGAGTAGAATATTTAAGGGCCAGGGGTGGAACCCTGCAGGACTCCTAATCTCCCCATAACACTGTATCAGAGAGCTTGAAGTTCAGGGTGTGGAAGAAATCCAGCCCCTTGATGTTCATGGCCTCTGTCATGTGACATGGAACAGGGTGTCTGAGGAGGCATCAGTTACTGAGAGACAGACTCTCCAGATGATTTTGGCGGGGACTTCCAAAGAGTGAAGCTGTAGACCTCTTCAAAGACGTGTGAGAGAAGGACACAGCCATGACTGAGCTGATAAGGGGCTCTTCAGCTCCTGTGCCACAACTCAGTGGGACTGACTCCACCTCCCCATGACTGCCATGATGATGAAATGCTAGTGATGCATGAACCAGTACAGTTCTCTACATCCAGTGAACAGCAGTGCGTGGGTGACACCCAGCATTCGCAAGTAATATGATTTACATTTCTTTCACTTTTCCAAGAGTGCCGTAATTTTATTATGCAGTGTAGTAGTGTAACACAGCAGGGAGTATCAGACCACTCCCACTCTCATTTGTACCAGGCACCTGGGCCTAGGCCTAGGGGGGCCAGCTACTACCTCCTGAAATTTGCAGTGACCCTCTTAGTGCAGCTTCCTCTCTGCTTTCCAGCTGAGAGAACCCTCTTCTACTTTACAACATCAGGTCATCAGGTTTTTAATAGCAGTCTCTCACGCAGGTGTCCGCAACATTGTTTCCATGAGCTGGTTGCGTATTTGTTGCGTGCCAAATATGCATGTATTTTTTTAAATCATTTTCAACAAGCTCACAAAACACAGGCACAAACTGCACTGCTGACTCATTTAATCACCGGACCCTTTGCCCGTACTGGGAGTGGTGCATGAGGACTGCATGACTGAGACTCAAGTGCTCCGCTAACGCGATGTTAGCGGCTGCGCAGGTATCATTAATGGGCCGAAAAGTGGCAAAAATGTTGTTGACCTTCACAGCAGCAGGAGGGCTCTCTTCCTGGGATCTGCCATTAAACCCCCCACGCACGCACACCCCCACCCCCCTGAGCAAACAGATGCAGCTGGAAGGATTCCCACCAGCGCTTCCAGGAAACAGGCAGCTCACCAGGGAGTCACCGGGAACAGGTTTGTAGTGGGTGGAGAGAACTTAACATACTGGCAGAGGAGAATGTCGTGTACACACACACACACACACGCTTGTTGAAGTTAACTGTCTGGATACTTTGTTGTAGACAAAAGACATGTACATAACTTTTGTTATGAGGCGGTTGTGCTTAATACTGCTGTAAATCACAACAGCCATAAAGGCATACGTACAGGCATATCGCTACGTAAAGGCATATCGCTACACCCGTACAGTAAGAGCATAGAACTGCTGTTCATCACACAACAGAGACAGAATATCATTTATCATACATTCATAAACCATTAATGACTGATGATAGCAAGTAGTAGTATATGCACAGTGACAGTCCATGAGCAGGAGTTAGAGGAGGAAGAGAATTTACTCACTAAAATGGAAAAATCTGCATGTTCAGAATGAACATTTACAAGTTTTTTTTTTTTTTTTAAAGTTAAATCCCTGTCTTCCCTTATGTCTGGATCATGAGCTGCCACTGTATAATCAGTATATAAATGTGGTCTTCATGGTCACTAGCGGTTAATCTACTGTTAACTTGAAGTAGTCTGTATTGGGTTAAAGCTGACAGAGACAAAGATAAAGTGAAACACAAAGAACAAATCCAAATGACATAGATATAACATTTATCATTCTGTCTAATGCAGTTTGGAATGACAAATCTGTATTGCAGGTCATTGTAAAACCACGGTTACAGTCTGATTGGAGGGACAGTGTACTCAAAACACAGAGACTATATTGCTTGGTTCTATTTACACTCCCCACACAATCATCACACTCAGAAGTGCACGCGCATGCACACACACAGTATAGGACTCAACAAGCTTTACAGCTCCAGAGCTACATTAAACTTTGAATGTTGATTGTGAAAAAAAAACATTGGGCAGAATGATCTTCTGTTGCTGGACCTCGTTTTGATCAACAAGCATTTTAACCAACATCTAGGTCAACCAACAGCACGTTGTTGCTCAACAATACAGCTAACATTACACTAACTGCTCAGTTAGTGATCAAAACTCACAAACTGCGAGCAGGCTGTACGTTTCACAGTCTGCCAGTAATGCTATCAACAGGAAGTGAATTAGGCCTCCGTGGCAGAATAATAATGTGGGGCAACATTGCTGCTGGATCAGCCTGACGATCTCACAGGTGGGACGGGGGACTTAATCATCAGTCCTGCGTTTTCCGCTCCTGTTTCGTCTGAGCGCGAATGATTGTTCATTATGACTACAGGTTGTTTCCTCTGCTTTGATTGCGGTTCCGCTCCGCTCAGCCCGGAATGTATCTTTTGATTTTCCCGGCAGTGGGATCATCTTAATTAACAGATTCTCCCTAATTGCATCGTATAGGGAGCCATCGTTACTCCCGACGAGCCGCTTTGAAGGTGTGGGGAGGGACGGTCGGCGGCAGGGAAGACAGCGAGCTTTGGGGCCGACCAGTCCTCACGGGTGACATGGTTCCCATCACCTGGTTGGCTCTGAGGGTCGGCAGTCCCGTTCCACATCACCATCATGGCCTGCAGGAAAGAAGATGTAACTCCAGTTCTGAGATGTAAGGCCCACCACATGTGAGAATGTGCAGGTTCCCTGCGGGGCACGAGGGAGAATGGAGCATGCTGGGATGGATGAAGGAGGGCTGACATTTGACATTTGACTGACTATAAAAATCTGCCCTTACAAAACAGGTAAGCAGAGGGGGCAATGGGAGCTGATGTTGCCTTACAATGCATGTGTGCAAACTACCAATGCTTGTCATTGCATTAGCAATCAATGTATGCACAATGCCACAAAGCTCAGAGATCTGTTGTCTGTTTCTGCTGGCTAGCCTTTACATTGGGGTGGGAATACTGTAAAGCTGTTGTATTGTGTTATTTTTGTTTCTTTAAGAATGTGAGAAAATGATAATCATGAGGCCATTCAGACCATCCTGACTCCTTGCTTGACTAACAATGAGGACTATGCAAACTTTATTTGTATGATCTCTCTCATGCATTGAGAACGCTGGAAATTTGGAACAGCAATAAATACAGCAGTAAAAATACATCAACCAAAAAAACAGACGAAGACAATTCAGACAGCCATAAAAGTAATAAGAAACTAAATTAAGATGGTTTTATATTTATTGTGAAACTCATTGTGTTGAATTTTGTTTCAAAAGATCAAATGGCCTGAATCTTCCATAAATTATACACTGTTGTTGGACACTTCAAATGAAGAAACCTGTGCCCAAGCTTGGGATAATGTCCATGGTACACTTTATTAATTACTTTTAAGATTGACTGGGGTATTTAGTAACAATATGAAAAAAAAAAACTTGGTGTGAACTACAGGCAGAGATTCGTATATTGAGGGTATGAACTGGTAAACAGATTGACAAACCGAGGTTATGAATTACTAAACTATTTGATAAAGTACTGGTACTGATTGATAAATTTAGAAGAAATTTTATTTTTTGACTGTGTCCTCAAAGGGACTCTGTAGGAAGCAAACATTGTACAGGCATAATAATAAGATGAACAGGGTGCTGGGATATATTCTTACATTCTCATTATTTAGATCTTTCATTTCCCAATTGTTTGCCCATTTATTCAAATCTATATATTTTGTGATATTATCAAGGTCATTTATATGCATATGAAAAAGCAGAGGTCCTGAAACCAATCCCCGCAGTACACCATATTCAGATGTGATCCCTCTTATTTTTGTTCTTTATACTCCATGTTGAAGCTGCTTGATTTGACTAGATTTGAACCAACATGGAGACAGGTCCAATAAACCTCCTACAGATTTTAGTTCCGTAATGATTTGCTCAGATCTTAAGACCTTCAGACTTTTTGAAACTCAAAATATGTACTATTATAAGCCAGATTCAAAACTTCAAAACCAGTCAAAACTTCTTGTTATCACACCTATGAAATCCAGGAGATTTGTGAAGCATGACTTCAGTATGTGTATTGGCTATCCCTTGTAATGTCATTTTTATCCAAGAAAAACTCAGATTTATCCCTTATTATCAACGGCAATATTGTGCACAATATGCACGGCAAACTAACAGCCCTGCAGGCTCCTGGATCAGTGCAATCCCCTTATGTCTTTGAACTATATCACATTGCTTCCAGACTTCAGGAATGTCTTCAGTCTACATAGATTGTTCAGTTTTTTAATGGTTGAAGATTACCTCTTTGTTGAGAACCACTGGATTTATTTTATCTGGGCCCTCAGATATATTTATCTTAAATGTCTGTAGATTTTGCCAATATTTCAGGGTCTCCCCTTTCAATATGATCCCCGTCCCTCTCGGCAAAATAACTATTGTGTGTATCTGAATGATTCTTGTTGTCAGCAGAACCCCCTCTTTGTAGTACACCTAATCTTTGCTTTTCTTTTCTCCATTGCAACATTGATATTTTTAAAATTCTAAACACTTTGACATCACTTCATTTCTTTTTTCACCCTGAAGCAAATTTACAGTGGGCTAACTTATTACTCCAGGAATCTTATCTTACACACATTGTGAAATTGCTCCTTTTTTCTTCAGCCCCCGCTAACCTTTATTCCTCCACTATGGGGATATTTATTCAACTTGTTTTGCTTAGTTTTGACATTATTGTATGCTACAGTAAGCATTATGTTGAGAATAATTATTCTAAATGTATAACACTTCATTCACAGTTCCGCTTTCCAGAGGCTGGCTGTACTCCTCACATTCTGTCACACCTCATTGAAATTTACCTGCATTAAATTAGAATCTCTAGTGGTGGAGAACGTGACCTTGACTTGCCAAAACATCACAGATATGAACACATTGAGGTCACTTGACCCCAGCCGCTCATCTGTTTCATTTCTGCAAATGTTTTTTTTTTTTTAGTATCAATCAGAAAAATGCCTCCCGACAGCGGCATTAGACAAACTGAAGCAATGCCTACCTGATGTTAAAGCTTAAAATGCTAAGACTATATTAGTTCTTCAAGGGCATTACGTTGCACTGAGTGAATACATTATTATTTGCCTGATTACTTTTGCACTTTTCCTTTTCATGGTCCCCAACAGTCTGTTCCATCTTTCAAGTGTGTTGATCTGTGGCATTTTTTCCCTAGAGCCTTTGCTCAGAGTTCTGGCACTTTATTTAATCTTTATTTATGAGTTCTTTTTGCGCACCTGCATGACTTAGTATTCAAATTCATGCAGATGACGTGCTCCTTTTTCCTCGAGGTGGATCAGCGTGGATTAAATGTCCCTAGGTCAATAATAATAAGCATAGACTGAATTCATGATTGATCCACAAGAGTTCTCTGCATATCTTTAAGTGTGTTCAGTGTGTTGTACATACGATGCTAATAATTCCTGCAAAATAGGGGACATGAACTCTTTAAAATAATGGAGCGCTGCACTCAGATGGTAAAGACAGCCAAGTCTGACTAGCCAATAAGGAGGAAAAATGCACTGAGGCCACTTTTCAATGTCACCGCATTACGAGAATCTTGCGTCTTTCTTACGCAACATTACTTTTCTAATTTCAGCAACCACCAAGCTTATAACATTGTGTGAGAAATGGAAAGTAGCAGTTGCTTATTTTCATTGGTCAAATTGATGCAGAAAGTGCAAGGTTGTTCTGCAGAATAGATGCCCGATAGCTGGAAAATCATAGATTGTTGTAATAAAATAATTCAGAGGAGACGGGACAGACTATAAAAGCATGACATTTGCTACGCATGGGATTTAGGATATCTAATAAAACAGAGCTTAGAGCGAGAGCAACCACTATACCTGTTTCAGTCTCAATTTTTGTCGGATCATAAGGTGAAGCAATATATGCCCCTAATTCAGAAGTGCCGTACAATAGACGTTGTGTGAACTAATTATCATTCTGTCAGATTACTGGTTTATATAGAGGCTTGACTTAGTGATGACCAAATACATTGTTATTACTAGTATTTAAAAGTATATGTGTATTCACTGCAAAGGAATCCATTATTAATCTGAAATCTTAAAGCTGATGTCTTTGCAATCAGGGGTTTTACTTGACTGAAAAGCATTGCCTAAAGGGTGCTGATATGTCTATCTCTTACAATAACTTACAATTACAATGTTTAAGGTCAGAAAAAGATTACCTATCTGATTTACAGGAATTGTAATTTACAATAAAATAGCATGTAATTGCATTATGCATGTGAGACATGGTTTGGTTTTTAGACACAGAGCCACTAGATTAAATATGAGGCAGTGCTATCATGACTTACACTTCACACATTGTCCATTTATGCAGCTGCATATTGATTGAAGATGTTATAGATAGGTTCAGGAAGTGATCCAAAAGCATTTTAAGATTAATCAGATTAAGTTATTGGATTTGAGTGTTGTGGCAGAATGCTGCTGATCACACAGAAACCAAAGAAATCCGTTGTCTGTATTTTATGTTTATTTTTAAATAAACCTTCCAGAATACATCAACATATAAATTACAGTTTATTGCCTTATTTTATGATATACACTTCTATGATGAGATCATCTAAGGAACATGACCCTTTGGCCACATATCTAAACATGTTTTCAAAGAGGAAGGCCCAGGCATTAATAATGAAAGTCATGACATTTGAGAGGGAAAATGAAAACCCATTTCAAATAAATTCCACTGTTATTTCCGGTCACTCAGAAATCCCTCCTTGCTCGTGGGCCATGATTCTTCTGCAAAGCTGCACAAGCACAGATAAAACTGCTCTTGCTCTGGCTCCAGAACATTCTCTTTTGATCCTTTTTTTGCAGAATGTCACCTTTTGATTTTTTTTTTTTTTTTTTTTTTACCAAAGGTAGATCCAAAATCAAGAGATACATTGTATCACTCTACAAAGGGAAACACCATAAGTCATATCATGCTCTGACATGGCATATTCAAAACAGCACCTACAATTAACTTAAAAAAAACTCAACTTGTAGGCTATCTCATCCTAACAAAGAACCAGACAAGCAGCAAAAAAGAAAGGTTGCTGGGGAAAGAGGAACATTTTACAAAGGCCATAAAAATGTTGTGCTCACAGTACTTTTTTTTGATCAGGAATGTAACAGACTCCAACTGGCATTTAGCTTTAATTTCCCTTGGCTTTTACTACATGCAGGCAGCTTTGGGTCATACTCCACATGAGCTGATTTAAACCTAAGAAGTACTTTATCAGTGTGGCATATACCGCCAACTGGACAAAATGTTTGATCAAGCTGTAAAATGATCAAACGGTGCATATTCTAATAGCAGAAGGCTATAACACTAAGATTTTCAGGGGTATATATATATATATATATATATATATATATATATAATTGATATTGATTGATATTGATTGATTGATTGATTGACTGATGACCTTTTAGCACCAAGGTCCAAAGCTAAACTGTAGTCTCTGTAGAAATGCACAGCAGTCATTTTGTGCCAGAAAGTTCACCAGGCATCAACAGAGGTGGGGATGGAGGGATTATCCAGTTAAACCAAGAGATTATTAGACAGCCAGACTGAAAGAATCTGGTTGCGAATTTAGCCAGCACACAGGGGAATCCCTAGCCTTTGTGACTACCACCCCCACACATCTTTGTGTGAACACTGAAGGCCTTTGAATGAATGACCATAGTGAGTCATTACAGTGTTTAACATCTCATCCCAAAGAAAACATCTCCTACTGCCCAGTGTCTCTGTCACTGGACTGAGATTTTGGTCTTATACTTGGTACAGAATACAGACTGCCCCCTACTGGCCAATCAACACCATTTCCTGTAGCAGTTTTGCTTCCTGAGGAGGTCTCTGTCCTACCCAGCATCAGTCATTAGGCAGTAGAAAGTTGGCTGCTGGCATTATAAAATAAATATTTATACCCACTTATAAATACCCACATTTATACCCATATCTCATGAATATTTGTCTAAATCCCTATTCATTTTTTTTTTTTGTAAAATTCTATTTCACTTCCCACTCATTCAAATCATGATGACCAGGATTGTGATGAACAGGGTTCCTGGAATACAAGGTCATAATCGTAGACTACACCAGTGTATGCATTTATTTTTTATAGTATCTTCATTATAGTATTTGTATTATAAATCAACAGTACATCAGTCATGAACAAATGCATTGGTTTTGCTGGTGGAGTTTCACATGCCAAGCAACCCATTCTTCATTTTCGATGACATTCCATACAGACAGAAATTGTTTATCGTTTATTCCTTTATGCAATACATTGCATCATAGAGCCTTTTTGAATTGGGGATTGCTAATATGTCCATTGTTTCGTTAATATACATCAAGCCTCCTGCAACTTGTAGTTTCCAACCAGTCATTAGGCACATGTGAGATGAAACTCTGTGTTTAATGGAAGGAACATCAGATTCAACAACGTCCTCTCACATACAGTTCTGTTCCATTGAATTGGCACATTTAGAAAGGTTATGATTGACTGTGTGACAGCAATGCCATCAGAAAATGAGTCAGTAAGTGAAAGGTACAGTGAGTCGATGGAAGGTGATACATTCTGAAGGGAAAATGAACCCTGCTGGGGGACTGAAGAGGGGAGAACAACTTCAAACCTCTACAGAAAGAACTCCATTACAGAAACATAAGACTAATTTAACTAATCAGCTATCAAATCAGCACACAAGAGCTCTTGGCTCTGAACCCTCCAGTACAGGCAGAGGAAATCCACCCACGTTGTAGCAACATGACAAAAAAAAAGCTACTATACCAGTGCTTTTTGGGAATAGCAGCTGCAAAGAACTGATGAGCATGATGGCTATTAGGTATAAAGTGAATTAAATGAATAAAACTATGTGTGGGTTTCAAGACAGCAAAAGTATAAATATCTGTGTTGAAACACAGGTCTGTAAACTTGTGCACATCTGTTTGGCAGAGAAAGAACAGCATACATTAGCCTGCGGGGTTAAAACATGAGGACTGCGAACACCCCGCGGGAGTGCTCGAGGTCAGAGGGCACAAGGTCACCTCCGGAGTACATCCCAGAATCCATTTCCACTCATACCGAGGGGACACCGATAGAGTCACCTGCATATTCATTTAGGCATTAACGATCCTGGGTGCACTCCAGAGTCTTTCAATAACAATGCACATAATACAAGTTGCGAGTAATGGGCAAAGCCTGTTCTATTCTGATCTCTTTTGAAAGATACTATTACTATTCTTTGAAAGATACTAGTACTATTCTTTTGCAATAGTATGGTGCCAGGCACACTGCATATTCAGGTTATTTGCTGTCAGGTGACAGATATCTTGAAATTCAAAGCTTCAAAGCTTCTCTCTCCCTCACTCTTTTTTTTCATTTAGAAATTTTCTAGTCCATATGGTGACAATGCTAGTCTATGAGCACCACCAAGTGGCAGGATGTCTGCTTGACCAGCTGACAGATTCTCAGGGTCATTTCCAAGAAACAATGCTTCACCATGAAGGTTCAACAGGTAATTCACTAAAGTAAAAAAAATGCATGGATAGATTTGGTGCCTTTTTTATGTATGGTGTAAGCAGATGTCTTTTTTCACATTGCAAAACAAAAAAGTACTGCGCACAAAATGAAATGAAAGCCTTGGGCAATTTTCTACAATAATCCCAACATACATACTGTTCAGCTATCTTCAGTCAGCAACACAGTCACAACCAAATAGCATAACAGCGCCAAAGTAAATGGCAACTCCACAGCCTTTTCAAATAGTGCGGTGCATTAACAGATGTGCAAACATGTACTTGCTCATGGTGCTTTTAGCCAGAAGAGGTTGCTGCTCTCTCACTCATACCCCCACAAACAATGCTAGGATAGGGTAGTACCCAACCACAGGGAACATGATGCACTATGAACATCCCTTGTTCAGACATATCAACACACTGATGAAGATAAAGTTTCTATCACTCAGATATAGAAATGTTATTATCAAGCACTTTACATCAGGGTTGCTCTTGCGTATATTTCGTGACATTAGACACAGTTTATGGTCGCTTAAGTTTCACTGATTCAGATTAGTGTGAGTGTACCAACGGGACTGCAATTCAGGAAAAACATTTAAATTGAAAGCAGGTTGGGTACATTCTTTCAGTTTATTTTCTTCTTATTCAGTTCTTATGTGATGCTCTATACATTTAATAAAATGTTGATTACAGCATTTTTATCTCTACATGTGATCTTTCATTCCTATCCGGGAGGCAGCTGGGACGGCTGCGGTTTGGTGGGTGGTGAACATTTCCAAGCTTTTTTTCACGTGCCAGAATCGTGATGAGAAAGGTTAACGCTTTTGTTCCCAACCGATTTTGAAAGGCAAAAACTTGTCTGTTGAGGTTGGTGCATGTTGGACTATATTATAATTTTTAAAGACTGTATTGTAAAGGTATTGGTAATTCCTGGAACTGTTTAAGTTTAAAAATATGTTTGTGTTTATTTATATAATTCTAATCAGACACAGTGTTAAAGGAAAAAAAGAAATATTTTAGTTACACACAAGTCCATAAATAAAACTCAAGCCAACAAGACATAATGCAATGCAAATACAATTGCACATAGTGATGCTATATATATGAAACTGGTACATTACTCGGCTGCAAACCATGTCTGAGCTTGTGCGCATAAATGTACATTGTAACTATATGGTGTTTAGCAGAGATACAAAACTAATTTTAGAGAAATCTGACAAGTATTATCATATTGTATAATATGCACATTAAGAAACATGCAGCTCATATTTAAATAACAGAGGTAAGCAGTCAGCATTTGCAGAACAGTGAACATGGAAATAAATAAAACCACACCACACTGAGGGGTTAGAACATTCTTGTCACTTTAAAGGGGACCCGTTAGCCATGACAGAGCAGACCACAATCACAATGATCATCTCACAGGCTATGAGAGAATATTATAAAGGACAAGGTCCATAATGGGCCCGGTCCCCAGGTACCCCAAACCCTTTTTCAGTCTGGTGAGGCAATACATTACCCCCAACACCCTGTATCAAAAGTTCTGGAAGTTTCATATATTGAATCAGGGAATATTATAATTACATTCAACATAAACAACTATCACAAGTTCATTGGCTTGGGGCAACCTTGATATTTTACAGCCCATTGGTGGTCCATTGAAACAGACTGTATCATGCCAGCCCGCTAGTAAGCATGAGTCGATAGTCATGGCTAGTCATGATTTCCACGAACTTACCCTTGATAAATTACTGTGGCTGCATCCTCATCTGGCCTCTCACTCAGTTGTTGGAAGTGCGGGCCACAAAGTCACTGTATTTAGGGATGTCCCAAACTGTGACAGAGGCTCTGTCTGCACCACAACACCCCCCTCAGTGGTTTCCACCTCAATATACAGAACACTTAAATACTACCTTGTGAGTAAATAAATCCTTTTACTTAAATGAGCACAATGTATTTTACAAACTTTATTGCTACAAGTTCAATGGAACAATGATACTGTTAAAGTACTCTGCATTTAGCTTGCCAGACAGCTCACAAACCACATTGTGAAAATGCAGTATTTCTCTAAAAAATCCATTTTAGTGATAAATATGTAAAAGGATTTCTTTTAGTCATTAAAATAGTTACAGCACCACTATAAAAAATCAACATGATCTTTTTGTCAATGTCTATCACTTTCCCAAGCACTTTCTATTTAATTATTAATTGACTGACTGTTTGATGAAATGATTGATTTAAAGTGTGCTGAACCATATTGTTATGACTCTATTACTAAGCCAGTAATAAGGTTAAAATGTTGCAATCTATTCGCAGCAAAATTGTAAGGGCAGTGCAAAACGCTATGAATGAGAAAGAAACAGTGGAAGTGCCTCTGTCAAAGAGACAAAATGCACTGTACAAAAGGAAATGACGCTTGGCTTTGTGACTGTCACTCCGTGAGAGTGCTGTGGTTTTGATAGCTGGCATTTAAGCGCTTCTGTTTTCAGGAACTCAATTACAGTGACTCTCCTTTGGTTCCTTGAAGCATGACATCTGAACTGTCAAACACTGGCCAGAAGCATAGGTCAGTTAAAAGAGCAAGAAAGTCAGAGAGGGAGAGGCACGCAAGGGAGAGAGCGACAGAGAGAGAGGAAACAACAGGGGAAACTTTAATGCTGAACTCACTCAAGAGGAATTGTGTGTGCGTGTGTGTGTGTGTGTGTGTGGTGTGTGTGCATTTTTATGTGTTTGTGTTAGAAACAGAGGGAGGGAGAGGAAATAAAAGACAACGTGGCAAGCAAAAGTTTTTTCTCTTGACAAAGAAAAAAATGAAATGTTTGGTGATGATGGCATAAGCTTGGTTGAAAGCCATATTTGCGTGATTATTCAGCACAGCTCCTTTCAACTTCATGTTTAACCCCTTTAACAAATTTTTCTTGGAAGTTCATAATACAGTTCTTCCTTTTTTACTAAAATCTTTCAATAACTGTCAATACAGGTCCATTTTTGCAGCTACAAATTTCCGAGGTATCATTTATGAAATAATAAAAGATATGTCCATTGCATGTAGTAATGTTTCTTGTTTGTGTAGGACAATTCACTAAACTTCTAACACACATTGCTATGAGTGAACATGTGAAAACAACTGTCTATCTGTCTTTCACACATACACACACACACATGCATGCACACACACACTATCAAGATTAACAAAAAGACTGACCAGTGAGCAATGACTTGCTCAATCACTAAACAGTACTCTCTGCTGCTCACTGCAAAGGAACTGATTGTATACAATACTGTAGCAACCACAATGAACCAGGAATCACGCTTGTCTTCTGTGTGTTTTAGGTATCAACAAGATCAAGAGGACCAGCCTTGCGGCCTAATAGCTTGGCTTCCTGTTTACATCCATGATAGTGAAGCTGGGGCCTAAAGAGTACCACCATATCACTCTTCTTTTTAACTCATGGGAGGATGCCAACAACCCCTCCACAGAAGGTAGCTTGTTGCAATGAAAGCAGGACATGCATTTGAAAAATCACAGTGTGCATGCTGATTGGTCACTTACTTTGCTTGTATTTCTTAGGTGTGATTTTTTCGGGTAAAACACATAATGCCAAAACTCTTAGAGTGTCAGAAAGTGTTACCAGCTGAGCAGGGGAGAACTCCAGAAAAAACACTTAAGTAAAATTTGCCAAAGGTAAATATTATTTAGCTTATCATGAAGGGGAAATTAATGGAAATCCACCCAGCAGCAACAATCCTGGGAATCAACAGGAAGGCTGATGCTCTGCACCGGTAATTGAAATGTCTCCTCTCTTACCCCACCTTTCAATTTAGTTTATTACCCCCAAATGGTAGGATTCCCTCAACCTGCAATAACAGCACACGTGCATTTAAAGAGCAGGTCTGTCAGCTCAGCGGGGTGTAATTTCCAGGGACGGGGTTAGAGTTCTCCCCCTGGAAGGCAAATACGTGGCTGAGGTGGTATCTGATATAAATCGAAGACGGTTATCAAAGCTCATCTACCTCTGAACCTGAGGCCAGGATTGAACATTTGTACTGAACTGGTTACATTGAAATTAATTTTGAATCAAATCCAGGGCAAACGTTCAATCCTGGCATCAGATACAACCTTAACCATGCATCAGGGTGAATTCAGTGATCACAGAAAATGATTGAAAAGAACTTGAATTAAAAAAAAAATGTACTTTACTGAGGGTGGAATTTGAGGACAGCTGGAGACAGACTCCAGGCCTGAATCTAAGACTGCACTGATTTCGCTTGTTTAGTGCATGCCAAGGTTTTGAGAGACCTCCCTCTCTGTGAGTCATCTTGCACTGTGGCTCCCAAAGAAAGAAAAAACGAGCATCAGCCCATATGCATGTAGTATGGTTTTCAAAACTGCCACCAAATGGGTTTTTTTATAACGACTGTGTTTTTTCCAGCGGTTTTGCTCAGGATCCTTTACTCAGTGTTTGGTTTCTTGTATGAAGAGCATTGAGTGTTAGAGTAAGTGTATGCAATGAAAGTTCCTATGTCCATACTCTTACCCTGCATATTTACATTGCTTCCTCCCTCTTCCTCTCCATTCACGTGTCTTTCATGCCTAGGTGTATGAATATATTGCAGCACAACAGCACATTGAATGCATTGTTAATATGACATTATGCGTAAAAAGTGATCCTCCAGGTGCTTTGGGATCACATAGTTACAGCATAATGACTCATACTCATACATCACCTGGGGAGCTGGTGTTTCCGGTTCTAATCTTTAATCTGAATAAAACTGAACAAAACAAAAGTTTGTCTGTGTAAAGCTGTCCCAGTACTCTCCCATTTAGTGTGATTTCCATTTATAATGAGGAGGAGTGAGACTATGTGTGGCATTGGGAAAGCGAAAAAGGTCACGTGTCCAAAGGAGTCATCCTTTGCTGGAACATGCAAAAAACCTGAGTCTCTGCATACGTGGTACGTCAGATTGCAGCCCGAGACCCTCCCTGTGTTAGTTACTCTGAGACATGAGCAGGGTGGGGCAGCCACTCTGCATGACCACTGTTTCTGCATTAGCGAAAGTGAGTTTGACTGCCCAGCTACGCCCCCTCTCTCAGGTCTTCCTACACAGGGCAGATCACCTTTTTTTAGATCCTGTAAACCCCCCTCCTCCATCCCCCCTACCACCCTGCAATCCACCCTGAGGGATCAGTGAGTCTGAAAAGAGAGGGAGGAAGGGAGAGAGAGAGAGAAAGAGAGACGGCGAGAGAGAGAGAGAAAAAAAAGGGAGCAGGAGAGGGGGTACATTGAAAGAGGGAGAGTCAGAGAGAGTGAGAGAGAGAAGGAGAGAGAGAGAGCAGAGAGGGGGGTGTAGTCATTCAGCGCCTCCTGGGCACTTTTTTCACATTCCCTCCCCTACTCCGTCTTTCTAGGGTTAAATCACACAGACCAATGCACTGCAGGGGAATGGTTCTGGGGGGAGAGAATGCGGGGGGAGGATGGGCACTGTCTGCTTTTAAGATGTCTGTGGAAAATTAATCACAGGGGCCTGTTTGGGAAGCTGCAGCAGCACAGCGATATAAGCCCGGAAAAGTCTCTAGAACTTCTTGGCATAATTTTCTGCCTCCTAAAACTACATGCTGAGGAGCAGCTTTTTTCAGTCTTTTAAAAACAGAACTCTCCCCTCCACAGTCTGCAGTTACAAGTTACAGGTCGGAACCAAAAGCACAGCCTCCGCAGACACCATCACCATCCCATCCCTAATGTCATGTTTTTATGAGTCAGACTCCTTCATAATGCTCACCATTTTCCACAATAATGGAGTTATTATAATGTGTATTTATGCAAACAAAAGTTTGCATAAATACACATTTAAATGGCGATGTTTAAGTTCACATCGGCACCCTTAAGTTGTCATTAAGATTGTTTCCCTTTTTTTTTGAAATGGTCGTGCACGCAGCAAGAGACCTGATCTGTTAATTCACACAGCCACATCACCAAATTTCTCAAACACGAAACAAGCATTGTTGTGCTTTAACATTTCGTTTTGTGTACAGGCGTTTTTTATTCTCATAATCTTTCACAGAATGTACTTCTTTTTTGCATTTTCTGGTTGGTTTAGACTGTTGCTAAGGATGTGTGATGTCATCCTTTTCCAAGCCAGACTGATTCTCAAGTGGTCAGTGGAGATGGGAATGTCTTGCATTGAATTTGACTTAACTCTTAAACTGTCACCATTTTGCACATGATTTACACTAACAATCACAGGTGGCAGACAATATTTTTCTAATATGCCGCTGATCCTGTTGACCAATTCACCACATTTAATTGTGTTATAATCATCAAACATTACATTACATTGTTGTAATTTAGCAGATACTTTTATGCAAAGCAACTTGCTTACATATAGGTAACAATTTTATCCATTTACATAACTAGATGACGGAATTGTGGGTGAAGTACCATGCTCAAGGGTACAACAGCACTGCCCCATTGGGGAATCAAACTAGCACCCTTTGGATTATGAGCCTTCTTTCTTACCACTATGCCACACCGCTGGCCCATGTGTCCATGATATTTTTCCCTTGAAGGTTGTGGCTGCCAAGGGAACTGCTCTAGGTTGATTAATTAAAAAATGCAAACAATTAAAAAGTTAGAATGGTCTTGTCAGGTCTAAGATAAATCAATTCTCACAACAAGCTGGAAAACGTATTCACAATAATTTATACCGTCCGTAACTTGACCAAAATAGCACAGGAGACCTTCCTGAAAGCCTGCTTATTTGTTTATATAAGGTACCTCAATGCACTGCTTAAAGCAAGCATGTCACGACTGGAGTGACTGTTTGAAATATATTTTCAAAAGCCAGAGATTTGTGAGACAAAGGGTTAAGAGAAAGGGCAGGCTGTGGAGTGGGGAGGGAGTGAAAGCAGGGAGGGAGAGTGGAGAGTGGGACAGAGAGAGGGGAAGAGAATGAAGGGATGAGAGAAGGAGAGAGGGGAGGGAGAGGGGGAGAGAGGGGCAGAGGGGAGTGGTAGAGAGGGAGAGAGAATGGGGAGAGGGAGAGAAAACAAGAGGAAGAGAGACAGAGGGAGAGAGAGAGGAGGAAAATGGTAGAGGGAATGAGAGGGAGCGAGATGGATGGAGGAGAGAAGGAGTGGGGGGGGGGGGGGGGGGGCAGAGAGAGAGAGACAGAGAGCATTCCAGACATTTTGGAGAAAACCCAGACCTCAGAGACTGTTCTGACTCTAGAGTTTTTGGCCCTGTCCAGTCGAACGTTGGGCTGCTCCTCTTCAACATACTTATCCCACACTGTTACAGGAAGAGGAAGAGCTCCAACGCACACACAAGACTGTCAGTTTCCCCAGCAGCAAGAGGGTGGAAATACATCTCCTCCTGTGTGCAAGCAAAGACTGACACAGGTGGGAATGGTGACGTTTTAAATACGCCTCACACAGAGTCAGTTTCTCCAAGGGACATTCAGGTGGGACAGTCAGACTCAGCTGGCACATATAGTATAGTGACATTTCGGAATGAGTGAAATGCGGGGAATTGAACCAGCAGCTTTTTAGTTACGAGTCCTGCTCCTTAACCACTATGCTACACTGCCTCCCACAGTGCCTCAAATTATTTTGTGCTTACCGACAATGAGTGCTTTGAATGTATTAACAGAAGAAGCAAAAGAGATCATATATGAATTTATTATAATTAGGTTTAATTTGGAACAAATCCCTTTAAATGTCGATTTATATACACATATACATGCATATAATAATGTATTGTCGTATTTGTATATGTATGATGATATGTATACTGTGTATATATATATATATATATATATATATATGACACACACAGGCAGAATGGAGGGCCCAGACTTCCACCCCGAGGAGCACGCCCACCTGCACTGCAATCCTTCCGTCATCTGTAACATTTCCGCCTCTAATTGGGACTCGGGGGGTAATCTGTATGTGTGGACACACAGGCACAGTTTAACCTCTGCAGCATATCCACTGAGGCCACAGGCGCCCAGATCAAATGATTGAAAACACGAAGCCCACAGTGTGAACCTGAGGAAGGGCCTGCTCTCCGGCGCTGCATGTGAACATGTTTATCCTGGGACCCTGGGGACGGGAGGGAAAATAACGCCGTGATTTGGGCTCAGTGTGGCATATCCTGTCCGACAGAGGTTACATAAATACTCAAGCTTGTTCCTCTGAAAGCAGGCCCCTCTGAAGTTCCCTCTGAATTTCCTGCATTTTGCCACAGTTGTGTGATGAAGGGTGGTGAGTTTATTCTCATTAAGCAAAATGTGGGATAAAGATAAGTGTGGAGTCAGATGAATCCAAGCGCTTTATAAACTCGGAGGCCTAAATGCATTAGCTTGTCTCCAAATCGCATTAGCCATCTCAGTCAGCAGCCACTAATCAATCCCAGCCAAGCTTTCTGTGGGACATCATCAACCCCGAGTCTCCCCAGCAACCCAAGACATGGAGGGAGGGGGGAAGAAACATCTGTTAGGGACAGAGCTTCTCTCAAAACCTGAACCATTGCATGCGCCTTATGAAAAATATAGACAGTTCACATGCAGTATGACAGTTTAGTTTGATGAAACGTGAATTTTTGAATAAAAACTCACATCATATCATGTCATATTTAAACAAGTATAGAATATTAATTACCATCTGGGAAACAAAAAAGTGGAAAATGTAATCAAAACAGCATGAAAGTGACCTTTGGAATGATTAGCAGCATTATAAGATTGTCTCAAAAGGACTGAAGGAGAGTAAATAATGTTTTGATAAAGTGCGCAAACTGTGGAGAGCCATGGCAGACTGAGTACACTCTAAAGAATCCCTTTCTGGTTTCCCTCACATGGAAGTTTTCCACTGCAACAACGAGTCAAATCGCTAACCCAAAGCTTCATCTGGCCATTACTCATAGCCCATAATGTCAAACCACAGTAGGTCTAAATGACACAGTCACTGGTTAGCATCTTACATCAGAGAGAAAAGAAGTTGTTGTGTGTGTGAGTGTGTGTGTGTGTTTTTTTTTTTTGGAGTGGGGTCTTTAAATGTGAGAGAGAATTCAAATAGCAAATCCATTTCTAACAAAATACTCGTATATCATCACAATTTGTCTGTATTCCAGGCTTGAATGCAGAGAATTCATTTGTCTTTTTTCTATTTTTTTTCGCCAGGTGCTCAGATTTTCCCATTAATATAAAAACCCATGCACTCCAGTGAATTACAGTGTTTGCCTTTAATTACATCTGAAGAATCCTGTCCTGAAATAACAGAAAAAGTTACATGGAATAGCTAAGTAATTTAGTCAAGAAAAAAGGTTTTGTTTCAAAGCACCATTCATAGCCCTGTAATTAAATCATAATTAAATAAAGTATTGGTAGGCCTGGGGGAGTTTTCAGTTCAAGGAATTTCATCAGCTACATGAACACAGTCTATAATAACAGCATTTGCAGGAGGTGTTATATTCTCACTGATGTCAAAGCATTTTAATTGAGAGTTTGTGCGCATTTTTATTTAAGTGCATAATATTCCCAGACATCTTCCAGAGTTTATATGGGCTAGATTTAGTTTCCACATATATATTCACAGATATATTTGTATTTTTAGAAAGTAGCATCAGTTCTATTGTAGACTAACTGAATGGGCAGTATGATTTTTCTATGACCTCAAATAACTTTCACCTTACTGGGGGGAGTAGAGGACAGAAGTTCTTTTTATATATATAATTTAAAGTTTTTTATTGAATTTTATGTTGAGTTTTATAAAAACAACAAAAACAGGCAGGAAACCAAACAGACATTGATATTACATTAAATTACATTACCTTGCATTGATATACAATAATATAAGAGAGACAGTTATTTGGTTACAATAATGTGGTGGGCATTAGTACATGGCAACAGTTACAGATGCACTGTACCAACACAACAGTCTTGTCAGTGTAAGGTTGCTCCTTCCGGACATATATACTAAAGCTGGAGGGCAGAAGTGTAATGTGAGGTAGCAAGTACATCTTGACCAGCCATCTTGATGGAAAGGTATTAAAGACAGTAAATATGTCCCAAGTACTACGGACTATGTAAGAGAAAAGTGAAGAAAGCCTGTTGCTGATAAAAGACATTCCCATTTGGTGTGATGTGCAGACTAATTTTTTTCTATTTTTTTTTTTCAGTTCAGTGGTACTATATGTATTTTTTTTGTTGTTTGTTCACTGTAGTCCAAAGATGGTTGGCCATCTTTGTCCTTTACATTACAAGCATTTAGCAGACCCTCTTATTCAAAGTGACTTCCAGCACCATAGAACATAAGTGTATCCATTCAAGTTAAAAGTCCTGTCCTTGTGCAGGCTCAGTCACTGGTTTACTTCTATTTAGAAGTGGTTTATTTTTATTTAGAAGTCCATTTTAGGAGAGGTTCCTTACGTGATTATATTAGTCGGAAATGTGAAGGTCAGTATAACCTGAGAATCCAAGATTCCTTTCTGCTAACTGTACCCAAAGCCAGGATGAAGATGGGCAAGAAAGCCTTTGTGATCTCAGCACCCTCTGCATGGAATGGCCTGCAAAAACATTTGAAAATAGAGGAACTTTAAAGCTGTAAGGGCTATGGAAGATGAGTCTATTGGAAACTGTCAATGTTTAGAATAAGTTGTTGTCTGCTCTACCTCTCTCTCTGTCTCTCTCCCTCTCTCTCCTTCTCTCTCTCTCTCTCTCCCTCTCTCTCTCTCTGTCTCTCTCTCTCTCTCTCTCTCCCTCTCCCTCTCCGTCTCGTGTGTCCTCTGTTGCTTGAGGACATTTATTTGTATATTGGGATTGGTCTAAATATATAAATAAATCATTAATAATTCAGAATAATAAGTCATTCTTGTGGTTGCCCCCAAAGAGGTATCCTACTAAAAAAAATCAATAGGCTAAGTTAAATTTTGATGTAGACCTACTTTTGTCTAGACCTGAAGCCAATAAAAGATGAACAACAAAAATATAGAATAGTGTAAGGATCGAAAAAAAGACCTTGGCAACAATGTACAGTTTTACAGTTCGGATCCACACTGGGGGAATCCCTGTGATCCACCAAACAGCATTATCACACGTCTTTCCGACCTTAAAAGGTTAAATAAGTATTTTTTTTTTGTTTTTTGAGAAGGATATTCCATGTTTATTTCAGTGAGTGCTGAACGTTTTTGTGACATTTTTTTGATCTCTTAAATTTGATATCAGTATTTTCCCAGTATGTTCGTATGTCCACACAGGGGCATCCGTGTGGATGATGAAGGGTTTGACAAAGCCTGTTCACCACAGCATTGGCTCATGACAAAGGCCCCGTCTCACATCCTGGAAAGCAGCTTCGCTGTTCCTTTCCAGTTCTGAGCTGGAGTTCATTATATGTTTGGGAGCGGAGCATCCCCGCTGAAAGTGTTGGGAATGTATAGAGAATAAATCCAGGAAGGAATGCAATCTCTTTTTGCCATCTGGCTGAATACAGATCTGAATGGAATCCACTTTACACTTTGAGCTGAATGACATAGCTCAAGTGTTGGACACAGGTTCAGCCAGGCAGAACTTGTGAGAATTAAATAAAAGGCCTTATGGATCCTGTAACGTGAACAGATAAATATGCTCCTCCTTCGTCAAGCAGTTATTGTCAGCTATAGTATGTATGCAGATCAGTCTTCTGCATCCAGCAGTACACAGTCCTTGAGTCTGAAAAGTAGCAATGGCTCTATATAGCCCATAAGGCATTACAATGAAGCAATATATACACATTAACAAACTAATGTTATAGTTATATTAGTATTAACACTCCTTAGTTATGAAGAAACATTTTGCTTTATGATACTTGAGAAAGTGGTATAACACATGACGTGTAACCACATTCAGGAAACTACATGCTCTGTCACTATTGTCAGCAATCAAAATCATCATTTGCTTGTAACTCCTATATTAGTAATAACATACTCATGAAAGAATTTTGCATGTTTTATGAAGGCCTTATGATTTTGCACTTAAAGTAAAGTTCAACAATTATAATGGAATAAATATAAAGATAACATTTAAACTTAGCCCTCCATCATAAAACCAACATAATGTTGTGATACGTATCACATAACACCTATCGTAACCATTCATAACCAATTATGGCAAGTGACACTGTTATGAAGCATACAGCAATACGCTGACATGGCAGCCTAACTCACATGCTGTTGCTGAACAAGACATTATTTATTTATGCCATGAATGTAGGTTTAAAGTAGAACATGATGGTAGGTTGTGCCATGTAAACAGCAAGGTACATGTGGAACATGACACTGCAATAAAGTTCTTCACTAAATTAATAGTTGGTTACACAACTGCTGTGCCTGCCCTCTTACATGAGAGATGTAGCTGAGGATGCATGGGGACATAGGCCTAGAAGGGGATAAATTTGCCCCTATGGTGATGAGGAACACAGGGCTATGAAAAAAGGCTACAGTGTTTTTGGGTACATGTGGAGAATTGTGATCACTTTTGGGTTACTGACCAAAAATATTTATGGACAATCCCAAAGTGTCCTCTCTCTCCTGAGGTAAGAAAATTGATGAACAGCTATTGGAAAATGTATTTAACCTTATGTAAATAACACACATTTCTTTTTTGTACTTCTGATCTGTTGTATATTTCTAATAATCAGCAAAAAACAAAACAGTAATACATTTACTACACACATAAAAAATCTATGTAAAAAAAACAGGAATGGAGATACAAAAACAAATGATGAATTTATTAGAAATAAATGAATAATATGATTTAAATGCATAAATAAATCATAGACTAAACAAGGTAGGCACAAGAAACAGGGGTATTGTTAAAGCCACAGGGAAATGATTAAAATAAGGAATAAAATAGTTTAAAACAAGAAGTAAAAGCTCAAAATGTATTTCGCTGTTCTGTTCTTGCTCTTCCTTCTCACAGTCACTTGTAACACCTGGTGCTCTTAATTAGGAGGTAGGCCCAATCAATCAAACTATTAACCAATCATCCCATGCCTGAACAGCCACATATTAACCTGCACTTTCTCACATGACTATGCACACAAATGCTGAGGTGAAAGTGATTATAAAAGCTTGTTCACTGTATGGTTTGGAGAAATGATGAAACTACTGTGCCCTTTACATAATTATCCATGTCTATGTCATTAAATTAAATTAGAAATATGGAGGAACATGCCTCTTCATATGTCTAGTGTTCCCAGTTTAAGCAGCATATATCACGGAGCTGTGCTAAAAACCCTTTGTAATCGGGTGCCCGTGGCACAGGTACACAGCTAAGTTCTTGGGACACATGAAAACAGGGCCTGGTCACCACATAGCAAGACTGTGCCATCTCTCCATTTCTCAGTGCCTCCAGTGCATAACTGTCACCTCAGCAGTAACTCACTGCTGCAGAGTTACAAATGGCCGCAGCTGCGTTCTTTCATAGCACTAGCTCGTCTCTTCTCCGGTCCGGTCTCCTTGATCTTTCAATCTATCCTCTGCTTCTCTCTATCCCACACGCAGCTCGCTATTCCCCTCTCCCTCTCACTCTGTGTTGTGATCTAAGCGATTACACAGTAGCCAGTGATCATCAGCACTGGCTGTTTCAATTTATTCTCTAACTCCCTCAGCTGTTAGCTAAGCACGGTGCCAGCAAAGGGACCCTTGCCGCATGTGTCTGTTAACATAGCACTTTTCTCCCTATTCTCTCCTGTTTAGTGCAATCTCAGTGCAGAACAGCAGCAGAAAATTTCTCAGCCTATACTTGTCCAATGTGGCTCTAACCAAAATAACAGAAATAAAAAAAATACTTTATCTACCATTCTATTTTGCTTTTTGCTACAGGCAACACCCAGTTTTCTATGAACACATTCATTTTAAAGCAGATATCATTGGTATGAAAATCCTACAGGTAGTATTGTCAAATATCTCAATATCTGGTATTGTGGCCTATCAGCTCCTTGTTGTTTGGAAGCCGAGATGAGTGGCAGGTAAAGGACTCAGTCTGCAGTCCCAGCATGTCTGCCAGCCAGGAGACGAATTCCAGCAGCAGCTAATAAAGAATTCCGCTGATGTAGGGACGGGACTTCTTTAAACACAGCTTTCTATCGACCAAAACTTTCCTTCTTTTTTACGAATTCAGCTCCGTTAAAGAAAAGTAAATGTAAAAGGGCATTAGTTGCAAAATAATGAGTTTGGAAGTAATTTAAAAATATATAAAAAATCTAGAATTAAAATCCAAGACAGCAAAACCTTTTTGGAAGGAATGACATGTAGTTAAGCAGGCAAATTAGTTGTAGGGCAAAGTAGAGTATGTACAGTATGAAAAGGTTGGTGGTTATCATAAACCAAAATCTATCCTGATCCAGACATTATACTATATAAAGGCAAATAGGAAGCTGATATATATGAATTTACAAATGAATTCATTGAGTATAAATCAAAGAAGGTTATATTAATGTAATACATTGCCTTAAGTCACATTTAGGGCAATGTAGTCAACACATTATAAGAAAGACATAAAGCTCTCAAAAAGTACAGAGTTGGGCTGGGCATCAGACATATACTTTATGTGTTATGAGGCTCAAATCTTACAATCTCTTTCATCTCAGCAAAAAGAAACTCAGCAGGGATTTGAATGAGGTTTTTACATATTTAAAAAGGATACATTATTTGAATTACAGAGGAATTCCAGTTTCGCCTTGTCAACAGAACATGAAGGCTTGTGTGGAAAATATTTAAAGGTAAATCTCGTACTGACATTAGGAAGCATTTTTTCACACTGATAGTTATTACTGCATGGAACAAGTTACCAGGATTCACAGGGGGGAGAAAAAAAAACCTCAAAGTCATCAAGCTCAGACTTGACACAGTGTTAGACTTAATTTATATTTAGGCACTCCTCTCACCACTAATAAAACTGCCTTTATTAACTCTGCGAATCCATGAGGGAGAGCAAAACCAGACCACCAAAGCATTTTAGCCAGAGAGCGTTTGTCCTGATGCAGTCTAGTAGGCAAAGCAAGCCTATTTCGGCATGATGTAATCGAGCATGTTTCATCACAGGTGACAACTAACAAGATGGAGCCATATGAAAGTATGCCAGCTACTGTAGCTACATAAATAATCACATTCATGTAATAATACTGTGTTGCATAAACCTTGTCAAACTACACAAGGTTAGTGATGATAATTCAATACTGCATGAATACCTCACATAAGTATGGTATTATTACATTTCTATGAGTGAATGGGGGACAGACTTATAAAATAGGCTTCCCAGTTTTAATGAGTTACCCAGAACATTTATAAATATGTGCAAAATGCCATGCTGTGTTTACAAAAAATTCATTGTCGATAAGTAAATTGAAATTAAAGCCAATTTGCACTAAATAATTGTACCTACCAAAAACTAAATGATCACAACTTACAGGTTGGTGGGGCATACCCCATACCAGCAGAGCTAACTACTGACTATCCTAAAGCCAGATGTTTCAAGGGCCAGGGACAAATTAACAGATCACTTCACTCCCTTTAAAAGGGAAAGGACTCTGCTTTAATGGGTGCAGTCCCTGTAAGGTGTGAGGTGAGCACACTTCAGTTTGGTACATACACTCTCTATTAAACAAGCTAATTACACCGGTCAAACAAATATAACAAGATGTTAAGATATAAATGAAAAAAATTTGGGATAGTTTCAGTATAATTCAACATAAATGACAATGTTAGATACATGGATAGATAGATAGATAGATAGATAGATAGATAGATAGATATAAACATATATGCATGTATACAAACAGCTGACATTTCTTGATGTGGGAACACATTGTTATTTTGTGTGTTTTGTGGGACCACGTCGTAATGGGATTACCCTGTGGGATCTCACCTTAAGCCTGCTTGACGCTATGTTTACTGTTCCCCTAAGCAAGTAAATACCACACAGCCAGCAGATGGACACGGACCAAGAGGCGTGGTTACCAGTGTCGCAAAACAGAAGTTATGCCGTGTTGTGCAGAATCAGAGAAAGTGGTCACTGCCCATCTTTTCAAACCCTTCTTTTTGTCTCCACAGAACTCCTCAGAATGTTTGAAATTCTTGGTCTATGGCAGAGTGAGAGGCATAGAGAGAGAGAAGGGGTAATTTGAGTCTCCCTCAAAGCTGCCTCAGAGCTAGTCCAGGCCTGTCCTTCTGAGCATGACTCTGTGGAAGCCTGACCTGGGGCGGCCCACTTTTCCACTCAAATTAACCTCTTGCCACACAGGGGTCTCCACATTAACCTTCAGGGAACCTTGTTTATGTGTTCATTCCTGCTCTCCGACTTTCTCTCTTTTTTCATATCTTCCCTCCCTCTAATTTATCCCTTCCCAAAGTATTTGTTTTGCACTGCACAGACTAAATCAAATAGAATGACATGTTAAAGTAAAATGCTTTAACCCACATGAAGCAGTCGAATCACATTGAAGACTGATCCCGAGAAAAAGAGCTGTATAATTGTGTATCCTTCTTGAGGCTTGCAGACAGGCACACCCTGGGATTAAAATAAAGCCCACTGATTACCGCATGATCCCAAATTTTTGGTATTCTCTCTGTAGCTTACAGAAGATATGTGGGGTACAGTATGGCTGGGATCACCCTCTGTTAAATGATGGCGCTAATATTTTATTCAATCTGCAGCTGTGTTTTCATAGCTATCCTCATAATCTCATCTCCAGGAACAGCTGGGTGGAACGCAAGGCCTCGGTGCACTTGATAGGTCCGGCGTCGGCCAATGAATGAAGGCCTGCTCCTGCCATTCTGTGAAAGGACAGGAGCCACCAGCCCTTAAGTGCTGCTTTCTGTAGCACTCAGGCATGAACAACTGTTGAAACCTCCAGCTCAGTAACCTGCAGTCACCGGTTACACCTCCTGTCTGAGGGCAAGGTGCCGGTAGTTTCTCCCCATACAGTTACACTAAAGTTTTCTGTTTCATCAGGCATGGAGGAGTTGACAGAGGGGTTGGTTTTTTGGTCAGATATGCAGGATTAGTCGAGTTGTAGAAAAAAAGGAAAATCAGATGCATAATTTTATGGGCAGGGGGTGGGATCTGGGGGATGGGGTGGATATGGGGAGCTAGGGTGGGTCCTGCAGTGTTTGCATTGTCATCCAGTTCAGTTGAATTAGATTGCACACGTGGAAGAAATCTTAGATCACCAAACTGGATTTCGGAAGTAAAAAAAAAAAAGTTACATTTTGACTCCACCTCCACCTCTTGTCATTGGCTGATAGAGCAGCTGGACAGTAATCTGTGCACAGAGCAGAGCAGACACACCCAAATCATGTTTAGAGTGACCGAGCTTGAATCTGCAGGCAGGAATGAGAATTGGGGCAAGCCTGTGCCTATCCTCTGATATCTCCCCCTACAACCCCCCAAAGAAAGTTTAAGGAGACGACAACAAGCTGGGTTGGACCACCTGGGAGTTATAACATACAAGAATACCATTTTCATCATTAACATTTTATGAGTGGGATTATTTCACAATTTCACAGACAGTGGTTTGTCCAGAATGGGAGTGACAATATATCAATATATTCAGTCTGTCATGTTAAAATGTACAGCTTTGACCTAGACATTCTCCCCAACTCATTGCAGGTCTCTAAGGGGACTTATACATTCTAGAGAATATATGCTAGTATGGATGCTAATTGTTCATGATACATTTATGATCTGCTCATTTTTATGATCGTTCACGATCTGCTCAGATACGTGTTTTGCACTTTTACATTGGAAGGGTACTAAAAATACATTTATAATTCTTTATTTCTACAAGAGTATGAAAGTCCTGAACTGAAAAAGATTTCGCTTCTATTAGTTGTTTAAGTATTTTCTGTTGCGGATCAGAACGAGAAGTGAGATTAGGATAAATTAGCAGATCATAAATTAAGACATGGTGTTGTGATGGAAATGCAAGCTTTCTGTTCTAAGGAATGTATAAGAAGACAGTTCTGACAACAATTTGTGGTTTTCTACTAATGATCCCGTCAGACAGAATTTATGAGGATATCAGACTGAAAACACCAAAAGCAGTCTAGCCTTCGAATATGGAAAAAACAATGTTTAGTCCTTTGATGTCATTTTACTATGCACGGCGTTGGAACTCGAGCTAAAATGCATCATAACCCACTTAGTCACAATGATTGTACACCTAAATAATTATTACTCTGCATAAACCACGGACATTGTAAATTGTAAAAAAAAACAAAAAAACAAAAAAAAAAACGTACACATAAACTTCACAGATATATGGTTACTGTATGTCCCCGCATAATGACCACTCTTTGGTAATCGCATACTAAAATATATGATATCGTGTGCCTCAGTAAGAGTTCACCATGGTAGATACGACAAATTGGTGCATAGCAAGCTATAGGAGCCTTTTATTTAACATCCCAAGATGCTCTCGTTCTTCAGATGCGACAGTCGATGGAAGCAGAGAACCGGGGAAGGAGATTTTAACCAGATGTAGCTGTCTCAGCTTGGGTGCCTGCCAGTTAGGATATAGTCATGCACAAACTATTTCTCTGGCGGCCTCTCTCTCTCTCTCTGAAACAACGGCCCTGAAGGAGAGAGTGCGCAGCTCCGATACAGAGCCGCCAACACTTCAACATGCTGCTTTCCACACTTCGAGCTGAACATCGGTGATGTTTCTCACCGCAAAAGGGGAACGCGCGAATGTTTTTCACGTTTTTCAGGAAATCCGACAAAACTCTTCTCACTGTGGCATAGTGAGGCAGGCATCAACCTGCATCTTATTATCACCTATGTCCGGTAAGTAGCCTAACAGTTCACGGCTCTGTGCGTGGACGCTCATAACGATAACTTATAAAAATAAGAGTAAAAAAATACACGAAAGTTAATTTGAGTTTTTCGGTCGGGAAAACAAATGCACAGCAGGCCTGCACAAACTCAGAGCGATGACTGTGATTTTCCAGAGGACCCACAGAAGGCGGAGGGGGAAGGGACCAGACAAAGGAAGCTGGGGAAAAAAAATCACAAAGTTGTCTGAAAGTCTGGGCCGGAATTTCTGGCATCACCATCCAAACCTCTAAATGTAACAGGCGCTAGGTCAACAGACACACGAAACGTTTGAGCTCCGAGAGTTCTCAAGACTTTTACTCAACATGAACCAGGAACAAATAAAGCCAACAGAACTCTGCGTACCTCTTGCCATGTAAGATATGTCCGTTTGTGAGGCCCCGATGGGCATCATTTACACCAACCAGTCAACCCCTTCCAAGCGAAAGAATCCCCCCAAAAGTCCCCAAGAAAAAAAAAACAAGGACATGATTAAGACTGGGCATTTAATAACAAAGGTCATATCCAAGGTGGGCATTTTAAAGGCTGTCTTTGTATAATTAATGTAAATAATAAAAATGTAAAATGAGGCTGCTCCCTTTGTCTATATCCAGATCCAGGTAATGATGTCACAGAATCAGACTGAGGAGACCCTTGGTCAGGCATGCTGAGAGAACAGCAGCTATAGGGGACATGCAGTTCCTGCTCCTCTCAGACTCATATGCCTACCACATGGCCATCATCACTGTGAGCTCTCCTGGGTGCTGTGGAGGTTTGCAGTCCCTGGAGTGTAGGTAGACCTGACCTTCAACTGTGCTTGAATTTACCGGCAAGATTAGGGAATCTGTGAATTCAATGCTTCCTGGTCGGTACATAATATTCTGAGGCTGTTCCATAGCGGAAATCACAACAGATCTGCAGAAATGGCAAAGACATAAGCCTAAGTGAGGACACTCTTTTTCAAAGACATGTAAAAAAACAGACAAGTACTCTGTCACAGTGGGAAAACATAACCATAACAATGGATGTTACATTGCCATGTTTTGTATGTCTTTCTAATAAATCATGTTTCCCAGCATTAATACTTGTGAATGTACTGTAGCTGCTAGTCTGGTTTTGACAGGAAATATAAAATAAAAAGCTGTCTAGTAATGACAGCCATTTTACAGGCAGTCCAACAGTTTATTAGGTTACTATGGAGACTGCTGTGTAGAAAGCTAATAAAAGCAAAATTAGTGCAACGTCAAGTATTCAGCCAAAGTAGGTTTACTATACAGTCTATGTCATTAGTGTATTCTCACATATATACTATAAAACACTGATGACCTTCAACTGTAAATGTGGTGCAGCATATAGATTTAGAATGAACAGTGGATTGTCAGAACATTCACACAGAGTCGGAGCGTTTGATTCAGAAAAAGTTCAACATGAGAGGAAAAAAACTAATGACTGTACTGTGTATTCTGGCCTTTCTCGGGAGTCATATAGTGTCACATTGCAAAAGCATGGGGTTCAATTAGTTCAGCACTGCTGAGTGTCTACTAGAAGGCTCAATCCTTTACTTCTCTCAGCCATACACAACCCTCCCCCACACCACCTAAATGTCAGAGGGTCCATCCATCACCAAAGGGTTTACCTGGCCTGGCACAAATCCCCGAGAACTTGAGAGACTCCTGCCAAATTATACAAAAATGATGCAGGCTTTACTGGTGCTTTAATATGCCCTGGTAAAGTTAACATTGTGTTTTCCTATATTTTCTTTTGATGAATATATTGTAAAGGTTTTTATATATTGCCCATTACTGAAGATACACTGCATACTTTAAAGATATAATATATACATTAAAAGAATGTTTAAAAACCTTATTCAGTTTTTGCTTTCATTGTATAGCATACATTTTTTTAAAGTGGTGTTTATTATGATTTAGTGTTTTGGTTTTTATGTTTCCAATGGTCCGTTTTCCAGACCAGTGATTCATGTGGAAATAGTCTCATCTTGTTAAATTAAAGATCTGTTTATTCCTACAACTGTGAAGGCAATGACTGTATGTAGTCTTTGCTCAGGCAAACCAGATGGAAGACTGTAATGGCTGAAAAAAGTCAATGATACTAATTGATTAAGAGAAAATTTGTTAGGAGGAACACATTTTGAACTCTTATTTTGAAGTTTGAAGTTTTCAGTATGCAAATAAATTTATCTCAGTAACAAAGTGCCCTATGGAGTTTTATATTTGGAAACACTGTAATTAGCTCAATGGGACCACAAACCATTTGTTTTCAATAAAGAGGGTAGGCAAACATAAGATCTTTACCATACATGATCAGCAATTTTGCATTATAATGCTTACCTTACCCTAGATCTAGCATGATTTAACCAGCATCGGAGCTCCAGAGAAGGGGGAAGTAGGACTAGTCTTCATGTGTTTTTTTATTTTTTTTTACTTGCATTGGCTTGGGACTCTGTTTTCTCTGGAAACCACACTAACATTTGGATTGCATTCCAAACCAAAGATTTAGTCAGGCTCAACAAAAAAAGAAAAAGGAAAAAAGAAGCCAGGGGAAGACAAGGGAATGAGAGACAAAACAATGTTTTTCATGCTCAGGTACTCAAGGTCGTTTTGAGAACACATTTTTTCTGAAAGAGTGATGCAGAGATTGTAGAGAATTTTGCGACACAATAGAATAAATGTTGGTCTTTTTTGTTTTAAAACGATCATATGAGCAATGCAAAAAGAGAAGAGAAACGAAAAGAACCGCCCACCCCCACCAACCCCCACCCATCCTCGGTCTGACCAGGGCAGTGGAAAAAATTACACAGTCGGTGCTGCTAACCATTTACAGACATTGCCTCACAGGCGAGCATCTTATGAAGAGCTAGACGAAACCTGTACATTTTTTGTTCAAACAGCACAATTTCAGAGAGGGAGAGAAAACTTCATTTGATCACAAATTAAAGAGAAAGATCTGAAACATCAGGATATCTCCTCACTGTTGGAACCGTAACGCAGAGAACTATCCTGAAAACATCCAGATGAGTAATCCTGTCCAAGCCACCAAAAAAGGAAGATGAGAACATGCAAACCTGGCAGCGTAAAAAGACAATGAGATACAGATGTTCTTCCTACGGCACTGCAATGAGGACTAATTAGACATACCTTCTTCGAGAACAGAAAGCTACCACTTCAACATTTTATAAATGTTAACGAAATGTTACTTGAATGTCTCACAGGAAGAGATCCCACTCTGCTAGGAATGTAGTGCCCCCATTAGTTACACAATGCTATATGTTAGTCTGCTATCAATTTACAGATGCATGGGGGCCCACTGCCTGACCTGACTGATTGCAAGTCAATTTAGCTGCCATATTGGGCAGTCCCAAAATTTTAAATGCATTAAGTCTCTTTGAGTCAACTAAGACCCTACAGCTGCTCTACGACCACATTGGAAACTACAGGACGAGAGAAAAACCAGGTCACAATCAGTCGTGCCATGCAAAGCACTCCTGCTATCAGTTATACAGAAGCCAGTCTGGTAGCAGACCTTGTCATCGCTGTAACCACCTGCCTAGGACTACATCATGTTTTGTTTGCTTTGGCAATATAGCTTTACATTGTGCCAGTTAAGCACCTTAAAGCTGTGTGAGAAAGAGAGTGTGTCCTGTATTTACGACAGGCAACAATCCTCCACCTCTACCCCAGCCAGACCCTTGACAGGAGAATCCTCCTTCAGGAATGTTAATGTTCACATAAAGATAAATTGCTTTAATGGTACTTTTTATAGGTTGTCCTTAAGGAACGTCTTCTGTCCTCATCTGGTGTGTGTCATGACAGAGCTTGGAGAAGACTCGCTTTTAAGCTCTGGAATATGATGGTGTATATTAGCATGACCAGAATATGTAGCCATCCCAATGAAGTTTATGGTGGATTGTCATGTTCGTGTCCACTTCTGAAGGGGACATCAATATGTGTAGAGCGTTTAAGTGTAAGTTCTGCAAACAGACTGAGGGAGTCAACAGTCAACAAGCTTCCCAAAGTGGCCCAAAGTTCCCAAAGTGTCCTACAATGAAAGAGTGGGGGGCTCACCTCCATCAGTATGGATTTGCAACATCCACCTGGTTGATGCCCAGCAGCCATTTTGAATGGGGAATATCAGATGGCCATATTAAAACAATCAAAACTTCATGACCACTGAAACGAGGATCTTGATGGCCACAGTGAGTCAGGGCCTTGGCGTACCATCTCACCTAAAAAGGGACACCTCCTACAGCACAATGTCCCCATCACTGCACCATGATATGTCACACTTCCATCCATGATGGATCCCAAGTGCAAGATAAACTGAGATGTTAGTTACCGTACTGATGTAGCTGATATGGCCATTCCTTAGTTACAGTGCTTGGGAATTTCAGGCAAAGTGGTACGTCTCCATCAATGTCAGCCACCAAAGAATGAAAGAGTCCAAGAAATTATCAGAATTTTCTAGGTGGTTATGAACCCAGGTCAGTGGTTCTCTAGCGTTTGCATTTGCTGTTTGGTCTTCTGAACATTGAGTGCATTTCATCTTTTTAGACACGCTTGTAAATGCCACAACGATTGTTTTACTGTAGCATCATTAAAGTTATGGAGCTCAGTTGCCGTGGAGAAGTAATGTTCATTCACCTCTGTGCTCATTTGTTATTGATTAATAATATTTAATCATGTGATAGACGTACAAAGCTGAGGGGATTTACAGAGGATTAGAGGATAACAATGCAGAATACAAATCGGAAGCAGGTAATTACAGCCAACTGCCTAATTTATAACTACCTCAGCTTCCTACGGCAACACAGAGCTGAGGTGATAGATGTAGACAAGCAAATACAAACCAAGAACAACAAATATAAATCATATGAGAGCAGCTACCTGCAGTTATAATACGTAATATATTAAATCAGACAGGAAACTTCAGTCCATGTTAAATGACTTAACAACTGATAATTTAAATTTTTACCTTTACCATTGTAATTTGGGGTTATGCTTCACTACTTATGTTTTTGTATGTTTATGTGTGCTTTCTGCAAAGGCCTCCTGTTTTGAAACCACATTCAGTCAAGCCAACAAATATGTATGAATGTGCATGGTCTAAATAAGGGAGTTATCAGAACTTCAGACTGACTTCACCCTACATTCCCCCCTGCCCCCCACCAAATACAACATTCACCTTCTCACCTCCACAGGCTCCCATGTAAACACAGTGATGAGTCAGATGAAAGATCAAAGATAGAAAGTAGAAACTTTTAGAGTTAGAAACTTTTAAATTCAATGTTCCATAACACTTTTACTGTTTGAGTCCTTTAGATAATTGAAATCAAACCTTAGTGGGTGTCAATACTCTGTCCAGCCAGATGTGTGGGCACCATATCATTGGACAGGAGTATCGTGATTGGTTCAGCAGTCATGACCTTCCCCTCAGTGTCATGGGCTACTCTTGAGACCCAGATTAGGGCATAATCCGTTTCAGACCATTGTTACAACAGAACTATTGACTGCATGAATTAACAAGGAAAGACCACTATAGCAGAGAACTGGAGAAAGGCATCATAAGTTTGATGCACTGACTCATAATTAATTTTATGCATGTATGTTCAATTGTTTTTATTGTTATTATTATAGAGACATATAGGCTTTTGAAGGGCAAAAGAGTCTGCTTGGTGAAAGTTGTTATCCCAAGGGAAAAGTGGTTACTGCACACTATGAAAAAAGTAATAATCATTTTTTTAAGAAAATCAGCCACAAATGGATATTGCAATAATGCAGTTCTTCTGTTTCAGAGTCCAGCTTCAGTCAGTTCTGTTGTTGAAGTCCCAGGCATGTATAAAGCCTTATGAAAAACATCATGTAGACTCTTTTTCTGAGAAAATTCCCTCGGTTTTTCCATTGGCATCCTTGAATATGAGGGTGCATTTTCTCCTTGTTAGTTTCACACAAAATATGGAAAGGCACTCTTAAATCCCAACTGAGTCCATCATGGTACTGATGTTTCAAATCAGTCACATTTAATTGGGCTTGTATTATTGTAATGTATGCTTCTGCTGCTGTCTAGTTGGTAATTTTGAGACAGATTTAAACCCCATTCACACTGAAGTAAAAGCCTCCTTTTTCCAGCTTGCTAAGATACAGTGTGGAGTACCTGGCCATCGAGCCAGTCTTTATTACTTCCTTGGCTTGTGCAGATTGTGCAGTGTTGATATAGCAGGGGCATGGCCAGAGTTTATACAATGTGGGTGAAGTGATAGCAGCAAATCAACTAAGGTTTAATTTTCAGCTTGTTATGTTTTTTTACTTTATTTATTGTTTTCAGTCAGTGGACTCATAATGGACAGTTGAAGTAGATTTGTTTATTGAAGTGCTTTATCATCTACCCTGTAGCCTAAATACAACCCCGTCTGTCATACATAATTTGCATCATGCATAACCCCTTCTTATATCACTGAATGACTATCCAGTTGCAGTAGGGTTTCCAGGAGCCCTGTGTCACTAAAATTAGGTTCGCCTGTTATCTTGAGGCACGTGGAGAAATCATTGCACACCTGCTTCTCAAAAAGTACCTCAGCAGAACATGGCCTTGATCGGTTGGCAAAGGCAGGCCAAGACACCCAGGTGTCTGCCTCTGCGGCAGGCAGGATCCAGTCACTGAGAGCTTCCAGATGGCACGTCTCCCTCTGCCTGCTCCATCACTGAGGACTACCCTGCAAATTTAATGCTCCCTGTCTACCTGGCTAGGTTGCCGTTGGAACTGTCCCCAGACTTAAAGAGAAGTATCCTCAAAACGGAAGGTGCCTGATCCTTAGAGATTCATTTAATCCTTATTGGGGTGCATATGTCAAGAATAGACCCACTAAGTCCAAGATAAAATCTATAATAAAACTATGGGTATTCAAGAAGGAGCTTTCTTATATTTTCAGACAAGGCAAGCCTTGTGATAAGGTGGACTGGGCTCACAGGTGTAGGTAAACACCAACACAAACATGTGACGCTTTGTTTAAGCAAAAAACAGAATACAAATTAATATGCAATACTTAAGATCAGTGTGATAATCAATTGATGAAGAAGGGCCTATGAAGAAATTATTTAATTAGTTTAATCATTAAATAGTTGTAATTTTAACATGTACATGAAAGAAAATCCTAATTTGAGGTCTTATGAAGCTACACAGTTGTCACACATTCCATAAGAACGGGGCAAAACAACATTTTCATTCACACAAGTGGGCAAGTCTCTGTGTAGTGTGTGAATCCATTTGATTTCCACCTTCCATCTCTTGCTACTCCAGAAGAAGAAAAGTACAATAGTGTCAGGATCTTGCTTTCCAAACATTGCAGCTATTAATTTTTTTGATCAGCATCTCTTCTCTGTATAAATCTGAAGATTGAAAAAATCAATGCTGCACCTTTATTTTGAAATATTTACAACATTGGAAGTTTAGTGATTGGCTAAAGGTCAGCATTGTGTCAGAGGTGTGGGGACCAATAGGAGTGCTTTGAATTAGAGAATTGAACTTGATTTTACCATGGAAGTGATCTATGCTGTTTCTTTCTAACAGGCAGTTTGTGTACACATCTCCTGTTGTTTTCCTATTTCATGCAACCCCCCACATCCCAGCAAATTAAAAATAATCCATACATCATGGCAATTGATGACTTTGCTGTGGGAATAGCTTGAGGCACTTCCATGGTCTATTTCACTGCAGATGACCCTTGACCTGCCAGTTGTGGCATTCAGAACTACAGTTGTCCTTTACGGGGAGAGACACCCTAATACATAACACTTCAGTGTAAAAGCGTGTATATATAATATACTATAATAACATTACATGAACAAATCTATCTATTGTTGCAGCTTTACCCTTTGACCTCCCAGAAAGAAAGTGATAATTTTACCACATGGCCAATAACAGTTAAAGAGAGAAGGTGGCCTTCAGCAATGGTCATTGAGATTTTTTATGTTGCAGGTGGGGAGTCCGGTTGTAAACTGCCTGCAGACAACATCTGCCCCTCATTTGGTACCTCAGCCATGGATGCAGACAGAAGTCTGTCTGATTAGGAAGTTAATAAGGATTTGGAAGTATATCCATTCAAATTTGACATGATTTTCCAGCCAGGTCTTTTGGGAAAGAAGCTGTGGTTTGTCCGCACGGGAAACTTCATTGCGAGCAAAGGTGAAGCTTCGGTTTTGAATATGTAATAATCTGTACACAGCTATGTAACATAACTTCTACACTGCAAATCTGACCTGTTTGTCTTGATTTAAAGACAGTTCTGACATACAGTCAATGCAAAAGAATTATATCTTGACATGGCTCACCCCATCTGCTCACATATACGTACTCTGTTTTTATATCTCCTGTTATCTCCTCTTTCCAAAATAGTTTTATGGACAACCTCAATTAGGGATTAAATAAAATACTGTTTGATGATGCTGTTTTACTGGTTTAATGATGCTAACTTGCTCACATTGAATCTACACTCAACATTTCAATAACAAGCCTTTTCAAAACAAGACCAGGCGTGAAACTCGGCAGCGGCTTTGCTCTGAGAGGCCCATTTCTCCTCCGTCTGAAATATTGGTCCTAGGGAGGGTTTGCGAGGTCTGGAAGAGTCATTTTCTCCCTGCAACTCTGATGCATGTAGCAGCCATAATGGGAATTGCCAGATCATGACGAAATGCCTCCAAGGCGGTGCAGAAAGGCTAGACAGGAAAAAAAAATCAAAGAACTACAAACCTGTTTGAAGTTTGGACACAGAAGAAGGGATGGCTAACACACTTAGCCCCTGTTACAAAAACACCCGGTGGGAAATTCATTATGTGATTCTCAAAGACATCAGCCATCGGTGGAGCTTCAGCAGTCTTTTAGGGCATCTCTGTAAATGTATTTCAAATAGCAAACTAATTAAGGGGAGATATGCTTATCTTTGTGTAAACCTTGCAAAGCAGCTTTATGCTGCAGTGACACATCCTGGCCAAGCTCATAAGAATCACAGAAGAAGACCTGTTGTGTTTTTGACAGCACAGTGATAGAACAGCTCATCCATTGTTATCTCTTAGCTGAATGGTCAATTACACAGAATGGTTTTGTCCTACGCCCCTGGAAAAAAATGCCTGACCTTTCCGAAATGCGATTAGACTTTGCCTCCATTGACATCACAGCGCTAGAGAACTGTAACTCCACATCAGCTATGCCCATCACCACAATGGTCAGAGAGTAGAAAAGGACTTCATTGAGAAATGAGCACCACTCTTAAGAGGCCTCATTACGAAATAAAACGAGAATGCTGAGCTGTTGCTAGACTTTGCTTGGAAAGAGAGAACTCCATTGTCTGCTGCATTTTTATGGAGGGGAGAGTCACGAAGCTGAGTCTCCACAATTTCACCCTGGAAAAGGAATGTGAGTTAAAGCTGAGCACTGCAGGCCGCTCTCTTGCGTGTTTTTTCCACCTCTCTACCCCGTCTATGACTCCTGCTTATGACACGCCCACCCCTGCTGTTTACATCACAATGCAAACATCCCACACAGGCCTCCACATCTGCGCCACCGTGTTCCCCTGTGAGGAGGGGGCTGGGGAGAGGGGCGGGGCTTCTGAAAAATGCCCTCAACTTCCATCTTTTTCTTCTCCTTTTCAAAGGCTTTTTCTCAGGTTTCTCTCACTGAAGATTTGCGGTGAGGTAATGTAGAATAGACCTAGATGGAGTGGATGATGCAGAGTGTGAGAGAGTACCCCAAATGTACGTGGCTGAAGTACGTTCATGGTAGCCCCTGTCAGAGAAATCATTTGAAATTACACAGTACACAGCACAGTGGAGACTTACCAGCAATTTCCATCTGGGGAAAAAGGCAGAAAAATGCATGCTCTTTGATTAAAGTATAAAAGAGGCCACGACCAACAACTCCAACCACACGTTTCAAACAAGAGAGGAAAGCTGAAGAGATGGGTGAGGGGGAGGAGAAGAAACAGGGTAGGGGGGGGCCAAGGAAGGGGGTGTCCAATTTCAGTTAAAAGGCGCTCTTCATATTACCAAAGACACGATTTTATTTCCTTTATATGTATCAGAGGGAGGAGCTGGGGGTCAGAATGTTCCTCCTGCGTTTTATAATGGGAAGCCCAGGCTGCTGTCCATGGGCAAACCTGCACACAAGTCACTTCATAAAGGTGCAACAATGCACCGGGAGTGTGCCCGATGTGCCCGCTGCACAGCCGCCCCACTCACTCTCACGCCTCAGAGTGGACGGGGCGAGCGCGACGCTCCATCTCCCTGTTTCCCAGCTGCTTAATGATATACGGCGCTGAACTTTCCCCTGCCAGAGCGCCGCTGCAGACAGCTGGTCTCGCTTAAGGCCGTCCCTCATGTGTGCCGTAATATGGAAAAGATTGCAGTGTTTTACTTCGCCGTGGCTGCCTCCTCCGTAACCCTTTCGTGGCAAAGCAGGCCGTGCGACTGGGACAGCCTGTACTGTGTCTGGTTATTTTCTCAGAGTGTTGATTGAAAAATGAGGGAAAAAATGGCTCACGCTGGTGAGGTACACCAAGGTGAACATGTGATCTGCTCTCCTGGCCTTTCAAATTGATAATGAACACTGATATTGAACTGTCAATGAAAATGGTCTATGAAGGGCCACTTAAGGTGGTTGTCTGGGTAATTAAAACCTTGGGGGAGTGTTTAGTGAGAACAAGCACCACACATTTATAAATCACCTTTGTAAGGGCCTTTGAATCAGTAAGTTTGGTGCATTCAATACACTTTCCTCTGGTATATTTCTCACCTTTTCATGCACTTCTTTTCAAGAAAACGTCAGATTCAAGATTAGATATCAAGCTCCAGTTGAATTCAGTACAATTGTTGGGTGAACTGCTGATAACCTTTGGAGAATAGCTAGCCAGTGGACCATCTCTATTCTGTAATGCAACTGCTGTAACAGTGAACCTTTGGATGCTATTGGTCGATCTTGCCGGAGGCAAAGAGCATATGGGCTGGACAAGGAATGAGGGAGTTACATTATATACTGAGCTATAGGCTTGGGTCCAAACATCCAGCAACATTGGAGGAGTCAGTGAAGATGTAATAAGGAATGATCTGAATCTGCAATTGTGAAAGGTCTTTTTGCAGTGCCAAGTCCAAGCTATTAAATGTGCATGCAAACAGTCTGAATACAGGAGCCCAGGACTGCCTGGTTGATGCGGAAAGAGACTGTGAGAACGAAATTACCTCTCCAATTGATTATTGACCTCTCCTACACAGGCAATGTCCAACACAAGGAGCAAATAAAGTTCCCTCTTGGTTGAGTACATCCTCTTCTGGTAAAATGTGGCTGGAAGCATTCACAGATCACAACGAAATGCACGGTTCACCACAGAGTGAGAGAACACAATTTGCAGGGGTAATTTTCATGCCTTACTTAATGACTTCAGTTTATTGACTCTTGTGTCTCTTAAAACCCCAATGGTTTTCCCATATGTGTGATTATCATCCCATAAGATTCATCATGTGACATTGTGTTTTTCAGGTAAACTTGGTTGCTTGATAAACGTTTGTAATTCTGTTTCAACAAATGTGATGCTATCCCTCGAACTTCATTTCGATGTGACATTTTAATCCACATTTACATTGAGATTGTCATTAATATTATAAAGAACGTACTACCTAACTGAGGATGTTTGTCGAGTGACTTATAATAACTATAAAAGTTACACTGTACTATGAACAGTACGATAAAAAGCTTAAGTTCATTGCATCACCACAAATGTCTGTAAGACAATGGCTGGGATTCACTCTTTAAAATGAACAAAAGTTACAGCCAGGGTTCCCATAACATCAGCTGTAAACAGTGCCACCAAACTTGTTTTTTCAACACCACAAGGCAGTAAAAATAGAACTTTAACTGGACAATCCCATCTGGGCACAAATAGTATTATATGTTAGGGCTTCTCCAAACCATGGGCAGCGCCAGCTACTAATTTCAAAAGGGGCCCACAGGCTATAGTGGCTTTGTGAGGGGATATTTTCAGGAGTTATACTGTGCATTTGTTGGCCAGACTCTGAGTCATTTGAAGGCAGAGGGACACTAACTATGTGTTCTGTACAACGAAGGGTGTTCCCTAGCTTGATTTCGTTGACATGCATGCACACACTGTTTCTAAACTTCACCATCTTGAAGAGGAAGGTTGGGCCTTTTGGAAAAATCTCAGGAACCATTCAAGCAGCATCAAAAACAAACAAATTGACGTAAAGTTTTGATTCTTTCAATTGGGTAACCTTGAAAAAAGAAAAAAGGGTGCCGATCACCCCCAGAATAGACATTTCGGCCGCACGTCCCATGTACGTCTAAAACATGGCGTGCTGGCTTCCAATTTTAACCAGGGCACTCCTGCGTGGGGCCGTCCTTGCTTTTTCATGGTTCAGCGTTCCACCTTTAAGGAATCCAGACTGGATGGCCTCACCACATCGTCCGGCGCTGTGCGGTGACTCATTTTATACTCTCAAAAGTCTTCCCCTCCTCCATCCTCAAAGTATAAATCTCTAAACCCCTCCCCGCTTGCTGCTGGGCCTTAGAAGAGGAGAAACACTCGCAGACAAAATGGCCTGCAGATGTTGTGGCCTCCAGCCCCAGCAAAGTCAAATCGGCACAGTTGGATTCAAGTTGTATAATTTGGGCACATAAAGTAAATGAGCTCTCTAAAAATTTTGTGGAGGTTTACAGCTTTCCCATGGTGCCTCTGTGTTTGAGGTACACCTGGGAGGTGTCTGGGGGTGACCTTGCATGCCCAGAGGTTCCTTCTGATATGTGTTAGGGCCTGTTCCCCAAAGTGCTTAATTCCTTGACAAAGTGAGGCTATTCTGTTTTCTAGACTTTCCATTCAGAAGCTGTTATTTAGTCTTAAGTCATCATAGAGCCATAAATCAAAAACCAGACTTAAAGCGCATCACAACTGTACTTTGTACAAATGCTAATTTAATCTGGTTTTTAAAAACTAATTTTCAAAACCGTGTGATGCAACTTTTAAAATAATCTGAGGATGCATTGTGTAGCATTTAATTGTGCTCTGCACAACTGTTAAACATTCATGTTTTACTTTAGCCGCAGCGCGCTCCAGAAAACATTTGTGTTTGGCTTATGCTGCACTCCTTCCTTGGACCGACTCTTCATATGGAAAGTTCATTACCACAGTCCAACAGTAAAAGGATCTCTGCCTCATAGCCTGTAATTCCGAAACCTCAGCCTGCCCTAGACTTCGCTGTGTTTTTGTACTTACTGCTGTCAGTGAAATGAGTCTTAAATTATGGGCCCAGGGCTCCTCCCCTCTCGTAGCTCTCCCCCACTTTCGCAATTTGACTGCCTCTCAGACCCGCCTATACCCCCACCTCTAGCATGGGCGTGTCCCCCCACCTGGGCCTAGGCCTGGGTCTGGCTCAATGCTGGGGCATGGGAGCTACATCTGCTTACATGAGGTTGAATATGTGCCGAAATGTCTGCAGAAATGTCTGTGCTGACTCATTGCTGAAAAATGTAAAGTAATCAACAAAAAAAAAAAAATAAATCAAAGAATTTTTTGCGTATCTAATTTGGGATTAGGCACTGCTTATGCCATTTTATTTCTGCTTGTTTTAAGAATTTCCTCTCTTTCATTAAATTAGCTGCATACCTCACAGATAAATTTATTGGTACAATAGTTATGCTCTATGCTTGATAGTTTTACAAGTATCTCAGACCATGAGTCTCTGAATTGCTGTCTACGCTTCACCTACAGTGCTAGGACTTACTTGAGCTAATGCTAGGAGCTCTTTTAGAAAGCCAAAATGCTCCTCTTTCCTCCTTTTGGCATTTCCTGCTCCTCAACAAAAAAAAAAAAAGTTGAGGAAAAAAATGCTGTTTCTCCGTGACCATCTGTAAAACCCATCTGCAAGACATACCAAATGCTTGCAAGATGTACACTACTTCCCTGTGATTAATGAACATCAGAGCATTTCTCTTTATTCTGTGGAAGTCTTAAAGCAGAAATAAGCCATAGAAATTATTCACCCGGAATAGCAGCATGTTTCTCCAAAATAGCAGGAAAGGATCTACTATTTAATCTGATATTTTCATTAGTCTGTTCCTTTTTTCTCTCGAACCCTGTGATTGGCTGGAATCTTGAACAGCTGGAATGACTGTGCAATATGCTGCTTTAAACATAAAAAAGAATTCCGTTTCACTGAAGTACTTTAAAAATTGAATTTATTAGCATTGCTGATGCTTACTCTGTGTAAGAGTGGCATTTCCTTCATATGCATGCACACTAAATGGTATTGCACCACAAGTCAATCAAAATTTTTTTCTACACTTTCTCTTTAAAACAAAGTGTTCCTTTTTCAGTACATTACATAAAAAACATTTTCACATTAATTCTGATGGCTGACTAACTTGCAGTGCTGTGTTTGTGAAGAAAAACTGTAATGCTTGCATTTGTCCATGAAAGTTTTATCAAATTAAAAATAGTGCATATTGAGTATGACCGTACAGGCACACTGAGAATAAAGTAAATGCATACAGACAAATGCACAGCTGAGGCCTGTTGTAGACTCCTGAGCCTCATGTCCCTCAGGTGGTACCTGTGTTAAGTGCTGCTCCATTCAGGGCCTCTACTAAAGTGTGTTTGGGGAATGCTTTCCTTGGGTGTGTCTCCAGCAGCTTCAGCAGAGATAGCAGGGCAGGGCATTCCCCCCAGGCTACGCTTTCATCCAATGAGTCCTACGTGAGACCGTCAGCTGCTCTCTACAGCATGCTGAAGACGACGCTGATCCCTCATTGCATGCATTATTTACTCAAGCTAAGCGCTAGACAGGCAAAGTCAGAAGAGGGTATTCCGAGAGGTAATTTGTCTGTTGACCCCCCCCCCCCCCTTACTCCCTCCCCCCGGATTAAGATTTTGCAGATCGTACACTGGTGAAAGCTGAAATTGTGAAGAAGTGACTTCAGAGGGGAAAAAGAATACGTCACAATGCTTTCCTTAAAGAAGCTTAGAAAGCTGTGCAGCACTGCCCACTGCAAAGGAGAAAAAAAGCCTTGCAGACTCCAGAAACCACACAACTCAGCTCAGCCAAACAATACGTACTGTCATTTGCTGTACTCCACTATGTCCGCAAAGCCCTGAGTTTACAGTACACAGTCAGAGTGCTCATACATGCCCCATGACTGCATTTGAATGTAATCAGACACATTTAATCCCCATTACAATACCTAAGGGAGAGGAAATAAGCCTTACCCAAAACATTATTCTATCGATGTTTGTGTCATGTCTCACCAGCAAGTATAAATATTTATGACTTATTATGAAGAAAGACTTTATGTACAGTTAATGAATACGTGATATGGATTCAGCCCCCTGCATTATATTATATTTTTGCTTTGAAGATGCTGTCGTTGAGAATAAATTACATGGCTTACATTTTTTGCCTTTCCTCATTTTTGTAATCCTGTTCAGGATGGACAATTGTACATAAGGTTTGTCTCAGCACAACAACCTCTACAGACATCTAGGGGCTATAAAGTGAGGAAACCCTGGCCAACATATCCACTCATATGCCCAGTGTAACAAAGCCAATACAGCTGAGGCTTTAAAGGTTAAGGACCTTTGAGTTAAAAACCCTGCTCCTTACCACTGTTCCACACTGATGCACCTAGGTTGCTATAACTTTAACATGCATTAGCTTTAGCTAGCAAGATGTGACTGGACAGATACAGAGGACAGATAAAAAAGTTGGTATGGTGTAGGTTACAGCAGGGCTGCATGGCTCCTGCCCTGGAGGGTCAAAGAGTGCCTGATGTCTGTTACACACAACATCTCATTTAGTGAATTAAACCAAATAGATGTTTGGGTAGATGCTAATATCTGTATGACTGGACACAAAACCCCTTGTCCTTTCACTGGCATTGAATATCTGTAATTTAAAGATGCCTACAAATCCACTAAAATAAGGATGCCTATAAATCAAGTTTGATAGTGGTCTTCCAGGACAGGTTAGCGCTCCCTTAGCCGCTAGGCTGTATGCATTAGATGTATTAGCAGCAGATGGCAGGCAGGTGTACACGCGGACATGAATGGATCTGCGCTGCGAGTGCCGGGGCAGCCTCTGCCGAGCCCCCGGGTGAGGGGAAATATGAGAAGCTGGGATTGGAGCCAGTTGAGGGGGTTGTTCAGCCAATGGGAGCGCAGAACATCTGGAATCTGACAATAGGCAGAGCGCACAAACCGGGCTGAGTCTGCAAGCCGCTGCGGAGAGGGGGAGTCATGCGAAATTGCGAAATGGCCGACAGCGGAGGCCAAGAGGAATCGCCTGGGCTTTCGAACGTTGGAGGGAGGAGAGAGTTCAGACAAAAGATTTGTGGGTGTCTGTGCAGTTTCGTACTTCCAGCATTCAAACTGGGCTCCTCCAGACTTTCCCAAAAAAGCGGACACAAAATGGGCTCCCTCTGAGAAAACAACAGAACTAACTTTAGACAGTGCACAAATAGAAGCAAAGATATACTTGTTTGTGATCACATACAACTTTTCACGCTGCAGAGGAAACCTCAATCCCCAGTACTGCTCTTCTGTAACTACAGCTCAGTTACAGAGGAGCGGTAAGATCAGTTATAAATCACAATGAAAGTTGGGCTAAGACTAAAGCGGATTCTCCTCTGAATGATCCACCTCCTGACCCTTAGGGTATCTCGCATTCCAAGCTAGCTGACTGCGCTGACCTCTGTCCCAGAGCAGTGTAGAAACATTACCTATAGCAAACATTCAGCAACGTCAAAACGAAAACTTTTTAGTAAATTTTATTTCAATTGGACAATGGTTGCAACATTACTACCGCAGAAGCACAGTTTCATCAACTTGACAATAGCGAAATAAGTTAAATATTATTTAAAATTCTGTGCAATAAATGGGACAACAGGGCAGCTGCCATGCACATCTCTGTCTGCATGATCTCCATATTCTATATTTCATAAGCATTTATAAAAATCACACTTACTGTAGGGCGCAGTACAATCTGCCTACCTTGTATTTAATACATGAGGTGTTACTTTTTTCATTACTAACACATTACAGTTTAATGAAAAATATGTTGCCCCCCCCCCCCTTAAAAAAAAACGCAGTGCTTGGCTACATGTGTTACTCACAATGAAGGAGAATTGGACAAGCAAATGAACTGAATCACATCTTAAATACAGTTTCACTGCTGGAAAAAGTGCATGGCTTGACTGCAAGAAAGAATGCATGCAGCTGACGCTCTAACAAGGTGATTCCCCACAGTATTCCTGTGTGAACATGCAATTTCTCATTTTTTCCACTTGGGCAGAAGTGTGGCATAGCCGGTACTGAACTTCAGTTTTATGTAGTGGATTTATATTAATGACAAGTTTCTGTAATCTTTAAAATACATATTCAAGCAGCCTATCAATGTTGTAATGGTATTATAAAGTGTACAATTTGATTGATTGCAGCAGTCTGACATTTGTCTTTGAAGCAGCTGGTTGTCCCAAACATGGTCTATTTCATCTAGACAAAGTATGACAAATGGAACCTATTAAAATTATCATACATTCTAAAACATATTTGTTAAAATAGACTAATACAGATGACTGGGCCTCTCCAGTGATTCACAGTATCTTCATATAAACCTATATTGAACACAGGACTGGGGACTAATATAGAACAATAGAGATGAGAATGTATATGTGGCCAATTTACACACATCAGCTATGTACACAATTTCCAATAATTTGTTTACTAAGCGCCCCAGAAATAACCTCCACTCCTCCGTAGGAAGGAAGAGTGTTCCAAACAATATACACAAATGGCATGGAAAACACCACCCCTCTTCTATGCAAACATTACAAAGGACCAGAGGTCCACGGCAGAGCCACTGTCTCTATCTCCTGGCTGTGACACACTGAAACATGGACCCCACAACCAAGTGGAAACCGCTTGTAATTTCATTTTCCACTGTTGAGGTCCTTAAACAGTTTCTTTTGGCAAAAAAAAAAAATGTGAAAATGAGCATTTTCAAATGTATTTATGTTTTATGTCATAATGACTTAGACAGCACATACTGTGTACATCAGAAACAGAGTAAACATTTTCTTTTGCATTTACTGTTCAATTGTATTCATTACATTTTAGGCTAAACCAATGTAAAATCTACAGACATAACCTACTGCATACATAAATGTTTATTTCATTAAAGGTTGTGTCAATCCACTGCTAAAAAGCGAAATCAAGAAAAATGGCAAACCAAGTAACCCATATCTGGCATATAGTCCAACAGCAATTTAATTCTTCTTGTGACACGCGACCCCACAGAAGAAACATGCAAAGAGGTCAGAGAATCTCATTTTCATAACATCAGCACTGCACATCAACATCAGCCAATAGGGGAGCTGCATATCTGCATAATTTGCCCAATTAAGAATAAGCACAGCCTCAGCTATGGACTCAGTTTGTCAAACAAAGGCAGTGAGCACTTGATCAGTGATTCTTGTGATGTCAAATCCAAGTCTACAGCTAACTTCCTCATACTCTGTAGGCTTTGATCTAACATTCCATATATACTGTATGCACTTGGCTAACTGTGTCTGTTCCTGGCGGACCCCGATCCTTGTGGGCCCCAATCACAGAGGTTTTTTTCTCCTCTAGGACTTAACAACTCAAAGGGTTCAAACAATAGCTGCCTTAACTGAATCCATTTAAGCACAGCTCTCAGTTCGGAGACTGTTAGTCATGACAGACAGCTGGGAAACCTACTGCAAAGACATCCTCCAGAAACACAACTGGGCAGCCCTGCCTTAAGCTAAACTAAGAGCTGAGAAAAGTAGTTTTATTTTCCAACATGATCACATTAAACAAAATACCCTACATGTATTTCTCACTGTTCAGCTTTTCCTGAGGAGGATCACTTTGATATACTTAAAAAAGTTCTTTTGTTCAAGTCTTTATTTAAGCGCATGTACCCCAGCACGTACTGAAGCACAATGAAGAGCGCCGTCTTTAAAACACATTTCTTCCCAACATGTTTCCCCTTCTCGTTTTCTTATGACCTCAGGCGAGTTTAGCTGGAGCTGTGTGGATATTCCAGCGATGACTAATATTTTTCTGGCGCAGAGCGAAGGCAAAAAGGGGCCAGCAGAGACACATGGAAAAAGAATAGCTGGTGCGCCATTTTAAAAAGGCAGCCTGCTATTTCCACTGGAGTTAGAAACGTCTCCGTCTGAATTCCACCTACCATGTTGTCTTTCGTTTTACTGATGCGTGAGAAAGAGTGGACATCTCAGCTGTGGTGTTTGGAAGTTTACTACATTTCCACAGTCTGACCTCAAGTGAGCTAAACCACCGCCAAAATGGTCTCAGCGAAGAACAAAGAGAAAAAAAAAAAAAAAACTGACATTACAACTGGGAATTGGATTCGTTCGAAGTTTTGAGGTGCCTTTAAGTACACATTCAGATTCCTTATTTTGTTAGTAAATTTGTTGAAATAGCAAAATTTATCTTCCAATAATGGTCATTTCCATTGACTCTGATTGAATTAGGACATCTCCTGGGCAACAAATGATTTTATTTCTTTTCTATAAGGATGACACAGCAATAGTCCTGAAAGGGTCATGGCGATAAAAGTTTCACTCCAGGCACTCCTTTTAATCTGTTTTTATTGCCCATCTGAGTGGGCTGTTCCTGTCATTATAATGTTCTTATGTTCTTGCATTCGCTGTTCTCAGGCGCGCTTCACCTGACATCTGGTTCTGTCTGTCTGGTCCGGCTCCAGACCTTCTCCTCTCTCGCCCAGTCCCTGTGCTCCAAGAGGAGTGTTCCGCTTGTCTTCTGCTAAGCATGTAGGAAACTGTGGAATTCGCTGGCACGTTAGCGGCAGAATTGCAGACACGCTTTTGGAAAGGTGTACTTAGACTGCATAAAACATCATATCTCAGTTTCAGAATGTGGGTTATTTGGCTAGTCTTTCCTCATTTGTACATTTTTATGACCCGTATTGTTTATTGTTGGGCCTATATTTATTTCTGTCAATTTACTGTCATTTTTTCTTTCACGTTTTTGAAATATGAGCTGTTTTGTATGTTTAATTTCTGTTGCATTTTTATTTCTCTTACATTTTTGTCTCTTCTTCATTTTTTACAACTCTTTATGCAACTGCAACAATGAAATATCTCAATTTATTTGTGACAATGCGACACCCATAAAATTAACAGGAAAAAGAATATTTCCAAAAAAACAAAAGACTGATTTTAAAACTCAACACAAACCAAGAACGAGCACATTGTCAGAGTCACAGCAATGCAACTGTGCTACCAGCAGCGACACACCTGTATTTAACTACTGCTGATTAGGCAGGTGTGGCTCATTATCTAATAGCTAGCCTACTCACACACACACACACACACACAGTGACAATTACAACAGTTTGACAACGATAATTACAATTAAGATGTTCCAACTGGAGGTGACTGAAGGAGCACTGTTAGTAAATCTGCAAATAGAAAAACAAGGGTCCTAATAAACACTTACAAACACTCACCACACAAACAATAATCAGCATGCAAATACAAGCACATTACTGACTGTGTTTAAAAATGTTAAAATTCAGTACAGTGTGTGGATAGGTGAGTATTAATTCTTCACACTCCTCTGACTTTAATATGAGGTAATTAAACACATTGCATTTTGCACATTAAGAATAGCATGCACTTCCTTCTTATCAACTAATATGTTCATTTTAAATAGCCATTTGATAACATTACATTAAATATATTTTAATCATTAGAGACATCTGCCTACAAACCCACCTAAACTTTCTGTTAGATAAGTTTAAAGACTACAATATGTGACAGAATTTCTGTCAAAATCCACTTTGTGATTACGTACTGTACTGCATGGGTACATTTAAAGGGTATGCCCATCTAGAAGTGCATTTAATATATACCTAGAAAGGTTTAAAGAAAGACCCTCAGATGGCTGGCATCCAGCATAGAACCATGTTTAGACTGTGGGGTGCGGTTTGGAGCTTTGCCATTGCCTGATCCCGAAATAAAATTACTGAGTAGCCAGTTTGCATTTCTGAAGTGGTGATTCCATTAACAGCAAAGTTCTAATCCAGAAGGACACCTGAAAGTATCGGTGAACTAGGTTTTTGGTCTGTTTCTCCTGTCAAAGGGGTCGCAGTTTTCTTCAAGCAACTTCAACTCCTTAAGAAGTGTGTCATAATCCCCAGCACTTCTAGTGAATAATTGGTTGATTGGCTGTCCGTAAGCCAGAAACATCTAGCCCAGTTCACTTCACCAATTATAAACCAAGAGCAGCCAACCTCTGCACTTTGCAACACTAAACTGTAGTTGTAGGGGGTTAATGTCACACTCAGTAATAATTTTTAGGTTGAGAGCATGCCCTGAAGGTACTGTGACAGTTGCTCATACTAACACCTCCAGTGCCTCTAAAGGTTTATCGCCTCCTTTGATTGGACTTTCAAGTCAAACCTCTGTGGTGCCTCAGCATTATATGCAGTTCATTTCTGCATGTTATACACCTGTCTGAATATTTTTCTTGTTTATTAAAAATTATAGACATTACTAATGACCTCTCAGTATCCAGCACGGTCATAAATTGACTTAATGGAGGTAGCCATTTTTTTGTTATTTTGTAAAATTTGGGAAATCCGACTGTTTTCATTCAAGCACACCTCCCACAAACAAACAGCACGTCAAAGAAACATCCCTGCATTTTGTGCCATTACATCACCCTGATAGCTATTACATAAATGTAGGAGAGGTGCAAAAATGTCAATCTATAGCTGTTATTGTAATTATTCCAGATATATCCCAATCCCATGTGACTCTAGACAGAGAACTGAGCTTCACAGTTAATTCTAGCACTATGTATTGATGGAACTAATTACCAAACATCAAATTATGTATGACTTCACTGCTAATCATTATTAGCTAACTATGATTGCAGTAATTAAACTGAGTGAGGGTACGCTTGAATGAGGCCAGTGAGAATGCGGTATAAGTCTGAATCAAGGCGCTTCAGTTAATGACAATGTGTATTGTGAAAATTAAAGCCTGCAGTCTTTCGAAATCCCTCAACGGGCCCCTCAATACTTCAATGGATTTTCCAAACTTTTCAATAGGAGGAAAGAAGAGTAAATGAGTGTCTTGTCATTTCAAACCTGAGTGGTTCTGTAAAAGATGCAGCTGGTCAGAGCTGTGACCTATAAGTCTGTGCCCTTATACAAGCCCCCACCTGACACAGAGTGGTGACTTTTTCAATGACAGAGACCTTTTCAAGAGTACTCATATGTTACCATCCCACATGCGTAACTCATAAGAAAAAATGTTTTTCACTTATACAGACGCCTATCAGCAGAATAAAAATTCACAGAGAATGCAGCAGTTAAGAAATGTATAAATTCCAGACTAGGATTTAAGGCATGATGGTTTCAAAATGGTTGCTTATATATGTACAGGTACAACATACCTCAGGGATTTTACAACCACCTTGCCTCTTGTGTGTGCAGTGCAATAATATGAGAAACAACTAAATTCTCTGGCTTCATACTTATAGTGCTATGTTCTTAAAGTCAGTGAACACAATGATAAACAATACTATAATAGTCCAAAGTGCACAAAATGCACCATTAAAACTATTGGTTTCACGTAAGTAACCTAACCTAAGTGGTGTACAGCATTTGGGTGATGCATCCACAAGAACTCTAAAGATCAGCTGGTGTTGATGTCTCTATTTTACCTTCTGCATAGATGCTACATATGTATGTATATATCTATAGGAATCTGTACACAATGCCAAGGTAAGCTTTATGTGAAACAAGGGATGTGTGACATGCTATTGCAGTAAGCCTGTGCATCGGCCAGTACTCCAAGAATCTCCAAACATCAGCCCATACAATATGTTTGTGGGTCACATGATCTCATCTCTAGTAACGTCACTGTGATTTCTAAAAATACCTGCAGCGCTTTTTTTTTTGGTCACAGAGAAAGGGAAGTCACAGTATGATGCAAAAGTGCTGCTTTTGATTATTTAATCCTGCATTGTGTGTGCCAGTTAATCTGATTTTTCACACAAGAGTTGTGCTTTGAAGCTGTGCTGAAAACAGGAGTTTCACTTTCTTCTTCACGTTATTCTTACATGAAGAAGTTACCTCTTTTTCACATGTGAAAAAAATATAGTAAAGTTTGTGTCACATCTTTGAGTGTGACAGTGGTAGAGGAAAGTGTCACATTTGAATGATATTCAGAAGTGTGCTACTATGAGTTTGTATCTATTTTAAAGCACCAAACTTCCACTCCCACCCACAGTGGGACTACCACTTTCTGAGGTATCCTGGAGTGCAGCATTTCTCTCTCGTTTCTGCTGTTTAAGTAGAGCTGGGAGAGGAGACATGTCTGGTCCTGTAGCCATGCTCAGGACTGCTTCGGAGGAAGAGATGAAATTAGATATCCCTCACACCTGTCTTTTGCCCTACTCCATGTGCTAAAAGGCAGCCTAACTTTTTTACATGCTGTCAAGATGTAGGGCTTCAGTCAGCCAATGGTTACTCTTTTTTCATTCAGCACTATCAAAAAGGACATGGGTTATCACTGCACCATTAATTTCTTTTTGTCTGGTTTGTTGGCTTTTTATTTCATTATATTTACATTTTATATTTACAGAGGAGGACTTTTTCGAAGATATTAGCTGACTAATCTATGTTGCCATGCACTTGTGTTACGTACAAGTCAAATTTTGATAATTTCATTGGGGAAGTGGTGGTACATATAAATTACTCGTTTGTTTCACCAATCCAAGTGTTATTAAAAATCATAATTAATTACTGATACTGAAGTATTTAAAATGAAGCGATCCGAATGGTTTCGGAAAGCAATATATTCCATTACGGAGGCGTAAACGTATTAGAACTTGAGTCTTTCTCTTTGGAAGAAGTGTACAGGACGCACAAAAATGTCACTAAAATGAACTATTGGCGGCACATGTACATGCAGCGGCTCAGCACTTATTGATTCACTGAGTCCGATTCTTGGGTGCACCTGAATTTCGTTGTATGCCTTTTACAATGCCAATAAAGAATCTGAAACTCAACTGTTTCTGTAAAAACTCAATTCTTATTCAGTAAGGCCTGGCAATCCATCTGAAAACGTGGTGGAAAAATAAAAACCGGCAGGTCCCAAGCACATTTCGTCCATAAGATCGATTCGGAACCGCGACCTGCTCTAGTCCCGCACGCGCCTTTCACAGACAAGACGCGCGTGCCGATCGGGGGCAATGCCAAGGCGCAAAGACAAGCTCCGCTGGACAGCTCCTGCGCCCACATCCCATTAAGATGAGTCAGGAAAGCCTGAGAGAAAAAAAAATGTCCGCTTTTCCTTTTTAAAGTCCCACACTGTCCACGTCCTCAAAGGAATGGATCTAATTAAAAACGATGCCCTCGTCATCATCGCCAAAGCGTTGCCAGCGATTCCGGAGAAGGCTGGAGATAAGGACCACATGACTCGGTGGAGCTGTTCGGGGATGGAGGTCTTCTAGGATTACTCTACTCCGATTGGTCTGCAGACTCCTGTTTGACACGCGGACAAAGGAACCTCCTGCCGTATAAATAGGGCGGATTGGACTTTATTATTCTAGCATCAAGGCAGCAGGTTTCTGCTAAGTTTGGAGTTACTCTTGTCACCGCCACTGTATGCCTGCCTGAAGTAGTTAAAACAAGGCACTGCAGCACAAGGAGTCTGCATGTCTCAATAGACATGCTCAGCTTTGTGGATACACGGATTGTGTTGCTGCTTGCAGTAACTTCATACCTAGCATCATGCCAATGTAAGTTCGATACATGATTTTGTGTTTACCAAGGATTGCAGTTTTTTCCTGTTTTAAATGAGAATACGTGGAATTTAACAGCGCGTATGCTTGGGTTGGTTGTTTGGGACGTACTTCGCGAGGACAGCTTTTATCTGCTATCGAGGGCTCTCCTGTGGCTGTTCCATGTAAATCAAGAGGATTGTTGGATTTTCCTTTTGTTCTGAGGATACAGTTACCCACTGATTAATTTGCGCACAGAGATAAAATTGACTACACTGTTGAAGAATCCTGACAATTCTTTAATTTAAATGTTAAGGATGGTAAAACTAAAGAAATTTCTACATGTAAAGTTCAGGTTTGTTGGGGGGGAAACTTTTTGTCCAATGATGAAAAGTTTTGGGCGTTGTACAAATTGTTTAGAGCGTCCAGGGAATGATCTTTATTATAGGGATGTTCAAACCTGCCCCCTGGTGGCGGCTTTCTCGAACATGACGCTTGGCAGCAGCAATGCGTAAAGTTAATCTGTTGCGTCGGTTCGATTTTGCAATGATTGGAAATATTTACAAAGTTTAAAATGAATTCATTTTCAACTTAAGCATTTTTCAAAATAAGTGCATGTCAAATTAAATACTTTTATCATCCAGTTGCAATCTGCGACGACTTCTTCGGTGTATGTTCGTATACCTTCTTTGGTAGAGGCCTTGCCAGAAGTTTTTTTTTTTTTTTTGCAAACTTCTCAGCAAACTTAACAAGTATATATCTTTATGACTGCTTTAATTCTGTGTTATTTGTTAGCAGTTTGGGACTTTGTAATGGATTCTTGTTTTCTGTAGAGTCTAAAAGCGCCACCTGGTGGACATGTAGGGACAGGCCGTCCAGGCCTCGTGCCAGTTCACTTAACCCTTTCACGAACCGTTCGAGTTACAGGGAGCAACGTCAGACGTTAGTTTCAGCATTAATGTGCAAACACGAAATGGAGGCCTAAACAAGAAAGAAAAAGTTTGATATTTTAGGCTAGCATACGTAAAATAGTTGTAGGCAGTCAACGTAGCGAGATATTAAACGTGTAACTAGGGTTTCGTGTTATTTAGTCCTTAAGCAACAGGTCTGATTTTGTACAGCGAGCACTTTGACCAAATGTAAAAATCACAAAATTAATAATTAATAAACTATTCCTATTACAAGGTTGCTAGAGGCTGTAATTTTGCCTTTGAGAGGTAAACCAAAGTTACACCTTGATAATATATAATCTATTGTGACATTGTAATGGGCTATAGAATGATAGCAAATTCAGACAATATGCCGCCTACAGCCACACCCAAACATTGCAGGAAGTGGAATTTCCTACCTCAAACCCTGGGCAAATTACCTCCAAGTAGAGGACTCCAAAGGAAGTTATTAACTCTTTAGGTCTTCTTTGAGTTCATTGCAGGCCATCTGAGCATGAAACCATTACAGTAATTTAACTACTCCAGCTGGACATTTAACAACAAGAAGCAGACAGGACAGGATGTGATGCACTGAAGGTCATGACCCCTTTATGGGGATAAACTGGTGTGAATCTTTTTAAGTGAGTTTTGAAAGTATTGAAAGTATTTTAAATGCTCTGTTAGTGGGTTACAAAATGACTGTACGAAGGCCTACAAAATGTTCTCTCAGCCTTTTGAATCTATTCTGTCAAGTCGTTTAGGTGTTTAATTATGAAATATTTTTATATAACTGAAAAATCTTTGAAATTGAATAATTTATGTAGTTTCAAGTTCATTAGATACTTTTATCCAATACAAATTCAAATCTAAAACAATCTTAACAATCTTTACAAAACACAAGGATGTAATGACTAATTCCTCACTAAGTTAGAAAGAATATGAGGTTATTGTAAAGATTTAAGTTTTAACAACTTCTAAACAGAAGAAACCGTGCTTATTTACCTTTGCATATTATTATTCTGAATACTGGATAAAAAAGAATTACACTAGTGTTGTGCAATTTCCATCGAATAATTGAAGCAGTTTTAGATCCACACTAGGTGTAGTTTTGATCGAAGATCGAGCAAATTGATCCTTTAATATTACATTGTGTTGCCACTGAATATTACATTCTCTCTCTCTCTCTCTCTCTTTTCTCCTCCCCTTAATTGCACAGTTGAAACGGTTAGTACATTTGCATCTAAGCATGTCGTATTTTTAGTTTTCAGCATTTCTTTAGAAGTATATTTACCTTGCTGTAAATGCACCTGTCCTTTAACAGCTCGTCGTGATATTCAGTGAAAAAGACCCCTCCTGCAAATTTGAGCAATCTCAGTCACGAAAACAACATTTGAGATTTATCGAAAAAGGGAACATTTTAGCTATTTTTTCTTTCCCTCTAGTGAAAGATTGAGCTCCATTGGCTAGAGACAATGTCAGTTAAACGAACAGCCAACCTCGCCCACTTCCCTTAAGGGGTTGGACAGTATTATAAATAGGCTTAATAGGAGAGGAAAGTTTGAATCTAGGCTGGAACTAAAAATGGCATAGAAACGTGATGGCAATGGGAATAATTTATCACGGATTATGGACACACTGAGGTCAGATCGGGCATTTTTGTGCATTTTGCATGCTGTGATTATGATGTGCAGTGATTGAGATTGCTGCAAATTGGTGACTGAAATATCACATGGGGCTTTTGAAATTACCAATTTGATTTTCCTAAAGGGGAAGGGCAATAAACTAATTTGGATATCAGTTAGTCCACTTAACGTATCCAGATTCGGCCACACAAACTCAGTTTTAACAATCTATGTGTGTCTAATGTTTTGTCTTGCGCCTGAGTGAACATCTGTTGGTGACTTTTAAGAGTCTTCTCTATTCTGGCTCTTCATATGCATAAGCAATTGCTTGCTCTTACAGTAGTTTGATACATTGTTCTGCATGAAAAGCATGTGTGCTTGTTGGCCATGTTAGTCTGTTTATGGCATACTTGTTTGGCACTAGTGTGCATTTATTGAAAGGCAATCTGCATATTTGGATAAATGTTATATAAAGTTGCATGTCTGGATATATATACTCATATATATATATATAAATGCAATAATAGTGTGAATCATTTGCATTCATTTTCTTTCTCTCCATTATAGGTAGGAATTAAGGTGAGCAAATGTTTCTCGTCTTAAACACACTCATGTAAAGTGTGGCTTACAGACATTTACTGATGAAGCTAAATGATGACGTTAAACAGCATGGCAGGCTTATTGAACACACCTCACTACATTATTGCAATCTAGTGATGTGTAGTTCCTTGAAATGCAAGACCTAGCCTGTTTGCAAACACGTTTGGACATGTATCTTGCTATGCCTTTTTTTTCCCCTCTCGGTTATAGAAGATCAGTATGAAATTAGGTTCAATGCTGTGAAATTCACTTAATGGTCAAATCAGCATATTGAATTGTAATGGATGGCACCTGCCAAGTTTGACGCGCAAACACCATTACACGTGAGCATTCTTTACCATTAAGTTTCACCACGGATCTGTGCCTCCTGCTTCACATTTTTGTCTGATGTGATCTGCTTGTGATTCACTGCAGGGTCCCCCGGGAGACAAAGGACCTGACGGTGACAGGGTAAGCATGAGAAGCTCATTTTGAGCATTTCTAATTCATCATTGGAAGTCGAAACTTGAAAATTCACCGCTTCCCACGTCCTTTGGGGCCACACACTGTATGTACTGTAACTTTATGTTCAGCTCGCTGTCATCTTCATATTTCAGTGGCGCTGTCACTCAAGATTCTTTTGATCTGTACCATGGTATGAGCAGAGATAGAGACAATAATACTTTGCTTGATAAGAAAAAAAATAGCAATTGTTTTGGGAAATCCTCCCAGAGCAGCTGATGTGATTGTTCTGTCTACAAGGGCAAAAGGTGAAAGTTCAGCCCTGTCACATTACAGAGGCCACGCCCCCACCGTAAGCATAAAGGAGGCGTGGCTTTTTGGCAAGAAACAGCAGAAAGGCCCTTTTCAGCATATACACACACATAGTTGTTCTATATAGAAGGCCTCATTAGTTTGTGATGTTGGGATGCTGGTCATTAATTTGGCAAAAATATGACTCTCTTTCCTCCCTCTCAGGGTCTTCCCGGTCCAAATGGAAGAGATGGCGTACCTGGTCCCCCTGGCCCTGCTGGCCCCCCTGGTCCCCCTGGTCTTGGCGGAGTAGGTCCAAAATTTGGCTTTTTTATTCCAGAAGAAAGAAACACAGGCAGTTCCAAACAACACAGGAATGCTGTGCTTCCTTGGTTTACTGTGACATATCATGACGGAGTCTTGCATAGCATCGCATAGCATCACATAGCCTGACATAGCATCACATGACGTGATAGCCGATGCTCTGCCTTCTCGGCCTATGGAGGTATGAAGCTCTTCACTTGTTCCAAGCCCCTATTCCACTTTCTCTTACAATGTATCTTAGTTTAAATGAACAGATACTTCTATGAAGTCTAAAATGACGTGGAATACAGTACATGAAATACAGTACAAGCATTGTTAGTGGCAAACCAGTGTCAAACTGGTGGTATGTCTGCGCTTTGCTGAACTCAAGTAAATCCACCATATACCTTACTTTTTCTCATTGTCATAGGTTAACTTTCATTGTTTTGTTGCCGCTATTAATTTATTAATGTTTTCTTACTGGTAATAAGAATGCCAGATGTTTATCAATTAAATGCTAAACGAATGCACTTTGAAAGTTACCACTTAAAGACATCAATTCTGGCAACTAATATGCTTTTAATGGTTTTAAGGGAGCATAATAACAGCCAATCAGTCAATTACTTTAAAAAAAGAAGACTACCAATGAAAAGGAACAAAGCTGAAACCCTCACAGACACCATCTAGACTCTTAGCTCATAGAGTCATTCCCCTCACCCACCCACTTACAAGAAGATAGAAATTAGTCAGGATGTCACTTGCCATTATTTCTACTTCCTGTTAGCCATAATACATGATATCACTTCCTGTTCCCAGCTGACAGGCTGTGCTACGTGCCTCATTCACAGGGTTAATGCATACTTCTTAATACATACCCACAGAAACCATACATAAACCATACATGTTCTTAGAATTTCATTTTAACAGCTCCAACCTAAATGTCACATTGATATATTATATATATATATATGTTTATGATATATTTCCATGTTAAAGGCATGATTTGAGAATCATGATATAAGCATTAGTTGTTGGATCTCAAATGATCGTGTTATTCAAGACTGGAAATGTCTAGGAAATCACAAACCACATTTTTCACAATGTTTTCCATGGTATATGCATTGTACAAAGAATTTTTGCATTTGTACTTAGACTAGATTAATTAATGATTTTTGTTTCTGATTATTTTACAGACATTTGCTGCTCAGTTTGATGGTGTGAAAGGCCCCGATCCAGGCCCTGGCCCAATGGTATGTCAGGAATATGATGAATGGATTATAGATTACATCGTTTTGTTCTCTTTGATTTTCTCATTCTTATGTTCATTCCTCTCAACATGCTCATATGGTTCAAGCAGCGCAATTCAGCGACACAGATGATCATCCCTTCCATATTTAATCAATAGTACCGTTAGAATTAGAGTGCCCTCTGTCCTGATGATGTAAGAGAGCACAGATGAAATAGCACAGTCAGCTTTGAAAGGTCTAATGTAACTATAATACAAAACTGAGGTACCAGTGTGAACTGTTATTTAAGACAGCCATGGAAGAATTTGCCAACTGTAAGGACTGTTTCTGTCCTTTTTGAGGATTTCACCACTGCAATGAGTACTCCAGGGTTTTGGGTCATTACAGTTTAATGTGGTTACTGTCACCAATTTAAAAGAACTTGACCAAAATTGAAAATAAATAACATGGGTATATATGAGATATAGCATTTTGTTTGTGAAGAAACAGAGGTATGTTGCAAATGTAAGTGTAGTGTGATTGTGTATATATTGATTGATTGGTTTAAACTGTAAATTTAATTGAACAGTGTGTAATTTGGAAGGTTTAGATTTATAAATAGCAATGCTAGTTTTCCATACTAAATGATAAAATTACAATGAAAGAATATAATTGACAGAATGAAAAACAGAACATGTTACACATTATGTATACCATCAAAGACTATATATGCAGGAATTTTAAAATATCATGTTTACTTGGTTCATACAGATTGTTACCTGTTCTTTTCTGGTGGTTGTTCAATGGGAAGACTATAATCTGAATAAAGTAATTGAACCCAGAGCAAGTGCTCTGGAAACAACAAGTTCATGAATATTGTAGCTCTGTCAGTTACAGGCATTTAAAATTAATTGTAACAAATACAACAAAAAATGGCTCCGACGATCAAGATTACGTCATGAATTATTCAACTATATACGTTAGTATCCCATCCTACATATTGTGAGACATTGTGCATACATGACCTTGATGTTGTTTCTACTGACTACAAGTCTTTCTGTCATTTGTATTATCTTATTGAGCTGTTTACACTCTTTTCTGGTGACCATGAAAGAATGGTCCTGACAGCCTATAGCAGTACTGAATTCAATTTTGTATGAGACAGAATAAGCAGAAACACAGCTGTAATGAACTTGAGTTACCGAGTTAACCTGATGAACTTAGATCTTTACTGCACTGACATCACAGAAAGAGAGGAAACATCCTTTTTTGATTCACTCAGAATGTAGATTCATTTATTTACATGTGCCGTCTTTGTTTTAGTGATATTCCCATCATAGGCTGGGTTATTTTTCTGTTCATACAGATATCACACACCCCACTTTCATATACAGTGCAGTTCACAATTGAACAATTGAGTATGTCTGAATCACAGGATACATATTTTATATGGCGTTAATTATATGTGTTTTCAGAATGCTGTGATCTGTGAGGCTTAACCTGATTCCAATGTTTTTCATCTAACCAGGGCGCAATGGGACCTCCAGGCCCACAAGGAACTTCTGGTGCACCTGTAAGTAAACAAATCAATATTTCATAGAGTTTTACATATTAGTTATATTACAGGTTCTTGCTTTTTATTTAGAAATTCATGCTTATCCTAATTTCTCTTCCTCACTCTATAAATAGGGACCCCAAGGATTCCAAGGACATCCTGGTGAGCCCGGAGAACCAGGACAGACCGTAAGAACCCCTTTGATTTACTTCCTCTCATCTAACAGGTAGTGACGTTTTACCCTTGGTCCTTCAATCCAGATCTCTCTCTCTCCCTTTCTCTCTTCACCCCATAAAGGGTCCTGTTGGCGCCCGTGGTCCCCCTGGACCCCCTGGCAAACCTGGTGAGGATGTAAGTCAAAATTCTTCTTACTTATTTAATGTTACCATCCACTCTATGAGCAAATTCCATTTCACCATTTATTGTTTAATTTCAGACTTGCATGCTATGCATTTGTTACTGCTATATTTTGGGTGAATTATTTATTAGTTATTTATTAGTGCTGTGCCTCATGCATCAACAATACTCACAGTGTGGTGTTCCATAACATTCCATGATTGAATTATAGATTACATCATCATCAACCTACATTAAGGATTTTCAATCCAGCTAGTTTAGTTTTGTATTTCTCCTGTGTGATATAAAAGCAAACATAGAGTTAGTTGCCCACCTGTTCATTTGGGGTATGAGATGTCATAATTGTTCTCCTGCAGGGTAACAATGGCAGACCTGGCAAGCCTGGAGACCGAGGCCCTGGTGGACCTCAGGTGAAATACCTCTTCTCTGCACCCTGAGTTGTTTCTCTGATTTTGTTTTTGAAATATATTCACTGGCTTTTGTTGGTCAAAAATGCAGTTTGTTACCACTTTGATTGTAAACCTCCATGACTGCTGAACACATGGAATAAATGGATTACGTATACTGTTTATGAACAGCAATACATTTGTGATTGAATTACATTAACATTAACTGTGGTGTCATCAAAGTGGTAACCATCAAAATGTTATCAAAAGGTAACACAGTCATAAGGATATTATCATCAGACTCATAATTATAAATATTCTAAACATTTTATCTAAAAAAAAAAGAAAAACACATGGACAGAAGCATACATCTGAATAGACATTTCATTGATATTGGTACAATTTTTCAAAACTACTTCCTATTGCAAAATCCTTTATCAACATTGGAAATGTATATTGCTTTTGATATTTTTTAAGTGAGAATTAATTAATTAATTAAATAATTTATTAATTAAATTGAAATCATTTATACATACAGTTTGACATACAATTTTCTCATGTACTGTCATTGTACTTGTTATACTTATGTCATACTTCCATACTTATAAAAGCAACTTTCTCTTTTGTTTTCAGGGTGCCCGTGGATTCCCCGGTACCCCTGGACTCCCTGGAATGAAGGGACACAGAGTGAGTGCTGTGCCCTCTTTTTTTTTAATGAATCCCGTTAGCAGGAAGTGAACAGAATCCCCTTGTTCAGTTCTGGAGGCCCATTGGCTGCTGTTCCCGTCTCTTCTTGCTTGGGTCAGCCTCACTTCCTTGTTCCTGAATGCCACTGGTCTTTCTTCAAAAGACAGGGGTAATAAGAAACAAGGAAGTGCAGGTACTATTAGGAAAGCAAAGAATTTTGGGTTGCAGAAAAAAGTGTGCTCAGAGGAACTTTCCCTATTGAGCTGAAATATTTGAAATGAAAAGAGAAAATTGTTCTCCAGATGTCCATTTTGAAATGTGTAACAGACATGGGTCATTTTTCAGTTGTACTAGTTCTATATTTTGAGTTATCAAAGTAAAAACAGTGTTGTAACACATTCATTAATAAAACTATAAATGGCAAGAAGTATTTATAAACATGACATTACAGACACAGAGCAGTGTGAAATGAAACTGCAGCAAAATATTACCAGGTTAATCTCCACTAATTATTATCCATCAAAATAGTTGAAAATTATACAGTTGAGCGTCTCAGATGCACATGGATAAGGACAAGAAATACTTGTGGTTGTGGTTCTGGTGAATGAGAGTTTCCATGAACAGAATCTAAGTAACGCTGAGATGATGTCATTTTAGCCAGCCGGCTAAACCACAGGAGGTTTTTGTGCAGCGATCCCCAAAACATAAGACAGAGGAAGTGCCTGAATGCTAACTCTTGCTAACGCTTGTCTTTGTGCCAGGGCTACACTGGTCTGGACGGTCGTAAAGGAGAGCCTGGAGCAGCTGGTTCCAAGGTACGGCCAAGATACAAGAGACCAAAGCCTTCTCAGCTATCGGACAGTGAAACATCTCTCTTTGCAAACATAAAACAAACCCGGAAACAATCCATGAGCCACAAGACCTACCTCTCTATTTCACTCAAAACACATTCTCAGAAAAACCCTACCACTCCCCTGTTTTTTTGATGTGGATGATTGAAATGGTTTCATGTGTTTTCTGTGACCTTGAATAAAATGTGTTTTCTGTCCTGTCTTACAGGGTGAAAGTGGTGCTCCTGGTGCTAATGGAACCCCAGGTCAGATGGTGAGTGGCCTCCTACTGAAACACTCTTATATCAGGGAGCTGTGAGAGGGTCAGTCTGTCATGAAGGTTATGATGCGCTGCGGATTGAGTACGACCTGTTGAGATCCATGGATGCATCAATGACATGCAGTGAAACACACAAATGTGAAGAGACACAGTGCACTCAGTGATGCGGGTGGTGACTGTTTTTCTTCTTTTTTTTTCCCAGGGTGCTCGGGGTCTTTCAGGCGAGAGGGGCCGTGCTGGACCCGCTGGCCCTGCTGGTGCTCGTGGTAGTGATGGAAACACCGGACCTGCCGGCCCTGCTGTGAGTAACCCCCTTCACCCCTTCCTCATCCCAGACTCGTCATAGCTCACAATGGGCCACAGAGGTGTGAAGCAGTACACCCCCTATGGCAGTTCTCACATTCGTTTTGGACGCAGCACCTGGAAGCGCCTTCATAGACCACACACTGAAACAGTGTAATTAACCACACTGATTTTACAGTGTGTTAGGCTTTCACACATTAATAGCTAAATATATTCCTTCCACACATGTTCACACCAACTGATGTGCTGATGCATAATTATAAGCTGTTGGTTCAATTTTTTCCTATTCTGACAATTATGTGCAACCACCTGACCAGACCTTGTGGATCAGAACTAGATCTTCAAGCACAGTCGAAGAACTTCTTATATTATTGCTACAAATCTACAATATGACTTGATAAAGTTATATTCATTTATATGTGAGGTTAAATATGTTCCAAAGGTGTTGTGTCGTAGATACACCTGTATAGAAATGTATAGAAATCTATTCAAATCAGCCACTTCATCACGTGTTACATGTTTCTCCTTAGCCAGACTACTGTCATATTCAAAGAATAAGCGTGAATGCATAAAGCACTTCTCAAAGATCCAAGGAAATGATTGTAGGAAGTAAAAATGAATTCTCAATGGATCAAAATCTGCACTTCAGGAAGGAACTAGTGGACCATCCTGAGTGGTTGTCACCTAAGGAATGAAAAAGATCATGCCTCCTTCTTCAATCGGCCTCATTTTGCTGCACTGGTATGACATGACCTTTGATCCCAGCATAAATGTTTCTTGTCATTGTCCCTCAGGGTCCTCTGGGAGCAGCTGGTCCTCCAGGTTTCCCAGGTGCCCCTGGTCCCAAGGTGAGTGTGTTGGCACTTCTTTTCATCTTGCAACCCTGATGGCAGTGTATGCACATGCCCTCCACATCTTCCTAGTACACTAATCCTTTTTGAGCAAGTGTTAAAAGCGCTACAGTGGATATTACCCCTGTCTCTTTATAAGAAAGCTCCACAAAATGCTTTGTGATTGATTCGACACATTAAAAATTGTAAAAACTTAACTATCATCAACAGTTTCTCAAGTGGGTAACTGGCCAATTTGATCATTGTTCTGCAGTAGCAAAGTGTTGCACTAATGCAGTTAAAATGTCAGGGAAATATATACATTAACTTCGGAGGAAAAAGAGGCTGCCACCTCTCTCTCCCTGTTCTGACATTATTAAGTCATATAAAACAAGCCGTTGAACTGTCAAATGTGTGTAATACAATGCTGATGTAGTGTAACCCGTGTCTGACAGGGAGAGGTTGGACCTGCTGGTCCCTCCGGTCCAGCTGGTGCTCAGGGTGCGAGAGGTGAGCCCGGTCCCAACGGCGCCGTTGGCCCTGTGGGTCCCACTGTAAGTATCACTCTGCTCGTGATGTCACACACGTCCCCTCTTCTTATTGAACAGGCATGCTAACTAATTCATAATTTGTTTGTTTTGCAGGGTAACCCTGGTAACAACGGTCTGGCTGGTGCCAAGGGTGCTGCTGTGAGTATGCTGTTTATGACACGTTGCTCTTGTCTTTGGCCCGACTTACAGTAAAGGGGAGGATTTTTTTATCATTTTCGGATGAGGCTGCTACACGCTAAGACTACAGCCCTGACTGGTCATCATGACCCCATCGTTACCCACTAGCGCCCCCATTCAAGGTTTTTGTGAACTGCGCCAGCAGTTAAAAAGTTAACTTGAAAATGAGATATTTTTTGAATACTGTCTAATCATGACTGTAAACATATTTTTATAATATATATTAGATTAGTAAAATGTATGTAGGTGGAAAAGTCTCTTGCAGTCCAGGTGCAGAGCTGTTGACCAGATTGGGAATAATGCTGGCTCCCATATGGCACATAAAAAACAGGGGTTTACCTTACATGATCCAAAATGTCCGTGTTACCATGAGTAACGACTCAAAATAGAACATGAAATGAACAAGAAACGTCCAGATGTGGACAGGCCACTCTACATAATGAACGTTATGGGTGGACCATTAAAATGTCAGCCAATCAGTACATTGGCAATACCCCTTCAGCTGTTCTAATTGATTTCATACTATCATGCAGGCTGTCAGCTACTGTTAGTGTAATGGATTAATGATGGAGTGTCAGGAGCACATAAAGCTGGACAAAGCTCTCACCCACCGCCTGCTGTTACAGAAAAGCACTGATTGAAAATATCAATCAAAATAAAATGTCAAAATTGATCTACATTGCAGCTTTTTAATTTTTTTGTGTTACAGCTTTTACAATTGACACCAAGATAACTATAAACTATTCTGATTATTCTTAAGCCTTAAGAATTGTAAGTGGAAGAGCGATAAGAGATAAGATATGACACTTGATAACAGGAGGCTCATTATCAGGGCTTTTTATTTTTTTCCTTTACCATCAAGAAATTTATAATAACACAAGATGAGACTCACAGCCAAAAGAAATGGATTAATATAGTATGAAATAGATATGAAGTAGGCTACACTGCATAAACAGTACTGTGCCAGTGGATTAAAGGGGTTGGGTCTGTTTGTTGTTTTTCCTAGGGTGCCCCTGGTGTCGCTGGTGCCCCTGGTTTCCCTGGCCCAAGAGGAGGACCCGGACCACAAGGCCCTGCGGGTTCAGCTGGAGCCAGAGGCCTCAGTGTGAGTATTGCTTGACCATGAACCAGTGGTCAGTTGCATTCAGCCACATTCTCTATAGCTTTATCAAGAAAACCTGTCAATCTTCCATTTAATTTCAAATGCACCCGTTTGGTCTAGCACTGTAATGTCTCGGTTCTACTAGCACAATAAAACAGCTACAGGTTCATATGGTCGGTTAAGACAATCGGTTCTTGTAAGTAAGGGACTTTGTGGCTGTTCTGCCTGCAGTCCGAAGCTTGCTGTGTAGGTACAGCTTGCTGTAACCTGCTTTAGTTGGCTGAAGCTCAGCTCTGTTGGGATAAAGCGGGATTACAGCAGTAGTGACTTTGTTTTCGGAAAAGTATAGAGGGCAAATTCATAATACCTTCAAAAAATCGTCATGAATAAAAGTGACTGAGGGCCATATGGTCCTTTCGTGTGAGTTTTGAGCTTGTAAGAGTAATTCCCAAGATCGCTTATTAAAATATCGGAACTTTGAAATTCAGTATGTTGAGTGCACAGGTATTTGTGAGTGAACAGTGGACAGCAGAAAAGCAGAGTTACCATGTGTGTTTTTGCCTCATTTGTATTGTCAGTTTTGGTTTAGCTGCAGCTAAAAGTGAGTAATGGCTAATGACTAGTGACTAATGGAAATGAGCCATAGCACTTGATCTAGGCAATAAGCAGCCATGCACTGCAGAGTAGCTCCACACATGGCTCGATTGCTACATTGTGTGTTGAATAAAGGTGTTTATGTTGTGCTTTCCTTCCGGCCTCTTCACAGGGAGACCCTGGTCCCTCAGGTGTGAAGGGAGAGGGTGGAGCCAAGGGTGAGCCCGTAAGTACACCTTCTCGCCCTGATCAGAGCAACAGACCATCTCTGTCTATCACCCGGTTACTAGTCGTGTTCTTTCCGTTTCCATGCAGGGTTCTTCTGGACCCCAAGGGCCCCCCGGACCTGCTGGTGAGGAGGGCAAGAGAGGCCCCAATGGAGAGCCTGGGGCATCAGGGCCCATGGGCAACCGCGGAGAGAGGGTGAGTGCGCACCCAGCGCAGAACCCAATCACAGGCCCCACGCAGAACCCCTGATCAGGTTTTAGAATCAGGCCAGTCCACAAGCGCAGCGTATTGGAAACTAGCAGCGCTGTGAGGATCGTCCATAAACAGCCAGTAGTTTCCATGCTAATCACAGTAGTCCAGAACAGCACAGCCATGGTGCAAAACCTTAACTGCTAGGAGTCAATTGAAATTTCTGAAATAATTGCCCAATGTGAATAGTGGGATTATGATTATGGTCATTCTGCACATTTAAGGAGCATGTCTGACACAAAAAAAAATATTTCGACCAGTAAGACACTAGGAAGTATTTTTTTCACTAAAAGAGTCACAAATGCAGGTAATAGTTTACCAGAATATGTGGTGGAAGAAGAGACTCTTAAGTGCGTTTCAGACCAGTAGACCAGGAGAGATACATTCCTAGAAACACTCTAGACTATAAGCATAATCATGAGCCTAACTGGGCCATCATTATTAAACTTCTTAGGTTCCTCTGTTGATTATCTCTGTAGACTTCATCTGATAACTCAATTTTGAAAGCACTGTTAGATGTTTAAGAGCTTTCACTGAATGGATGAGACATCTGGCTCAGCGTATGGCTGTTGAAGTGAGAGCATTTTGGATTCGGAATCCATCGTCCCTCTTTTGGGTGTGATCCTGCGTGTGTAGCAGATGCCGCTGCTAATGGGCCGTTACGTTTCCTGCAGGGAGTTCCCGGAACTCGTGGACTTCCAGGACTGGAGGGAAGAGCAGGCCCAATGGTAAGCCTGAGAAAACATGGACGGTTTTTCACAATGATTAAAACAGATTGTGCACACATGCATAAGGCCTTTGACTGCCGAACCAAACTGGCTAATGAAAGTAATATTACAGGATTAGCCTTTCACAGATAAGGCTTCTCCTCTCCACCATATTAAAACACAGTATATCTGAGCATTGCTTTTTATCCAGCTGCTGGTGTGTTGTGAATGCATGATACGCACATGCCCTGAGATCCATTTTCAAACCTTGATCATTTATTTTCACAAAAGTTCCAAATTAATTTTATATTGATGTAATGGTAACTGTAATCTAACCACCAGAAACCTTTCAGTTGAGGGGCCTTAGTGACTTACACTAGTACGATGAAAGGGTGCTGTTGCAGATTCCTCGGTGTGACCACCCTCTCTCTCAAATTCAAATTCAATTCAAACTTTATTGACTCCTAGGGAATGCCTGGCAGCCGTGGTGCATCTGGCCCCTCTGGTGTCCGTGGACCCCCCGGAGATGCTGGCCGTGCTGGTGAACCTGGTCTCGTGGGCGCAAGAGTGAGTACCTGTCCGTCACTGTCACTGGATGCACAACACGTACAACACACACACACACACACACACACACACACACACACACACACACACACACGCAAACACACACACATAGAAAGTATATATATAGTATATATATGTACATATAAAGTGACCATTTGCATGTGAAATCATATCCTTGGCATTTCTTTATCTCCTTCCAGGGTCTTCCTGGCAGCCCTGGTAGCTCTGGCCCACCTGGAAAGGAGGGTCCTTCTGTGAGTATCCGCTTCTCTTTCAGCTGTCAGTGTCAGAAAAAATGAATGAATAAGACTGTCATTAATGTGGCTCTGTGAAGTGGCATTCTGTACAGGACCCTAACCCGGCCCGTATTTATTACTGCTGTTGCATGTAGGGTCCAACCGGTCAGGATGGCCGCACCGGTCCCCCCGGCCCAACAGGCCCAAGAGGTCAGCCTGGTAACATCGGATTCCCCGGTCCCAAGGGCCCTGCTGTGAGTACAGAGTTTTAGGCCAATGATAAAACACTTTATATGATTAATAAATAGTAATAAGTAATCCCAAAAAGGGCTCACATACGGAATGATTACTGGACGGTCTTCGCATATATATTTGTACATCCAAACTGTATTTTTAAGTAGTTTTCTGACTGTTCGCACAAGTATGCATTTCTCTTCATTAATATGCATTTCTCATTACAACAGTAAACTGTATCTGGACTGTTATGATGGTACTCATTCGTATATACTGTACAGTATGTTGCCAATACAATAACAGATCCTGCTGCGTTAAGCTGCAGTACTGAAATGTGTGAAACAGCAAGAAGAGATTATTTACAGACACCTGTTTTCTCCCATCTCTGCTGTAGGGTGATGCTGGAAAGCCTGGCGACAAGGGTGGGGTCGGCCCCACTGGTTTGAGAGTGAGTATCCTACCAAGATCAGTCAGGCGACCCCAGACGGTGCACCTAACGCAGCTCAGTCTCGAGGGTCTCCTTGAGGGAACTCTTGTTTCAGACGAAAAACCAGTCAAGAATCCATGACCCCAGTCTTGCGGATAACAAATGTTAACCTTTAGAGAAGACGTCATGTTTAATCACAGTGTTAATCACTAGACTTTGATCACTGAGAAGTAAAATATGTCAAAACTAGTTGAAGTAAAAGGACTGCTTTTTTTCCCCACCCTCTCTGATAGGGTGTCCCTGGCCCCGATGGTAACAACGGACCAGCCGGTCCCCCTGGAGTAGCTGTAAGTGCTGACCTCAGAACAGCATGCACCAGTCCGTCATTAAAATATCAAGACAGACAGGATATTTTCATTTTGTTTTCATTGTCACTGGCTATGAAACTGTTCCTTTTCCTTTGCAGGGCAACACTGGAGACAAAGGAGAGCAAGGACCTGCTGGTGCTCCTGGTTTCCAGGTTAGTATCATCACACTTCAAGGCAGAAGACTGTCATTTAGACAGCAAGACCGAAAATCTGCTGGTGTAGAGTAGATCCTAAACCTCACCTGGGCAGCTATGATCACGGACCATTGGATTCTGAACCCTTGCAAGGGTGTGTCTCACTAATTTCAGAGTACATCCATTTGTGCTTTTTTAGCGTTACTTTCCACATGATTTAACGTACTGATTGGCCAATTGATTAATTGATCCATCGATTGATTTCATTGATTGGTTGTGTGTCCCTCCAGGGATTGCCTGGCCCCGCTGGACCTGTTGGTGAGGCTGGCAAAGTTGGTGAAAGGGTGAGTGACATCCAGACTTCTACATGACGACCTTGATAACTAACAGAGTTAAATGCACCACATAAAGTCACATGTGACGGGGATATATAACTCCCCACTAACACAGGTGCAACTTCTCTGGCTCCCATCTGTTCTGGTTTCTTCAGAATTAGCAAAGTAATTATGTTCTGTAATAAAGTCCCATGTCAGGGACTACAATGGAACTACAATGGAAATTGTATTTTATGTGCATCAAAATACCTAAATTTTAGCCCCCAGCATCAACACAGAAAGAATAACATCAATGACTAGCTTGGGTCTTAGACAAAAATTACTGCTGTCCTGTAAAAAACAAATTACAAATAGCTTTAATCACTAAAAATCACAACACACATCTAATATTGATAAATATTATCAAACATATATTTCCCATTAAAATGGCTGTTTTAAGTGTTGTTTTTCCACTGAAATGTTTTAGATTTAAAGTAATAGTAATTTTGTTTCTAAACAGGGTATCCCTGGTGACATGGGACTCCCAGGACCTGCTGGTGTGAAGGTATATATTATTATTTCTTTTATTTTTTCCTTTATGTAATTTTTAACATTTCAATTTACACACAATTTTAATCACACGTTGCTTGTTAGCATTTTCAGTTTTACATTGATTATTATTTCTGGTAAGGTTTCATCCACATATTGCATAGCCATATTTTGTTTATAGATTTGAGACAAGGTCACCCTGTGTTCAGGTGGATGGGCTAACCGATATGTGTGCATATTATTTTTCTCAATACGTCATGTCAGTCCATGAAAAGCAAAGGTCCGCATGGTAAATGCCTTGTCCCTCTCTCCCTAGGGAGAGCGTGGAAACCCCGGACCTGCTGGCTCAACTGGCCCTCAAGGAGCCATTGGTCCCCGTGGACTTGCTGGTACTCCTGGTACCGACGGAGGCAAGGTATGCAAATCGTCAACTGTCTGTCATGAATGTGTCCGATGTACCAGGTATTTCTATCACTCAAGGAAATCAACATAAAGGGGACCTGATGGTATGGTGTGTCCTCCTCTTTGTCATTAATGATCATCACTTCTTAGGTTTCTCCAATGGTGGAGAAAGAATGAACCATAGATGTATGCTTCAGTCTTAACCACCCGTCAACCTGTCATTCACTTTTAGTTGCCATTAAACTTATGGCTTTTGTATGCATTACATTTCTGAATAAGACTGAAGAATTTCATAATTTGTCTTTTTTTACTCATTCTGTATTAATAATTCCACACACAACATGCTCAAGTTCGCAAAGTTATAGTACATGCAATTCACCCATTCAACAAAGTGCCAAGTATATTTAATTGAATGATTCTCTCTGAGTTTTGTGTGAGAGTTCACAGTTGTCAGCCCTACAGTTTCCAGCAGGGGGCAGCCCGATCTGCAGTGACAGGCCCGGATAGTGAGTGAGGCTTTTTTTTTCTGCTCCCTCCCCAGGGTGAGCCTGGCAGCGTTGGACTTGCTGGTTCTGCTGGGCCCCAGGGACCTGGTGGCATGCCTGGTGAGCGTGGTGGTGCCGGTACCCCTGGACCCAAGGGCGAGAAGGTATCCCTCTTTAATATTCCATCCCCTTCAAATTCTCTGGATCACTCTCAGTGGGTGACAGTGTTGATGGCAACACCAGTGGCAGTCTACATCAAGAGACTATAACGCAAAACCAAATGAAGGCCTTATGTATTAGAGACACACCGTACTGCCGCACTCTTAAAGTTACCAGTGGAATTTCATGGTCAGGTTTAACAGACCATGTACTATTATTGATTTCACAACTGTAATTTTGCGCATTGTTTCCACCATATCCTGCCTTGCATCCTGTTTCCTTAGACCCTTGGAAAGAGTATGGCAGAATGGAAAAATATCAAGCTCAAATTATGGTTATTGGCCGTATGAATCAGTTAAATTCTTCATTTTCTGCAAAACTAGGGTGAGATTGGACACAGAGGACTGGAAGGCAACCCTGGCAGAGATGGTGCACGTGTAAGTACTGTTTTTCTGTCATTTTCCCATTCTTCTGTAAAATAATTCAACATTTCCTTCCCTTCAAGTGATATTTACTCATCGATTTCTGACCGTGCACATCCTCTGTTTCCCAGGGTGCCCCTGGGCCCAGTGGACCCCCAGGACCCTCTGGTGCTAATGGTGACAAGGTAAAGGATGTGAAACCCGTGCAAGTTAATAGAGGAATGCTAAATATGATATTGCCTTCTTGCACACCTTTTGCAGATTTGTGCAGCATGTCAAAGCAAACACTGACATTAGGTTATTGTGGCTAAGCACCCTCTTTTTACAAGCCATAACCACAGACTTCAGCAAAAATGACTTGTTTCTTCCCAATAGAGTTTTTTTGTTGTGCAGAGGTTAAATGAAAAGATCACAGACCAAATTTTTAATCACTGCACTCTGCTGGAAAAAGTCAAAACATAGCGGAGTCTACACCCAGAGCAAAGTCTATTTGATAAGTATAAATCAGTCCAGTAGAATTAGGAAGAGGTCAATGATCAATTTCAGCAGTCAAACCTATCAATTTATTGTTTGACCAACATTTTATTGTATGCCACATAGTTATGTGTTCATTATAGTAGACAGCAACAGCATCAAAGAGATGAGTCATGATGACTGCGCTTTTAATTCTAGCTGCTATAAAACCTGCCTGAACCTTCAAGACTAGTTTTGTAGCACCACAGTTTTGCATAGCATCATGTACATGGTGTTAGACCTTCAGTTAGAATTAGTTAGAATTAGAATTTCAGATGTGTAATTGTTTTAGCAATCACATAGATTAGGTGAGTGTTATCCCGGACAGCAACAAACCATCACTACTGTCAGCTTACAGTAGGTCTTATCTCAGACAAGATGTACACAACCTATTTTCAACATCACTCCTGGACACAGCCAGGATCAGCAATCCTCAGTTAGTATCTGTCTTTCTGAATGTAGTGCACAACTATGTAGCAGGCAGAATATAAGTTTACTGATCAGACATGGTTATAGCCAAAATAGCCTTTGTCCCCATCCATGAACTGGGAGGTTCTACAAGAATGATCAAAATCATGCTCTATATGATATGGAATTCACATCAACTAAACGTCATACACAATACTGTGGTGAGGAAGGAGACCACTGACAAGTCATAAACCGTACGGTCTCCACAAGTAAGGCTGACACAGTTTCAAACACCCGACACAAATTGTGGATGATGTTTTTGCAAACAGGTAATGGCAGTCAGCCTGGAATTTGTAATGGAAAAAGACTGTGATGTTCTTTCATTTCAACTTTTGCATCTGTGTAGGAATTATAATCGAAACCCAAAGAGACATCTTATCCTCTGTAATTAAATAAGGACAGTCTGATGGAAGATGATGTGTGTGTTTGTAAACACAAAACAACCTCATCTTATTCACGGTCTGCAGATCACGCCTATTGCTCCCTACTATACTTAATGCCATGAAGGGAGATTGAGTGCTTAGTGTTTTTGAAGGCTGGCAGTAGAAGCTGGGATTTTTGAATTTGTTTGCCCTAACTTTGACATTTCTTCTGCCCCAGGGTGAAACTGGCTCCTTTGGTCCTCCTGGCCCTGCTGGTGTTCGTGGTCCTCCTGTAAGTACGCCACTTCCACTTCACCTGCTGTCCTCCCTCCTCTTTCCATGAAAATAACCATTTGAAAATACCAGTGAATCAGTCATCATAACAACAAGCTATGGAGAAGGTATATGCGTCTTTTGAATGAGAGTTGGTGTGGCTTTCATTCGTAGTCTGTGCTAAGTCCTAATGTTATCTGCTAATTCATGTAAAGTATATAACACCTGGTGCGATGCTCCTTCCCTCGATGCTGGCCTCCACCCAAAGCTGATGGTATCCGCATTCGATTGACTTTTCTCCTCTCCTTGCAGGGCGAGCGTGGTGAGTCCGGCCCTGCTGGTCCTCCTGGCTTCGCTGGACCCCCTGTAAGTACTGACACCTTCACCAACAGGCACTTCTCTGACATTATAGCTGAGCAATGTGAGCAACTTCACCGATAGTTCCATTGGAACACATTGAAAACAGGTCACAAGAGGAAGAGATGCATTTTTCACCCTCTGAAGGGCACTTGTGTTCAGTCACTGCCAACCCTCACGCCCACAGCTGGTTCCATCTTGGAAAGGGGCCCTATGCAAGATCTTTCTTTGAATCCACAATGAATGCTGACACAGATGCTAGCATTATCAGAAAACATTACTATATACATATTTACCTATATAAATTATTAGCAAATACATAATGTGTAATTAACATTTGATCATGCTGGTCTGGGATTAGGTACACACACACATATTTTAATTTCATTATTCAGGCCCACATTATAAAAAAGAAAGATACAAATGGGCCCACATTTTTATATGTTGATGTCAGGACTTGAAAGTAACTTAGTGTTTGTTGGATCACACATACAAACACACACAAACACACACACACCAACACGCACATACAGAACATTCAGTTAATTGTATGACACCCACAGTAAGGAGTGAAAGCTTTTACCTGCAATAATGTGGACATGTTCCAGGAAGAGTGACATTTCCCCTTGTCCCTTGCAGGGTGCGGATGGTCAGCCTGGTCCCCGAGGTGAGAAAGGCCCTGGTGGTGGAAAAGGTGACGTCGGTCCTGCCGGTTCCGCTGGCCCTGCTGGAAGCTCTGGACCTGCTGTGAGTCACATTTATAATCTAATTTAGTACATTTAGATAGTTACAAGTTGCCTCCTTTGTAATGCTTTCTCCCCAATGGCAGAATGATTTTAAGTCGCACTAAAGGCTGGTTGATAAAATCCAGTCTTGATTTGCCACTGAGGCTTGATGTACAGTACTGAAGTTCCAGTTGCTGATCAGCTTTGTCTTCTGATGTCAAATTCCTAAATGGTTCACATCTGCCCACCTTATTATCTCCCATTCCATGTGTACCTTCATTGCTCAGTCCTCCCTGAAGACCTGTTTCTCTGCCCCTGTTTTTTAGGGCCCCTCTGGTCCCGGTGGCCCCCCTGGCGCCCGTGGTGATGGCGGTCCACCCGTAAGTAACGTCACCAAGATCGGTTTCCTCATGGAGACGCACCTCCAGCGTGGCTGACGTGTGACACCTGTCTGTTTCCTTCCCAGGGTTTGACTGGTTTCCCTGGTGCTGCTGGCAGAGTTGGCCCCGCTGGCCCTGCTGTGAGTACCACTGCTGTTTCTACAGCCGAGCCCTCTTAACCATAGCCAGGCACACCCATGCTAAACACTGATGCTAACCTAGGCACAGCACACTCGCACAAGTCTAGCATAAAGCTACTGTACATTCAAGAGGATTACACCCTCCAGCACATCCTTAATGTTATTACTGGGCTGTTAGAACAAGTGCTACTGTGAAATGTGTTGAATGTACGCCAACTACACATGCAATCTGCTGAACTGAAAGTCAACAGCACCTGTGATCGTGGCTTCTTGGCAAAACTCCATTATCTGGAGAGTCCATCAGCTGGTTTCTTCTGTCAATGACATTGAGTGGTGTATTTTTGTTTGTTGTTAATATGTTTTACCCCAAAGCTACAACATATAATGGATAATAGCTTAGTGATCTTGACCTAAGTGTTGTACTATCTGAGAACGCAGAGGAATTTAGTTGTGCTTGGATTAAGGGCTGGTTTGATCTGAGGACATCCACATGACGCCACCTGACCCTCTTTATCACACGAACAGGGCATCGTTGGACCACCTGGACTCACTGGCCCTGCTGGAAAGGATGGCCCCCGCGGCGCCCGTGGTGATAGCGGCCCTGCTGGACCTCCAGGCGAGCAGGGTATTGGTGGACCTCCTGGCCTCGCTGGAGAGAAAGGCCCAGCTGGAGAGAGTGGTCCTCCTGTAAGTCTATGGCATTACATAACGATGCCTTACCTTTTAAAAGGTAGCTCATTCCAGATAAGGAATAGAGATATATTAGGAAGGAATATAGATTCATTTATCAAAGACATGTATCGTTGGGGAGACATATGGAATATGGAAGATGAGATATATTCATTAATCATATGCACCATTAGAGCGATATAAGAAACAGATGTTTGTTAGAGGCCATTAGGTACCATTAGGAAGATATAAGGAAAAGAGGGGCGTATTAGCCAGAGATATTAGAGAGATATATACCATTAGAAACATATAACAGATAGCTTTGCTTTTAGCTTGTCAGCTCACATGTATCCCTGAAGAATACATTATTTCAGTATGAGGTCAGCAAGGGAATTGAGCAGTTGGTTTGCTTGTACTGGGTGAAATCTTGAGGAGGGTACTACTCCTGGGTATGGTGAAAGGGCTATCCTGTGTGGCGGCCGTTTGTTCATCATATTTGTGTCACGTCTGTCTGTTCAGGGCCCTGCTGGTACTCCTGGACCCAAAGGTATGCTCGGCCCTTCAGGTTTTGTCGGTCTCCCCGGCTCAAGAGGTGACCGTGGTCTCCCTGGCGGTCCTGGTGCTGTTGTAAGTCCCCACTTCGCTTAACCACACTGTCTAATGAGCTCTCAGGGAGAAATCCTCTAACACTGGAACTACCCTTGAGAGTTCCAGTGTTAGAGGCACGGGTACCATGACATACCTGTGTATGAAGTAATATGCATGTTTATAGTCTTGTATAATGATCTGGCAAATGCTTATTGTTGGGTAACACTGATTACATAGCGTACCATTCTCACTTCAGCACTTCAAAAAATTAATCTGGCTTTTTGTGGAAAGAGGCATTTTAAGAGAAAAAAAAAGTTACTTTGTCTGCTGTGGTACTGACACAGTTGTGTTCTGTGTGATCCAGGGTGAGTCTGGTAGACTGGGCCCAGCTGGACAGGCTGGACCTCGTGGACCTGCCGGTAACATTGGTATGCCTGGCATGACTGGACCCCAGGGAGAGGCTGGGCGTGAGGTAAGGGCGGAGCCAAAGCCCCCCTTTTGAACAGACAAAGTCACACAGGTGACCCACCTGAACACCTTTTTAGGCAGCAATTTCTTGTTAGGACCTTTACAATACTGTTAAGCCGGAGCAATATAAATACTTTCTGTATGTTCAACACAGTTATGTGTTATTGCAATTCCTCCTTTGCATATTATATTGAATGTGACCACTCCATATCTCAGGATATTCACACAGCATGTTAAAAACATGCGGTACCATTCACCAAGTGTGGTATAATGTATTCTAAGGGTATAGATACATAAAAACAGAGGGTACACATCCTCCTTTCACTTGAGGTTAGGTCAAACAGATGCTAAACACTAGCAAAGGGTTTTCCTTTCTTTGACAGTTGTATATCATTTACCCAGGTTCTCATTTTGAATTTTTACATATTTTACATATGCATATTTTACCACTCTTCCTCTTCTGGACAGTGTAATGCACTTCAAGGTTATTACGTTTGACACTTGTCTGGCCTCCCTTCACAGGGTAGCCCTGGCAATGATGGTCCCCCTGGCCGCCCCGGTGCTGCTGGCTTCAAGGTAAACTTCCTTATCTGTTTCAGAGTCTCACTAAGCTCTGCCATAAGACAGTAAGAATATAATCCACCACTTTCTGGGTAGTTACATATTGGTATGCGTAGTTAATTGACAGACACTCTCATCCAGAGAAATTTACAAAGCAAAGGTACTGCAGTACACATTGTAAGGCAACATGAACAACGGTACACACAAAACAACAGACTGTACGTGATACTATACTCATTACAGAGTTGCTACAATAAAAATACCCTACAGTGATATGCTAGAAAAGGAAAGAAATAAGTGTCATGATAAGCCGCATACCAAATATGCTGGCACTGTACACATGTCAGTAGTACAGTGTTCCAACCAAAAGTCAGTGCATTATACGGATGTCAGTCATTGCTCACAAGTTTTATAGGTTCATGCATTAATCAAATACCAGAGCACTCCAGTAAATAGTAGCAGTGCAGTCCCAGGCAAGTCATTTTTTGGGGTGTAACCCTTTGGATGTCCCATTCCAGGGTGATCGTGGAGAGCCTGGATCTTCCGGTCCTGCTGGAGCCGCTGGAGCTCCCGGACCCCACGGACCCGCCGGCGCTGTCGGCAGACCTGGAAACCGTGGAGAGAGTGTGAGTGCCCGGCCGGGCTGTTTCCAGCTGCGGACGTGGGACATGTGACTCTACATCACCTGACACGGAGAACAAAGAATTAACGTTCATACGTGGCTGATGCACTGATCCTCATCAGAGATGCCATGGAGCCATGTGCCATTTTCCCTTTGCCTAATACACGTTTCTACTTCTCCTTCAGGGTCCTGTTGGTTCTGCCGGTCCTGCTGGAGCTGCTGGTGCAAGAGGTGCCCCTGTAAGTTCCCGCAAAGCTTGTGTGTCACGCAAGGGACAGCTCTAGGACCAAGGACGTTTTTTGGGGGGAAGGCAGAGGTTTTGGGGGTGGCCCTTGCTCTCTCCCTTTGACAGGCCTTATCGGTTGCTCTGCCTTTCAGGGCCCTGCTGGACCTCGCGGCGAGAAGGGTGGCGCCGGAGACAAGGGTGAGAGAGGACTGAAGGGACTCCGCGGACACACTGGCCTCCAGGGAATGCCCGGACCTGCTGTGAGTGACCCCTTACCCCCACAGCAGCACCACCAAAATCCGCTTTGATCAAATAGACATATGTCATGTCAACAGCTCCCGAGTATAGGTTTATGTCAATCCAACTTACACAACTTATTAGAATAACAGAGTGCCTGAAGACATGACACAGAAGGTGCGGTTTTCACATAATGAAAAAATGTACATACTTCACTCAGTGCACCCTTCCTGCAATAATAATAATAATAATAATAATAATAATAATAATAATAATGCACCTCTGCCTTGTTACTGTCGCTAACTAGTTCTCTTATATAGGGTCCTTCTGGTGAGCCAGGTTCTGCCGGTTCTGTTGGCCCCGCTGGTCCAAGAGTAAGTACACAAGGAGCTCTGTGAATGGCAGTTCCACATGACCGTTTGAGGCATGACACTGACTTTTTCCTACTGTCGCACGGTGCCAGCGATCGTCATTCACAATCCCCGCTGTCTCCTCCTTTCTCAGGGCCCAGCTGGTCCTCACGGCCCCCCTGGAAAGGACGGCAGGAGTGGCGTCCATGGCGCCATGGGACCCGCCGGCCACCGTGGTCTCCCTGGTCACTCCGGCCCCGTTGTGAGTATGCTTCTCCCCAAAGACTGCGCTTGGAGGTGTTTGCGAATACTGCATAGGCTGTATAGAACACCAGGGAAACTTGCTGTTACTTGCTGCTCTCAATATATAGAGTGACTGCCTGAGTAATGATCATTTAACTTCGGTAGGGTGTGGAGAGTGTTCAGTTCCCTTGTAAATGGAGATCAGTTGCTGGTAGGTGATATGCGATTAGCATAGACAAAGTATACCAGGGAGGTTCTGGTGAGGAGAGGTCTTTGGTGCTGCCATTCTGGAGGCGGGAGGGGGTGACTCATGGCTGTGCTCGCCCGCAGGGTCCCCCTGGATCTCCTGGTCTCCCTGGTCCCCCTGGCCCTCCTGGTGGCGGCTATGACATTTCTGGCGGATATGACGAGTACCGGGCCGACCAGGCTGCCCTGAGGGCCAAGGACTACGAGGTGGATGCCACCATCAAGTCCCTCAACACCCAGATCGACAACCTGCTCACCCCTGAGGGCTCCAAGAAGAACCCCGCCCGCACCTGCCGCGACATCAGGCTCAGCCACCCAGACTGGAGCAGCGGTAAGAGCCCCCGCCTCCGAATCCACAAACGCTGGCTGACCACCTCAGCCTTTTATAAAACAAACGTGAGTTACACGTAACATAAGTTCATATAAATAAGCACAATCAGGATGTATCTCTGTGTGAAAGTCTAAAACCATAAAACAGTTCATTTGTCTAATTTTGTAGTGTTATTGTGTTGCCAACCAGGTTTCCAGGTTAGTTAACAAATGTTAGGCTGGTATGAACTAGTCCTTCTACTGTAGACAACTCCACAGAATGAAATATAGATGGATGAAAAGTTGCCCTGTGTAATGCTCTCAATGCTCCATGTAACCCAGCCACTAGGAGCTTGTCAGCTTAGAATAGGGTGGACTACAGAGTGATTATTAACCTGCTATTGTACCGTTGCCATGAACATGTTTCAATATCAATACGGTGCTGTAGCCCCATTTGATGCAATTGACACTTTAATTCCAGTATGATCTGGTATCGTCTGTATGCACTGTCATTCATATAGCTATATTAGATGTGCTTGCTTAGTTTGCTTTGCAAGTTGCTCTGAAAAACCACATCCACCAAAACGAACAAATGTAAATGATGTGCAATGTCATCCATACAGGTTACTACTGGATTGACCCCAACCAGGGCTGCATCATGGACGCCATCCGCGCCTACTGCGACTTCACCACCGGCCACACCTGCATCTACCCCAACCCTGGCAGCATTGCCCGCAAGAACTGGTACAAGAGCGCCCAGGATGGTGCGCCCAAGAAGCACATCTGGTTCGGAGAGACCATCAATGGCGGCACTGAGGTACGATGCCTGGAGCCTTTTGGAGGATGTTACAGGGATGGGCAACTCAGCAGCTGATTTTTTTCACTACCAATGCAGTGCAAGAATAAGTCAAGTCTACACATATTAATATATTGTGCTATATAATATATATTACTAATATATTATAAATATAGAAAAAACATATTATATTAACAGATGTTCTCCGATATTGTTTTCTTGGCATACAGCTTCACAGCAGTAACCTGTGCTAAGTGCCTGTTCCCATGATAATTGGTGGAGTTGATGAAACAAGCAGTTGTAGGCACTAGCTGTGGCCATAGAGCAAAGGAAGGCTTGCTCATGCCATCCTGTGGAGAGAAACATTTCTATGTCTTGTTCAGAGGTGAAAGACGTTAGGGAAACGTACAGTTCTAGGTTTTAGCCACAGGCAAATGGTGTAGGAAAACTCTAACATTAATGTCTTCTCCTGCTCTTTTCATTTTTCCCCATTTTCAGTTTGCCTACAATGACGACAGCATCAGCCCCCAGAGCATGGCCACCCAGCTGGCCTTCATGCGCCTGCTGGCCAATCAGGCATCCCAGAACATCACATACCACTGCAAGAACAGCGTGGCCTACATGGACGCCGAGAATGGCAACCTGAAGAAGGCCGTCCTCCTGCAGGGCTCCAACGACGTGGAGCTGAGGGCAGAGGGCAACAGCCGCTTCACATTCAGCGTACTGGAGGACGGATGCACTGTATGTCCCTCTTCTCTTCCACTACAGAATTACATTAATTCCACAGAAAGTAGAAGCCATATGGCTGCAGAGAACTATAGTACTATAGGCTTTGCAATGGACAGAAGGCTAGATACAAGATAGCTATCGGTTAGGTTCACAGAGAGACAGTCAAAACCATTATGTATACTTTTGAATACACTTCTGTACTTTTGTAGTCTCTCCAGGTTTTCATTTGAAGCCATTTTCACAACCAAGTCATATTCATAAGTGTAGTTTGGCCTTTGTTATTCATTGTCATATGGCACAATATTCTAAATGTGATATTAATAATATAAGCTTGTCCTACAATACAAGTCAGGTTGCTGTTGAATTCAGCTATTTTGCTTTAAGGTCCTACTGTATGTTTGCATCAGGATGATGTAGTATTGGTGTCAAGTTAATGTGGTGCTCCATTGTGAAACATCTCCCCTCTTTTTTTCACGCCTCCACAGAGACACACAGGCCAATGGGGCAAGACAGTCATTGAATACAGAACGACGAAACCATCTCGCCTGCCCATCCTCGACATTGCACCTTTGGACATTGGTGGAGCTGATCAAGAATTCGGTTTGGACATTGGCCCAGTCTGTTTCAAATAAATAGACTCATGATAAATTAAAAGAGAGAAAGAAAAAAAAAAAGAAAAAATCTCTGCCCTCTCTGTTTTTTATACTGAATGCTGATTTCATCTACCCATCCACTTGCTTAAACCGGGCCCTATCGGAGAAGACAACAAGACTGAATGGAGCGTGGTGCAATGCAAATTAATACAGAAGCCAGAGGCACGTGGGAAAAAAACCTTGTTGTGGGACATGTCGTCATTTGTAAAATAATAAAAGAGTAATAAAATCCATGAAAGTACACGTCACTTTGTGGTCTTTGTATATCTTCCGAGGGGGAGGTTTAAAACCACAGCTTCCAAAGGTTTAAAACTACCTCACGCCCGTACCGAAAACCCACATCCCAAATGTACGAGTCTGACAGGCTTCAAGTTCAACCCTGTATTAAAGGTGCTCGATCTTGTGCGGCGATACATGGTGCTATATAAATACGGTGGCAGACCAAACTACTTTTTACTGTAATACTTTGTGTTGGCCACGCGGTGGCGTCTCGTGTAGTTCTCGCCGATACCCCCTTGTTAAGCAGGTGGACCCCCCTTCCTCAAACTGTCTGTCTGGTTTTTGATTTGTTTGGTTTTATTCTTTTATTTTGTGTCTCATTTTTTTTGTATTGCCCCCCTCTTTTTCCCCTCAATTCCCTGTGTTCACGCTGTTAAGCACATCTTGTCCATCTGAATGGGTTTAGGAGGCCTCTCTCAAAAAAACGAAACAGCAAAGTTTATTGTACCTATTTTGTATATGTGAGATGTTTAAATAAATTGTGAAAAGTTCTGAAATAAAGCATGTTCAGTGTTCTACAAAAAACACTCAACGAGTTAAGTGCTTTCATGTTTATATATCTTAAAGAACTTAAGGGTGGGGAAATGCAAGAAATTTGCATTCATGAGTGTTGTAATATAGGAAAAATTTCCCTTAATTTCACTTGAATACTGACACTTCATATGCAGTAAGGGAGCAGCATGAGGAGAATGCAGTGACAGTATCCAATTGTCATTAAGTTGTTGAACCTATTAGTAGTAGATAAAACCTTGATCTGTTAATTTTATTTTGCAGAGGTTTATGACCAAAGACACTTGTGCTTGTTTGTATTGTCCTTTCAAACCAAAACTGATCAATCTGCAAACCTCTATGAGACATTTCTTTTTTCTCAACAGCTGGACCTTGCTTACATCACCAAATGATTCATCAATGTACTTTTTCTGTTTCAGCGAATGTGTATATCAACTCATACAACGTCTTATGTTTCTACAAGGAAAAAAAAAAAAAACAATACAGAAACACTGATGAAGAATATTTTGTTCCTCCAGTTAATGTTGTTTCTTTCATCTGACACATTTCAATTCCCCCTCTACTTTTTATACAAAATAAAAAGGCAAATGTTTATAATTCCACTTGTCCAATGTCTTTCATATGTTTTTATAATTAGTACCAATGGATAACCTACACTAGAATTCAGTCAACATTTGTCCTTAGCTTAGTGATAAGATGCATTAGTTACTTCTTTCAAAACAGGTGCAATTTTTTCATTAATTTCTTCCCCATTTTTATTTGTTGGTGATTCCTCAGTCTGGAGAACTGAGTTTGTGAAAAGGGTTATACTTGCATTTAATTGATTCAATTAGTTTAGTATTTAGTAGCAAATACAGTGTAAATCATCCAATTTAACATATGAAATAATACAAAAAACACATTTTCTCACAACTTTTCTCTTTTCAATAGCTGTGTAATCAAAATCAAGTAATTTCAACTTAATGTTATTATTTGCCACATATTTCAACATATTAGCATTTTGTTGTATCCTATTTTGAGTTTTAAGTAATTTACTTCAGACTTTTCCCATTTGAGAGCGTATCATACACTGGGCATAATTGGCAGTTTTGTTTATTTCTGTGTCTTTCTCTGGCACTTAGCTCCAACATACCAAGAACTTGTACAAACAAATACCATGTCTAAAATAAAGGCAGCACTCAGTTGATTTATTATTTTAAAAAGCAAGTCGTGTATATCCATTTGTAATCCAAAGCAGCCGTTGTAGTGTTAAATACACCCCCCCCCCCCCCCCCCCCCCAAAAAATACATGGAACCCAGCCCAAGCACAGCCACAACAAACAACTGAAGAGGGGGGGGGCTCATTTATCTGTAGCCATGCACTTCTATTCAGGCAGGTGAGATTCATTAACCAAGTCTAACACACACATACACACATAAACACACACAATGACAATTAACCTTTTCAGATGAAGTTGGTGTATTGCATGTGTGTTATTGGACACTTGGTCAATTGGTGATTAGGACAGTGATCCCATAAACACATTTACACAAGCATTTAACAGTCTGAAATAAAATGAAACACAACACAAACAGGGACAGGTGTGGACAGGTGAGAGGTTTCCTTTACACCCATTTACTCTCCAGGTCATCCAGAATGCAGCTGCCTGACTAATCTTCAACCTCCCCAAATTCTCCCATGTTACTCCCCTGCTTAAATCTCTCCACTGGCTTCCTGTCGCTGCCAGGATCAGATTCAAGACCCTGACCCTCGCCTTCTCTGCAATCAACAGGACAGCCCCTGCCTACCTTCAAAAACTCATTCAGCCCTACACACCAGCCCAACCCCTGCACTCAGCAGCAACTGGACGCCTCGCTCCTTGCATGGTCAAGGCAGGAGGTGCTCGTTCTGCCAGACATCGGCGTTTCACCTACATCGCTCCCCAGTGGTGGAACGAACTCCCTGTCCCGCTACGGACAGCTCCTTCACCCCATTCCTTCAGACAGGGCCTGAAGACGCACCTCTTCAGACTCTACCTGGACTGACCCAACACACAATTGCTGCCCCCCCCCCCCCCCCCCCCCCCCCCCCCCCCATCAGTGGTGTCGTAAATTGCTGTGCTTTTTAAATTGTGCTTTTTAAATTGTTTCTTGTTGCCGCCATTACCCTGACGCTCATTGCGCCGTTTGAAGTTGTTGAAGTTTGCTGTTTGAAGGTGTATTGTATTAGTTGCCCTATAGGCTGTAATTGTACAAATCTGATAGTACTGTGTCCTCAAACAGACCTTGCTCTCAGCTGATAACTGTCTCATTGTGGAACTGTACACATCCTGTCCCCATATTGTCGCTATACTTACTGTATGCACTTTTGTAAGTCGCTTTGGATAAAAGCGTCTGCTAAATAAATAAATGTAAATGTAAATTTATCTGGAGTTGTTTATTGATGTCTTCACATACATGTGAGTGATAATAGGTGGTTCAATGATTGCTCTGTCAGCTAGAGGGGAATTATGGTCATTGGAGGAATATATCAGTCCTCAACTATAAGAATGTTGTCTGATGTCTGATGTCTCAAAAAAACTGCATTATTGTGCCTAAAAACATCACATTGTTTTCCTCTTTGGTTTCCTAGAAATACCAGTAGATGTCCTCATTGTCATTTGTTTGTGTGGTCAACACCAATCTGCTGCCATCTAGTGATCTAAATTTGTAAAGTTCATCAGAAAAGGACAGTTGGCTACATTCTAGAACTAAAAGTAGTTTTGCATAGTTGTTCACACTATTAAAGCGGTACATTACAGTGTAATCTAAAAACAGAACTGCCACTCACTCCTTAAAGGTGAAAAGAGAGACAGAAAAAGAACTGTTGTCTTTACCACTGCACCAGTTTAATGTTTCCCTTCAGTGTGAATTTTTCTTCAATTTTTCTCTTCCTGTATTAGAATCTTTTGTTTTCTGCTCCTCTATTAATATTCTTTCATCATCTGACTTCAGATAGATCTTAAAATGGCCAAGCACCAAGGGTACTAAGGCACCCTGTACTACACAGTTGGAGTGTTGCAATTACATTTCACTGCTGAGGTACTCTGTACAAAATGCATGTGACAAATAAAGCTACTTCTACTTCTACTACTACTGCTACTGCTACTGTTATTACTGCTGTTGATACCGCTGCCACTGCTACTACTGCTACTTCATCAGCAAAAATGTTAGTACTTTTAGTGGCAAAAAAGTAAGTAGTAGTAAAAGTAGTAATGCTTCTTTTACTGTTGTTACTGCTGCTGCTGCTGCTGCTACCGCTACTGCTACTACTATTACTGCTACTGCTACCGCTGTTTCTGCTGCTGCTGGAACTACGGATACTGCTACTACTACCGCTGTTGTTGCTACTACTACTAATGCTAATGCTTCTGTCGCTATTACTCATACTGCTGCTACTACTACTGATGCTAGTGCTTTTGCTGCTGCTACTGCTACTACTTCTTGTAATACTATTACTGTTGCTACTGCTACTGCTGCTCCTGCTTGTTTTACATTAAAAAATGTTTCCAGTCTGATTGCACACATGTGATCAAGCTATTTAGATTTGCAGAGGGCTATGGCAAGTATTTAATCAAAATCGAATTGTGTTCACCTCTGAAGGAAAAGCTTCTATTGAGGAACAAAAAAAACCTCTCCATTATCTGGCCCTCATGCTGTGCCATTTGTGAATTTCCAAATACTGCTTACAAAAGAATCTGAAGAACACAAATCCTCCACATTTCAGTTCACTGAAAATATCATGAAAAGATGATAAAACATGCCCCATTCTAGTGCAGTAGTGATACATTGTAAAGTTCAGGATGTTGTTAGATATAACCATATTCACTGTCAACAGCTAGCAAATTTCAGTCTTTGTCCAAGCAGGCTTAGGTCAAAACATCACCCTGACGACAGCTTAGACTGAAAAGTGTTTGTTTTTCATGACAAAGACCGTTTTAACCTTCAGAAGGCCTCTGAGTTTTGCTAAACTTTATGGTCACTTGCAGATCTTGTTTACTGATACACTTCCATGAGCCAGTGTGCTTGCACTTGCACTTGCATATTTGTCCCTAGCTAGTGTGCCAGTGCAGAATTTGACAGTTTATGCCACAGAGGTTTACTACAGCTGCCCATCTGCTTAACATCCCAAATGCATGCTATATATCATTATATTGCTGATTTCTCCTGTAGTATCTACCCAGTTATGATGGTATAAAAGTACCTATTGAAAGATAAACGGACAGTACATAGGTATCTCGCATACCCATAAAGATGGTGAATTCCAAGATGTTTATGGTCTGTATTCCAAGTAGCTTTTCAGACGTACCAGTTTTAAAATTTAGTTCAAATCTTGGCATTTTGTGTTACATTTCCAGGTCCCAATGTCTCACAAAATAGCATATACGTATAGGAGGCCTGACATTTTGTGTCAGCTAACATAGACATAGATACCTCATTTAGATGGCTCACATTTAGCAAAATATCTATGGGGGGGGGGGGGGCATCCAACTAAAATCACACCAAAAAACAATTAGAACATTTTCTATTGGAGCAAAACCACACCTGGGTATTATAATGCCTGAATAAAAAAAAAAGAAAAAAAAAAACATTATAATACCATTGGTGGTATGTACTTAATATCCTAAAATTCATCTTCCATGTGAACTTCTTAATGGTGAACTTTATTATTCAATGACACTTAACACTTTGTTAATGCATATTTTGATGCAGCACACATTTTGTACACCAGAGGGCGAAATAGCTATTCAGCTGCCTACAAGACAAGTCAGGGAAATTAACAGAAGCTGGCTGCCCTTGTACACTGTCACTAGCTTTGTAAACTGCTTACAGATTTTGTCCATATTTATTAAATATATTAATTATTAATTATTAATTTTATTATGGTCAAGATTTCTTTGACTCAAACCATATAGATGTGAGACATTAAATGACTTACTTAGGTACAATTTTTTATACAGCTGGATATTTACTGATGTAATTCTGGGTTAAGTACCTTGGCCAAAGGTGCAACTGCAGCTCCTCAGCAGGGAATTGAACAGGCAACCTTGCAGTTATGAGTCCTGCTCCTTACCACTATGCTACACTGCTGCCCTATGTAGCAAAGTGGTAAGGAGACACCATCTCCTATTGTCTATAACACCACACACACACACACACACACTGTTTAACTTCAGCAGACTGTGGCAATATGTCCTATTCAAACTGGACTGTCCTTGGGAGGAATGGATTACTTTGGAACTGCAAATTTAATCTTAAAAGGTCAAAGCTCCATTCCCTGTAGTGGATTATTTTACTGTGTTTAGCACTGACGCATGTTCACATATGGGTAGTAGCGTCCTATTTGTACAACACTCTTATGCCACTTTATTAGGTGCACTTTGTATTTGCACTTTGCAAGTCACTCTGGATAAGACCGTTTGCCAAATGACCAAATATAACTGTAAATGCAATTCACTGTTATTGTTGTTAGCTCCAGCCAGTAGACATTGGCCAAACAACACAGCCGCAAGACCACTGGACAGGATGCAATGAAGGACGATAGAAGACTAAGTGGTTCTGTAACGCCTGCTGTTCAGCACAAACAGCATTCTGTGTGACACACCCTGCATTCAATACACACCTACACCTGATACACAGCAGCCTGTATTTGTTCACATTTCATGTTCACCTACACTGTCTGCACTTTTGCACAAATATGGGAAATACAATAGCACGACTATGATTAAAAACTGAAACAAATGTCAGAGTAACTATCATCGACATTCTTCCATCTGTTGAGAGTGAACATTGTGTTCACTGCAATTCATAAATAGTGCAGTGAACACAATGTTATATATATATATATATATATATATATACATATATATATATATATATATATATATATATATATATATAGTCTCTGATGATACCTCCATTATGCCTGGATTTTCACAAATGTGTCACAAATCGTGTTCTCACTGATCCTCAGGACACTGTGTATTTTAAGGTTACAGTGTCAAAGATCAGGGCCAGAGTGGCTCAGGGGATAGTTTTTGATTGTCCTTAACTTTGACAGTTAGCTCACTTTTCGATCAAACTTGACAAAATTGCTGACCCCACATTTCCTAGTGCTTCATCGAGTTTCAGGTCACAAGATCAAAGGTCATAGTCAGTTTTCCTGATTAGATCTGTCTGTTTCCAGTCTCTAACTCAGCCATTTGACCTTGGATTTTAAATCTACTTTTACACAAATACCCCTCTCACTGTGTCACAGAACCCTATGGGTTTTGATTGTGTTTTCAGTCACAGATTTCTCATTGCTTATGCATTTTCAATTCCCCTTCAAATAATATCCATGCCTGTACATTATTTATCCTTGCTATCTTCATGAAAACTGATGAAAAAGAGGTATACACAAAAGATACATGTTGTCCACCATCTCAACAAAAGTTAACACACAGGTACCAGCCCCCATTTCTCTGCATTACAATAAGACAATAATATTATGTATATAATATTATGTCTAACCCAAAGACTGTCTCAAATGTTTGTTGTGGGGCACTGTGATTCCAAGTGCATGCTATTTCATTCAGGAGAGAAAAAAAAAAACATTTTCATCTATTTCAGTATTTTTGAATGTGGTTCATGCAGAGCTTTCTGCAAATGTCCAGCATTTTGATACATGAAAAACAGCAAAGGTTCAGGTACATTTCTCACTTTATTCTTTTTTGTTTATTGTGTGCTTTACCATAAGTTGTTTCATTGTTTTGGAGGCATCATCTGCAAAACTCATACTTCAAACCACAAAGTGGAAACAATGATTAATAATAATACAGTTCATATTATCTGCTACGCTGGAACTTCAGACCATTGACAGCAGTGATGTCAATTTTACCTTTTCCCTGATGCATATCACTGATAAAGCAGACTGATAAAATTACCGATCCATAGACGTGGTATTATAGATTTTGAGTATTTAATTTATGAAAAAAATGAATACAACACGTGCGCATTTACGTATGTTCATTATTCAACTCTACGGTCATCCCACATTTCAAAAGGCTGTCGAAAACAACGACAGCCAATACAATCCATGTATCATTCGTAGTTAACAGAGAATCCAAAATCGGAAAACGAAAAAACAATTCGTTATTTCGTTATTCGTTTATGAATCCGATAACGATTTATGATTTGTTTTTCGTACTTTCCATTCTATGCTGAAACAGAAAAAGAAAAACGGCCCATGCTGAAATGCAATGCGGAAATAAAAATTTTATTGTGATTTACGGCCACTGTCCACAATGATAAAATTTTATGCGCTCATTAAATGGGAATATTTGAATAGGGAGTAAGGTGGCTCTTCCAATATAAGTGATCCATGCACCCGTGCATTTGAAATCAATTTGCTTTGGACTCAATATTTGTCCGAATGTAGGCGTGAGCTATCTAAGTTACACTGGCGTACAAGTGTGCTGACTTTGGGAGGCTTTAAGTAAACGAACCTGTCTGACAGCGCTTGGACCTAGAAAATGGAGGGCGGGTGACGGGAAAAAAAACACCTTCCAACTTTTATGACAACTACCCGGGGTACAGAAGTTCAGTTTGTTCTGTAACTATGGAGGAGAAGGAGATTTTAATCCCTGCAAGTGAGAGCCCAGTGACTGAGGCAGCCACTGCGCTAGGAGCAGCATCGGCCGGCGGCGAGCCATCAATGCACCCAGCGGAGGCAGAGAGAAGAAGCGTCAGCGCGCCAGCGCTCTCTCTGCTCTACCCCTCCGCCGCGGCTCGTCTGTCTGCTTGTTGTCATGGAGGAGCCAAGATGGCGGTCCTGGCCTATAGCCTAGGCAAACGAGAAATAAATCAGTATTTCAGCGTGAAAAATGCGAAATTGGTATCTCTTGTTGCGGTCATTCTACTCACCGTGTTCCACACTGTCTCTCGGTATTATGGAGGTAAGTGGCTGGCCATGGATCGCCAGCTAGCCAGCAAGCGCAGCTAGCTGTGTGCTGTCATCGCCAAGAGCTAGCTAGCTAGCATTGCCAGGCAATAGTAGTAACATGACTAGCTACAGTAGCTACAAGATAGCTAGCTAGCTATTTATCTATACTAGCTTGCTACTCCAGCATCATGCATACCATCATTTGTTCTATTATTAGCTACCTAGGTAGCTAGATGGAGTGGCATCTTGTTATTCTTAAACAAGTGCTTAAAAAGAGGGTAGCAGATAGCTAGTTAACTAGTTATGAAGAGGTAACTCCTTACCCTAGTAACGATAACCTGCTATCTGTACGTTACAGTTACCTGGCGTTGCACTAGCTGTTTTTCTGATGTCACGATTAATTCCTATTGATGTTAATTATTGGTGCTATTGATTGGACATGTCCTTGTGCTGCACACAGCACTTAGTACTATAGCATTTGGCACATTGCTATTGATGCTATTATTGGCATGCTGTCTGCCATGCAAACTGCTTGGCTAACTAGCAGTCCAGCTATCTTTTGTGCGGTGGCGGTTCGCTGGCGATCTTAACGTTACATGACAGATTTTACTAACCTCATGCGTAGGTAACGTTTGCTTCCTTACAATGTTAGTTTGTATGGTAGCAAGCTCTTGTCACTAGCCTAGTTAGCCGCCTTGCAACAACCGCATGTTGTTGCTTCCAGGTAGCGAAAAGGGATTGCTGACCTGTCACTAAAGCTGGCTAGTGTGCTAGCTTGTTCATGTCGGTACAGTTGGCTAGCCGGGGAGCTATTAATAATATTGCACTGTCCGCTTCGGTCGTGTTTCTTGCAGCCAGGGCTGTGCATTTAGGTCGCTCTTTAACTCTGGGTAGCAGCTGAAGAGATTCATGTCGGTTAGAATTAACCAGTGGGATGATAAATATTAAGACGTCCACGTAGTTATTGTGGGGGAAATTATCTACAAGTTAGGTCGTGGTGTTTTGTTTCAACAATATGGCACAGTGGAAGGCAATAGCTGGTTAACTTGCATGCCAGTGTTAAGTTAGTCAATAACCCATGCAGTCCCAACGATACGTTTTTAGCGAGTTATTTAGATGACCAACGTTTTTTCTGAATCTGCCTCTACTAACTGGTTGTAATTAAAGACGATTAAATTTGTTTTTAAATTCGGTCATTGTGGCTGGAGCCACTAAAAAGTTTTGGAATGTAGCTACCCAAGGGGGACTGTTACTGCGGCCTGTTGTAGCCATAGTTCATTGTTTGCAATGAATGCCTTTGTAGATTGTAAGATGGAGAGGCTAAACCCCGGGATTTTAATTATTGTTTGTGTTGGCAGCCGTCCAGCCAACTGACTGTTTGATTACAATAACGTTTGCGCTTTGTTTACCGAAAAGGCAGCTGCTGTCCGGTTTTGACAGGAGGCGGTACGCCCACTTTACTTCCTTTGTATATTTTGTAATGAATTCACTTGGCTCAGTAATCCATTTTCAGTTTCTGCAAAAAGCGTTAATCTGAATTGGGGACTGCCATTTTAGGTGGTTTCACCTTATTTCTCAGTTTAGTTTAGCAATGATCCGTACAGCTGTACACTTCACGCCTGAGCCGGGCTTCGATGGCAGACAGAGTCCATCGTGCAGGATTACCGATGCATGTTTCTGAAAGATAGCTATCGCTGCCCCTTCAAATAATAGAATTGCACCCAATCATTGATTTGGCTGTGGATTTTAATGAATCGCATTTTATTTTCCTGCAGTGCTTGATTAGTCTTTCTCCTGCACAGGTGGGGACACTTGTGATTGGCTTCTCTCCAGCGGTCGGTTCCTGGGAGAAGGAGTCTGGCAGCCAAATGGCTGTATGATGCACAGATACAAGAGCGCGTAAGTGCAGAAGCGATTCATTGTGTATCTGTTCAGTTATTTTAGGGAGAAACAAAGGGCTATCATAATAAGCATGTCTATCCCAAATATTTTGCAAATATTTTCGCAGGTCTGAGTCAAACCGTGCAGTTTGATTTCTCGAGACACCGTCAACACAAAAGATTGTCCAGCGATCGGTGTTTAAATAGTTTGTCTGTACAGAATATGTTTGTAAAATAAGACATTTTAGAAGAAAGTATTTGATTGGTTTCTGCTCACATATCCAGGATGATATACTGCCCTAACTTTATCAAAAATAAACAACATAGAAACGCTGTAAAACTTACTGCTGAAAATATTTTAGTTAAAGTAACTTTTCGACATTTTGGCCTACTGGGCCATCAGATCAAATCAGACATGGAAGTCTGAAGAGCCTAAAGGCCATGAGGCAGGGGACTCCTATAGTATCCCATCACAGGCCATGCTAGTGCGGAGTGGTCACAAATTAAAGGTTATTGGAGAAAAGAGAGAGAAGGCTATTTATGAATCACTAGTGAAAGGCACTGATCTTTAAATGAACGTGTGCCTGCCAGTCAAGGGAACACTGTAAACACAATGTGAAATATGAGTGGTTTTTACAGATAAAGAACAATACAGGAAAAAATATATATGCATATTAGTCAGTCATAGGCCATGAGCTCACCTGTATGGTAAAAGTAAAGTCTAGATTTCCCCCAAAAAACCCTTCCCGGTATGTTGAGTATTTCTTATTTTTGCAGTGAAGCAAAGAACTGCCTGGGCCAGAAAAGAGTGGCATTTGTTGGAGATTCCAGGATCCGACAGCTTTTCTATTCCTACATCAAAATAATCAATCCAGATGTGAGAGAGGATGGAAACAAGGTACGTCTTCCAGACAGCTGTTTGTTGGTTAGCTTTCACTTTCCTGAGCTGACCCTTTAAATTGTGGGGTTTTATGATATTTTAAAAATATAAGCCTATTTTTTTATCTGCATGTTACTAATCGTTGTAATAGCAGTATTGTTTTAAAAGTAGCCCTTGTAACTTTTTAGAGGCCAAGCAGCGAAGGTGCAAGGCAGCTGTTGTAATTGTTAGAATTTTTCACTATTACGTTCTCTGCAATGGGAGTCTATGGCAGCCCATAGAACCCCTTGGTGGATTTTGATTAAATTTGGCACATTGATAAAAGACAGTCCAGAGTATCCAGGCATCATTTGGGGTCAATCCATCCATCCTACATTTTTGCTTATAACTTTTGAACTGTTTGTCCTAGGGCTTTTTTCCCCCTGCATACTTGGGTCATTGTGATTCGATCACACCCATTGCCGTTTAAGTCCGCCATATTGGACTTTCCGCAATTTTGAATTTTTTGAAAAACCTACTTTTGCGAGCTAGTCTTAGATCGTTGATTCTATCACCACCAAATTTGGTGAGTATCATCTACAACGGGTTCTGACCAAAATGGCAAACGATATGGCTGCTGTCATCCAATGAAATTCCATGGTGAAGACACCAAAACAGGAAGTGAGTCATATCTCAGCAGTGCTTTGTTGGTACACTGTCTTGGAATTAGGAATACTGGGTATGCACCAAGTTTCATGAAATGTGGCCACTTGGGGCACTATATCATTAAAACAAAAACATTTAAATCCCCATTACTCTGGCATGAAAGCAGATATTTCAGCTACATTTCTTGTGCTCCATCAAAGTTATGGATCCTAACTGAGAACTTATGAAACCTCTGCGTCAGCCATTTTGTGTTTCATCCATCTTTGACTTTGTCAAAAACACATTTAACCATCTCCTCCTAGAGTTATGGCACAGTGAGGGTTTGTATATTACCTCTTTGGACCATTGTCTTTAAGAGTTGGTAAAGGATAGTTGCCAGGTTGAACAATGTGGCCGCAGTGTACCCACAAATTCGCCCGTGAAGGCGCCATAAAGGAAGAGTGGCCATATCTCTGCAATGCTTTTGTAGAAATTTGCCATCTTTGGGGTGCTATACTGAAAAACAGGTTTAAACACCCATGTGTCCATGTACTTAGATTTTAATGACATTTTGTTCCAATGGATATCACAAGGCACAGACCACACAAAGAAAAGCAGATATTGCGACCAATTTTTTGTACATCATTACATGTCAGGTCCTAACTGGGAAATGAACACATAGTTTAATAACGGCTTGGCTGCTAAGATACGATCAGTCTGTAACACTTAAAATAGGCACATCTCCTGCACCTTTTGACCTACTGCCACAACTAATACACTAAATAGTGTTGAAGAAACACTTGGACTTTCCATATTGGATGTAAGACAGCGTTTTTTTTTTTTAACTTCAGAAATTATGTCTGAAAAGTGGGCTTGTCTTACATTCAAGGACTAGACTTTATATTGTCATTATACATCAACAAAAGCAGATAGCATTTATCTGAGATTGTTCAGTGGTATTAGAAATCCCAGTAGACTAGTTTATTTTAATTTTTATTTAAATGTGGCAGTTTCATCTAAAAGATGTAGAAAATATATCACCGTACCTTGTTTTATTTAGTGTGTTTTATTAAATTGATATAAAATGAAATTATTTCTTTAAAAAATAAGATTTGATCTTCAAAAAGTCTGTTACCAAAAACAGGTGTTGGAAAAATGGGAGTCCTTTTCTAATCAGGGACATGTTATTATATTCAGCTAATATGGTATGTTCTCTGCCATTTTCCCACGATTTTGGATTTTTTCAAATACCCAAAAATTGCACTCCTCCAACAGCATTGGCACTTCTTATAAGCTTGACATATATGTAGTGGGGGGCAGTGTGGTGGTGCAAATGGGTAGCACTACTGCTTAACAATATGGAGGTTTCAAGTTCAGGGTGCATCTGTGTTCAGTTTGCACCTTGTCCCTGTGTTCATGTGGGTTTCCTCTGGGTATTCTGGTTTTCTACCACAGTCCAAACACATTCAGGTCAATGTCACACTCAGGTTAATGTCAATTGAACATGCTATATTGCCCATAGGTGTGAGAGTAAGAGTGGGTGTCAATGTGTCTGTTCACCCTGTGATGGACTGGTGTCTGGTGGCCCTGTGGTGCTTGGCCCCTTCATTGCTGCCTGCAGCTATATTTTCCTTTTCTTTTTGCATTTTTTCCAGCATGAGAACATTCCTTTTGAAGACAGAAGTTCTTCACTGAATGTGGTAAGATGATGCTTACTGTTCATTCCCAGTTTCCTTGGTTATATTTCGAAATTACGCAAAACACAAGTTAGATTTTAGTTAGATTGTAGCACAAGGGCATGTTCTTAAGTGATATTTGTAGGCAGGTTATATGTCCATAATAATTTTTTTTTCTTCAAAAAAATGGTATTTCAGAGACAAAGGAAAGTTTGTCATGGAGTTCACATTTGTATTTATAGGATTTCCTGTGGTATGCAGAAGTTAATGACTCTATGAAGGAGCGTTTGATAGCATGGACCGAGGTAAGCACTCTGGAATTAGTGGCCATCAGGACCATGTCTGCCCCAGTGAGGCCTGCAATACCATACACGTGTCTTGAAGTAGCTACAGTCACCATTTGGCACCAATAACAAGATCAGGAATACTGATGACTTTATTAATATTACTGCCAAAACAGAATATGTTTGACCCCCTGCTGATTTCTGCCTTTTTAACCTTGCATCGTTTTTAGTCTTATTAGTTACGTGTAATTACCAGATCAGTCTTTCACTTGTTTGTTACATTTTATGAGTGACAGCAAAATCAAAATGGTTGTGAACAAAATGGTCACAGGGCACTATTTGCATACAGTGGTTTAGAGGAGAGTCATGATTCCTTTCTATATGTGTAAGAAAGTGTCTTGAACTGTTCCTCTTTTAACTAAAAATTGAGAGTGCCTTTCTTCAGGCAGCTGGCTTGTGACATCTGCTTGTTACTTTCTCATCTGAATGGTCTCGTTTTTTACATGTTTTTTAACATTTTCTGGCTCAGCATATGTTTATTAGTGTAGTGTGAAACACGCCCTAGCTTTCAGCTCCTTTTACATTTTATCTGTGTCTGAACTTGATAACTTTCAAAAAGTGTATGGTTAGCCTGTATGCAAATGCTCTGTGGTGCAGTGCAGTATGCGTTCCTCCTTAACTGGAATGCAGATGGCAGTTGCTCACATTCCAGTTTTTCATACTGACGTGTTTTTTCTTTTTTGCAGGACACTACTGTAAAGCCAGATGTCATCATCCTGGGTGCTGCTACTGTAAGTGGGGTATACGTTTCTTCACAAAAGAGGCCCCTCACGAGCTCATTCTTCCCATACCGTGCTGATCTTCCCCTGTGGTTGTTTCTGCAGTGGTCCATCAAGCTGCATGGCGGCAGCGCAGAATCGCTTCTCCAGTACAAAAGCAACCTCACCGCCATCGTGCGCTTTCTCGAGAAGCTGGCCGAAGACAGCGATGTCTATTGGGTCCTGCAGGGTAAGCCTCTGACCGTGAGCCACCAGTCATCAAGACTAACAATCTTGCTAACCACGGAACACTTTGCCCTTAATTTTAAGCAAGTATTACTTCTTCATGGTTCTGTGTTTTTTCTCATTTTAAAAATGTATTTCAAGTCCAAATCAAACCAGCCCTCGTTCCAGTTAAATATCTCCCTCTAGGTAAGAGCATTTGCCGAATGAGTAAGTGTAAAATACCAGTAATTTTACACTCTTCCATCCAGTGTGAACGGAGCACAAGGTGGGATTGTTTCTGTTTCATGCACAGAAATTTTCCCATTTGAGAATTAATCTTGAAAGCAGTACAATTAAATCCACTGTGCAGTTTGAACGTGTGACAGCAACACATCCCATACACCATTGGGATCAGCCAGTTACGAAACTCCAGATAAGGAGTCTTGTTTTACTCAAGTCATATTGTAAATGTGCTTTACTTCTGGTAAGCATGCAGTCACCTTGTTTTTGAAGCTAATGGCTGCAGACTCTCTGTTCTTGGAAATGAAACCAGTTCTGATTCTTGTCTGCTATTATCAGAGTACAATTATGAGACATCTCTTACAAAGAGAGACAAAGAAAAAGAGACACAGTATTTCTAGTGTGCATGGCATGCATCTGGAGTGTGTGGGTGTGTGTTAAAAGGTTGAGCTGATTTTAGCTAGACTGTAGTGCTGTTTGGTTGGTGGCATGAATAGGTATTCCCGTTTTTGATATTTGTCTGTTGTACAAATGAAAGACACCCTAGACTTTCAGCAAAGTTTGTGTTCTTTTACAGGATTTAACACTTGCAGCAAAGGCACTGTGTTTGAAAGGATATGCTGTGCGCATCCTTTCTGGGTATAGTTTGGGAAAATCTTGATTTATGTATTTAATGTTTTTAGTACCAAACCATTACTGGCAATTGCTGAAAGAACCGTTACTGGCAATTGCTGAAACAAACACTGAAAACTTCTGCAAACACTGCATTTGTTGTAGTTGTTAGGTATTACCTTTGTGAATTGAAAGCATATTGCTTTGGGGCAGGATATGAGACACCATGTATTGGAGCTGGCCTGGCATTGGGTGTTGAATGAAAAGTGAAAGAAACGTACACCTCATGAGAAAAACAGGATGAATGGAACGTCCTGCAGTTCACAGAAAACGGGGAGAGCTGGTTCTGAACAAAGGTTCAACCTTTGTATAGGGGGCTGGTTTAGATGGAAGAAAACTGACACAGACCTGAGCATAACTCTCTTCAAGCGCACTTGCTCACCTTCGTAGAGCTTTTACCAGTGCAGGGTTTAGCCAAAGCTGCCTCCAATGAATGCGTAGCTTCAATAGGACACACAAAGTGGTCCAGCTGGACTGGCTTCGGGCGGACTTTGAGTTTGTCGTATTTGCCATACCTTCTCGGTGAAGGGAAATCATGGCCGACAGGCAGCGTGGCAGCAGCTGTGTGCATCGTCTCTCTGAACGGACGGCATGAAAGAAGAGCACCCACAGAAGTGTCACAAAGACAGGAAGCAGACCTGGAAATAAGGAAATAAGCACCCGAGACCCGGCACCTTGCGCTGCAAATTGTCAGTTAGCAGGCTGATTACAGGCATACCTTGTTAAAATGGCAGATGGTGTTTATAATAATATATAGATATGACCTTCAGTCAAACGTCAAACTAAAAGAACACATAATTTTAAAGTGTCGAGGGGGGCTGATAGCAAAAGGCAGAGGGGCTAGCCTGAGCTAGCGGTGCATTCAGACAAGTGTTTTTGGCATAGCTTTGCCACAGGCATTGAATGGACTGCGTTGTAAAGATAGCAGAACATGCACCTGTTCCAACTCATTTCACTTAGACCGCTCTCCAGTGTGCACACCCAAGACAACTTGCAGTTTCTAGCGAGTGCATATCAAAAATGGGTCCCTCTACACCCTGAGCTGGTTGTTTTTATTAACATTAGCATAACATTAAAACACAAAAGTATCAATTTTATACCTTCTTATTTTATGCGCGCTGTCTCTGTCAGTTACCTTTTGTGTTGATTTCTGTTCACTTTGAGAAGTTCATCCATGCAAAAAACTATCCCAACCAACAATTTGGTTCCATAATTTCAAGAACCCACCATGTTTATTCTATTTCAGATAGTGTTCATTTACAAAAAAAATCTAATCTATCAGAATGTAACATGAAATGTAAAAAGCTTTGAATGCTGCTTTCTCATACTGTGTGTTTATTATGGATAAGACTCGTGTTGGACGTTGGTGTAAAAGGCTGGGCACATTTCTGTGTCCCAGATTCCTTCTCTTTTATGCAACAACCTATAGTTTGTGTGTGTGTGCTTTGTAGGTTAAGACCTGTCAGACGGGATTACTTGAGTGACCTTGTATGTACTTAGATCAAATATTCTGATGGGTTTTCTGTTTGTCTACACATGCACAAGTGTTACAGATTTTTTTGTTGTTGGCATTAGTGCAAAATGTTGCTCGGTGAATTGGAATATATAACTGTAAACCACGATTTCAGTACATACAAATATTTTTTTGATCTTGCCATTGACAAACCCATTTGCATTGGCTTGTTTGTCCCTTTGTGGTTTGTGACAGTCTAATTCTGGAAAAAAACCTGGGGTTTTAGAGTTTTGGGTGTGAGGGCAGCATAGGCAAAGTTCATTTTTACTGCCAAGATTAGTATGAAGCTTCAGACAGACCAACCCTGACCCCAGAACACCAGGGGTCAGGTGACACCACACGTTGGCCCTGGCAGGTTCCCTGATGGATTACATGTCCCCCCCCTTGCCTCAGATCCTGTGAACGAGGATGTGCTGAGCGACAACAGGAAGATGATCACTAACCAGCAGATTGACCTGTACAACGACGTGGCCATCAGCACCCTGAATGGCAGGGCCCGAGTGAAGATCCTGGGGGCCTCCCGCCATGCCGCCGCCGAGACCATCGGCGAGTCCGTGGACGGGCTGCACCTGCCGGAGAGCACCAGGAATGTGGTAGGCACCCCCGCGAACATGAGACGTGACATTCAGAGGTGTACGGGGGAGATCCACCTGCACTGCACTGCACCAATAATAAAGACTCAAGCACCAGTGGGATTTCTTCCACAAAACAACTACATTTTCTGTATAAAAACAATGTAATAATGCAGTAAAGAGGTGATCAATATTTATAGTCAGTAGTTGTGACTTTGAATACAATAAGAGGCACTGCTGTGGATGGGGGAATAGGGGTACAGTTCTTTGGCTTGGAGTTCAAGGAAGGGGTTGCGTCTTATAGTGGGCCGAGGTTGGTGACCCCGCGAGGGACTTAGGATCATACATAGGATCAGATATAAGGAGGAGATGGGGTGCAGGAGGGATGCTGTAAACAGCTAACAGGAAAAGGAAGTGGTGAGTGAGTTTTTGCACTTGAGGTGGGGATAAGTTTGTTGTGACTTGTGTAGTAATTCTTCTTCCAAATCTTCATTTGGACTTTCAGTTTGTAGGATAATGCTACAAATGCATGTAATATGTAAAGTAATAGAGTGTGGGTCGTCCAAGTGTTCTTCAGCTCAATAAGCGGAACTGCTTCCTGGCATAAAACCACAAACCCCAAGTCAGAAAATAAAAAGTCTCGGGTGCATCCGTCTGTGCCAAATCACAGTTTCCCATCTAGCGGTACAGTCTGTAGTATGACCAGATGAAGTGCCGTCATACGCACACTGTAGCGTGTGTTAATCGAACACATTTGAAAAACATTAAAACTTTTCTCTAACTTTTTTTTAATCACATCCAACATAATGTACTTGGCTGATTTATGGCCCTTGAGATTAATAATGAAATACTAATTTTTGTCAGTTCCTGATTGGTGACGTTTATTCCCCCCCACCCCCGCTGTGTCCTCAGGGAGCCATGGTGTTAATGAACTCGGTGTGCAACAAGGTCCTGAAGCCGATTGACGGCTCCTGCTGCAGCCCTCTCCCCCCGCCCAACGTCCTCCAGAAGCTGACGGCGCTGGTCTTCCTGGCGGCCATGGCGGCGTTCGCGGCCCTGAACGCGCTGGGCTACAACAGGCACCGCAAGAGCAAGCTGGCATCGGACGTGGAGAGTGGCGAGGAGAAGAAGCCGGCCTCGGCTGGGCCGGCAGGCGGCCTGAAGGCACCGCTGCTGGCCGTCTGTAAGATGGGCCTGATCATGGCCTACTTCTACCTGTGCGACCGCGCCGATGTCTTCATGAAGGAGCAGAAGTTCTACACCCACTCCACCTTCTTCATCCCGCTCATCTACATCTTTGTGCTGGGGATCTTCTACAGCGAAAACAGCAAAGAGGTCAGCAAAAATGAAAAAATCTTGCTTCCCCGTTTGAACAGGATACTTTATGCCCTTAATGATAGGTCTGGGATCAGATTGCCTACTCCAAATCCTAACTCCAAGCATGCAGTGTCTGATCCAGAATCAATTGCTAAGGGCAGAAAGGTGCCACACTATTTGCAATGGCTGGCATTGTGTTCAGGGACTTCACTGAGTGGCTCAGTCAATAGTGGGCTTATCTTGAGTGCTGGCCAGCCCGGGTTAGATCCCAGCCAGCACTGGCCAGGAGCCCACGGAAGCAGAACAAACTGTCTTCGTTCTGCCGGGGGAGGGGTGGGTATGTCAGCAGGGTGTCCTCATCTCACTGCCCTCTCGGGGGACTGACCTTGATCCTGTGGTTCGCCAGACCATTGCAAGTTGTTCAGATAACGCAGACGGGCCTATCCGCCGTGGATCTTGTAATGTAAAAAAATTCCATTGGCTAAGACTTGCATTTGTTTCAGTTTTCATGGTGAGACATGCATAACGTGCTATTGCAGAAAGCGTTAGATACAGGGGAGAAGGCACTGTTGATAGCTGACTTTGAGGTAATGTAAACAGGACTAAAAAAATCCCAGGACACCGCTGAAACAAGGCAAGCAGTAAAGTCAACATTACGTCAGCCAGGATGGCGTGCTCTCCTCCTGTGTGCTGCGTGGTTCCGTGCATGTCGTCAGCGTGTTTTCCCTTTATTCAGGCAAAGCTGCTTAACAGGGAGCAAACAGATGAGTGGAAGGGCTGGATGCAGCTGGTGATCCTGATATACCACATATCTGGTGCTAGTGCTGTGAGTTCACCGTCATCAGTAATGTTAACACTATTCCCATTCTGTCTCTGTAGTCAGAGAGTGTGATGCCTTGGTAAATATTGACTCTTATTTTTCTTTCTTCCTCCAGTTCATCCCTGTGTACATGCATGTTCGAGTCCTGGTCGCAGCATATCTCTTCCAAACGGGCTATGGCCATTTCTCATTCTTCTGGTTAAAAGGAGACTTCGGACTCTACCGAGTTTGCCAGGTAACCCGGAGCAACAAATAATAACTAGCCATTCTGTGTGCAAGTTATTTGTTGTCAGTGCTTGTTTACATTGCCGTGGTACAAAGTTGTACTACAGAACCACAAACCACAGTATGAAGGACTTAAACCATTTATTTATTTAACCTGGGTCATAAAAGCATGTGTGGTCATAAATTCTAGGACCCATCATAATCTACAGGGCAGTCACCTGTTCAAGACTCAGTGTGTTTGGCGGAAAAGCCTGTTTTGAAAGGTTCTTTCAAATCCATGTGCAGTGGAATGTGGAAGTTTAGGAAGATTTAGGAAATGTGTCTGAGATCTGAGCACTGACTGTGACAGGTAAAATGCAGAAGCTCACTACAGGTGATACTCATGACTGTGACACATGACCCGGTGTTGTTTTTAAGACAGTCAGGCTCACACAGCCATGGCCAAACACAGGCGTGCTCAGCGGTGGAGGCTTAACGGGCCCTGGAATGCACCCTCCAAAAAAAAAAAAACCCTTGTTTTTGTCCATCCCTCAGGTCCTGTTCCGCCTGAATTTCCTGGTGGTGGTGCTCTGCCTGGTGATGGATAGGCCGTACCAATTCTACTACTTCGTCCCCCTGGTGACGTTCTGGTTCGCCGTCATTTACGGCACGATGGCCATGTGGCCACAAATACTTCAGAAGAAAGCGAACGGTAATTCAGAAACGTTTTGAAATAATCGATTGTCTCCTGGACTTTAGCAGATGCCTTTGCAAAGTCATTTCATGTGAAATTACTGTAACAGTACGTATGACACACTGTCCATTCACAGTTAGCCTCAGCTTTTAACTGAAGGGAATTTGAGCGAAGTCCTAAGAGATCTCTTCCACTGTCATAGAGAAAAATAGGGTATGACCGTTTCAGGCGTGTATCTACGTCGATGCCTCTGTGGATTCAGCTTAACTCCAGCCTGCATTTTGACTTGAGGATGTCCTGGTGTTGCTGACTGAGCTGTGTGTGTGGTGTTTTTTTTTAGGCAGTGGAGTCTGGCACCTGGCACTTCTACTGAAACTGCTCGGCTTGCTCTGTTTCATATGCTTCTTTGCATACTCGCAGGTGAGTTCTCACGCTTCTTACGAGAGAGGTCTGTCAACTCAGAGTGCGCCCCTGCATCTGTAATGTGTTTAAATCAGTGAAGCTTTTCACGCTTTAGCTAATGCAGGCGGACGGGTGTTGCGCAGGCTGCACAGGTGTATATTGCCACACCGGTTTGCGTCACTCTAAAGTGCATTAGCGTTTCATCTGCTGTGTTGCAGGGCTTTTTTGAGAGTGTTTTCTCCGTGTGGCCCATATCCAAGCTCTTTGAGCTGCAGGGCAGCATCCATGAGTGGTGGTTTCGGTGGAAGCTGGATCGATTCGTGAGTACACTGTTAAAGGAGCCCCCCTTTGTGGCCGCTTTTCGACGGAGCGCGCGCCGCTCCTGCTAACCCCGTCACGCACTGTTACACATCGCCGGGTGCGGATCGTTTCGGCGCTGAGCCGGCGTTTTTTGTGTTTCGCTTCAGGCCGTCATTCATGGGATGCTGTTCGCCTTCGTCTACCTGGTGCTGCAGAAGTGCCAGGTTCTCTCAGAGGGCAAGGGGGAGCCCCTCTTTTCAACCCGGATATCCAACTGCTTACTGTTCGTCTCTGTGGTGTCCTTTCTGGTGAGCCAACTGTGAAGGAAATAAAGGCACTGTTTGTATGGGGTGTCATTAACCGATTAGCCGCTCAATAGACGTGAACACGTGCCATTGTTGCAGTAAATACCACCGTAAAGATTACTCAGCGCGAGCGTGCTGCAGGGTAATTTAGCTTGTCTACACAGAGGTGTGGGTGTCCACGTGTGATCGTTGTCATACTTTGTAAATATTGAGTTTCTTCCTCTGCCTGCAGACGTACTCCATATGGGCCAGCAGCTGCAAGGACAAGACAGAGTGCAATGAGCTGCACCCTTACATTTCAGTCGTACAGGTATGTGCCCCCCGCTGTTACCATTCCCAAATCACTGAAGGCCAGTCCAAAGTCTGAAAGTGGGGTTCAGTCAATCATTTGCAGTTGCCAGCAGTAAATGGGCTTTAAAACAGTTTTATCATACTGCACGCTGTTCTGTACAACTTCCTTATTTGGAGGTACATCCTGTGAATTCGTTTTTGTGTGTTGATTATTATTACAGATTTTGGAGTTTAATATGGAGCATTCCTGCTTGTACTTACACATATGAGCTCACTGCAGGTTTCTCTTTGTTTTGTCTTCTTTTTCATTTGAAGATTCTGGCGTTCATTCTTATTAGGAACATCCCTGGCTACGCCCGCTCTTTGTACAGCTCGTTCTTTGCCTGGTTTGGCAAGATCTCCCTGGAGGTGAGTCCCACGCAGGCTCTGCAAAGACCACATGTATTTGTAAAAGTTGCATGAAAAGCCATGCACTTCGTTACATGCAGCGCAGCTTAGTTTTTTACCAGGTAACTCTCTCCATGAATGTATGAAAGGTTATATACATGTATGAAAGGCCTGTACATCTGAATTGAACTTGAAATGGTTCAAGATCTACATGTACATGTACATCTACATGTTTATAACTGGAGGACGACAATGACCTGTTATCCAGGAGAAAAGCAGTATCTTGCACAGTGTTATCAGCTTTAAAATGCTAGCAGTTGTAAATGTTTGGGTGACTGGGCCTAGTTCATTTCCAGTATTTTGAATTTGAGCATCCTGTAGCACTGCAGATGATGTTAATATTTATTGGAGCTTATGCAATGATTTGTCCTGTATCAGATGATATGTATTAATCTTATATAATAAATCTTACATACCTGTGTAAATGATAGCAAAAGTGTGTAAGAAGTGGAAAAAGTAACACTGCTGTAAATTTGGGATGGAAAGTTGATGGCAGACCACTTAGGGTGATTGAATCATGAGTAGAATGAGGCTTCATGACCTCCAAAACAGTTTGGCTGACGTGGTCAGCCCATCGTAGAGTTCGTGAAACCGCGCCCTCCCCCATCCTTCCTTTTGAGGGTCACGTGTCCCCTCTGATCTCCCCCTCAGCTCTTCATCTGCCAGTACCACATCTGGCTGGCCGCCGATACCAAGGGCATCCTGGTCCTGGTGCCCGGCAACCCCACGCTCAACATCGTGGTCAGCACCTTCATCTTCGTGTGCGTGGCGCACGAGATCTCCCAGATCACCAACGACCTGGCCCAAGTGGCCATCCCCAAAGAGAGCGGCGCCCTGCTGAAGAGGCTGCTGGGCGTGGCCGGCCTGCTGGTGGCCGTCCTGCTGCTCTCCATGCGCGAGCAGGCCGGGCGCTGAGTGGGGTCAGCCGACTCCGCCCACCTTAGGCAGACCACGCCCCACGACGGGCGAGACACGCCTCCAAGCCGGACTGTTCAAGCAGCCACGAGGCTCTCGAATCCCCCACAGGTGGGACCCTCTCAGAAGGGAAGCGACACACTGAAGAAGAAAAAGAAGAAAAAACACAAAACTCCCAACCTCTCTTTTTTTCATTCGTTTACATTGAGCTGTACAGGACATTGACATCAGATTTACCTTCATCACTAGGCAGTTCATTCCATGGTACATCAAAGACCGCAGCAAAAAAAGTACAAGTGTGTGGCAGTACTTACCTATATCCCAGTCTAGTGTTCACACAGCATGAATACATGGTGAGGAGGTGTACAGCTGTTGGCAAAAGCTCTTGCTGAAAAGGACTTTAATATGGAAAGTGACATTACCTCCGTCCATGAGGCAAGGTGGCAGTGTAAACGACGACCATTATCGGTACCAACAGCTCTTGCCTTTGCGCCGGACAGCGCAGCAGCAAAGCTCTGACATATTTGTTGGATGTACAGTATTTAATGGTGTAAATTACAGGTGTATTTTTACAGGGTTATTATTTTTTTTTGCTTTGTGTTGGTTTTGTACACCCGAGACTGCTGTTTGGAATGAAGAATTGTACAGGCATATATATTTTTTTTAAGATCCTGTATTCTCCTAAATAATCTTGTCAGGCCATGCTTAAAATGCACTTTTAAGTTTCTCTGAAAGTCAGTCTGCGAATAATTTATGGAATTCACCTGAGGGGAAATGACCACTAGTTAGCATGTGCACTTGTTCTGAAGAAGACTTCTCTGTAGACCGCACCTGCAGTCTTGGCAGTCTGATTAATACTCCATTAATACTCCATTGTTACCCCAGATGAACGCTTAAAAGGCAGTATCTTCACTGCCCTTAATCCCGCGAACAAACGCCTGTGCTTCCTGCCTTTTACCGCCACGTAATCCACCCACATTTCCCAATGCAAGCGGGCACTTACTTTCTGACAGAGGTCAGTTGATTGGTAAGCATGGGCGAGAAGGCGTATTGCTTTTAAATGAACTGCTGTACTCTGAAACGACCTGGGTGTGGACAGCTTGACATGTTTTGGAAGCCGACTGCAAACGTTCGTGTTGCCATGACTAGATAGACCTGCGGAAACACTGTGGAAATGTGATAGACAGTGGAACAGGGAAGGGGCCGATTTAGCTGCAAATGCGGTCACCTTTCTCACAGAAAAGGCCATACAGAGTTCCAGCGGCCATGTCTTGCAAAAACACAACGGCCCAGAATAAATAAAAGCTCTCACTGCAGGGCCATGTGTTAACTTGTGGTAACAAATTTTAAGGAAGGCAACTTTTTGGGCCTAAACTTTTTTTTTGTCCGATTTGTTTCTCAGATTCAAGGTCAAGAAATGTGACATTGAGATCAAATTTGCACCCATATCACAACGTTCAGTTTTGACCTTTTTCATAGTGCCATCAACTGCTTTTGTCTCTTGTTTTTACTGACTGTTTGGACCGTGGCTGCTCTTAGCATAACCTGTGACTCCAAAGTGAGGCAGGCTTATGAACTTTCACTGCAACGTCCAGGCATTTGTAAATGTCTGCGCGTTGAGACAAAGTAGCCCGACTCCCTCCTCCCAAAAAACAGTTTGGCCTTGCTGGTATAAGGCCAGTTACTTTTTGTCATAACTAAATTCGTTTCAAGCCGGAAATTAATATAAATAAATATCAAAAACGGCATACGCTGCAAAACAAACATCACTTTAATTTGTTGTGGAAAGTCAAGTTAAATCGTACCTTGAGTTTGCAAAGCCCAGATCCCTGTATTGTAGGTTAGACGTACCTGTCTGTTAAAAAAAATTCTACTGAGGTGCGTGTAAATTAGGGGCTTGTGAAGAGGAATTGAATTAAAGTTCTCTGTAATTGGGTGGGTATGGTTAGAGATGTCTTTTTATCAAAAAATAATTTGAGGAGGTACAATTGACCCGGATATTTTAAGCTTCTTACAGTGCAGACTGTAAAGTGTTTTTGTGTTCAAACTGAATTGACATCTATTTATATGTGAAGTACTTGTTTACCTTTATTGATTCATCATATGTATTACCTTATGTTGTGACCAAAGGGTAATGAATTGTTTTGTATATTTGGTTGGTTTTTGGTCATATTATTTAAAGGAGCTACAGTTAAATGTTTATAACTCTTTATTCCCAGAGTCCTCAGTAGAAATGTTTAAATGTAAATTCTTTTGTGGTGTCTTAAAATGTGAAATTTTACCAGGTTTATTTATAAAATGCCTTTATTTGGTTGTACAGTCATTGTTAATGATAAACTCCTTAAAATACGTACTGGTAAGTCTTTCTGTTCTTAAAAAAAAAAAGGTTTTTCACCCGAATCCACTTGGGAGAGTGAATTTGAGGTTTGTACAAGCACTGGAAATGTTGTTTGGAGTTGTTTCAATGAAAGAGCAGTAGATGCAGCTAGATAACTAACCCAGGTACAGCTCACTGTAAGAGGCAAAGTTCACAGAGATTGTACTCCTGTATCCGTGAGCTGGTTTGACCAGAAAAATCTCGTTTTGCAGAAGCATTTTGTGAGGCTACCCCCTCCTCTTGTCCCAAGACACACGGGTGTCGCTGACTCCCTCCCCCGTGTCACATCTGAGATATGGTCCGCTTGTCACCTGTGAAGATCTCCTGCCGCGCTGTAAAGATAAGGGGCCCTGCCATCAATATGAACAGTGGGATTACACTGGCTGTCAGTATTTACAAGTGCGTGGAATGTTTCTAATACTCAGCAGTAAAAGTTAATCATCAAGGAGGACTCTGTACTCTCCAAATGCATAAAGGGCCACAGTAACAGATTCACTGATCCTTGTCGTGGGATGGCCTCCCATTTGGCACAGGCTAATGGGTCCACCCAGATGACAGGAAAATCTGTGAATGGTTGAAAGCTCTGGATGTTATTACAAAATGGTGTTCCCATGGGAGCCTCTGATCAGAGGAACATCTTACACGTCATCGTGAAGAGCCCAGCAGGATTTGTGAAAGCGAATCACTGAAGTATAATTTTTACAATGCAATAAGGGCTACCTTACAAGGGTTATCTTACAATGTGCAGTATTTTGAAATGAAGCTGAGCTCAGGGTTTTCTACTGTAGATGATCTTCCTCTAACACGACAGTTCAAAGAAACACACTGACTAGGGCATTTAACAAATAATTATTTTTTTATTCCATGTTACATCCTATTATGAACAAGTGCTTGGTTTATGCATTACACAAGAGGTTCAAAAATATCCATCCTTCAAAAATGTAGATGTCATTACTTATTACTGCAACGTGGTGCAGTATTTACAAGTCCCTCCGCGTTTCTGCTGCAGCGTTGCATTATGGGTGAGCTGCAGGAGGGCTGGATATGTCTCTACTGTTGGCACATGCACATCAGCATGGAGAAGGAAATGTGTAGTGAGTACAAAAAAATTCAACACTGTGGTTTTGAATTACAAATTCAGTGCCTCGGCCACCTTCCTCTCTTCAGGAATACCATTTACCTAAAAAGGGCAGAAAGTGAGAAGTGATACTCCATATTAGTAACGTCAGGGGGGCTGGACTTTTATGTGTGTCCTTTCTGTTTTTCTCAGAGGTACTTACACAGTCCACAACCTTGTCTACATATAAATTCATTTTTTAATACCATATTTATGGCAAAGTTGCAACTAGCTGCCATAACATGCATTTATTTATTTATATTTATGATGAAATAAACTTGAATGTTGTTTAAGAAACAATAAAAAGCAATGCACAAAATGTGTTATAGAATGTCAGGGCCAAAACCCATTTTGAATTAACTGGATGATCCCCCTCCCCCACACATCACAGTATCTCCGATGATCACAGTCTCTGACATAGTGCATATGTGCATATACCACATCAATCACAGGTGACCAACTGTGAAGTATTTGCTGTGAAATGATAAGAGGTTACTTGAATTAAATAGACTGAGCTGAGCAAACAGGTTTGACTCGTTCAAACAATAATCAAAAGCAATATATTATACTTGCCTCCAGCCTTCGAAATGTTGACATACAATAATTATCTCCTTTGTTAGCATTAAATAAATGAACAAAATTTCAAGTTAAGGAATTGAAGTTATTGAATTATCAGTACATCAGCATGCACACTAGAGGGTGCCTTATATCTGAAAGGCCATTATATTTGAACACACTAAGAATTAATTTATATAGTTGCAGGCAATGGGAACATTTTCATCTGTGTTACATACTATAGAAAATTTGTGGGATCCCATGGAATCTGAGATGGGGACAGCACTTTGTCCTCACGGAAACATTTACCTTTAACTTACCTAAACATTTAACTTTTTGTTTAATTAACTTATTTTTAAACATTACAAATTTTATACTAACCTGGAGGCTGTTGTTGTGGAATCTGCATTTGATTTTGCAGATTTCTGTGGACAAAAAATAAAAATCTTTTATTAACAAATAAAAACAAAATCAATCATTTGCTACATTCCCCTCATATTCTAGAAGGACAGTGTTTGCAAAACAGTATGTCAGTTAATATTTAAGGTATGTTCAGTCCAAGTGCATTATCTGAATTCAAAGCAATGCTGCAAGCTCTTTTGTAAGTCTCCTATAGTTTTGCCAACAGTTTCTGCAAGAAATGGTGCATGAAACCACGGCCTTTTGTGAGAATAACCCACACTGTAATTCATTTAGCTACCACAATTTCACAGCCTACAACACAAAGCAATCATCTCTAGACACCAGACAAGTAAATAAACCATCCTTTCCTGACACCACAGGGGAGGGCGGAACTGAAAACATGATCCAACTCGCCCTGCCCCCGCCTGAAACCAGCAACTCCCCGAAACAGAATCATTAAGCGTCACTCACGTTTGCGTCTGCATCAGGGGCATGCTGGTGGTCTCATAGCTGTCCGGGTGGATGGGCGGGACCACCTCTCCGCTAACGGGGTGGAAGACGGGCAGGGTGGACAGGGGCCAGGAGATCTCGCGGTTCTTAGACATGGTCCTCAGCTCCTTGGTGGACTTCTGGATGGAGCTGTGGTGCACCAGCTGGATGCTGGGAAAGAGACGACACAGCGCATGTACTGAGCGCCCTCTCTCATGTCCAGCTCAGGTCTTCATTCATCATACAGGAAATCGAGCAGGAAATTTCTTATCTCAAGACCCCTCGTCCCCCGCCTGCTTGGAGCTTGTGTATGGGTGCAGAGGAGAATGCTTCCATGGGACCAATCACTTGTCTCCTGTTTTGGCCACAGTAAACTGAGGAGGCGGGCTCTGCGTTAATCTGATACTTCCTCCCTCCCTCAAGATTTACAGGCCTAGCTGAGGATTTCCCATGATGCCCAGCGGCTAGGAAATCTAACACCTCCCTCTGTTTCAGCAGCTTCCCACACAATGAAGTCGAAGTACACGGAAATGAGTGGATGGATGGTTTTGAATGTACGGACAAGCGGCACCATGAGGTGGGGGGGAGCTCTAAATTAAAAAGGGAAAGGCAAAAAAAGAAACAAAAAATCTGAAAAGAAACAAACCTATCAAAAAAAGGAAATAACTAAGCCAATAAATAGAAACAAAAGACGGACAGGAAAGATGACACTTACTCTGGTGTTTGCATGTTTCTTTTTTCCCTAGAAACAAAACAAAATTAATGAATTAAATACTAATATTAATAGTTAAGACATCCACACAGAAGCTAATGAGGAGCAAGACAGGTCAATGGCCGATGTGGGTGGGGCACATGGGACGGGGGGGGGGGGGGGGGGTTCGTTTCCCAAGTCTCAGTAGGTCAGACGGAGGAGGGACACAATGGCTCACAGACGATGACGGTGACGATGGTGGTGGTGATGGCAGTGGCAGTGACTAGAAGGATGGAGAAGCTGAGAAAACCATAAATGATGTCTAGGGCTGACTACTTCACGTGTAAATGCATGGCACACACACAGACCATGAGGCACTGCTTTTTAACAGAGACTTGTTCCCTCCCTTCCCAAAGGCTAGCTTTCTGGAGTAGTTTTTACTAAGAGACAACTTGTTTTAGACTGTCAGGAACTGGGTATTCAGAAATACAAGCTACATATAAAGACTCCCAGATTCCCAGATATCCACTAGGGAAACAATGGCTAACCTCACCCTCTGAAAATCCTAAATGCTGCTCCTAGTTTCTGAATGCTGTGCAACGAGGTTATTCTGCATACATGAGTTGTTGAACCCAAGCTCTTATTTCTGTGTGTGGCTGTTGAGATGTTTGTATATGCATGTGTGTGCATAATTACTGATTTGTGTATGTGTCAATATATCTGTGTGTGTGTGTGTGTGTGTGTGTGTGTGTGTGCGCGTGTGCGTGCTTGTGTGCGTGTGCCTCTGTGTATGTGTGTACGTGTATGTGAGTACGTGTGTGTGCGTATGTCTTTGTGTATGCGTGTACATGTGTGTGTGTATGTTCGTGTGTATACGTGTGTGTGTGTGTGTGTGAAAGTGTATGTGCGTGAGTGAGTGCATTCGTCTGTGTGTGTGTCTCTGTGAGTACGTGTGTGTGTCTCTGTGAGTGAGTGTATGTGTATGAGTGTGTATATCAGTGTGTGGGTACTATGAGTGTGTGTGTGTGAGTGTGTGTGTGTGTGTGTGCACTGTAGAAGCCTCAGAGCAGGAGCTGTACACTTACACCCCTTCACGCCGGCAGCACATGGAATAACCAAGGATGATGAAAAGGACCAGGGCTACGGCGGAGGGCACAGCCAGGGTGATCAGGAAGTCAGCAAAATAGTCCCTACTTTTCAGCGACTCGGAGGGGGGGTTATACTCCCCAATATCCGGCAGCACCCCTGGCCCGGGGTCCGGTCTGTCCCTGTGCACAGGGACCACTTTCGTGATGTCCACCTGGGGGGGGACAGAAGAGAGGGTCAGCAACCACTGTGCCACACACACACACACACACACACACTTCTATACTCAGTATCAGCCAACGTGAGAGTTGGTAACATGTCCAACACTGTGATGCAGTGCATATGTGAAATTCACTCTTCAAATTGTGAGAAAATTAATCACCTACTCTCAACAGCAACAGAAGGTGATCTATTACATCAGGATACATAACAGCAAGTGGCCTTTCCTTTCCTGATGTGACCAGGACAATGCTGGCCATTACTGTCTATTATAACAGGATAAGCTTTTACAAACAAATTTCCTTTGACTTCAATATTTGATCTTCTCTCTGATCTTTTGGCACAGTCAGGCTGGAACCTTTGCACATTAATAAGCCAAGCGTCATGGCTTCCTGAAAAGACACAAGGTACGCTTTTCCTGATGACGTGGATGCAGTAGAAATGTTTCCTTGTTAGACTTGCATGGCACGCAAACAGACAAGTTGCTTGTGAAATAACTGCACAACGTTACACCTATTCAGTAGCACGAATGCTCACGGTTCCACACGGTTTTGTGGTTAGGAGACAGGTCCAACTTGAAATCAGCATTCAAAGCACTGCTGTGAGCAGAACATTCACACTTGCATTTATTCATTAGACAGACGCCTTTGTCCAAATTTTTACAATGCCATGAGAGTGAGTAACATTAGGTGGAGGTAACAGCGAGTAACCATAGGCGACAAACACATGAAGTAACCCAAACGAAGTTCAGTGCAAAACTCACCTACTCTCAATACTTCACATTCAAGTGAATTCAACACACATAGCTAACAAACACATATGCTGTAGCTGTATTTGCAGACACTGCAGCCGGCCAACTGCAGCTAGTCAACGTTAAAGCGACTAGCGATTCAGTTACTGACAAAACGTTTCCCTTTCCTACTCAATGCTGCTGATTGTCTGTTAAGTTGCATACACTGTGCAGAAACCAGACGCCACAGATAATAAGATCAAAAATGCTGTTCCAAATGTTAGGCCCTTGCGCAATTATCATACAGCTGGCGTCTTTTGGGAGAGAAGCAACCGTCCAATCACAAGGGCCCGCGAGGCTTTTCCGCCGCTGCCAAAGTTAAAGGGTGTGTCTGTGCGTTGAAAGCAGCCACAAGGCTTAAGACAAGGCGGCTCGAGCCTGTATGGCATGTTCCAGAATGACTCAGAGCGCCGACCAATGACCTTTCAGAACCGGAGAGCATGTCCCACGAGGACAATAAAACAATGAAGTTTCCCCTAACGTCTTGTCAACCATAAAGACATAGTGAATGAGGCAAGAAAGATGGCATACGCTTGTAATGTTTTCATCAAACCACTGCAGCAGATTTGAATTGTGCGTATTTTAAATGTAAATTATATGTCTTTTCCTTTTGTGTAGAAGTGCAGATAATGTATTTGTTGGAATTACACCAAAAACCTTACAGTAAGCATTTTCATGTCATTGCATATGATTGTACTCATTCCTTCAATGTGCAGTAGAAAATAACAGTGTGTTGTTAGTGTTATTCACACCTCCGGGGATAGATGGCAGTAGAGGACTGAATGTGACTGACATGGTTGAAGGGGACCTTCTCTTTTCGAGAGTCTGTTTATTTTCAGACTTCGCTGCCTTAAGGTATGCAGTAGGAAGTTGTTGAATCACCGACGTGCAACAAATACACATGTCAATCTTACACAAATCATTTGCTTTTGAGCATGTTGCTTTTGACCTGCCATGAGATAAGGAGATTAGTATATCTCCTATATATATATAAGTCTATTAGAATATCAGCCTAAGGACTCCAGTCTATTAGAATATCAGCCTAAGGACTCCAGTCTATTAGAATATCAGCCTGGCTAGTGGATAATTTAGTCCATTACCACTTCCAGCCAGAGCCAAAAATCTCCCAATTTCCTTCATGGCAAGATCCTTGCTAAATGTAATTTCAGCACCCCCAGAACTGACTCAGAATCAGATTACCCATCCCAAATCCTAACCTTAACCATTTTGTGTAAATGGTGTTTGCAGATCCAGGATCAGTGCTCGAGGACAGAATCTATCCATCCCTCTCTTTCTGCTGTGTAATCCAGTGCGTGAAGTTAGTGCTGTCAGAGCTGATCCTACAGCGCCCCCTGGCCTCACCAGTGAGATTTTGCACCAGTCAATGTGGAACTGAGCCCGGAACTTCTTGTCGCAGCTGATGATGGGCTCCATCTCCTGGCTGCAGCGCAGCTGGTTCTGGGGGGTCTCCACCTCACGGAGACAAGAGGAGAACTGAACGTCTGCACCCACCATCACATACACCCTGCAAGGAGAAGCAGCTGAGGTCACAGAGAGCAGCAGCAGAGTACTGAAGTCACACACAGCCTTAAACTTCAGTATTGTAAACACCTTGCAGAGACACAGGGATCAAGGCTGGGCTTGTGAGACCCAGAAAGATCCCCTCTATTCCACACCCTAATATGACCAGTATTAGCCTGGGTTTTTCCAACAGCATCTTAGGCAGATAGCTGCTAAATGATTCACAATACTGTCCATACTAAATAATAATAACAACGATGATGCAGACAGTCCCTGCTTTACGACAATCCATGATTACAACACTCAGTCAAACACTGCTATTAATTGTATTATAACACTAATTCCAGATTTACCATGAGAGACAGACCAAACGGTATAAACATTTGGTCTTTGTTTTAGCTGGTTCTGTTGTCATTCTCAGTTTAGCTGTTTTTATTCATAGGCCCGTGAGGGGGAAGTATTTTATGCTTTGTATGTACGCTGTCTTACTTGCCCTGTCAAACGGCAGGCGAAGATTTACATCTTCCCATTTTCGGTATCGTTTCATTCCATATGACTGAATACATTTAAATGTGCAAACATCTACACAGAATTAATAGCTGCCTTAATCTCATATTTATTGGCCTTTTTGTGGAAAGAAGTGGGGACCACCTGAAACGTGAATGCACTTATTATCACCTCATATGCGGGCACCCACATTTATTTTACATAATCCAGTATTTAAAGCATTACGTGCGTGCAGAGCTGGCCAGTGAGTGCTTCTACCCCACACAGCTTTTTCTGAACACATTTGTACACTTTCAGTCAATCACACACTGCCACCCGAGTCACGTCAGGCCAGCAAAATTATCCAAAAGCTGCTTATCTCGCCGATGCTGAAGGGATTTCAGACATCCACGGCAGTTGGGGGGACAAACGGAACAAATGCTACGCCACTGGCAGAGGCCAGCTCTCTGACCAATGAGCCGCGCGACAGAACGACAGACAGCCAATGGCACGCGGTCAATACCGCCCTGGGAGAGCTACCGCACATGGCCTAACTGCTTTTGGGCAGCTTCGGGCCTGCCATCACCTAAAAAGGAAAATGGTGAATAATTCACAGGCGGTTTATCCCGACACGCCAGGGGAAGTCTCCTGAATGAAAGGCTTGCCCTGCTATCCTGTTTAAAAGGTCCTTTTAAAAGGGTGTGCTCTGGGAGGAGATAAAGCAGCTTGGATGGGCGTAAATGGCACTGATAGAACAGCTCTGTAAGGCCCCATGACTTGGTGCGAGCTCTGTGTGTCCTACTAAACACTTTCCCTGGGGTTGCTTTTGCACTTCCTTCCCAGGCAACCTCCCAGGCGCGCTGCCAGGCGATATGTCAAAAGCCAGAACGAGTTTACAAAAAGATCCCCCTGCATGCTATCCTTCCCTGAAGTGACGCTGAGGCGAGGTGCCTGGTAACCGAGACAAGCACTGGCTCATCTTACATCATGGCAAGGAAGTGGAACACGAGGCCCCAAACCTTACAAGCCAACAAACCCTCCCTGCTTTCTACTGGGAGGGGGAGAGAAAACACCTTTTTAAAAACAGCAGCAAGTCAGAATGCTCCAGAGGCAGTTAACCTGGGAAGAACCTGCCAATCTTCCCACATAAAAAGTTAAAACATGTATGGAGATGTCAAAAAAGCATAATTTATTGTAAATAAGATGGCTTAAAATGGGTAAAGCAGGCATATGTAATGGGGCTAAAACAGTTCAAACAAGAACTTAAAATGTTTCAATTAAGGCAGAAACCACACACAGCCCTTCTTGGCTCTTTCGTTACATTCTCCTGTTTCGTACAATCCCAATTCTCATTTATATCACCTTGTGGACGTGGATAATCAATTAAGTGCTTAACCAATTATCCAATGCCTGCTCAGCTATTCACATTCTAATTTTTCCAAACTGATAAAAGGTGAGACCGAGGACAGAAAGCTTTGCTGTCGCAAGGTTTGTAAACATTTGTAACAGAGCCCTGAACACAAATACACATTAATACAACAAATGCAAACAGCAGGGAAAATGTGTCCATATTTGTGAAGATCAAATAACCACAGCACACAACCAATCAATAAGCGGATTACTGGAGAACCTACAGCTGGGGGAAAAAAATGAACATATGCCCATTCACTGAACTTCTGTGCTCATTTAACAATTTTCAAGCAATTATTGTCTCTTCAAATTATTTTGTTTCCAACACATGCAGTATACCCTGTACCCCAGTACACACTGTAACAAAATTAAGCCTATAATTAATCTAAACCTTGGGTGCCCTTTAACACAGCACAGAACTTACATTACTATTAATCCTTGGCTAATGTTAGACACATACTATAAGTTACATTACATTATTTAGCAGACGCTCTTACCCAGAGCGACTAGGGTACAGGGTATAAGGGTACAGTTCTTTACAATGTTATCCATTTATACAGCTGAATATTTACTGAGGCAATTTTGGGTTAAGTACCTTGCCCAAGGGTACAGCAGCAGTGTCCCAGCGTGGAATCGAACTGCCAACCTTTCGGTTATGAGTCCTACTCCTAAACACTATGCTACACAGTTCAGTTCTAGAAGTTCTAAAGTACTAACATTTTTCTATAGCGCCTCTGATGTTGAGCCTCTCTACGACAGATGTTCTTATGACCCATTATGACAGAGTCATTTTGATTGGAGGAGAAGAGTTCCCCACCCCCCCAGCCCTTCATCTCCGGGGCCCCTGTGGGTGGTGGGACACACGTGCAAGCTCACCCTTCTTTCAGGTCGTTGATGGGCAGAGGGACGCGGCCGCCCCGGTCCAGCGCCGACGTGATGTTGATGGCGTTCAGGCGCTCCGGCTGCCAAACGTTCTTCACCGCCCCCAGGAAGTCCCCCAGAACCTCGCTGGCCAGCATCTCCTCCACATTCATGTTTTTGATGAAGAACTCCGCCTGGTACGGCAAGGGGAACTCTGCCACGGGAAGGGGAGGGGGCGGGGGTGAGAAAGAGGGAGGGGTCAGCGGCGACAGCAACTGGGAGTGCCGAGCTAACAGCGAGAAGGCGTTCAGGGTGAGTGCCAAGCAGCCACACAGCTACTCTGGCTTTATTTCTGATGTGGCTAAGGGCAGGCTCATGCAGTCCAGGCATCATTGTTACGCCAATGAGAGCTGTGGTTACCCACAGAGATATCCCCGCTCTGCCGTGACCAGCTGTGTGTTCTAAAACTCATGGCTTAGTCTAGTTCAGGACCTGAAGGTGTGAGGTGGGAGGGGTGTACTATTTAGAAAGTAAATCTCTGTTATTAATGTCAGCTACCTTGGAAAGATGGTGAGCACCTTTATTCACTCTCTATTCATGCCATTTTGTGTATATGTCATAGAGTGTACCACTTTAGAGGAAAAGCTGAAAGCACAGATCTTTAACCTAACAATGGGGCAGGAAAACAGTGGCATAGTAACCTGTTTAGAAGGAAAGGTTAAACAGAAACAGCCTGTTCTAATGCCAAATAAAACAGCAGTCACCTAAAGTGAAAAGAATGTAGAAATGAGCTAGTTTCCACAGCGGATTTCCGACTGTGAGCTAGGCCCTTACCTTCAGTGGACATGATATTTATGACCAAGTTGTGCCTGGCGGTTTCGAACGTTCGTCTGTTATAGGCAGTAATCTGCAACACACAAGGGTGAAAGTTTAAGCTCCGATTAGGGCAGCTTATACGAGCGGCTCTCCGGAGCTGTCCGGACTAGACGCATACATACAGAGCAAGCGCAGGGAGAGCCAGGAATTGGGGCACATTGAGAATGCTCCCAATGCGAACTGAAAGCCAGGGGGACAGCTGGACAGAGGCAGAGTAATTGAGAAAGCTATGGAATTTTAGCTTGAGCGTGAGGGTAATGTACACACTGTCACAACATTATGTGAACATTACACTGACTTGGGGGACGGGGACGGGGGGGGCTTTGCATTTAATGATACAAATGAAAAAAAAAAGCACTCAATGGAGGAAACATTAGAAGAACAGAACAGAAGCTATCAGGTACATGACACAACACATAAACCCTGTGGTCAAATTGCAAACCAGAGCCAAAGAGCAGATTGTCACATTCAGTTTGTGGCCCCTTAATTATTTTTTTGAAGTTGAAGCTGAAAAATGAACAGATTGTCCCTCTGTGATCACAGCCATGATGGGAGTTGTATACCGGGTGACAGTACCTCAATGATGGTCGGCTTGCCCACATGCTCCGCCGTAGGGGACCCATAAAGCACCCCGTCGCTGTACGGAGTTCTCTGGATGTAGCGCAGCCATCCCGGTCTGTCTGGATACCCCATTAGGTTGGTGTTAAATGTGATGGGATCATTGCTGGCATCACCTATGCGGTCCATTGAGACAACATAACAAAATATGTCAGAGACCCAGCAAATCTGTTTCTACACTCTTTAAATGAAGAGGTACATTTCCAATCAGATAGCATTTATCATTTTGTCAGTTATCTCTGCTGCCGTGTAAAACTTTCACTCCTTTTCATGTGTTAAATGCAGTGATGTTTGAGATTGTGCATTTGCTTTAACTACTGCCCTTACCCTGGATGGCTGACATCGTTTGAATTTTAATATACTATGAACTCATGACGCTGGATAATTACTAGAGCAGTTCCGCTTCAGAACCTCGCTCAAGTCTACATTAACACTGTCATAAGCAGGATTTGAATCTGCAGCCTCCCTGTGTTACCACACTGCTGCCCATCCAACTGGGAATACACTTTACAGCAAGGAAACAGACATTAGGTCTAAAGGTGATACTTCATATACGATATTTTCTATTTAGACGAGGTCACTTGACAGACTCTTTTGACCAGAATAACATGCAAAGCAAAGATATAAAAGCACAAAACAAGTGACCACTCTAAAGATGACTTCTGTGTATTATGTGTAATTCTAAAACATGAATGAGAAATTGAAATGAACAGAACATATTTTAAAAAAATGTAAAAATATGACACAGAGGCACTGCTCGTACCAGGCTTTGGGTAGGGAGGGAACTCCCCTTTAAAGTACTCCCTCTCCAGCACGTGGACGAAGAGCACTCCTGCCGAGGGGTAGACGTTGCGGTCGCCGTGCGACCGAGACAGGACGATGACCACTGGAGCGGGGTGGGAGGGAGGGGGAGAGAGAGAGACGATTAATGACCGCCTGGTGCGTGTGCGTCATTATTCCGATTACTCGAATTAACCTGTTACTCCACGGGTGCGTTCGCACGCACACGACACGCTTAAGTCGGATTCTGTTTCCCCGCGTCCAACAGGGCAAACCCCAATCCGCTGGATATCCTGCTTTTCAAAACCGACCATCAATTTGACAGACGTGTGTGGGGAAAAAAAAAAACATTTGTGCCTTAACCGCAAATCCCGTTTAGCCCCGCGTGTGGGGTGGCTCACAGAGAGGGCATTATATCAGAAATACGCGGAATTCCTCGCCGAGCAGATGACAACCTCAGGGCGGGAGACCAGCTCAGCGCTCGCATTCCGCAGGCCGAAATTCCTCCAGCGCTCATGTGCTGCCTCCGCCATGACTGCGCTCTCTGTTCTAACTCAGCTTGATGTGCGCTCGCTCGCCGAGCCTTTACTCAGTAAAGCTTTCCATTTAAAAATAAAGACACTTGAATGGGTTATGTAAGGTGGTGCTGCTATTGCTATGTGTCACTGGGCTCTTGAAAAGACGAACCACTAACCACCCAATGAGTTATTTTTTACAGTAGGTTGTACTGTGGCTCTGTCTTTGATCAATGTGAGTGAGCGTTCTGAGGAATATTGGTTACGATGTGTCTGGGGTGCTAATCCCTTGAGATGCACCGTTCAAAACGCATCACATCCAACATTGTTCTAAGAACACTTACACATTTTTCTCCGTTATTGCATTATTATGACCGGAACAATGCTAATTAAGGAATGTTAGAAGGGGTGGGGATACACTGAAGTACACAACATTTAATATTTCTGAGAGATTAGTGCACAGACATATTACAACAGCACCACACTCAATGCCTCTAACAGACAGCAGTAACAAATAACCATTTCAAAGGCAAGTATATCCCAAGGGCCCCGAGATACACGGTGAGATACGAAGCACACACTGTAATGAGAGTTCAGAGGCACACGGGGATCCAGGCTTATATCCGAGTCCATGGCCAGATGGCCTACATGCCTGTGCATTCGCTTTAATGAAATCATTTCCAGTTAGGATCAGAGGACTGCGGCCGATCCAGGGAGCGCGACTACCACGCGGCGTGTGGCTCGCACTCTGAGCTTACGTAATACAGCCAAGTGCATCATCTCCTGCCGCACCAACGCGTAGAAAATACAGCCTTGTGGCTGAAGATAGGAAATAGTGCTCCGAAATGACCCAGCCGAGATTGAGGTTGCGATCGTGAGAGGGAAACGCAATTTTCCTCCATCCACTGCCAATTTCCATTTTCGCATTTTGGTCTTGGAGTGCTGGGATCCATTTAATGCACTGCCATAAATCCGATATATTTACACTCCTCATTCCTGAAGACCACAGGTCATTTATTGCACATCTGAGTGAAGCCTAAGGACCTGTTTATCTCTGGCTTTCAGCTGTTTGTGGCATCGTACATAGTTTACGATGAAAGCCCTCTATATACAAACAATAACCCTCTTCTGCACTTCCTTGAGTTGGATAATACTCCCTTCTCTGCTAAGGTGTTTCTTCCACCTCAGTGAAAGAGAGTTCTTCTCTGAAGAATCACAGATCGTTTACACATTATATACAAAAATTACAACAAAGAACACATCTCAGGGGTGACCCAGCAGTTGTTACAAAAAAACAAACTGAACAGATTTCCCTTAAAATGTGGCTTGATAAATGTTTGGTCTCTCAAGACAAACACTTTCCCTGTTTTTTCCCCAAAGAACACTAAAGGTGCCCTTGACTCAAAATTCTACTCTCACTGGACTGCCATACATCGTCACACTAAATAGTATAGGCCTATAGGCCTTGCATTGGAACTGCCTGTTTGAGACCAAGAAAGCCCTGTTGTAGCCAACTATAATTTTGCACAAAGATCTACCATGTCAGCACAGACCAGGTGGGAACAAAGTCAATTCTATTCAGAGGGCTGTGTGTCTGATAAAATTTGTTCCACTAAATTTCCCAGTCTTAATATGTCCAATTAGTTACTCAGAGATATGCCCATTTGCCTGTGCATTTCCCAAACTGTGCTATAATCTTACATCATGACTTATTACTCACAAAAAGTCTTGAGAAAAATGAGTAAATGATTAAGAGAAACAAAGTAATTACTTAAGAAATTAGCAGAAGCTGGGCCAAAAACCTTACAGCCATCCAGGAATTAATCTTGATGCTTGTGGCACAGGAAGCATCATGTCAATTAGCAATGTAGCCAAATAAAGGACCCTAAATTTGGTGTGTGGAAAGTGCTAAAACAGATGCCCCCCTCCAGTTAACCTTGGCATTCCTGCTAAGATACAAGCTCAATGCTGATCAATAGCTAAGATAGTCCAGGATGAGACCTTTCAGACATTCTTATGCCTGGCAGTCAGTAAACAAGACTGTCTCTAGGTGATGAATACCTTTTAATATATTACCCATTAAAGGTTAATGCTAAACTTTGCCACTGGCTAATCATGTGGGCTGGTTACACACCTTCATCAGTCACGCCTAACACAGCTTGGTGACAGTTGTACAGTGAGAACAGACAAGCACCGAATACGCATTTACAGACTCTGGTAAGGAAAAAGATACTTCACCAATGTGATATAACGTAGGTCATCTCAAGCTTTACGCTTTCAGAGGACGTCCCCTCGAAACAGCTGCGGTCCTCATAAATTGGCTTGTGGTTTCCCCCACAGGCGAACTCACGTGCTATTCACAAACAAAATCCCTGACTTCCTTGCATTGCAGCCGCTGGCCTTTGCCCTCGCTGTTCGAAGTGCCTCAGAGTAAGCTTTCCTGTGAGTTCTCCCTATGTGACCGCGCAGCAGGCAGCCCACACTGGGGCTCAGAGAACACCACTTCTGCCTATCAGCCTCATCACACCGGACTGAGGTAACTCTAAAACTCTTTTCCCAATCGGGGCTGGGGCCAAGATTTTACAACTGGTAAAGGAAAACATAAGACCTTCCTGACGTAACTGTGAACACAGTTTAACATACTACTGTATATGCAGCCAGCACTAAAAGCCCAGAGCGAACATTTCTGACAGTGTCAGCTAGATGGATGTGCCATGTTTCTCAAATCAGCACCTCAAATGTTTGGGAATGTTTTCCGGTAGGAGTCTTGACTTCATAATTCAACATCTTTTTGGCTGAGAAGTGCTCAAGCTGACTGATGGAAGTAAAATCAAGGGCGTAGGTTTGCATATGATAGAGACATATCCCTACCAATATTTTGGGAGGACAGAATTGTCCCTACCAATATTTGAGCAAACTCGTTCGCATTATCTTTGGACTGAAGTCACATTAGATAATTCCGATGTGCCCTCGGTTGCTGTGTCCCTACCAATGTTGAGACCAAACCTACGCCCTTGAGTAAAATCAAGTATAATTTGAGCTCCAGGCCACTGTTCTGTTCAGAAAACAATTTAGAAAGGTGAAAATTTGCTACCATACATTTTAACAATAGAGTATGTTCCAGAAATGTTCTGTGCTTCACATATTAGGATTATGTATTCTGATTATTACAGTTATAGGCCAAATATGCTAACTTTCCTTTCACAACATTATAAAAAGTATATTATTCACTTGGTTTATGTCATTTTCCATAACATATTCTTCTGAAGGAAATACTGATTTATACCCTGTACTTGCCACTGTGTGTGTGTGTGTGTGTGTATTGGAGAGAAGGAGACAGCAATTTATTAAATACATTAGCGGAATATATTACATAAAACATTTATACTTATCCGGAGGCAACACAGAGGAGGTAAAGACTTGTAGATTAAAGCGTTGCGGTAGTGCGTTCTGCATGTAAGCATTGAAGAGGGATGACACTGGCGGGTATCAGTGTGTTAAGAGACTGGGGAGATGGCGAGGGCACACGCCCTCACTCACTCACCATTCCTCTGCACGGCAGATGATCTCACTTTATGGCCCAAATAATGCCGGATTTGGCTTCTCCATGACATGTCGTCATGTGTAGAATCAGCAGAACGGACTAAGTAAGCTTTAGTTTCAACACAGAGTAGAAAGATGTATAATGCATTTGCTTTTTGCAATCTGTGCGATTGTTCCTTGAAAGCTGCTACCTAGCTTGCTGGCTAATTTAGCTGCCTAGCAAGCTACTGTTGTTGGCCAGCACAGAACCTTCCATTTTAAGAATCCAAAGTGATGTCCTACATCTTTCTTCCTAAAAAGTAGCTTACGGCTACTATAATGAAGAAAAACTGTATTGCATGATTATTTCAATTATCTAAGCAACAGTCTGTGCATGTATTGATCATTCTTAACGCTGGCTACCAGAACCAGATAGCTAGACCATTAACGTTACTAGAATAGAGCTAATTTTAGCTAGTTGGATATAAATAAAAGGTAACGTTGGCTAAACAGGTACTTAGCAAGCTAATTTGTTAGAGCAGCCAACGTTCAGTGCTGACGAATAAACAGCATTGTGTTTTTCAGTGATCGTCTTCAAGAAAATTGCTCTTTTTCTCTGAAATGTTCATGTTTTCCATTACGGTCCTTGTAATTGCTCCCTAGTTAGCTATAGCTTTCTTGTAGGTAGGTGGCTAACTAGCTAGCAAATCAAAGCTAAACATCACAGATCGTACAACATTTCCATTTGAATAAATACATACCCGCGGCAAGCCATAGGAGAATGCCAACGGAGTCCATGGCGTGTTTAAGTAATGTAAGAAATATTTACATTTAAGCCGATTTCTCATTAACCGCTAAGCGATCGCTGCCGTTTGACAGCTCCAAGCATCCCCTTGTTAAATTCCTCCCACAGCCTCTCTCCCAGCGCATTGTGGGAGCTGCCTGCGCTCCGGTTGGTTGGAACATCTGGCGCAGATGTTGGAAAATAAGATGCCATGTTTAAGCTGGGGACTGAAGAAATGTCTCCGCTCCAGTGCATTGGGATGTGTAGGAAAGCCACCGCCTTTGCTCTGTGTGCTTATTATTACTATTATGGTGAACGGAAAATCTCAACAGTTAGGTTTGTAAGTGTATGTCGTAATTACAAGAGGGCTTTAAACTAGACTGCCGAGCACTGTTCGAATAGACTGCAAATGCTTTAATTATGAATTTAATTATATCATTCCGTTATGTGGGCCTATAATGAGACTCTTGAATAGTGAATCAAACATAATGTGTATGTTATATTGGACAGCAGAAAAGTCTGTAGCCTAAAGTTTTTTACTTTTTAATGGAAACCTTCATGACCTTGTCGCAACAGGGTGGACGTATAAGTAACAACCCATTGTCTCAGAATTTTGTAAATTTATTATCAGATTTAATGCTTATTTTATACTTTTAGCTATGCTAGACAGTCAGACAGAAACAGACAGACAGACAGACAGATAGATAGATCAGCCAAAATGGACTTGACAGGGAGAGAGTCCGTGAGAGATTGAGGTAACAGAGTGTATTTTTACAATCAATATTGTCACAAGACACTCTACATATATCATAGTGCATTTTCCAGAGAGGATAATAAAAAAATAAAAAATAAATAAATAAAAAACAGAAAACCCGGGCCAATCGGGGAAAAAATGGAAAATTATTCCCTGACCCCGGGAAACTGAAGTCAAGAGACTCATGGAAAATAATAATAGAATAACTATAGAAAACATAAAATTAGCATAACACACCAGGCATCACTTAATCTCAACAGTTCATAAAAATTTTTCCATTCAACAGCCAGTGAGGTGGATAGGGGATCAAAATATTGACCTCAGGCAGATAATGAGTGCGGACCCTCCTTCTTAGAGTGGAAGGTGCAGCAGTGGTCCAGGCATGATATTCTGAATCTGAATCTGAAAAGATCATCAGTATCTGACTACAGACATGATCACAGCCTGCAACGGGGAACAAGGGGGGGTATAAAGCAGCTGAAGGTCCTGAATATACTGTGTGTGTGTGTGTGTGTGTGTGTGTGAGAGAGAGAGAGAGAGAGAGAGAGAAATGTTGTACTTTTGAGTTCATTGATAAGTCAACTTTATGTTTAGCATCCTCCAATTACTGTCTGTCACTAAATGTACAATGTCAATAAAAATAGAAACTTGTTCTAACATGGTCAAATCAATTTCTTAACAGTGCGCCATAAGTACAATATCATTTCAACCATTTAACCAGGTGTGTTGAATAATTCAGACATTGGTAAACAACATACTGCACAGTGTTACCCTTCCCCCCTTACGGCAGTGTCCACAGAACAAAGAGAGAAAAGAGCAGAGTAACAAAGCAGAGTAAGTGTGGACAAACAACTGTTATGGCCATGAACTCCAAAAATACAATGTGCAATGGACTGTATAATTATAAAAATGTATATATAATATGTATTATGAGAGCTGCAATCTTAGCACTGACTAGGTTGACTTTTTGGATATGACGTCAGAGAATGTTAAGGAATTCATTTAATTGAGTCCCAACAGTTATTTTTTACTTTTTTTTTCATTTTGAATGCTATCAACTGTATGAGGGAATGATAAATTGTATCAAATACATCTGTCTTCTGGAGAGTGTGCACCAATCAATACCGAACTTGAATGTTTGCAAAGATCCCTTCCCCCAGCTCATAAACCTGTCCGTAAAGAGGTCGGAGTGATAAAGGCTATTAAAATCCCTTTAACCCCTATGGGGCAGAACAGTGGACAGATGGCAACGGAGGGTACGCTTTGCTCTTTGACAATGCAGTGTGACTAGATGACTGCGACTCGGTCTATGTGTAGTTCTCTCTTTTCAGTGACAGTTCTTCTTCTGAATGAGGGAAATGGCTTCTTTACATATCATATTTCTTATTATTTGTAGGTATCACACAAATATTCATACAGGTATCCTTAGGGTTTCAAATGATTTTAAGTAAATAAAGCAGTAAAGTTTTTTCCTGTGTCACTTCAGTCTCATATGAAATTACTTAGAAGGTTACTATAAAAATACTGCATGAAAACAGACCATGTGCACCACATCATGGGATTGACGATAAAATAGGACATTTGATACGAACTGGAGACCTTGCAATAACACATTAGTTTCGAGACACAATTCATGATAAAAGACACTGAGAACAGCTTGAGAGGAAAGATACAGTATGCATGCAATAATCTAGCACTCATTTACTAACAGAAGATGCGTGCTGCAATGTGAAGTGGCAGGATTTGTATATAGACCTTGATTTACTCCCGAGGCCCCTCTCTTCAATGCGTTTGTTGTTTTTAGATTCCTTAAATCCTGATGGAAAAATAATATCACGCCATCTTTCTTTTCCACTCTGGAAAGGCATTACCAGGCCTCTTTTCACAAGATTATTTTTAGGTTGCTAAGCAACATCAACAGCCTCTAGGTGGTGGTGACAGGGGGGTGTTGAGTCAGATATTATACAATATATGGGGGGGATTCCTTGATATCTATGAGCCACACTCACCGAATGGGCCTTTTGTGGGAAGAACCGAACGGCGCTTACTGTCCGGACGAATGATCTGACTGAATCTGAGTATTCTCTTCCTTGTATCCTCTCAGTATTTTCCTATTTTGCCCATTACATGCAAGCAAAATGTAAACAGACATTTTGAAATCCTAGCCATGTCTGTGCTCCTCATATTTGTTTTGAGTTCTGAGCCTCCTACATGGCTGCATGCTATTGTAATATACCTCATTATTCTCCCTGCTTCAGTGCCTGCATGATGTGCCTCCGTCCTAGCCTCCTCCATCCAGGCTGAACTACTTCATGAGTCCCACATGCATGCTAGGGCTTATCCAGCATAATCTCATGTAATGTAATCTTTATAATAGTCTATTTTACTGTATGTTTCACCCCTGCTGCCATTGTAACAGCTGACCCCACAGGCTGGACGGGACAATCCCATGGGACCTGCCTGACAATGCTTTCTTTCTTAGCCTTCCATGTCACATGCCTCCCTTAGCATTCAGTGTTTCAACCAAGGTTTCCAGCATTCCAGTTTGTATGGGGCATTTCTATATCAGCTGAACAGTCCCATCTGATTGTTCACACACGCCTCTTCAAAGAGGTCCTTGTGAAAAGTTATGAATTTCAGAACATTATGTGTGTGTGTGTGTGTGATGGGGGGAGGGTGTCTCTGATTAGGCTTGATCCAGGACCTGGACCTGCCATACAGTCAGTCCTCTTGTCCAAATGTATCATTTAATGCTATGCTAGGACTGGACAATGTGTACATAAAATACATGCATATGGTCAGGTATTCATTTAAGTTTATCACACAACATGTATTATAACATGTTACCCATTATAAAACAGACTGCACACAGTATTGTGCTGGAATACTAAATACCAAAGCATTTGTGATTCCATTTAAGCACAAATAACACATCTCAAACTCAGAGGGCTCACATTTATTGTCTGTATATGGGATACGTAAATACTTCCGGAAGTTTCTACCTTACGGTTTAGAAAATCGAATCGATGTAATAATGTACCCAACAGCAGACACATTTTAATATGCTACGGTGCAGCAATGGTTTATAAAAATTAACCCGTTTGGTTCTATGCACTGTTATTATATGGGTACTCTATAAAATGAATATTTATAGAGATAATTACCAGCTCTTGTTGTCTCTGCGTTATCTGAACTGTGCAAAATATGATTCAATCCAGCTAAGTTATTGTGCTGTTATGCATGCCAGACTGCAGTTCGTTAAAACACCTCCGTGCAGATTTTTGGATCAAACCATTGCTGGGCAGAAGGTGTAACACCTGTCACTCGTATATAATTCTAGGAAGAATGTATCGTTTACAACGTAAATAGTGCATCTTTTGTCTATGAAAATTTAATATACGGTGATTTACGTCATATGCAGGCCGCAGATATATTTTTACGAAAAATATGAAATGTTATATTTTACAGACACCCCTATTGTGCGGGTGGCGATGTCAACAATTGCCTGCAATGGCGTTGTCTAGCGGTGCTCAGTCTAGGGCTTGCATGTCAAATTGATGCAATTGGAGGCACGGTGGACAACGGCTAGTGCAGGAAATGGGCAAGGCTCAATGAAAGTGTTGACTAGGAGTACATCCATTATTTATTCAGTGCATTTCATGTGAACTCTGCGACTATGTTCATTGGGATAATACTCATTGATCATATCATCTCTATGAACGAAGCAGAGCACGTAAGTGGCGCTTTTGTTTTGCTCATTGTAGCAACAGCTAAGGAGAGTGTAGTTAACTTCTGCTTTTGACGACTTTCGCTATCATGCGGATATGCTTGCGTGCACAGGTCATTTTAAGAATTTGAATAATGAAAATGCAGGCTGTTTGTCTTATACGTAACTATAGTGTGTTTGAAATGTGGCCAGCTGTCATTTAATATGCTGTGCGCGGGTCGATTTGCGTCTATTTGCCGTTTGCTCACTGTACCGTACTCTGAGTCATACATGTTATGCGTCGCTGTTTTTACTGTCTAATTTCAAAGAAAGTTCGCCATAGCCTTATCTCAGTCATTACCACTGTAACGATTTGTCAAACATATTTATTTATCTCAGTATGTAGAATAGGGGTAGCTGCAGGACGTAGCAATTTGACATCTCGGTGACTTGCATCTGGTGAACGGTGCTGCAACTACAGATGGGTACATTTATCCATGACCTTTTTGTTTTTTTTCAGACATTATTGCTGTGTGAATTCTAAAATCTTCAAATACTTTCATACATTGCAGACAGAAAATGATTTGGATGCTTGAAAGGAAATGATTACCTGCTGTGCAGACAACATATTTCCGATGTAGTCTAGGTTTAGGTGCAGTGTTTTGGAGACGTTGTCCAATGTTTCCCTTAAACATCATAAAACACGATCATTTGTATTTAATATTGAAACACATACATCCCCACAAAAAAGCGGATCGGCAGTTATTGCCACGGGGTTGAGGTTCGACTTGTTATCGTGTTAAGTTCCGCAGCATGAAATCTTAATTCTCAATAAATAGCTCGTACACCAACGGTAATTCTAAATACCGACTAAATGGATTGATCATTTTCGGTGGTCCTATCTCACACCTTTGTTCTTGAAACACGTCTTTTCCGGACGTGGTCTTACTAGAAAGGAACGTGTTTACAAGCGGAGGTAAAGCTCTTCAACGGAGGTGATTATGCAGCATTCAGTGGGGAGGTGTTAGAGAACCAGACCCTACAGGAGCTTGAGAGAAACGGTGCCTGTACTGCTAACCGGCACCGGAATGAGAAAATCAATCCCTGTCTTCTCGGCAGAATGTGCGTCAAGTTTATTTTATTTGTTGTCACATTCTGCGCACGTCATACAGTGCGCGCTTTGACATTTCCACGTCCAATTTTATTTTCGACTGCAGTTTCCCTCCTTCGTTTTGTTTTGCTTTTGCTTCACTGAATTCATGTATGTGGAAAGACACATTCCATGTAGTAACTCATGAAGTAACCACATAATGTAAACATAATGTAACATATAAATATGTTCTTTGTCAAACATATATTGATAACAATAGATTATGTTCACAGCCTCAACGTTTTAGTATTGGACTTACCAATTATTATTCATTACTTTTATGGGCTATGTATACCTTGTTCAGACATGTTTATACACACTTTAAAGCACATGTAGTGATGTATTTTTGGTAGCACAAGAATATCAATAACTTTTTAAAAACATGACATACCAAATAATTACCAAGTAGTGCAATAATTCTGTATACAAACAAAAGCCAGACAGAGCAGATGGTTGTGATTGTAACTCTTGGTGTTTCTTCTGTTCCTGTAGCTGTTGTGTTCCCTCCGAGAAAATGTGAGAGGAGAAGGGATGGAAGATGAGATTTGAGAAGCCGAAGACGCAGAAGTCTCCTGCTCCTCTGAAGCGGACATGCTGAAAACGGAGGCATCTGGGGAGAGGTCCACACTGCGGAGTGCCTCCCCCCACCGGAACGCCTACAGAGCGGAGTTCCAGGCCCTGAAGAAGGCCTTCGACCAGCCCAGGCAGGATGGTGACCCCAAGCAGAAGGACGAGGAGCGCGCCAAGCAGCCGCGGGGCCGGCAGTATGGTGCCCACGTCAGCCGCATCAAGAACATGTTCATGCAGATGGGCACAGAGAACGGCGGGGCCTCTGCCAAGGGCAAGGCGGCCAGGGACAGTGCACCGCAGAGGCTGACCAAGCCCACCAACTTTGTCAACCGGGCGGATGGCTCCGTCATCAAGCTGCAGCCCTCGTTCGGCGAGCGGCCGGGCGGCTCCAACTCCAAGTTCTCTGAGACGCGGAAGCTCTTCGAGCAGAGCTCACGCCGGGGCTCACCGGTCTACCCCCCCTCTGGCCGGGACAAACGGGGCTCCCACGAGCACCTGGATGACTGGAGGGGTGCGCGCTCCAACCGGGGCAGCAACGACTCGCTGGACAGCCTCTGCTCCCGCACGGAGGCGGCGTCCCCGACGGTCAGCCAGCTGAGCGCCGTGTTCGAGAGCGCCGACGCCCTCCAGGTGGGGGCGCTGCGGAGGGCCGGCGCGGGGCGGGCGCTCTGCTCCCCGGACGGCTCCCTCCGGTATGGCGAGCTCAGCGAGGACGACGGCAGCCTGCGGCAGTCACCGTCTCGCGGTGGGCAGGGGCCCCGTGAGGCCAGGCACGTGCTGCCGGTCTCGTCGTCCTCGGAGGACCTCCTCAGCCCCAGCCCGCTGTCAGAGGCAGTGGACGCGGGGCAGGGGCTCCAGGGCGCCCCCCAGTGGAAGGAGGGTGACGAGACAGGGGGCGAAACTGCGGCCGAAGGGGACGGGCCTCACCAGCTGAGGCAGGTGGGGACGGCGACGTGCACAGAGGCGGTGGGAGTCTGCACGGACCCGACTGCGACCGTGACGGCCACGCACAACGAGACCCCCGGGAGCGTCCGTGGTGAGGACCACAAAGGCGCGCGAGACCGCACCGCTGAGGATTCTGCTGTGGCTGCCGATGATCAGGTTAAGGAGCCCGGTGAGGAATACAGTGGGAATGAGAGGGTGATCTTCAACGCCGATGGCGACGCCTGCTACCAGGGCTGGGGGGAGAGCTGCACGGACCCCGAGGATGAAGCGTATGGCGACGAAGACGCTTCCTACGACCCTGGCTCAGAGATCAGGGAGATCCCGGGCCTGCCTGACGAAGAGGAAGAGGAAATCCCCAAGGGGAGGAAGATAAGATTCAGCACTGCTCCAATGACAGTGAGTTTGTCACCCTCCTTTGTATGATTTATTAGTAGTTTCTTATGCTGTTTAACCTAAAAAATACAATACTATTAACAGATAGACAATGGAAAGATCCTGTTTAGTCATTTTTTAGTTATTTTTGATCATTCTGAAGCCAATTGTGGGTTGATGATTTCATAAAGCTCCACTAAGCAATCAGTCTTCAATGTGGCGACTATTAAAGGATAATGGAAGAGTTATTCATGAAGCAAAATTTAACAAACAGCAGGTAACTAAGCAGCCATCGCACAACCATGCATTTCATATAAGGGGTAGGCCAGGTCCTGGAGTGCTGTTTGGACCCCGGTGTTGCCTGCAGGGTAGGGCGCGGAGGAACGGTGACCTGTAAGTGAGTCAGTTTGGCAGCACTCCCAGTTGGTTTTCACACTTCCGCGGACCTGGCTCACTGAAAAGCTCTCCTGTTTTCAAATCCCGCTAACTCTGATATCGCAAGGATCCCATCTTCAGGTGCGATAACGGCGAAGGCACAGATGAGTGGAGACATGTCTCCAGATGAGGGGAGGCGATAATTACCATCTGCCAGTTTCTCCTGCTGCCTGGTGAGATTGTTCTAATGATCTCACTGTTCTAATAATATTTTATTCGCCCTCCGAAACCTTTACCCAGTCCCTTAGAGATCCATAACTTACATATCTGTGTAATAAGTGCCAGCAGTTTTAAATGTTACTGTTACCCACTGCCATCAAATCTCCAATATTAATACGTGCTGATAATTACCTCCGTTTTATTACCTTTACAGTTCCCCCTTTGCTACACAGTGCATTCCAGATTTGTAATTTCGAAAACATCAGGAAGCCAACAACAATTTCTCAAGCCCAGAATCACATGTATACTCACCATATTTAATGAAATTGCGTCCTTCCTGAATTGTACTGAAACGTAATTGGAAAGCAGTGGTAGGTCTTCTCGTGGTAACATGGAACCTGTTTCCTTGTTGCTAAGCCATTTGCTACCAAGTGTGAGGAAGCAATGCTCTTTGAGAAAAGTGTACTACCCAGCGAATGGCAATTTCTTTTTTCTTTGGAAGTGTAAATTGATCCGTACCAGTAATCTGCTAGCATTTTTGCACCATTTGTACCATGTGTAAAATGGAGGTCAGGAGGCATTTGACAGCATTTTTATATGGGTTTTGTATAAGAGTAGCCTATAGGTTCATGCAGTGGCCTTCCTGTTTGTTTTATTGCTTTACAGTTAACATTAACCTTTATATACAAAAAAGCTGTACAGAGATTTTCTGTAAGTTGTGATATAAGATAAAGATCAACGCAAGCAGCCCTTAGGTTTAGAGTTGTTCTGCTTTTTTCAAGGAAAAGTGGTGTTAAATCACTAATCCGTCACCCCACTGGAATCTTTGAAAGTCACTGCGTGGTGAGGTTAGCTGGAAGAAAAGGTCAACTACTCCAGTTACTTTTTTAGAATATTTTATATTCTTAGTGTTTCTTAATCAGATCGTATTCCCATGCTATGCTCAGTTTAATTTGCAGTTTAGCCCACTAATTATCAACTTGATATATAGGTCTCAGCCATCCAATGCTGTTCTGTCATGGGTGTGATGTATAGCAGTTACACACATACAAAACTGCCTAGGCCTGCAACATGGTACAGTTTGCATTACACGTATGGTGATGTGGCATTATTAGGTTTAGTTGTTTCCTCACAAAAACTGTCTGCGCGATTACTTTCAATGAAGAGCAATACAAAATGCCTCATGGTCAGCCAGGGCCAAGGTAAATGGTCTGTTTATTGCTTTTCAATTTCTTTTTGTTCCCCTGTCTTCTTGGCTGAATTGTTCAATAGTTTCTGGCATTTCTTTGCCAGACAAGGTGTAGCTGTTGCTCCTTAATCATGTGGAATATTTAATAGAGGCTGCAATTTTCACTGGAGGATTACCAAAAGGGTTCTTTGTCTATTCTTTAGAATACAGAAGAACGATTTTACAGAAAATGTCATTCTGTAGGAACCCTGCATAAAACAGGACTTGGCCTGGAAGAGGGCAAAGTCAAGGCACTGAATAGAACTGTTTTTTTGTTAATCTTACTTTTTCCTCCCTTAATATTTCTTAGTGCCTCTTAAATCCGATAAATCGTTTCAGCATCTAAGCTGTTAAACCTTAATTAATCTAGAAATCTTTTGGAGACTGTCATCAAAGCCAGCTCGCAGACTTGTGGCAATAAACAACAGAATGTTGGGCTTTTTTTTTACATTAATTGCTCACAAATGGGGAAATCGAAAAGGGAAACTTCAGTCTGTGATGGGATTACTCCACATCTGAAGCCTTCAGCTGTATACTTCATTTTTGCAACCACTGCAATCAATAAATCCCAGTGGATTCATGAAAAACCATTTGTGGTTTTTGTTAAACACAAATATAGAAAGATATCACCCTTTATTTTAGCAATCTGTTTGATCTTTCTGCCACCATTCATTTTCAGGGTTCTGATGTATGTAAATGGGTCTTTTTGTTAACAGTAGATAGGAAACATACTACTAGTGCAATCAGTCAGTTTGAGAGTATTTTCAGGAGTATTTTGTGTAAGCCACTTGACTGCTGTGCTTTCATAACATGGGACTGTTTACCAATTCAACATGCCTCCAGATGTCAGCACATGCGTCTCCCTTCAAAGTCAGCAATGCTTAAACATCGTCACAGTGCAGGGCAAGGCCCTATGAAGTCCAGCAGCAACCCCCATGACCGACAGACCCGGACTGGACTCACCGATCCAAGTCACGGGCTCGCTGACTCACTCGTGTCTGAGTGTCTCAGACTTGCTATGTCGTGATGAACAGATGGAGGGGGGGGGGGGGGGGGGTTGAGGGGGCTGTCTGAAGTCCACAGTGAGAGATTCCTCATGCACTCCTTCTAAAGGGCCCTGCTCCATCTCTCCCACTGTCCCCTGATAATTATGTCACCTGAGTCACCTGATCAGTCTCACCCAATGTCTCAAACAGTGTTTGAAGTACTTGCAACTTTTTTTTACCTCCATCAAACCATCTCGATTTCTTAATAGAATGCAGTGTAAGATGGGAGTCAAATCAGCTCACATGACGCCCCAAAATGATTGCGCACTTTGTATGTTGTGCTGCAGATATTTTGTGAACTGTAGGTTTAGGTGTCTGTAGGTACTGTTGGTGTTGTGCGTGATCAGCATTGCCAGATTGATCAGTGGTATCCATCCCAGTCAAAGCAAACAAAAAAACTCTAGCCTCTGAAATTAGCCCAAATTAAAGTGAACTGGAGTGAAAGAATCTGAAACCTTCAATCTATCCCAGAGTCTACATATTTGAAGTAGGCCATTTTGACCTGGAATCTCAATTATTATCCTCTTATGTGCTCTGGTAGAGTACTGCTAGATGTGCTGGATGTCTTGAGACACAATCAGGGTTTTTTTTTCCTCCTTCAGAGTTAATAAGAATATAGTAATGTCATCCATCATGGAATGCTCCAAAATGCCTTTCATTGCACTGTAATTTACCTCAAGCACCTCATCATAAATAGCCAGCTGTATTAATATTTCAGAGAGTCTGCATTAAGGTTGTGTAGACATAGGCTTACTCTTATGTGGAAAGAGAACACATTTGTGTGTGCTCATGTGTAGAAATAGCTAGAAATAATGCATTGCATTCTTAGGCACACCAGGCTTAACAACCACCCAAATTTTGACAAATGAAGACCAATGTACACAATAACACATGCGTTACTTTAGCTTGCAGCACTATTTTGATTATTGTATAGATTCACTGTATTCTCATAAAATGATTTCCCAATCCCAAGACTAGAGCTTTCAGGTCATACTTACAAACAGACTGAGAGTATTTAAGCTGTGTTGCGGCACATCCGGTTTTGTCTTTTACTCATAAAATTTACAACTGAATGATATGTTACTAGAGTTTAAGTGCTTTGTGCAGCTATGAAATGCTTCTAGGTTTTCTCTGTTCTCCCTGCGTTTTTAGAAACCCTGGCTTTTCAAAGCTGACACCAAATGTGGGAGTGAGAGACATTAGCCTGTAAGAGGTTTTCATGATCGCTTCTTCCTTCCAAGAAACGCGAAAGGATTTATGTCCATTTATGGATCGATGCACAATGGCTTAATAACCGCCTTTGTTTCTGTCGAGTTCGGAACCATGGCAGGCTGCATCTAGCCATCACTGGAGAGACCAGATTGGAGCAAAGTCCCGCAACGAAGCAGGCAGCCAGTCACGCCGCTTGAACACTATGTCAGTAGCAGTGTGCGGAATCAGCTGAGGCAGTTTCACTGAACGCTGTCATGTGAGGTCATTTTTCCTGAGCAAAGATCACCACGGGGGAACTGAAAGCGGCTCTCTGGGGGTTTTGCTTCGGGCCCCGACCGCAGCCCGCTTCGCCAGCGCCGGAGGCCGTTCCCCTCGCCCCTGCATTATTAACGATGTGGCGTTTTTTTGTTTTGATTATTTCAGTGACATCTGACCTTCCTTAGTTGAATTTTTAACGATCCGGGGGAACACGACACCGTTCTGTGGTCTAAACCGGTAAATTCAGACCGGCGGTGTCAGGCGCCCCGGTCTCCCGCTCTGACACCAGCGTGGCGAAGCACCCCGTATTGTTCTCGCGCCCACCCCCCCCGTCCCACCCCCCTCCACAGCGGCTGGACAGGCTCGCCAGTGACACAGTGGCCCACATTGTTGTGAAGTGCGTGATACCCGTTCACCGGTCTGGAACCCTGCCCTACGTGTTAGACCCGACAGCGAAGTCAGACATATACGCGTCTCCTCGTGCTGTGCTGGTTGGAGCACTTCAGCATAGACTGGGAAAGCTGAAAGCATTTTAACTCACTTCAGATATGGATATCAAATAGACCTAAATAAGAGTAATATGATAACAGACTTAAAAATATAACGAATTAAAAATTAAATCATTAAATAAATTGTGAGTTATTATTAGAATAATTATTATTATTACTACCATAAGTACTACTAATAGCTCTAATTAGTTTTAATATGGGTAGTGGTAATTTAGAGTTTTGACCTTTCAGAAAGTGAACATGGAAGCAGTAATGGGTAATGTTTGACAAGGCTGAATAATGTAGCTGTGGAATAAAGGAGTTTGCTTTGGCTTGAGTTTTTACAGTATAGTATTATAGTGAGCTGGAGTCCTCAGTGGTGTGAAAGGACCTTACCCACGTGTTCCGTGCGATGCGTGCGCAAAATGAAAGGAGCCGTTGTGGTGTTGCGTTTAGCCGCTGCTGTTTGCCTCGGCCTTGAAGGAGCTCCCTCTTGCTGTGCGTGTGGGTTGCCCGTTGGCTGGAGTCAGGGCACCCAATGGTAATGTGCCCTAACAGGATTTCAAAATGCATTCTTTGGCAGATAAGCTGCCTACAGAGTCAGCAATTTGTTGATTTCTCAGTGCCGTGATTTATTTCTTGACCAGGACGACTTTGTAAACATCTGCAGACATAGCTGGACGAGCCAGGTTTTAGCGCATTGAGGCGTTCGCCAAAATATCCCACCTGACTCAAATCTGACTCATCAAAGCAGGATGCAGTGAGCTTTGTTATACAGGCATCAATAAAGTGGGTGCACTTAAAAAAACAAGAAGCGTCATGCGACGTGAGTTGAGGAACGGCTGTTTGAAAGTAGCTTCAATGAACTCTCTCCAGCATGAGTCAGGAGAATATTGCTGTAGGCAAGTGCAGCTTGGAACGAGTAGACTGCGTGTTGGAGTTTGCAATATGCAGAGCAGTCAAGGTGTGTACTGATGCGTTTCAGGCCGTGTGATTATCAGGAGAGAGGATCTTGTGTGTCTCTGCTGTGAGACTACATGGATTGTGTGGTACAGAGACACCCAAAGTGGCATTTAATGAGTCCTCATGCCGTATTTGCCAAAGTCCCCCCCCACCCCTTGCCTGTCACGTCTCGCCCCCCCCAATCTCAACACCCCCATCCCTCATCCCACCTCCACAGCCTATCCTCCCTGTCTCTCACACCCTCCAACACACACACATAAACACACACCCTATTTGAAGCATTTGTCTGACAGCCCTGGTACTCTGAATATTGTGCACCTTGAAAACCCAGCTCTCTGCTCGAGCACAGACAGACTTCCTCTGGTGCTAATGCTTGACCAGGTCACTTAAGAAGGTGAACATAGGACACCAAGGACCAGCTGAAATAAAATCGAGGGGGTGCCGGAGACTGCTCTGTGTTCGGTGTTCATCACATGCAGGCCTGGAAGGGCCAACGACCCCTCTGCAACCGTAGAATATTCCCCAAGACATCCCCAGAGCTGCCAGGAAAACATATGGGGATGAGCAGAATCACAAGAGATGAAATATGAATTAGGGGAGGAGGATGTTTGTAAGAGAGCCTCAGCCTGGAAAAAAAGCTGTCCTCCCCTTCTCACTGTTAATGACTAAGCGATCCTGTATTCATGTGATGCAGCACGGTGCAGTACACTGTGCAAACAGCTGGAGGGAGATGAATGCAGAGGTCTGTGACTACAGTGGGCTTTTCATGGAACTAGATCAGGCTGATTTAACAGCCCAACAAAAAAGATGTAGTTTTAAATCAAAGGAAAGATTTGGAGCTGATAGGTGATAACATAACAGAAGCACCGTGTTATGTTCAATGGGTGCCTGCTGCCAGTGATACCGCTCCACAGCTTTGGAAGGAGAGAGAGAGAGAGAGAGAGAGAGAGAGAGAGAGAGAGAGAGATGGGACAGTGCAAATGAGGAAAGTGGACTGTTAAGAGCAAGATGAGAGAGAAAGCCAGGACGGTGGAAGTCATTAGATTTCTGCAGTTTTGCTTGTTCGTAGTCGCTAATCGTAAAGCCGCTCAATGGAATGAAGGATTCCTTGCCGGGGCCTCCCGAGGCATCTGTGGCTGTATCGAATCTCCAAGCTGTCATCTCGCGGCAGGGGCCTCATATCTCACCATCTTGCCTCATATCGGGCGAAGCCCGCGAACGCTCTTCCTGTTGTCATCGAAATGTCCTCGTGGTGGGTGTGGCCGTGTCATCGCTCTGCCCTGTGCCTAATAGCCGTACGAGGCGGACCCCTGTTACATAATAACTCCACCGCTGAAATGGAATGATAGATTACAGCAATATAACTGAAGCGCACTGAGGTTCCACCAGCCGAGCTGCAAGCAACAGAAGCAAATAGATGGACTGGATGCGCAGTATGCTATTGGATGTACAATTTTAAGGCCAAGCTGCTGTCAATGCATCAGAAGCCATAATGTGGCCATAAATTGCCATTATCATAGCAAGATATGAAGAAGGGGGAAACTGTGTGCTAGTCTTTGTTCACTTGCAATGGAATTAAATGAACTAAATAACCATTTTTACTTTTTTCAAAGGCAGCCTCCAGATTAAAGTTTCTGGCAAAACCTGAGCATCTCATAAAACGAAACTATGCATTAAAAGTGTTGCAGACAGATGGAAATGCAAACATTTTCCCTGTACAGCGCACATTTTTAATAAAAGCAAGAAACATTCAATAAAAGAGTGCCCTTGTTCTGTATCAAATGTGAACTGCAGCAGGGGAGTACAGCAAAAGGAAAACCATAAAACAAACAAATTTGAATAGGCAACGAGGGCTATTTTGTCAGTCAAAAAAATGTAACACAAATCACATGCAAATTTCTAACCATCAAATGGATTTTTGGAAGACAAAGAAGTGTGTCATGAGCTTGGGGAAGCAGTAGGGTAAATTTGAGGAATTTGTTGGGCTCCCCAGTGAGAATGCTAGACACCATTCTGCCAGCTGAAACCTCTCTCAGGAGGAAAGAGGGGAATGTAGGGGTCACCTGTCTCATTGGGGAGCTCCATCCTGTACAGCAGACTCCCAGTCCAGGGTCTGCAGTGTTTAGAGGTTTTTATTCATTTGGCTGGTGCTGATTGGTTGTCTAGGTGTCTCATAGGGCCGTCACTGCAGAGGGCATGACGCGCGTGTCACAAGAGCAGCCGATAGAACAGCTAGGAGCACATCAGGGCCTAAGCGTCCAACTGAAAACAGTGCCAAGGTACAGCAATGCAAGCTTGTGCTTTCAGGTGATGCGGTAATGAAGTAAAACCGCGATCGAACCAGTATCTTACCTTATCACGTACTCATTGTACTTAAAGATTATCATGAAAGCAGCATTTCCCTGTTGTGTTATTATGTACACATTGTATCGAACGGTGGTCATAAAAGCAGCATTAGCTTAAGGTCTTGTGTACACATTGTATTGAAGAGTGGTCAGAAAAGTGGACTTACATCATGTGCACATTGTGCAGTAATCCATTTAAGCATTACATTACCATACATCATGCTAACATTCAAATAGCAGTAAAGTAATCAGGTGCTACAGTAAGTGGTACAGTAAGCAAAGGATGTTCCCAGGTTCAGGGAGTCCTGTCTGAAGCAGTTCAATATGAATGACTGAGGAGGACAGGCGGACCATTCCGCGGTAGCTCATTCCACAGCTGAAGTGATACTGAGGAAAAGAGGGAAATTTGGGGAGGGCAGGAACAGTCATGTAGACCAAAGACATCAAAGAGTAGAGATTTAACAGCAGTATGAAGCTTGCTGATTGACTGAATGCAGGGATGAGCTGTGCCATTGACTGGTATCAGGGATTCAGCTTTGTCGCTGGCTGCGATTGGTAGCCAGTGGAGAGGGAGGCGGAGGTGTGAAACATTGGCATAATTTGAAAGGCTGAACACCAGACGGGCATCTAAGCTCTTACTGAATGAGGTGAAAAAGTTGGTGGCACACATAGGGAGGCCAGCCAGCATGGAGTTTAAGCAGCCTAACCAGGCCACCACGCGGGTCTGTGCCAGGTCTTGGGTGAAGCACAAATGGAGTCTTCCTCTGGAAGCTGCTGAGGGAGACCCGGTAGAATCCGGTCAACAACCCAGTGTAATGCTCAACATGAAAGAGACTTTTCAGTCAATGGTGATGCTGAGATTCCTGGTCAAGATGCACAGGAAGGGTGCAAGGTTAGAACTGAGCAGGGCTATGGAGGGATGAGGGTTACGGCCAGCAAATAGAGCCGGGCTGTCTTGGACAGGTTGACCTTAAACTGATTGTTCGTCATCCAGGTAGAAATCTCTTAATACCAGAATGTCTGACTATGAAATCCTTCATCACAAATCACACGGATCACAACTTTCTCAAAGAAGAATCCAATTTTTTATATCATCAATATTCCTGTGAGCGAGCCTTGCATAAAGTAACAGATAATTCATTGATATTAATTTCCCAGCTTGAAAGTGTGGATGCAGATATCAGCGCGGTGACTCATCATTTAAGCAGAGGAAGCCGAAGCCTCATACAGTAAAGCGCTTGGGGCAAAAACACAGAGGGGGCTGCTTATTCAAACATTCAATGTTGGAAGTGTCTTAATGTTCGGATATAAAATATATTCAAATGCACATCCACAGGAGAAATATGAGAGCAGACGCTCATAAGAGTGCAAGAACATACCATGGGCAGAAATAACTCAGCCTCGAGATTTGGTAGAAGGAGAGCAGACCAGGTCTAAGCCTGATATCACAGAGTTCAGGTTTGGTACAGATCACTCAGGCATGTCATGTTGACTACGGCAGGAAGTAGTGCCACTCAAACAGCAGACCCGCGATGCCCGTTTTCGAGGGTGGCAGTGTAGGGGTGGGGTGCGGAGGAGATGTGCGCGGTTACATCACTCGGCTGTTGGCGGTGGGTGTACCCGCTTGTGTCAGCCCACATCCGCGGAGTCAAGGGCACTCCTTAGCCTCGGCCGGCAGCCGCGCGGGGCTCTCTGACAGAGTGTGAGAAATGCGGTCGGCCCCACACCTCCTCCCCTGCAACACTCCGTCCCACGCGAGAGCAGGGACGTCTGCGAATCTCTCTCTTTCTCTCTCCTTCCCACTCTGTCTCTGTCTTTCACTCTCACTCTATCTCTCTCCCCTTTTCTCACTAACCCACTCTCTCCCTCCCTCCCTCTCTCTCGCTCTCTGAGAGGCCCTCTTGGCACACAGGAAGTCATGTGACCCCCCCGAGCTAGACGGGCAGCGGCGCTCCGCTGAGTCGGTTCCCATGGGCCTGTCAAAGCGGCGGTGCACGCGGTGCTCTTTTCCAGCTATTACGGCAGAAGAACGAGAATAACAATAACCGTGCCGTGCGATCTGCATGCCCCAAATGTGCAGTTACTTATTTGGATGTGGCAGCAACATTTTAGTACCTAATGTGCTGCAACGATGCCAGGGTTAGTATGTATCTTCAGTACACTGAAGCCTTTTATAGGCAAGAAGGACCTCGGTGAAGTGATGGATAGCCGTACATAAAAGAACGACTACTACTATATGTATTATAAGTAAATAAAAATACATCTATAGCGTTTAGAGTGCAATCCATCTTCATTCTTCTAGTTTACATTTCTCGTGGTTGGCACCTAGCTACAAAAGGGAGCGTGTTCACTTTTTCACTGTTGTTAATTTGTGGCAGAAGGAGACTTGCCTTTTATGCTCTGCAAAAAGGCTCTGCTAACGGGCCTGAATTGGTGGGTGTGGCCGCTTGAGCCTCTCTTGTCGTTGTTACTAAATTAAAATGAGTTTTGCATCCATTTAATTTAGAATTTTTCTAGAGTAACACCCCCACCTTCTTCCCTGAGATGGCCTTTGGGTAAAGGAAACATTTGGATTGCTTGACATTTGTGTCTGAGCAGCCCACCCACCCCCAAAGCTGAGAGGCGTATCCGGCATTTCTATTGAAGTCATACCTTTTGGTTGTGTTTCAGCCTGCAACGCTTCACAGACCGCTCCCTCAAGGTCGAAAGCATTCAGCTCTCCTCTCCTGACGCTCCCTCAGAGTGCAAATACAGATCCAAAGGCTGTCTAATCCCAGTACTGCTGATTTGCAACCCGGCGGTGCGATTGTTTGTGTTTTAATAATGCACAATTGTTGATGACATTAAATGATTGATGATATCGATTTCAGAGAGAGGAAGCTTTTGTAGAAAGCACTCCAGAATTGCCATGTTCCAGCAGTGGATTTGGCTCTCACCCTCTGCCTGTCTGTGTCTGTGACCTTGGAGAAATCCTTGGAGAGACAAATCTAGATTTAAAAAAAAAAAAAAACGCTCATCATTTCGAATAAACTGGTCACTACAGCATTCATATGAGGCGGAGATATCATGTCATCTGATTAGTGATGCTGGCTTTGAATGACTAACAATATGAAAGAGGCTGCAGGGTAAACACCATGGTCTCATTAGCAGATAGATGATAACTGCATGTCTGCGGTAACTGTGAGTGCTGCACAACTGATTACTGTGAGGGAAAGTTCATCCCCAGTGCTGCTGCAGCGGTGCTTCAGCCAGTGAATATCTGTGCGTATCTGTGTATATCTGTCAGGAGCATCGTTAGTTTCACCACTGTGCATGCCAAACCTTTACACTGAAAATCACCTGCAGCGGTACAATCTGAAGCGACTGCTTGTGTTCGGGGGGGTGAACAGCATCAGGGGCCACGCACATGCAAATCAAGAGTGCCGGCATTACCTCTTTTCACCCGAATGGCCTCGTGTTTACCTTTACGAGGCAGTGCTGCTGTAGCACAGGCATGTACGCCAGCTGTTTATAACAGTTTGAGCAAACGTTCAGCGGTATCAAATGGCCATGTGGTGTTAAGGAGTGTAAAAGTTTGCTTTGTGTCCATGCGCAGGTTTTTAACACCTACTCGAACGAGGATTACGACCGGAGGAACGAGGAAGTGGATCCCGTGGCCTCGTCAGCAGAGTACGAGCTGGAGAAGAGAGTGGAAAAGCTGGAACTTTTCCCTGTTGAGCTGGAAAAAGGTGAATGAGCCGTCTTCATTTCTTTCACCATCTCACAATGGTCCACAAAGCATCCCAATGCTACCCAGCATGCTTTGCACTGAGCCTTCAATAGTGTGTGTGATTTGTTTGCTTTGAGCATTAGCATACATAACTGATGTAAAATGTAAATCATTTCCGCTGGAATATAAGGAGATGTCAAAATGTGTGTGGATATCTATCTGTCAGTTCAGTCATCCATTCTAGCTATTCATTCCCAGAAGGCTGTTTCTGGTATGGGGTAGGATTACAGTATTATGGAATTCAAAATGTTTAAATGCAAATATACACACTTGTAAAAACGCACACGCACACACACACACACACACACACACACACACACACAAACACACACACACACACACACACACACACACACAAACACACGCACAGAGACACTCACACACACTAATTTTGTCCTGTACTCTCGGGTTCAGATGATGACGGGCTGGGGATCAGCATCATTGGAATGGGTGTGGGTGCAGATGCCGGCCTAGAGAAGCTGGGCATTTTCGTCAAGACCGTCATCGAGGGTGGGGCTGCCGAGAGGGACGGCAGGTAAGAGGGATTTACAGTACAGCAGGGGGGCGGGATTAGAATGGGACTGCCCCTTTGCTTCCAGTGAATGTGTCAGTCAGCAACAGGAGAAAAGAGGGCAAGATGGCAGCCACAGAAAATGATCAGGAAGACCTGCAAAGGGTAGTTACCATGCTGAGTTACCATGCATACCATGGCAACTCAGAAATCATTCCAAATAAATAGACAGTTGCAGACCTTGCCACAGGACAATCTTTGTGTTCCTTGCAGAACTTCTAAGCAATCCTAGTCCACAAATGGTGTTAGTCTATGAGGTGCTTGCAGTGGAGCAGGGTTGTGAGAGAGGTTACGCTCCAGCATCTTGTACTGAGTGAAGTGCTGTGTACTTTAATGAAATGTGAAAGTGGATGGCCCTGGCAGAGGACTGGGTTGGACTCTCAGGCCTGTTCTCAGGTGTGTTGCTGTGGGTGGAAAGCGCTAGCTGTCTGAACTGCGATTTCCTCCCTCATTAACTCTCTGGCCAGCCCAAAGCAATTTTTAATAGCGCTATGAGCACAGGGAGGGCAACAGCCTTTGCACGAAGGTCGATATCCTGACCTCGATGCGTCTACATCTCCGACAGAATGCGCCGAGGGGACATTTGGGCTGGACTGCCACGTCAGTGAATTCAGAAATCTGTCCTCCTTCCATGGGATTGCAGACAAATACATGCATGTTACAGACTGTAAATCCTAACGTTGCTGTTCAGCAAGCACTGTCCCTGTGAGTGTCATAGCTTGTTTTTAACAAAATAAAGTGATTCCATATTTATCCAGCTAATCTAATGATTTACAGAAAGAGGATTCTGAACTGACGCCCATGTCGCTATCAAACCTAATTCCTGTTAATGAGTCGCACTCGGCCATTATCTTTTTTTTTGTGTTGTTTGTAAAATGGAATCCCACATTGTCACAGGTTCCCAACAGGCACAGTAAAATAACCTCATTTCCTTGGTTAAACCGCAGGCCTGTCGCAAGCCTTGGGCAATCCACTTCTTGTCCTGGCAAGCATCGGAGCTTGAAAATAATTCCTTCTGTCTGCTGGGCAGCAGTCGTCTCCCAGCAGCTGAATTAAAGATTGCCGCCAAAACACAATAGAGCCACAGTGGCTCTTGCATTTAGCCGTCTCCAAAAGCGCTCCGGGCACAGCGCAGTGTTTAAAATGAAACCCATCCTGGTAATGAAGCCGCGTTGAAAATGAGCCGTTCACCACAGGCCTGGAAACAGAACCGTCACTGCCCAAACTGCATGTGAGAATAGAGACCCGGTGATAGAGTGGCGTTGAGTTGATGCTGAGTGTTCAATGTGCCGGTGATGCTGAGGTTGCTGACGTGCGGCTGGCTCTCTCTCAGGATCAAGGTGAATGACCAGATTGTGGAGGTGGACGGGACCAGCCTGGTGGGGGTCACTCAGAGCTTCGCCGCGTCTGTCCTGAGGAACACACAGGGCGTGGTCAGGTGAGATATATACTCAGATACTCTAGATATACATTTATGAATATACCTCTATATGTACTGTATATTTTACATTTAACATTTACATTTAACAACTACTGTATGTTATTTATTCTATGGAAATTTTTCATGGTAATTCTGTCCATCATGAACAGAACAAAATACTCTATGAACTCTAAAAACAGAATTAATAAAGAATTTTATGTATTATATGCACACAGTTTATGGCTCATTAACTGTGTCATTTATGTGCATACATATGCAATAATTGCAGTTATGGGGTGTAAAACAAACTGAAAGAGACCGTAAGAGAAAAACTGGCAATGCATGTATTTGGATACTGTGATAGTGGATCATAATCAGAAGCAGCGCTTTATGTTCTGAAAATGTTGAGGAATGTTTAATCTAATTAAATGGGACACTTTTGGGACAGCCCTAAAGAGATGAGCGGCGTGAGTGGAATCCGGAGGCGATCGCTTAAAGGCTGTCTGTGGATGTGTGTCAGAGGCACTTTCCTCTGCGTGTTGAACTGCTCTTTATAGAAAAAGCACTGCAACTGAGACAGTGTGGATGGCAGCGCGGAGATTACAGAGGTGATACAGCTCTAGGTGATAGATTAGTAATGCAGCGATAAGAATGCATTCCAGGAACGGCTTACTCTCGCCAACGCTGCGTCCTTATATTAGGAGACAGCACACAAGAGGCTTAGGGCACATTAATGATCCACTTAGTGTTTAATAAGGGATAGATTAAACCGCAAACCGGCACTCAGAGACTCTCCAAGATGACCGGGCCCCTCGTACGACAAACCAGTGCTCTGCAATTCTGCAAGGCAACCGTGCCTGCTCCTGTCTCTCCATCTCTGGGGGTCAAAAGTTCAACCTCCAGACATCTGGATGTGACCTGATAGCCTGCAGTTTGTTGTCTTGGTCTACCGTGCATGGAGTTTGAGAATATTTCATTTTATTCTTTTCAAGAGCTTGTTATTTTTAGATGTGGGTCATTTCCAGTTGAGAGGTCTGTCCCTTCTTAGAAAAAAATTAAATTAAGCACCAGTGAAGTGACTGTAGAGAGAGTGCCCTCAGATTTATGAAATGCCTTTGATACTTTTGGATTGTGTTTTTCAGGGCTAGAGTCATCTGGTCCATTTCAGTTCAAATGTGTGTGACTTGGAATGAAATGGAGTCACAGTTTTGAAAGTTCTGGAACTGAAATTTAATCGAATTTTATTAATTATTAGTTCGTGCTGTGTCTGTAAATCAAATATCAAGTAATGACACCTACCAATAATCTATAAATCAAATATCCAGTAATAACACTTGTCATTGTGCCTTGAGGGAAAATTGTGCTCTGAAATCATAATCACATGCAGAAAATAAACAAAAGTACTTAACATCATTTTCCCATGGGTTGAATTCATGTTATTGCTGCAAGCTACAGTAGTAGTAATCAGATTGGAACTTCAGTGCCACATAATAATAATAATAATAATAATCGATTGCATTTATATAACTAACCATGACAAATGATCAGCACCCACCTGGGTGATGCATGGAAGCCAGTATAGGCCAGAATGCTGAGAATGCTAGGAGATATAGCGAATAATAAGGCAAATTAAATATGTTATATTTAGGACTTCAAGTCAATAAAACGGTATAGTGCAATAATCTTGGCCTGAGGAATGTAAAAAATAGCTGTTGTAAAATACAGATCAATTAATGTACATATACAGATAGCTATTTTGTTTTTTTTTTAATGGAACATATATTTAAAAACTGGTAGGTGAAAGCATAAGAGGACAGGTAGTAAGCGAATACACCTTCGTGGAAACACAATAAATAGCCTAGAAATGGAAACTGTGGCCATATTTGAATTCTGTTTGTAGTGAAGAGGGGTGAACATGGGGTGGCTGTAGGAAGGTGTCTAGGTGACTCAGGTCACCAAAAGGGCCCCAAACATTGTTTGATCCCCAGCTGATTTAAGACTACAGTAAACTTAGTGGGGTTAATAAAGACCTTATTTTCAAACTGATGCTGGCTGAATTTGACAATATTTGACAAACAGCAGGCACCAGTGAACAGTAAAGCGGTTGAGCGTTCAAAGAACCTCTCCGTAGCTCTGTGTGCTTTCCATTCCCCTCACCTGAAAGACTCTGGGTAATGGTCACTGTGGAGACTATTATCTCAACATATTTTTCCCTAGTCTTGGACTGTGTTTATGTGTATGTATATGTCTGTCTGGTTCCCTCTGGTTCTGTCTTTTTCTTAGTTACAATGCATCAAGTCTTATCTAAGCCCATATATCATTGGGATTCTTTGACTTTGACTTTGATTTCTTGACTTGCCAAAACAGCTCAAGTTAAAGCATGAATTACCCCTAAGTGGAGAAAAAATTCTGTCAAAGACTAATACATATGTCAAAAACAAACATGTGTCTTGATATATTTTCAAAGTTTAGTGAGGGATGATCAACATCACACATTATTAATGTCTTCTGTTCAATATAGACCTTTTTGATACCGTGGTAGAGCTAAGTGCTAATGTTATTGTCTGTATCTGGAGGCCCATTGCATGTTGATATATCAACACCCTTCTTATTAACTCCCAGTAATTTAATACAGATAACATTGTAATATATAATATATATTGTAATATATAATACTGTAATATACTCAGAAATATCAGCTTCATCCCATGAATATATTTCTTATTAATGCAAAGCTGAAATGTTTTGCTACATACCAAAACAGCAATAATTTACATGTTGTAAATGTATTGATTGAGCTAACAATATATATTTTCTATATAAAAATATGTTGTTGATATTTTTGTATGTATATTAGGATGAACAGGGTGGAGTACACCAAGTCTGTGCACATTTAGATGTTAATTTTGTCTATTCTGCTCTTTGTGAATGTATTATATTCTGCTACGCTGAACTCATTCCCATCCCTCTTACTCAGACAATCAAGCTGGTTTTTATGAGACCTTCAGCTCCAGAAGTGTGTTCTGTTTTATACTTTTAGCTTTCAAACTATCGCCTACACTGTCTCTGTCCCTCCTTTCTCCAGCACACAGCTAAATTATGCACTGATTGGTCTTTCTTTAAAGTGTCCTCACTCCCCAGTGACTTTAACCCAATGATAGTCTGTGCACTTGAAACAAAGGAGGCGGAAATTTTACATTTAAAGAGATCATTTTCATTAAACTGTTTGTGTTTGTTTTAGCTTGAATGACAGTCAAGTGAATATTCACTGAACAGTCCATGGCTACCCCTTTGTTTTTTAATTGTATCACGTGGCAGCATTCTACAGAGTTGTGAATTGAGACTAATTTTGTAGAGCTGATGTTTTTCCTGATTGGTCATTGCATCTCATTCAGACCTGTAGGCTACTTTAAGATACAGTACCCCTCAAACGTTTGGACACGTTTTGCACACGTTGGCACACCAAAAAAAGTGTTAAAAACAAATCAAAACTATTTTATATTTTAGATTTTTCAAAATATAAGATGTATATTTGTCTTGTGAATTTCATTTCACAACTTTCAAGCATTTAAGCCTAAGTCTTTAGATCAAAAATGTTTCTGAATGCATGTGTCCCATTATCTTAATCAGGTGTGTCCAAACTTTTGACTGGTACTGTAAATGGTATAGTATGCACCGTACTACCATACACAGCTCTTAACTGTGTATCTGAATAAACCTAAGATATTTAGAAACTGTCCATGGGAGGTTCCAAGGCTTTAGTGGGTGTAAGACTGAAGGACACAATCTTTTCAGAACTAAAAGAACTGGCACAACAGTCTCTCTGCTACAAGCTATTTTGTTATTCTGTTCTCTGTTAAACTGTCATAGAGTAAAGGAGGACAACCATTCAAGAATGTCAGTTAAATGACAGTTGATTCAGGCACAAGGCGATGTTCAGTTGTCAAGGAATCAAGCAGAACAAATATTAACTTATCATTATTAGCGAGGTCATCAGCGGCTGCAGTGCACTCGGGAGATTCTGCAGAGAGGACTGTGTGCGCAAGGCGTGGTGCACCATCTCTAAGTTAGTGTTGTTTGCTCTATGCGTATTGTAACAGCAGGGAGAGGAAGCATCCTGCTCAAAGAAAACATCATTAGAAACACCATAGTTGCATCGCCCTCCATCCTTCTAAGATAGCCCAGCCGCTGGGGGCGGTCTTTATTCCTCCCCCCTGCATACAGGCAGTTTACCTCTCCATCCATCCGTGAGGAAATTCAGACGTCCAAAGCGTGGATTTCCCATCAGAACGGTCCTCTGAGCATTAGAGGAATCCCTGCATAATGGCGCCGGGCCGATGCCAGGGTTTTAAGAGGGGGCGGACAATCAGGGAGGGTCTTTGCGCCGAGGGGATGGGGACGCATCCTCTTCCAGGTCACCTCCTCCGCGGGGTCGCGGAGCGTAGCGGCGTTCCAGCCCAGCTGTTGCTTCAGATGTAAATCAAAGTCGCGTTCTGGATTCCGCGTGCTGATTGATTAAGGCTCTCTGCTGAGATCTTGCCCGCTCTGACAGCTGGACTGATTGAAAGAGCAGAAAAGAGGCTTTCTGGCAGGATGTGCCATGAATCAAAATCGCGATGCGCTCAAGATTTTTCAAAACATTTGTTTTTTGTCTAGAAACAAATGTTCAAGGACTGAAAAAAGTCTTGGTAGAATATTTTAATTTTCAGGTGTGTAGTCTTTATAAGCTGTCTTTGTTTAGGCCATTGGCTTGATGTGTGATTGGTATATGCATGTACAGTAGACACTTTTCCTTGAGCTCAGTTTCAGATATATTCCCATAATTTTCAGAAAACATAAAATGTGTTTAAGTTCCAGTGAAGTATACATGTAAGCCATTTTAAAGTGATCAGCATATGACTGCTTTGGAGACAACAGCCTTAGGTCAGGCCTTATTTTTGGATTTCTCCTCAATAATAAATGGGCCTATATATTGTACTTAACAGAGACGTCATCTCAACAGAAATACAATTACAGGCAGTGTTTTATACCCTGAACAACACCAGCTTGTTGTTGCTGAGAAGTGCAACGCCTGTATTCTCTTCTATTGCAGTCAGTCTCTATTCAGGATTCCCCCTGAGACAAATGGATGTCATTTACACTGAATCAATTTAAGCATCTCAGTGCAGGGATCATAGCAGAGCAACAAATCATCACATGGTTAATTATGCCTCAAGGTTCTGTTTACTGCACCCCGATTGCAGGTCTTTATCCTTTATTGGTAAGCGTTTATCACTCAAGTGACGACTTTAAGATGGCGAATTATCTTACACGCAGCGTAGCTGGTAAACATTCCGTATTGTCATCTCTGGTTTGATGTCACCGTATCTGAGAGGGCAGCACTGGGCTTGGCGTGAGCGGCCACAGCGCTGGCTTTTCAGAGGACCGGACGCCCCAAGCGAGGACATGTGTCAGATGTGATCTTGTCACCCAGAGACGGGGATGGGTGTGTGTGTGTGTGGGGGGGGGGGGGGGGCAGGTGACATTAATGCTTTATTGCATGAGTGTTGAAAGGCCTCTGTTTAATCAAACTCTCCAACTAAGGGGAGCCCGATCACACAGCGCACAAGTTTACACTCTGTAAACATCACAGGCCGACGAGTCTCTCTTTTCTGTAGGGTGCTTGATGACGGCCCCTCTGAAAGATGAGGTGCTCAGATGGGTGTGGTTTTAATTAGTCTTCCCACCTCTGGGGCGAGAGCTGTCAGAGTCACAGAGCTACATAAAAGCGGAGACTGTTTGCAGAAAGACTGTGTTCAAAAAAAAGTCTGTCGCTTTACAAATGCTTGTGATATGTAGTTCATGGCTATTTAAAATACACCTAAAAATGGGTGTAAAATACACCCATGAGAAAATGACAGTGCCACTGCCTCACAGTTTCCCAGGATGCATCAGTGCTGTGAAAGACATGGAACTACTGACAGAGATTTCAGCAACTCTAAGGGAGGAAGTGAAGACTGCTTATATTGTAAAAGCATACCAGCCTGTATCAGCACAGCCTTCCTCAGGGTAGTTTCAGAAGTGGTTTAGAGAACGAGTATATATATATACATGGAAATGTCAAAACGAGGACAGTTATCCACAGGCTGTGAATGAACAATGTAAAATTGGAGGTTTTTTTATGCTTTATTCTCCTTCTTCTCTGAGATCTTCAGTAGATCCATGAGAAGATAAAACCTTGGAAAAATGCTTGGCTGGACATTACTAAACAGTAATCAATCATTCCTGTATCAATTGTATTTATCAATTATTTATCAGTTTATCTTTTATCAATTCCATTCCATCTAAGCCCTATCTTCGGGTCATTTTTACATGCTTATTGGCGTTTTCCCAAAAAATGACAACCAATTATATGTCCCTATTCAATTTCATTGATGAATAGCAATTTGAAAACTATCGCTCAATGAACAATTTAGACGATGTTATCAGAATCCAAGCAAAGAACAGAAAACTCAATTTTCCTATCAGAATGCATAGAGTGCTTGATCCCTGCTTGCTGATAGGCCGCTCCTCCATCTCCAGGTTCGTGATTGGGCGAGAGCGGCCGGGCCAGGTGAGCGAGGTGGCGCAGCTGATCAGCCAGACCCTGGAGCAGGAGCGGCGTCAGAGGGAGATGATGGAGCAGCACTACGCGCAGTACGACGCCGACGACGACGAGGTGAGGCCCACAGGCGGGACGGGAGAAATCCAGACGGCTCCTCCCCCTGCATTAGTGTTACATGCATGCTAAACACGCTACCACAGACTGTTACATATTATTGTGCGGAGCAAACAAAAGAGCTGCTAGTTCTCTCCCAGACTTGTCGGTTGACTTTGCTGAGAGGTTATCATTGACTTGCATAGGAGATGAGCACATTTTCTTAATAGATTCTGCGTTGCCATGGCGCAGTGGTGCCTTAATGAAGCAGCGACGAGAGACTCGGCTGAAGGTCAAATTAATCACCCTTTCCTGTATTATTAATTGTATTTATATACACAAACATGCAGTCTGAAAAGAACGGTATAATATATAATTCAAACTGACAGCAACAATATTACAGTTTGTTTCATTATATTGTTGATGAGACTATAATGTGGATATGGTAATGGAACCGTGGATATTTAACGCTTGGAAACTTTCTTGACTGATTTTCTCACTGAATCTGTACATGCCAAGGGCTGAATCTATGGAGTTTTAAGGCTTCAGCCCTAGAACTTAAACATTACCACTTTGATACAAAGTGAATCATGCTGCGTGCTGACGTACTTTCACAAGTGCTTGATTCTGAATTTTTTTTTTTTTGGCGGGGGAAAAGCTGTAAATGCACTGGTGAGAGTTGCGTAATCTAGATTATCTGCAGGGCTGTAATTAAGGTAACAGTGCGGAGAAGAGGAGGTCTGTTTCACATCTGTTGCCGAGGGGAAGGAAAATGCATCGTGACTAAATGGAACATGGCGACACGTGTAATGGCTCACCGCTGGGTGCCAAGAAGACGCTTAAAACCGAGTGGCAAAGCGCAGCTCCTCGGGGTGGAGGACCGAGTGTCCCACGCCAAAATCTCAGGCTGTGGATCGGCAGCAGTGCACAGCTGCTGCTCTCAGACCGCAGCTCAACAAGAAACGTACCTGAATAGGAAGTAACCATTTCCACTGTCACACTGTGACAACTGCACTGTGAAGTTCGAGGTCTCTGCTCAAGCTAACTGCTATATGCTGTTTCTTTAAGCTCGAGAAACAAATTTAAGCAAGTGTAACTTTTTCATTATGGATTTTATTGTGAATGTTATAGATTTGGTAGACTCTGACATTAACCAAAAATACTGTGAGAAAAAGGACAATTTAACGTTTGCCTGTAATTATTTCTCTAAAATGGGGATAAGATGCATTGCGGTTAAATCTTAAAGGTACACCACTACATCAGGTCACTATTTAAAATTGTATAAAAATAGTTGTTGATACACTTTTCAGCTGTGGTGGTTTGAGGGCTGCATGTATTTGATTGTTGCAAACGTAGCATTTTTGTGGTCCTACCTACGCCTGTGTGAGTTCGTGCTGAGTCTCAGGGTCGTTAACCACGTCTCTCTCTCTCGTTGCTAAATGTTTTAGAGGAGGGCTCGCGTGTTTCATGCATCCAAAGGCACCGTCTGTAGAAAGAACTTTAACGACAACAACAACAACAACAACAGCAGCAGCAGCAGCAACACCTGTCCCTTTGTAAAGGTTTGTCATTTAAGATGCAGAGAATGCCTCTGTGTATTTACAACTCGCTTACTAGCAGCCCTGAGCCCCACATCAGCATTTGACTCTCACTGGGAATAAAGCCATGGCTCACAAGCAATTTAAAAAAAAAAAAAACAGGCAAGCACTCAGCAGTGGGTATTAAATGGCATGCCAATTGCTTAAGATAATTGGTATGGCTGCTTATTGGCTTTGTGTTGGTAAAAAGCTTTCTGGAATAAAGCACTCCACGGTGTTGCCGGTGGCCGTTCCCCATTACTCACCGCCTCTGCTGTTGCGCATTTTTTAGAAAGGCCTGTAACGTCACAGCTGCCATTACGCACAAATTTAGCGTGACTGTAATCCCAGATTGGAGAGGCAGGGAGGGGCGCTGGCTGATGGAAGCTGACACCGGCGGAAGGTTGGAGCTAATTGTCGCGCCGCACGGAGGAGGAACAGCGGTGGTGTCAGGCCTTTTCGCGGCATCAACGAAACTGGCTGTGATGCGCGTGAGACTTCAAAGGAGCGTTTTCGTTTCCTCCTACCCCCCCCCCGTTCATCGAGAATTTGCTGTGACTGTGGAAGAAATGGCAGGTTTGTTCTTTAAACGCGTGACAAAACGAAACTGTGAAATCTGTCTGCATCGCTCGGGTGTCAGTTATCCCGGTTTGAAAGCCACAGCAGGAGCGTGTGTACAAGGTGCTTACTAGGCCGCATGCCAGGCAGGATCATTTGATCCAGAGGAGAGGCCTCCCAGGGACTCGCCTGTGTGGAACTTGATCCATTTCTCTAGCAGAGCAAAAGGCCTGTCTACATTACGTACTATGAGGAGGAGAGGAGGGAGGTACACATCAGCCCTTGGACTGCCCACATCCTCTACAATCCTCATTCATTGCTCGTATCCTTAGTCCTGATTCTATCCTTTACTCAACACCCTGGCTCCTCAATGTACCCTTCACACCACATCTTAACTCCTCAATGTACCCTTTCCTGTTTTAATCGATAATGAGAGCAAAAATAAGATGCCAGCAAATACCAGGAATACCAGTGTGCTTCAACTCAGAGGGTAGCCCGTAGTCACGTAATGTTTGAGTAAACATGTATGTTGAGTAAACATGTATGTTCGGTGGTATGTTGCTATGTCACATTCACTGGTAGACTATATGGTATGCCAGACTTGAATGTATGTTGTGGTGCTATGACAACAGAAAGGCTTATTGAATAAATGATCAGTGAGGCGCGAAGCTATTAACCGATTGAATGATGCATTTAGCTCTGTTGTATGTAGACCTGAAGTTCATACATGTCATCAAGGAATCGATCAAATGCCTATCAACTTTAGTGGTCGTCATTGTTTTAGGGTTCCTTTGTGTACTAAAGACTTAAAATGCGTCGTTTCATTCTCATCCTGTACATTTCTAACACGTCTCATATGTCATGTTTAAAATTTGTTGTATCTACTGATCTTACTGTGGGACTTTTGGTATTAGTAAATTATTTTGGTATTAGTTTTGAGTGAGGTGAATTTTTTAGTAATTGCTTTTTAAGGTGATGAAATTGCTATAGTATTGCTATAGTATTACAGAAAAAGTCCAACTGATTATAGGCTATTGAACAAATTCATATAGATAGGTCAGACAGGGGCATCAATCAACAAACATTACTAAATTAATTAAGCAGAAGATAACCCTTATAGGGCTACTCCATCCTAATTATTACACAAATCAGTCAACCTTTGTCAAATCAGTCAACATATGTATACCAAATATGGTCATTACAAAAATAATTGTAGCTATGATAGCTGGCCATTGATGACCACTTTAAATACAAACTAATACTTCCATGACTCCACAGTACAACATTGAGAAATTGGTAAAGTAGGATATTTTGACCCTAGGCTGAAGTTTTTCTATCTAATGTATCTGTATGTTGTATTTTGTTACACTGCCCTGCATTTAATCCTTCAGGTGACAAAATTAAAATTTCCTGATGATTTTCAATATATAATCTCAAATATATACTTATGTGATCTTTTTTCCCATTTTAAATATAGCCATATAAGGCAAAAACTAGCAGTATTAACCTTCTCATTTGACTCTCTTCAAGCAGTTTGATTAAGCATGTTTTTGATGAAAAATGAAAAATTATTAGTTATAAACAAGCAGAAGCAGCACAGTAGAGATTCCCATCAAAATCATGGCTCCTGCTTAATAAAGTAGCTGTCAACTTCACAATGGCTGCAGTAATTAGTCTTTGACGTCTTCCGAGCCGCCAGTTTTTATTGTGGGGGACTGTGTGAGATAAAGTTATAATCAAGGCATGATCAAGTCATATACAATTATCACATGCTGTTCTGAGCCACATGTACTATTTTTGAGGCATAACTGTGAATGCACAGTGAATGGTGTGAGTAGGCCTATATTGTATGACCATCGGGGCAGTCCCCGTCTCTCAGAAGCATTCCATGTCATCTGGAGTGTAAAAGCTTCACGTGCAGCTAAACTAAAAAAAAAAATCAGCACTGCTCATTCCACTCACTGTATTACAGAGCCATCTGCTTTCATATTGCTGTCATCGACAGACCTGCGTCAGGAGCTTCCACTGTGGAAGATCCCTTACATGCTAACTGGCTCAAATGCGCGCATTTTTTTGTTGTTGTTTATTTTAAAATCCAAAGCCTTGAACTGCTATTGTGGGAATTTCTTTTGGTTAAATGTGTTCTTCCAACCAGAGATGCATTGGTTTGAAAATGTTCTTCCAATGAAGCCAACAAGGTTTGGCATTGATCACAGTGGTAATACAAACCTGAAGTACTGTGTAGACTGTTCATCCTTCTGTGTTAGCGTGGTAATTACATTGTGGGACATTGTTAGCGTGGTGGTATCTAGAGATGCACCGACCCACTGTTTTTCAGTTCCGATCCGTTTCCGATACCTGAATTTGGATATCTGCTGATACCGATACAGATACCGATACCAGAGCTCTTTTTTCTTGATTATTATTATAATCATTATTGTTGTTGTTGTTGGTGGTATTATGTGTAAGGTTACATGAGGCTGTCGTAAACCACACAGTACTTCTTATTAAAAGAGCCAAAAATATACAAAATGCATTAAATTTAAATGTATTCCAAAGCAATTTATTTTTAACTGTAGTTTAACCCTTTTGCACGTAACTTATTTTTTATGCTATGTAGCGCTAGCGCGTGTGTTAGGATACATGGTTCTTTATGTTTTCATTAGCTTTGTTAAGCTTCTCATAATTTTCAGTTATATTTCAGTTAAAATATATATTTGCTATATATTTTTTATGTTAAATCGCTGTTTCCTCAAAGCTAAAATTAGCTAGAATTTTTCCAATCTAGTTTTATAATTGCACTGGTTTTAGTATACACGCTAAACAGCTAATCACCGTATGCACAAAAGGGTTAAATGCTCAAAAGTATGTTCCCACGACTCCCACGTTGCATTTGACTATGTTAACGTGGTCGAAATCATCACTGAAACTCATGCTAATGGATTTTCTGTTTGCCAGATAGTCTATATGAAAAAAAGGAATGAATAGTTGAATCTTCATATTGAACATCCAAATCCGATTGGACTGACAAAATTAAGTCGGGTACAGCCCTAGTAGCCTGTTATACGATGCAGCACAACTTCCACCTCTTGGAATGTTGGCTTTACATGCATTACAAGTTTCTGTCTTGCTTTTCTGTGTTTCAGGACTAAAATATCTCCAAACTAAGGACATGTTGAGGTGATAGCCAACTGTTAACGTTACTAGGTCACTCAGTTGCAGACTAATGGTCCAGTGCTCAGTGCATGTACGTCTAACTCATAGAATTCTGCGAGACAAAAAAAATATGTAGACTACTGGGTATTTTTGTAGAACTGTTAATTAATTAATTTGTGCTACAACATTTTGGCTGTGGGCTTAAAATTGCATTATTAGGCTACATATTTATAATTCATGGAATCTGGATTGGTACGTGGATCGGTAACGTCAGTCCGATATCCGATGAGTGAATTACGTCAGTATCGGCACCCGATATCGATATTGAATCGGATCGGTCCCAACTCTAGTGGTATCCAGGTACATTCAAGATGTATTGCCTTAGGTGGTACTGGATACTCGCCTACATTCCCTGTATTAATTCCAGACAGGGGAATACGCCACTGATGAGGAGGAAGAGGTAGGCCCTGCTATGACGGGTGGGGAGATGACCATCGAAGTGTTCGATCTGCCGGAAACGGAGGACATGTTTTCCCCCTCTGAGCTGGATGCCACCAAACTCTCCCAGAAGTTCCGTGAGGTAAGCCCTGCCCACCCAGAACTGAACCAAAATGTGTCAGAGCACACCTCTACAAAATGCATGTAGTCTGGGGACACTGAACAGATCACCATGTTAACTATGAATCTCCACTTATTGTATATTGTTATGTGTTTGTCTAGCAGATGTCTTCATCCAGGAAAGCTAATGTAGCTCACTGTTTTACACATTACTCATGAGTACTCTTTGCTCAGGAGAGCATCACAAAAGCAGAGCCAGCATTCGCCCCACAACAGCAAGTTACAAGCCTAATTCCCTAAGCATCACACTGGCCTGTGGCTGCCCCAGCACATAGCTGAAGTCCTGCTGTGACGAATTCCCTCAATGGAAAAAAAAAAAGCATTGACTGTGTTCTTTTGCTGTATTTCATGTTGATACCGTAAGCCATAAACATGGATATGTCAGTGTATGAATACTGGGTTCTCCCAGAGAGTGTCTGGATATCCCCTGAGAAGGAATAAACTGCAGTAGAGCATTTATCCCACTTGAATCTCTCCCTCTCTCACTTTCTCTCTCTCCCTCCTCATCTCCTTATACACTGTTTTCAGAGTTAATCTAAGTAGAGAGAAGTATGGGCCCGAGTTCCTGTGCATGAGAGACAGTGTGATTTATTGGCCTGGCACTGTGCAGGGCTGGGAGCGGAGCTCCTTGAGCGGATCCCTTGCCTGACTGCCCAGTTGATTAACTTCTATTCGATATTTACACAGCTGCAGATCAAGCACACAGTCACTGAGGCCGAGATACAGAAGCTGAAAAACAAGGTAAGAGTCTCCTCTCTCAGGCATGCGCTTAAAAATCAATAAATCACTGTATGAAAAACAAATGTAATATTGTGTACAGGATACATTTGTGACAAGCAGAACTATATTGTACTACAGCAGAACATGGTCAGTTTTTTACTATAAATTGTGTGTCTATATTTAAAAATAATTGTTGTTGTTTACCTATCTTCAGCTACAGTGATGTGTAACGTATAGAGTATGAATTTAAACATTTAAACGTTTATAGCTGTATTAGCAATAACTGAAATAGAATAATGACTTATGAAAGTGTACCCAACTGCAGTGTCTGATGAATGGATAATATATTGCTGCTTAAACAAATAAACAATGATGGCTGTTTAGAAGTTGAATTGAACTGAATGAAGAATGTTGAGATGGATCGTCATGTTGCTTTAGTTTCTTATTATCATTATTATTATTGAAAATAGGTCTTTGTGAACCACTGTCATACTGTGCCTAAATAAATTGTGCATGAAAAATGAAGCTGTGCTGAACCCAACATCAGAACAATTCTGAGCCCTCAGGAGAAGACTTGATCTCCTTATGATGAAACAAACAGCATTATTCTATTATCTATCAGTTGGGAATGTAATAAAAATAACCCATTTGGTTATCCGGTTGATGTGAATTTCCACACAATCAAAGCACAATCGGCGTGGGTAGTATTGATATTTATATTTGTTCTGGAGTCCGACAAATGAATTGCACCTTGGTCATGGGCCAAGGTTGTTGACCCATCTGGGCATTATAAACAGGGAATAGAAAAGGGGGAGATGAGCTAGAGGAGGGATGCTGTCAACAGATGAAGCATAAAGGAATTAGTGAGTGGGATTTTATAATTATGGATGGGACCTGTTTGTCTAGGCTCGGTTAATTGCATGAAGACCGAAAATTTTCCTTAAGAATATTAATTTGCAACTCAAGGTGGATATGTCATATCACCCTGACGGCTCCATCGCCCCATGTCTGACCCTCTGCCACTCAATCAGAACCTGACCTTGGGACAGTATCATCTGACCACTCAGTGCATGACCCTGGGGGCAGTTTTCAAGTTATGAGGAAGTGAAAGGCTGGCAAAACTGGTGCTGAAAAATGTGCAGGGATATTTGCTGAACCCAACAGCAGTTATTCATGCTCTATGGAATATAAACGATGACGTTGGTGGAGCAGCTGTGTGTTAGCTCTGATGCCGTAATGTCTCACATGCACATGTGAGTCCACAGAAAAGGAAGTTGTGATGTCCATGGACAGGATGGGCATTGATTTGAAAACTGAACTGGCAGGAGGCTCAGGTGCAGTTGTCCAAACATCAACGGGACAGAGGTCATTTTTGAGATGAGCACTTAAGAGATGTGTTGCAGTAAAAATACTTCTGTTAAGAAGTATGCGTCAGAGTTTAAAAGTGCAAAATGTGCAAATAAGTTCACGAGAAAGATTGATTCTGTGTCTGTGCCTTTGCTAGAGCTGAATGTGTTGTATTTCACGCTGGGAATATAATATCTGTGGCGGTGGTCCTATATCTGGCAATGTCTGGCATGTGTGACTTCTCACCCTGTGTGGGTGTATTTAATCTGTCTCTGTGTAGGATCTGTGATTTCTCACCTTGGGTGGGTGTGTTTAAACTGTCTGTGTAGGATAAGTGATTTCTTACCATGTGTGGGTGTGTTTTGTCTGACCCTCTATGAGTTATGCGGTTCAGGTTTGTGTGTCACACCATGCATGCATGTGTTGTCTCCCTGGGTATGCGTGTTTGTATGTGTGTGTGTGTGTGGTTTCTCTTCTTGAGTGTGAAAACTCATCTCCTCAAGCTGTACCTCTAGTCTGCCTTTCTCTCTATCCTATCTATCCCTATTTCTATTTTAAAAAACACTCTATACTAGTTTAGTACTTAACTCAGTACCTTACTGACCTCTTGTAATACTTCCCAATAAGTACTCTTAGCATAGTGATGCACTTGTAATGTGTAATGTGTGTACGGTGTCTTGCTCTGGGTGCCTGTGTGGTGTCCCACCCTAGTGTGTGGTGTGCCAACCTAGCTGCACAAGTACAGTTCCTTGCCCTTTGTGTGGTTTCTAATCATGGGCACGAGTGGTGGTTTATTGTGGGCGTGGGCGTGTATCTCGCCCTAGTGTGCGTGGTTTCTCACCCCAGGGTGTGTGTTTGGCCCCAGCTGCAGGCAGTGGAGAGGGAGAAGCAGCGCTGGGAGAGGGAGAAGTCTCAGCTGCGGCAGAGCATCGAGGACAACAAGGAGAGGATGCTGAAGCTAGAGAGCTACTGGATCGAGGCCCAGACCCTCTGCCACACGGTCAACGAGCACCTGAAGGAGACGCAGAGTCAGTACCAGGCCCTGGAGAAGAAGTACAACAAGGCCAAGAAGCTCATCAAAGACTTCCAGCAGAAGTGAGTAGTGCTGTGTGGAGCTCATTACATGACCTGGTATCACCTCTCTCGCAGCAATAGTTTTTTAAAATCAGCACTTGAGTGCTGTCTGTTAAGATTTGTAATAGATAGCAAGAGGTTTAGAGTGTGTCACAAGAGTCTTATTTTTGTTTTTTTGTATTTTATTCAGATGCCCGGTGTTCAGTATTCTGTTCTTTTACCTTGAGATGAATCACCTTTTTGGTGGGATGCTAACATCCGTGACTTGCCTCCATTATTTTTAATTAAGCAACATGAAGTCCACCCCCACATTTTTATTTTTAGGAAGAGGAACGTCCTGTAGGTGTCCGAGCATTTTGAAATGACTGCTAACACTTCCTTGATTTGGATATCAGAAAGGATTAAATTCTCTGCCTCCTACAGGGCAGTTTACGCCGATTGCTAATAGGATGCCAACGTGTAGAGTCCTGCCTCTCGCAGGGTGGCCGTGTCGCTTCGGTCACCCCCCATCAGAAAGGCTTACCTCCTCGCTAGCGTGACCAGGTTTAATTGCGGTAGCCCCCGGGCGACGTAGCCGCAGCAGGAGAGGGCCGTTTTAATAGTGATGCAAAAAGGCCCGAATGGGACCCCTCATTTGATCAGCGAAGCAGTACTGAGAGCAAAGCCCCGCCCCCGGTGTTCTTGACGGACTCTGTGTTTAATTGCACTCCGCCTGGGAACGTTCTGCGCTTCCGCCGAGACCCCCCCCCCCCCGATCCCAGAGCAGCACCCCAGCCTGCCACTTCGCCTCGCCTCAGCACGCTGCCGGTGAGAGAATGGCACTGGCTGCAACTCGTCCTAATGATCTCCCCTTCGCCCCCCTCCCCCACCCCACGTGTCCCTGTCAGGGAGCTTGACTTCGTCCAGCGCGAGGAGGCGGAGAGGAAGAAGTTGGAAGATATGGAGAAGGCCCATTTGGCGGAAATCCAAGCATTGCAAGCGAGGGTAATTATCCATTTTTATCCGTTTATCCATCACTTCAGCCCACAGGGAAGATGTCAGATCCATCTGTAAGCATTGGTAACCAAAATAAGGTAGACTGTGTGAAATCAAGTGTGTTATAAATATAATATCATAAATAGATTGGTTACAGGAAATAATGTAGGCGATCTGGCCCAGGTTGGATTACCAGCACCTTTGTAAAGAATCGGTTACACTGTAGCAATTAAGCCCTCACAAAACCAAGCCATTTCCTTAATTAACACCATGTTCTTTTTATAAATACAAAGGCCTACATTGTCTTGGATAATGATTGCCCATTAAGTAATTATTAATGTCTTGTAACCGCTAGAATCATGTATAATGTAATTTATCATAACAATGACATTGTACATTGTGATATAACAGAAAGATTTTGAGGAAATTGAGGAATTTCCCCAAATGGAGAAGTTTGTGTCTTAGCCACACAGTTTGTTTAGGCAGTGAACAGCCCTCTGAAACAGTCATTAGTATCACAGGGTTCTCATGGTCCTTGAAAATCCTGTCATTCTGGAAAGTCATGGATAATTGTCAGATTTCCCACTGTCCTTGAAAAATAATGGAAATTTGCCCATATCGTAAGAAATGACAGTTAATTCTCTCTTGTCATTCACAGCTAGCTAACAATATATGACGTAATTGTAGTTTGCGAGCAAAATGAGTCCACATATCTTGCTAACTAGCTAACTCTTCATCTGTCCAGTCTGTCTGTCATTGTCAGCACTGATATCACTAACAAATTGGTTAGCTGGCTGGCTGGTGCAGTATGCCTACCACCATGTCACTGTCAAGCACTACAAGCGAGTGTCTGGGCAGCCACGAAATATTTGGAAAGTAATGAGTTTCAAAACGTATTTCTGCCTGTAATTCCGCCTTAGGAGTTGCCTACTGTTGTGGGACAACTGCAACATAAATCATTTGTCATTGAAGTCATGGAAAATCTATTATATACACACACACACATTAATGTCTTGTATCATAATATATGCATTATGCTACAGTGTGAAATGTAAAATGTAAGCTCAGTACAATAAAATCAGAGTTGTCTGTGTCTGTTTTAAACAGTGGCGCAGGGTATAGTTAGGAGCTGATTGCATGGCAACGACAATGGAGGCAGAAAGCCCAGCTGCAGGTCAACAGTCACACCTACACATACCTGATGACTGGCACTCTGGCATGGCGCACCCGGGGACCACGTATCTGCCTGCTGTCACCTGAACCTCTGCTTAAATTCACCCCAGAGTTCTGCAGCGTCTTACAGCACCTGCCTGCGCAGTAGCTCACCTGTCTCAGTACAGACAGCTCTGTAGGGGAGCGGGAAGTCATATGACTTAGCTCAAAAAAGCACTCTATATAATTTGCCCTGCAGGGATATTTTTAGTCGATATGTGCATTGGAGTTACATTAGCTGAGCAGTTTAATTGGTGGAGAGCTTGATTTACCCACACCGCTGTGGCTTGATTCTGCAGAGATAAATTCAGGGGAGAGTTTAGCTCTGTTCTCTGATCTGACCCGAGCTGTGAAACCCTCCGCAGATCGCCGACCTGGAGACGGAGCTGATGCAGCTGATGAAGCAAAATGGCGCCCAGGTGAACAACAACAACAACAGCGCAGAGGCCAGGGCGGAGGCTCGCGCCCCCGAGGGGCAGAGTTTGGCGAGGGCCGCCCTCTGCGGAGGTGAGTGATCGGGATGCCCACCCCGCCCCAGCCCTCCTCTCCCGCGGAGTGCACAGCCTCTCTCCTGCCTCTGTCGTCACATGGCTTCCTTGCAGAGCAGGAATCGGGGGACGACGTTTCCCCCCCCCAGGGATTACCGCGTGACAAGGACGGCTCTGTCCCCTTGCAGCGGTACTGCCTCCGCTCCACGGCGGTGGTCACACGATATCCTTTTTTCGGCTGCTGTAGATCCCACAGCTCCGCAGGGGGAGTGGGGGTGAAGGGGGGGGAATGTATCATGTGACCAGAAGCAGGAGAGTGTTTGTGTCAGTCCAGGAACCCTTTTTCTCATATCTCATGTGTCTCTGGCTTTGTGTCCTCAGTCATAAAGCTCAGCGTCCTCTAGGGAAGGGCCAGAGGGGCCAGGGAGCCCTGCGTTACAGAGTAAAGAGTGTGCTGTAACTGAGGGACACACAGGCACTGTGTCAATGTAGATTTAGTGTGCCTTAGTGGTAAGAGAACATCCCTTAATCCCAAACCACTGTGCACTCCATCAGCGGGCTGAACTGCCTCAGCAAATACCCAGCTGTACAAATGATTCGTATGTAAAATGTGAGCAGTGGAAATGGATGAGGGTGTGAACACTCTGCCTGTAGATCATTTTTAAGATGACTCATTTTTCTCACCGAAGGACCAGGAACCAAACTGAGGGGCTGTGACCCTGTTGATGTATTTGGTGAGTCATGCAAATGTTAATGCCTTATAAATTTATTAAGACATTAATATGATGTGATTTGCCGCACACAAACACAGCCAACGTCATGAGTTACGCATGCCACCAGAGAACCCCTGCCTCAGATTCACTGCAGTAAAGGGATCTATTTTGGCCGTTGCGACAGACTTTGCAGATTCGGAGTGCGTCTTTCTCTGGCCCCTTTTGGAGGCTTTTTTGCCATTTTTAAGCACAGGCGGATTTTTTTTACGACCATCCCGTTTGTCCCGTGAATCCGCCCTCTTGGAGCAGCTTGGTAGCCTGATGAAAGCCGACAGTTTCAGAATGCGAACCCAAACGTGCCGTGACTGAATGAGGCGGCATATCGGGCTCTATCGGGTGGGCGGAGAGGCGCGAGCTCGCTGAAAACCTCCGCCGCTCATGTCGTCTCACTGCCCCAGAATAGCCACCAGCCCGGTCAGGGTAGCACCCCGGAGAAAATCTAAATGGGTACCAGCATTCGCCCCTCCTTTTCCCCTCGCACATTTTTTCTGTAAATTCTATAACTGAATAGGGAAGAAGTCTATATAGTTAGATGTATACTATATGGACAAAAGTATTTTGCCACACCTGTTTTTCAGGGTTTGGGCTAGGCCCCTTATCTCCAGTGAAGGGCAATCTTAATGCTTCCGCATACCAAGACATTTTGGACAATGCTATGCTTCCGACTTTGTGGCAACAGTTTGGGGAAGGCCCTTTTCTATTCCAACATGACTGTGCCCCAGTGCACAAAGCAAGGACTATAAAGACATGGTTTGATGAGTTCGGTGTGGAAGAACTTGACTGGCCCGCACAGAGCCCTGACCTCAACATCATGGAGCACCTTTGGGATGAACTGGAACGGAGATTGTGAGCCAGGCCTTCTCGTCCAACATCAGTGCCTGACCTCATAAATGCTCTACAGAATGAATGAGCACAAATTCCCACAGAAACACTCCAAAATCTTGTGCAAAGCCTTCCAAGAAGAGTGGAAGCTGTTATAGCTGCAAAAGGGGGACCAACTCCATATTAAAGTATATGTATTTGAATACAATGTCATTACAGTCCCTGTTGGTGTAATGGTCAGGCGTCTGAATACTTTTGTCCATATAGTGTATCTGGTAATATACTGTACGTAGAATCACAGGCCATTAACATTAATCTGTTTAGCTCAGATGTTATTCCCATTGGATGATGTATCGTGAAAGCTACATTCTGTCCTGTCTGTTTTGACCAATGGGAAAGTGTCATGCCGTGTTGTTGCTGTGCGGGCGGTCGCCCTGACCGTGCGTGGTCCTGTCTGTCAGATCTGAGCCGGGCGGTGCCGGAGACGGAGCGGTTGGACAGCGAGGCACTGAAGGCCCGGGCGCAGCTGGCAGGGAAGGCCTGCAGGCAGAGGCCGTCCCGGTCACTGCTGAGGGACAGCTTCAGCTCTACTGAGGGGGACGACAGCTTGGAGAGGAGGGTGAGAGAGACTCACGGGCACTTGCATACACCCACACCCACAGATGCAGTGCGCAGGCACACACTTATACACACAAACAGTACACATACACTAACACACAAACATGTACTTGTACATACATATAGAATACATGTACACAAACACTTATAAATATGTAAAGTACACAAACAGTAACACACAGACACACATATGCTTATACACACATAGAATACATGCACACACACACTTACACAAATGTAAAGTACACACACACACACACACACATACACTTATACACATAGTACACATATATTACATATACACACATACAGTTATACATACAGTACCAGACAGTTTAGACACAATTGATTAAGATAATCCAAATGTGTTCAAATATATTTTGATCTAAAGACATATGCTTAGTGCTTGAAATTTTCTTAGACAACTTTGATCTAAAATATAATGTAGTTTTGATTTGTTTAACACTTTTTGGTCACTGTGTAATTCCACTTGTGTTATTTCATAGTTTTGATGTCTTTGCTATTATTCCAAAATGTGGAAAATAGTAAAAATAAATAAAAATCCTTGTATGGGTGTGTCCAAACTTTTGACTAGTACTGTACAGTACAAATACACAAATACACACAGTTTACCCACCCATACAGTACATGCACAAACACACACACACTCACTTATACACACATAGACAGCATCAGCTCCACACAGAGGGAGACAGCATGGACAGGCTAACCAGATGTCACTTTGTAAACAACATTATTAACTGAAATTATTAGCATTCTCAACATTTTGTTTTGTTTTTGTTAATCCAGAGATGTTTTGTGGTAGTTCAAATATTAGAGTGAAAATTAGTTTAATTGCACTGTGTTTTATGCTCTCCAAAGTTAATCACATTTTGTGCCTTTTCAGCCAATTTTTGATACCCCTTGTCATTTTGTTATGTAAAGCTTTATGTAACATCCAGTATTAATTGCAACGTCTGTGCCCTGTGGCACTGAGTTAATCTCGGGCGGTGTCAAAGCTCATTCTCCGTCTTCCACAGATAATTGCTTGTAAAGTCCCTTTTTGAAAAACGCTTGTCCTTGTTAAGCTGTTCCTCACTCCACAGTAATGACCTGCTGAGTCCTTAAAAACAGTTACTACTCAAAGATCCATACCAGACTGCAGGGTTTTGCTTCTTTTTGATAATCAACTTATGGTTCTGAATATTGAAAATGTTCGCTCATTTTTCCTGACGTACACAGAAAAGCTTAATTGTAATTGCATTGAAATGTAAATTCAGTTGCTTCCTCATATTCTGCTGATAAATTAACTATGAATAAACTGGTTAAAGATTTCTGTTACCTACATAAACACTTCTGAATGAAATAAATAGCCATTAATAATTAAGATTCTTTACAGTCAAATAGTCAAATCTTAAGCATCCTTATTTTAATCAAGTTGTGGAAGAGGAAGTTATTTAGAGTGGAAACAGAAATAGCAAATCTCTGGTCGGGGTTGAAAATTGAGGGTGAAACAGACAGAAGGTCAGGTCAAAGATTGCATCCAGGCTGTGATTGGCTGGCTTGTAAACTGGAGGAAGCAGGCTGGGTTGGTAACAAGGTGCTGATTGGCTGTCTCCCCCTCAGGCTTCAGAAGGCTGTGGCAGCCCTGCCCATGGTGCCAGGTCATCCCTCCCTCCCACCCTGAGAACGGGCTCCCCCCACTCGGACTCTGGGGCCTCCTCGCTCTCCCCTGCTGGAGCTGACACCCCGCCTCTGCAGCAGCTTCGGAAGGGCAGAGAAGAAGAAGGTGACCGCAGACCCACACACACCTACACCAGCAGCCCAGTGGAGTGGGCTGGTTCCTCTGTACACATGGGTGCCGAGTAAGGTTCGCGCTTGGCTGCAGCGCTTACAGGAAGTCCCATGGGGCCGTTACAAAGCCTAGGCTTTTGTCTTTAAAGTGAGCCTGCATCGGCAGAACTGACCTGCACTGGTGTCCTGTGTCACTACAGGATCTCAGTCCCCTCTGGTGTCCAGCCCTTCACTCAGCCAGGAGGAGAAACAAAGCAGAAGACTCCACGATCTCGGGTAAGATATTGAAGATGATGACAACGATGATGATGAGTTGAGCTCTTAACCGAAAGGTTACTGGTTCAATTCCCAGGTGGGCCACTGCTCTTGTACCCATGGGCATGTACCCACCCTGGGATAACCCAGACTGCCTCAGTGAATATCCAGCTGTATAAATGGATAACGTGCAAAAATTGTAACCTATGTAATTCACTCTGTATAGGAATGACTGGTAAGCAAATGCAGTATAATCCAATGTTGATGATAATGACAATGATGATTTAGACACATACACCATCTAACCATAGGTGCTTTAAGATGAAATGAGTTATAAGCACACAATGAACACTGGTCTTTGATTGGCCAAGATACGTCACGTGTGGGGCATCTGGACCAGAGGAGATTTTGTGTAAAGAGGAAAGTAACAGCCAAAAGGATTCCCAGATTGAGTATGGCCACCCCTGCATTAAATTTTGTGATTTTTGATTTGTTATGCTTAGCTTAAAAAGCAGTTCTCTTGTGTTTAAACTATGGTTTCTCTGTGATCCTGTCCACAGAGTGATTAATGTTGTCCCTCAAGAGCTACACAGGCACTCTTCAAGCCCTGAAATGACTTCAGTAGCCTTTTTATGCCCACTAGTGGTAGAATGAGGTACTTTTGTTCCGTGATGAGGGAGCTGTTCAAGCAGTGAGTGAAGGAGCGACATCTTTAGCGTGTCGGTACAAAAAAAATCACTTTCTTCAGTACAGAAGAGACACCTGCGCTCTCAACCGTCAGATCGATTTATGCAAGCAAGTCAGACATGTGCAGATATTAAGAAAAGTAAAACATGGAGGCAACATGAAACAAAGTGATGAGAGGAGGTGCAAAGCGGTCAGCTGGCCTGGATTCACACGTGTGCTGTGTCACCATAGGTCTCCCCTCAGAGGCAGTAAAGGGAAGGAGAAGGAAGCCAGACTCTCATCTGGAAACAGGTAAGACAGTCAAACACATCTCTCTCTGTTCATTCATCCCATAGGTCCACACTACATCTAATAGCAGTGCACTCTGTCCTCATTTCCTCTTGCATTTCCAGTCCTTCCTAAAAATGTAATTCCCCAACTCTCATTCTATTGTGCAAGATGCACTAGACACAGTACAAAAGTAACGCTTGTTTAAATTTGTTTCAAAGGAAGTAGATTAAAGACAAACTGCAGCACAGTTAAATTGCAGGTCCATTTACTTGCTCACTACTGCTGAAAAACATTTATTCACTTAAGATGAATATGAGAATGCTGTATAAATATCTTTTTGGTTATCTGAGCTATTTCTGGTAGACGGGTACAGTTCATCGCCGAGATAAATATCCATTTACATGTTGTCCATAGACGTAAGCAAGCCCCCTTCAGATGTTCTCCAATCATAGACCTGTCTGTTTACATTAAAAATACCAGATATCCACACGGGTAAGCCATTTCCTGTGGTCTCAGCCTCTTTTTTCATGGTGTCGGTGGGTTTCACACTCACAGTATGACACCCTGGCTTTCAGAAACCTCCTCATCTCAGCACAGCGTTACTGTAGCTTAATGAGCAAAATGGGGGCGGCCTTTGATTGACGCGTTTAACAGCGGGGTGTACAGCGCTCCGCCAGTTTCCTGGCAGCAGCTGTGGCGCAGGCGGGGTGACAGCTGAGGCCGTCACCGAGCGCGCCTGTCCTCCCTGCTACAGCTGGGCTCCATCCCCCTGGACAGGGAATAACCCAGTTTACCTTCCCCCCTCCATCCCACCCCCACACTTACATCACTCAGGTGGAGGAAGGCTACATCACACATACTCTGTATTATTACCAGATGTTCAGTTCCTGCACCCGTGCTGTTCCTCCACTTTCTGGGAGCTTCCATTATATATAACAGCCTCATCCGATGACCCCTTTCCTTTTATAGTTACAGCCAAAGCCAGTGGCATCAGGGAATCTCCTCCTCCCTTTAAATTTCCCGAGACCCCTTCACCTCTAACTGCTGTTGTGTCTAACCCCCCCCGCTGCATGGAGTCTGGGACCCACAGTAACCAGTCTTATTTACAGTTCCACAGATCCGTCTGCAGAGAACAGCCCGGAGAAGGTGAAGAGCAAGGTACTCAAACACAGCCTTTTAGTTACTCAATGTAGCATATGTAGTTTTGCCAGCAGTCATGCATGATGTGCCCAGCTGGTGTTATGTCATGTCTGTGAACCAGGCGTAACGTTACCACATGAATTCATGAGTAAATATGGCTGTGTGAGCTAATTAAGTAAACATGGGAATGTGAGCTAACTGAGAAAATGTTGCTATGTGAGCTAATTGAGTAAATATGGCTATCTGAACTGGAAGGCATGGAAACGTGTTGAAATCTGGGGCAGCAGTGTAGCGCAGCGGTAATCAGCAGGCCTCGTAACCCAAAAAGGGTTTCCCCGTTCAGTTCGGATCACAGGTGGGCCACTGCTGCGGTGTCCTTGGGCAAGGCACTTAACCCAAATTGCCTTTAGTAAATACCAAGCTGTATAAATGTATTAAATGTTTGCTATGTAAGTCGCTCTGGATAAAGGTGTCTGCTAACCAAGGCAATGTAGCTCTACAATAGTTTTTTATAAACAGTGTTACCTTGGACTGTTAGAGCCATGTAATAACAGTGTCTCTCTGCTTTTATGTGTTTCTGTAGAAGTATCTTTCCTGGCCACATTTCTTTTCTTATTCTTATTATGTGGTATTGTATCTCTTTTTGTCCTACAACTGTGATCAGTAAAAATAGCTACAATGGCAAATCTTTCTAATCAATAGAAAATTGCGAAGAATTTCACATGATCGGTTTAATTGCATACAGTCATGAGAGGCTGAATGAACACTATTCAATCAATATTTAAATCCATATAATAGCCATTTTGTGCAAGACTCCATATTCTTTTTCTAGAGCATTAATTCAATTTGTGAAGGAAGTGCAGTACTGTAGATGGATGTCTGCTGCATTAATTTTAATGTAGATAGTTTTTAGATGAAAAATTGCACAATAAAATTCACTGACTGTTCCACAGTTAGCACCATGTCATGATGAATGTATTTAGTAATTGATTGCTGACTGGGTCTATGGTATGACTGATTGCATATGATTTCCCTCTTAATCCAATGAATAATAACTTGTCTGGGTATCCTCCAGCAAAAGAAACTGAGGGTGACGGTGAAGTGGGAGAAGTTTGAAATGTATCAACAGGACAGTGACATTGCAATGACATGGAATGGTCCGGATACGGAGACATTCTTTCTGGTGTAGGCTCTCCATCTTGACAGTGACACAGACTGCTAAGGCTTTTGTTTTCTCGTTTCACCCACGGCCGCTTCTCCGCCAGTCAGAGCAAAGGCTTTAACATTGTCGGCAGTGTCCTTGAGTGGAGAGAAAAGCCAGCTCCACTGCTACAGCAGCGCATAAGCTGCTTTTTGGATTGCTCGGTGGACAGCCACCAACCGAGGCCGACCGGGTGGTAGCCTAATCCCCCCAAGGACGTGAATCTACGCTGGCGACATGTCTCTGGCATCAGGTAGCCTTCCAGGAAGCCGCGCTGCCAGTTTGTGAGCGGAAGGTGTGCGGAAGCGTGTTCGGGGTTCACATCCGGCCGCTTTCATCCAGACGTGATGGAAAGAGACACTGAGGGTGTGTGCTAACGTAGCCCAGACTGTGTGGAGGAGTCTGAGGCCTGTCTCACAGTTCTCCCTGGCTGAGGAGCGGCCTCTGCCATACCTGTCACTGCGCAGCTGCCGCACAGCCGGTGACGGTGGAGCGGCCGAGCAGATCCCGGTTCTGAGCGGCGCTCTGCGCGATCGGCGGGTTGCAGACGGCCGGCGGGGGGGCACGTCCTGCCGAGACGGGGCCCCCCGCCAGCACGCCGTTCAGCATGACTCAGCGTTTCCAGAAAAACTGCAGGGGCCGGGGCCAGTGCAGCAGCTGAGCCAAAGCTACGAGGCCCTGAGCTGTTACATAAGAGCCTGAAACCCCTGCACCTGGACGGCTAGCGTGAATGCTAATATAAATCGCTGGACATCTAGTACAGCCCTGAGTCGTGAACTAATAAAGATCAGTGTGTGTGTGTGCAGAATAACCTTTCTTTTGCTGGACAAGGCCTGGGAAGGCATGTTTATTCATTACATTCTGGGGTAAATTTGCTGTGATATAATTCTGATGATTTTGAAGTCTGGATCAGGTTATCGATCAAAATCCACATGTTAAAAATGCTGCATACAGTAGCTTTAAATTCAATGAGCAAAAAAAATTGCTTGCTGTAGAAAAATACACCGTGCCCTCTGATCTCTTTAGAGGCTTGTCAGGGTGTGTGTCAGATTAAGGGAGGTTTGGAAATGAACGGGTGATTGGCGTGTGTCCTCAGAGCCCCGCCCTGAACGATGACTTCAGCGCCAGCAGCGCGAGCTCGGCGGACTTCAGCGGCTTGCTGGTGGAGCAGAAGGTTTCGGGCCGCTCTCAAACGCCCGTGCTCTCATCAGACGAGGTGAGAAATTGCACGCCTGCACACATCCGCTGACTCACTAACATCGCCTGTTCGCAGCTTTCCCACAGCCAAGTGTGGTATTATGGGACAGAGCCATTTTTAAAACTATACATCTAAAACAAAGAAAAAACTATCATTGGCTGTTCTGAAAGCTACAATAAACGGGTTTCCCAGTGATATTAAAAGAGTTCATTTAACATTGAAATCAATGAGTGACAATTGCAAGTCATTGAAAAAATTGTGACTTTAATGGGGTTGTGGTATCAACTAGGGTGACATAATTCCATACAGCAGCAATGGCACCATCAAAGATCAGAGAATAGTGTAGACTTTCAGCACTGGATTAGGTCCAGCCAGTCTGGTTCTCTATAATCAACGTGTACACTAGGGGCCAATATCCAATACTGTCATATATCGCAGTATTTGTGTGACCTCACAATGCTGATGTGTCTTTCTAGGCTTTTCTGTAGTCATGCAAACTCTGCTCTAACATTAAGTTAGTGATTAATATTTTGACTCACTGTACTCGCCCCATCTTCTTCCAGTTGATGAGGTGTGAGCAAGGGGATGTGTGGTTCCGTAGTGGAGATCTCACATCAGGGTGCACGCTGAACTGCTGTCACTGCCTGTGATCTGCCTGCATCACACTGTTTCAGAGGGTGGGAGAAGTAAAGACATGGTACAAATTCCACCTTTCCCAAGACAACACGCAACATTACTATAGCTAACTGGCTGGATACCTAGCAGGCTAACCAAGGTAAGGTAGGCGTTTACTAGGTAGCAAATGGGTAGAAGACAGTTTTAAAATTTTGGTATTGCCCAGGTGTAGTGTACACAAATGCATGTGGGAATGAAAGCTTGCATGGATGCGCTGTAACTTCTGTGCAAGTGAACACAAACATGTTTGATGTTGTTTTCACCGCACAATGAAACAGACCTTTGCGACATAGTGAACGGAAGACATGTTTGTGCAATGCAGTCCTTTGAAAAGCAGGAAGTGATCAAGGAGAGGGACGCTCACCAGAGCAGCCATGCGCTCCTCTCACCCAGCCACAGACATTGAAAGAAAGGCGGGCCACAGTTCTGCACACCGCTGCTTTTACCAGATGCAAATGAGCCGGCCTCGGCGGAGAAAATTGTTTGACGGACGTTCGGCGGATTGCTCACCTTTATTGCATCCTGTTATGTTTTCCGTTTTCATTAACCCAAACTTTTTCCCCACGGCCTTTTTTCCACGCGGCGCCCATCAGAGCTTGGAGATGATAGGGGACGAGGTGAGATGCAGCAGACAGCATGCGCGTTCGCTGTGCCGTCAGGGGGCTGACGTATGCATGCGCGCCTCGCTCAGCCGCTGGCGGCAGCTTCATTTGCATCGCGCCGTGTTTTGATGTGGAGTTCGGGGGCGGTTTAACGCGCAGAACCTCGGGGGCAGCCTGTATTGCCTGCTCAGAGCTACCCGGCTTGACGTGCAAGTACCGCGCAAATAGCATGAGGGATGTTCGTGTCCTCCCTGTAGCAACCTGCTGTATCTTCATTGGCATGATGCATGCTGTTGTGTTTTAAAGGGGCGAGGGGGTGTCAGGGTCGTGAACCATGGGTCACTCGTTGAAGACACGTTGCAAGGAGAGCACACCTCAGACTTAGATTTAACTGACCCTGAAGTGGGTAACGAAGCAGCACTCATGCAGGGCTTATGCGCGCCCCTGGAAAAACAGATATAAGGTGTTGTAAGGTATCATATGGTGACATAAGGTGTATAGAGACCTCAGAGAATATAACAGAACAGAATGATTTAGCTCCAGAGCTAAAGCTAAATGGCAACGTGCTTCTTCAGGAAGAGGGTATTTCAAGCACAGAAATAACGAATGGCCTTGTCAAAAGTTTTAGGTGTGCTCTCCTGTCAATTATTAAGCCTTGAAAAAGCAAGCCATTTTGAATGTGTAACCATCACTCCTCTGTGTCCACGTGTCTGCTGCGCTGTGAAAAGATCCTGGACGAGGCGCATTCTCCCAAGCACCACCACTGGCAGAACCGCAGCGTGCTGGAGTGGAACTGCCAGCAAGTGTCCCGCTGGCTCATAGGCCTCAACCTGGAGCAGTACGTCCCAGAATTCACTGCCAAAAACGTGGACGGGGAGCAGCTCCTGCAGGTGGACAGCAGCAGCCTTAAGGTAAAGCCGGATCGTGAACAAGCTCTGGGAACACAGACAAGTTCAGCCTTCAGTCTTTGGTTTGAATGTTCCATTCCAGAAAGTGAGTTTTAAATGGAAGGTCATGCACATACATGTGTGCTGTACCTTTGCTGACTGCGGTTCATGTTAGGTCTGTTTAAGTGATGGATTGTTGTTTCTGCTAGAAAAACACCTCCAGCAGACACTCTGAAAGTCAAAACTAAAAAACAGTTCCACCTTATAAAAGTCAAAAGTAAACAAATAATAGTTTTAAAAAAATGCAAATTTAATAGAATATTTAAATTGATATTAAAATGAAGCCAAGTTACATTAAACAGTTTGGCCTGGATGGTTGCAGTTCATGTTAGATTTGCTTAACTCAGGGTTTTGTGTTTGAAATTGTACATGCAGCCCCATGTTGCCTAAGGAAATTTGGGTCATTCTGTATTATTGCCGCTACTTGATACTGCTTGTTTTCAGAACTTGTATTTTCTAATGCTTTTCAGTCCTCAGGATAAGGGCATTTAGCAATCGTGCAATAATCATAATCACCATCATAATGATAATAGCAGTTCTGCTACTGCTACCACTGCTGCTATTAATAATAATGATGATGACGGATGATGAAAATAATAATAGTAATGGATGATGACGATAATAATTTTAATTTAGTAGGTACACATCAAGTGTGAAGGTTGTGTTTGGAATGGTCAGAGCAGTACTTTTGTTTGGCTTGGAGTATGATGAAGGGATTGCACCTGGCCGCGGGCCAGGGTTGTTGACCGCCTGCGGGGACATGATAAACAGAATGAAGAAAAGAGGGAGATGGGGTGGAGGAGGGATGCTGTGAACAGCTGACGCTTAAAGGAAGTAGAGAGTGGGAGTTTCATAGTTGTGAACAGCATTGCATGAACCGTGTCTACGGTTGGTTAATGGCATAGGGATTGTCAAAAAATTCTCCTCCTGAGTCTTCATTTGGAACATCAATAATCGTGGATGATGATGGTAGTAGTAATGGATGATGGTGAATCTTCATTTGGAACATCAGTAATCATGGATGATGATGGTAGTAGTAATGGATGATGGTGATTGTGATGATGATGATGATTTAAATAATGATGATGATTGTGATAATGAGGATGATGATGATGAGGATTACGATGAGGATCATGATGATTATTGTGATGACGATGATAGGGATTATGATGATGATGATGCTGATGAAGATTATGAAGAGGATGATGATGATGATGATTTAAATAATGATGATGATTGTGATAATGATGATGATTGTGGTAATGAGGATGATGATGATGATGAGGATTACGATGAGGATGATGACGATGATTATTGTGATGATGATAGGGATTATGATGATGATGATGATGCTGATGAAGATTATGAAGAGGATGATGGTGATGATGAGGATGATGATGGTCGTAATCCAGCGTTCTCCCCTGTGCGTGCAGGCCCTGGGCGTGGCGTCCTCGCAGGACCGGGCGCTGATAAAGAGGAAGGTGAAGGACCTGAAGGCGCTGATGGAGAAGGCGCGGCGGAGCCGGGAGAAGCTGGAGCGGCAGCGGGAGAAGGCGCGGCGCAGGGAGCTGGAGCAGCTGCAGAAGAAGGCCCGCAAGGCCGGCAGGTCCTCCAGCGACCCTACAGAGGGCGCCGCCGAGTGATGCTGCCGGCGGGGGGGGGGGGCCCCATCAGGGAGAGCGAGCCGCCCGTGACCCCGGGGCAGCGTTCTCCCGGACGTTCGGGAGACCGAACGAGGACCTGCGTGAATGACAGTACAGGACGTCACTTTCAGAGGCCCCTGGGGTGTCAGCTGGACTGGACTAAACCAAAACTCCCCAGGCCAGCGGAGTGGAGGATGGCGGGGGGGGGGGAACGCGGAAAGCTGCCTTCATTTCACTCGTGCTTCAGTTTGTGGAACGGTTTCAACCTTTTTTTTTTTACACGTTTTGGTTTGTTTTACCCCAAATTCATCTCTGTTTGCAGTATTCTGTCACTCAGTCTGATCTTAAGACATTCACACTCAACCTCATGTCAGCTTCATATGGGTCTATGGTGATCGTCTTTATAAGCTGTACTTCAAGCACCTTTAGGCATAATGTTATTGTAAATATATACATATATATATATAAATATAACAGAAGTCTGATGTGCCATTTTTAATATGAGGAACTTGTCTATATGCTGTGCAGATTTATTAAATCAATTGCTTTGTGGAAGCACACTAGCCCATGGCCTGGAGCTCATAGCCATTCCCGGACTATATTTATGTTACATTGTTTCAATTCGTTTGGCTGCTGCTTCCATCCAATCGGAACTAGAGAAACTGGAAACCTTTTCATGCAGCTGGGACTGGAGTGAAGGCAAGTTCCTGCTGGAGTTCCAAGCGTCAGAGCATCCTCTGAGCGTCCGCACCTGTCTCGAGCGAGCTGCTGCTGTACTGTGCTGCATCTGTGTCCTTGGGATGCTGTACAGTACGCTGTCTGGAGGAGAATGACATCCCAGCATGCAATGCTGTGGAAAGGGCTGGGTTTGTGACGGGACACCCAGACAGCGCATGGGCGGCAGAGTGGCCTGGGATCGGACAGGGAGGGTCAGCTCAGAGATGGACTACCCATACCCTACTCGTGCCACCAGAACCAAGAAACTCATCCTTTCCTCTCTTCATAGGAGACGATCCCTCTGCTTCAGTTCAGGGGCCGAGAGCCTTGTGGACAGTGATCATCCATGTGTCGGGCAAATACTGAAGGACAATGGACAGTGGGCATTTCATGAATGGAAGACATACCAAACAGCACTCCCGACGACAAGAACACGGCACTCTGAAAGTGCAGTTTACCTCTGTCGCTTTAGCAAGCTCCGTTTTGAGTTGTTTTAGGGCTCCGAGTATTCATGGGAATCCATTTTGCCTTTGGAATGGTATATTCTCTGGGACACAGGCCCCTGTGTGCAGTGTCCCAAGTACCTCATTACTCAATCCACCTGTATATATATATATATTTTTTTATGTTTGACCTGTGAAAAGCACTGAAAGGAGCATGGCGTGCAGCAAGGTGTGGTTGCGTCATGTTCCGCACTTGATTTGGCTTGATTTGGCTTGATTTAGCTTGATTTAGCACACCGTCATTTGTTGTGGGACTCAGTCCTGTGCAGGAAAGATCCCATTTCAACAGGAAAAAGAACATACCCACACAGTTCAAATGCCCCCAGGGGATTTATTGCAAAAGAGAACAACATTTCAGTCTGCATGGTTTCCATCAGACTGAGAGGTTGAACCTTTGTTCTTTTGTTTGCAGTAAAAAGATAAATAGAAGTAAATGCAGGTATGCTACTTTTTCCTCTGTTTTATGACCTTTTGTTAACCTGCACCTGTGCCAGTTATCAGATGTGCACAGGATTTCCTGTTTCCTTAAGCAAAGATCCTGTCTCACTCTTTTCACCTCAAAGTGTTTGGTCAGGCGGTGTGCTCTGTTAACGGGTTCATGCATTCCACACACCGTACCATGTGTTGTTGTCCCTTTTTTTATCGATCTTGCCTAATCGCGCAGCGATGAGGAAGCGCTCTGTAGGCATTAAAACATTTCAGTGTTCTTTGACATTTTTATAGTGCACACAAGTGAACTTTAAGCCCTCGAGGTTAAGTGTCCATGGCTGTTTTGTTTTTCTGCCAAGGAACAGTGTCATGCTTGTGTTGTGTTAACTCGCATCATTGTGATGTCCACAAATGCATGTTCATTTTTCCCTTGTGCATGTGTTAGCTGGTAGCTTCTCAATTTGTCTTTGGTTGTCTGGTTGCACTGGACATTTTGTTTGTTTGAATTGAAGGCTCAGGTTTTGACTGTAAAGGCTAAAATGTTGTGTTTGTTCATTAACCTCTTACAGGATTGACATCTGGAAATTTGTACAGGGTAGGCAAATTCTTATTCAGCAGAGACACTGGTCTTATGCACAGCCTTAGATGCAAATTTTATCCTTTTTTACTTCATTTTATTTTGAAGCATCTCTAAATCGCTTATGAATAGTTATGGAAATAGTTATGGAAATTTCATAGATTAGCCCCCGATTGTGCCTAACTTTTGTTCATCTCTATTTTTGCTAATACCAAATCATCCCAAGAACTGATGTTTGAAATGCAATTGTGATTAAGAAACTGGGTATTATTTAACAAAACCTAATATTATTAAGCATAGTGTTTGTGTGTACACATAATTTGAAGTCCTGTTGTGAGAAACGCAAGTACATCCCCGCTTTCGTGGCAAATTTTATTTCTGTACCCTCTCCCCGAGTCCAGCAAAAACTAAGACTTGAAGAACAAAAACCCTGGTCTTTATTTTATGGGCTGAGAAGGCTTTTATAAAGAGTTTATGGTGCAAGAAAGAAAGAGACAAATTCTCATCAATTTCTTCCTCACACAATGGCTCGATCTCGCAGCCTCAAGCACTGGAACAGAACGTACTCTAGATGTCCCAGAACTCCAGTCTGTTGTCGGATAGCACTTGATGTATTTTGTAAACGCAGAAAGCAATATAACCTCGGAAAAGCCTTGTTTTATATTGTGTATCCTCATTGCGGGGAACATGTCGAGGGCTACGTAGTCTGTCCATGTAAATGTGAACGGGGGGTAATCTCAGCTGCTGATCAGGTTTGATAACAAAGATGTACATAGCACTGCACTCTCACATCGTGTGTACAGTATGTGTTGCATTTTGTTAAATATTTTTCGTGACCATGTCTACATAGGCCTCTGTTGAGTCTCACCACAGTGCAGTTTGTCCTTAATTTGCGTGATGGATTTATGAAACTGTTTTCTTTTCTTACTAAACATTTATCATTCATATCATGTTCTCATCACGTTATGTAAGAAATAAAAAAACAACAAAAAAAAAACAACAATGAGACACTTGCTTAAATCCATTACTCCAAGTTGAGGACAGGATGCATTGTGGGTAGGCAGAGGCCATTTGGTACTACTGAAATGTTGAAAGGGCAGCTAAAGGTCGCACTGGAAGAAGTATAACCATTGTAAAAAAAAAAAAAAAAACACTTTTGCAGTATAAAAGTATAAAAACACTGTTTTGGAGTGTAAAAACACTTTGTATGGGTTCGTTCTGCAGTATCTTGAGTTTAACAGTAGAAGTCAAGCCAACGTAGGTACAGCCGGTACAAATAGCATGTGAAAGATCCTAGCTTTTGTTTGTATGTTTTCTTACATCATACCTGCATGAAGGAGCCCTAGGTGCCAAGTCTGTCCCGACAGCACTCCGTTCTGAGTTTGAGTTCAAGTGCCCATTCCGTTGTTTACAGACGGTGGGACTCAGCCTCTGATAGGCCTGCGTTACCCTGGATCCTGTTGCTTTGTAAATACACCTTACACCAATGAGTATCCTGTCAGAGAAATACAGTGAAAGTTCATTCCAGACTGGCTGTGCGAGTCTTTTTTTTTTCCGCTTTCCCCGCTCCGCGTTGCAGGTTACCGTGAAGGGCATCTCTCCTGCTGGTGCGTGACTGCAGCCGCCACGGTTAAACACACACGGAGAGTGTGTGAAGGACAGTTTCACCACCTTAATATGTCTCACAGAGAGCTGCTTTCTGGCTGAGCATGCTATGTGGACTGGGGAGATGCTGAGGCAAATCCTCTTGGCTCCGTTGCAGCAGGAGCATGTGATGATGCATTACCATATTCTAATATGAATATGAACTAAGAATATATATGAGCTGTTTGAAAAGAGGAAATAAACATACAGCTGTAGATGTAAATCAATTAAATTATTAATGACAAAGAAGGTAACACTGAGGCAATGGTATCCGTTTGAAATAAACGCAGTATCTCATGTAAGTAGGGCTAATGCCACAGATACCTACTATATGCATAGCATATGTTGATGTCATTAATGTAAACAGCTCGGAGAAGGAGCAGGTATACAGGTGTACACATGTCAGAGGCCATATAGGGTCTTGAGACAGAAACCACTGAACCAGACGGGAGCTACAGTCACTGAAGCAAATGTTTTAACACATCTGGAAGGCCCTTGGTTACCATCACTACCCTGAATGAAATGCTCAAGAATGAAAATCAAGTTGAGAGGCGTTGTTATGCTGTAATTTTGGCTTGCATGCATGCATGACTTAGTCAAAGCATGGTTAAGTGGCCCTCAATGTACCATACATGAAATTCACTGAGTACCTGATTGGTCAGTAAATTCGGCCTCTTGAAACTTGATGGAGGAACAGTGACTTGTAAAATATGCAGCTAAAAGCATTTCCACTTGAATTTAGGACCACTCTAGTATCCAAGGTATTCCTTCACTGATATTCAAAGCATGCAGGTGATTTATTTCCACTCTGAGATATACAGTGCACAATTTCAGTTAAAAGCCTATAAACATGTTTTACCAAGTAGAAGGTTTAATCTATCTAAATAAATAAAAACATCTGATTTTTTATGTGACCCGGCATAAAAAGGACTGGAACGACAAAACGCAGGAAGAATTCTCGGATGTAACTGCAGCATCTGCAGTCAGTGACAGTGCCCTGCTTTTTAAGCTAAACACCAGTCGGCTCTGCAGCAACGCTTCCGTCTGACTTTATTGCTGGCATTGCTGAAAGCCTGGCTCCCTGCTGGCTGAAGAAGCCCAGACGGAAGCTTGTGCCATCCCCGAAGCCTGCCTGCTGCAGACGCTGTGCGAATTTATCCCAGAGCATCTTACATCTCAGCGTGAAATGGCATGTCACATCCGATGCGGTATAATAACAGTCCCCGGCTCTCCGCAACAGAATAAACAAATGTAACCTTACAGGAGAACATTTTCTGAAAGCTTGATAAAGAGTAATTTGTCTCTCCACCAACAGACGTCCATACGTGGGCAGCTGTGCCTCAGGCACATTAACTAGAGGTGATGAGACATAACAGGGCACAGCTATTTAAAATGGATCTTAACGATAAGAATCCAGCTGTCAGACAATAGATACAGCCTGATTAGCATATGGCTGCAGCAACACTGGAACAAAGAACTCGGTTCCGGAAAGGCATAGGATATAAAATTATGCTATAGTCGCTATTTACAGCAGCAAAGAGAAAGGTGATTCAGGGGGATGTTGGAGAAAATTGAATTCCTGAGAAGGACACTGATGAATAAGGATGTAAAGTGCCCCAGTGTTAAGGCATTTTGTAGTGACGAATGTGGAAATAGGCTGATCATTTAAGGAGCAGAGTTACTGTCATCTCACACACTTTGTTCAGTGTAGATATATCACCCACAAGTGCTAAAATACAATACAAAATATAACATAACACATTATGATCTCAATAATCATAATAGAACAAGTGTTTGACTTTCAACCAGTCCCTGATAGTATTAACAGAATTTCATGAATAATTTTGTGGGGCATTCCAAAACATGAAATAAATATAACTCTTCACTGCCGTCTGTGACTATATAGGCCCTTTTAACCACTAGAGGGCATTAGATCACAACATATTTAATTATTGACCTCAAAACACTATTATTGAACAACAAGAATTTCCTAGCAACATTTTTTAATTACTCGAATTCCAATTCATATCTTTTGAGGGAGTATGGTTATTACAATATTCTCTCTTTCACAAAGTCATATGAATTTAATGTTTTGTATATTTGTTTTACAGCACAGTACAGTACTTGTATGACACCGAAATTCAAATCTTTCCCAGACTGCTGAGGGCGATGGCGATGAGAAGAGCCTAGAGGAGATAAATTTCACAGAGTAAGTCAAATGTTACTGTTGCCATATTGGATTTATTTACAAATTGAAAGCTGCCTTTGTTCCAAAACCATCGAAAGTATTGACTTTATATTTAACTTACATGCTGCACTCATAACGTAAAATAATTTTACATTTTTTTAAAATTTTCTTAACTGCTCATAAACTATTATGTCTGTTTTAGTCTTTTAAAGTAGTAGGCAGTATCCACACATCAGAGATTGTTACTATGGGAACCCTTCCGCGTGGTATTTGATTGACCTGACATACGACATGTATAAGGAACGTGAGAGAACTCTGCGACTGAGCTCCGACCCCTGTTCTCCTCGCACAACTAATCACCAATTTCATTACCAGTTGAGCTAAAGGCAATTTGCCATTTACCACTGAAAGCTCTGTTACCTGGTACTCTTACCGTACTGTGACAACAAACATAATAAGACCTACGTAACTCTTTCTTATATGATTATACACATTAAAATTCATTACCACTTATATTAAATGCATTGGGCCTGCAATGTCAGAATCATGCTCTACATCAATTTGCCATTTATGAGAACTATATCTAGCTATGAATTTAATGGCTGTGAATTCCGTTATATAGGCCTAGGTCAGCGTAGCACGTAATAGATTCATCGGTGTAAAGGCACCCTTAAAATAAAGAGCTACCCCTTTACCGAGTCATTTGACAATAAGGTTTGGAAAATTGATATTTCATGAATTTTAGAATGGCCTCGTGCTAAACATCCTTTGCATAAAGTTTTAGCATGATCAGCCAGGCTACAGATAACTTAACAGGGCTGCCGTGGACCAACCAACGTACAACGTTTTTGAAATGGCAATAATGTAATTTAATATTTTCAATATGCGTTCTACCGTTACCCCTTTATATCCCTGAGAAATAATGCGGCGCATTGTTATAATTATATCCAACGACCCTCGCAAGTATGTCGTCTGTCTCCATAGCAGTCGTGCCCTTCTCTGCCCTCACTCTCTATAAATAGCCTGACAAATATGACACTGCAGTGATTTTGTTACACACTGGCCGGATCCCTGCCTTCACCGTGACGCAGCCGAGTTCAGTTCGAAGGACCCCACTTGTGCACTGACTGCGCCGAATTCCTGCATGCCCATGTTGCGGCAGGTCGGACATGCAAGGTTGGGTCAAGCGGGCCGAAGCTGCAAAGACGATGAACTCTCGGTTCCTGATGGCGCTGCAAAGCGACGACGCCGACGACGTGGAAGAGATACTGCGCAGCAGTATAGACATAGACACTATCTTTGAGGTGGAAGACAGAAGCATGATCCTGGCTTCGTACAAACAAGGTAAGGGCGGAGAAGAGAGCCCTTTTCAATCGCCTGTTTCAGACAGCAGTCGGTCCAGACGCTGTGAACTGGTCAAGGACAAGAACTGCGACTGCAACACAACCGTTGACGTTCGTAGGCTCACGGCCAAGAAAGCGCGACAAGGATAAACTATAAAAGTCACCACTGGGGGGAGACAAACCTCTTCCAAAGTCACAGGCTTCGATTGGATTCTTTCCCAATCTTGCGAGTATTTTCTGCATGATCAAGAAGAGGGTACATTCGGTATGCCTGACTGTTGTTTGCGAATAACACCCCCTCCCTCGCAGTTTTCTCAAACCCATATGCAATTAACTTTCCCCGTGCAATTTTCACACAATGTAACCAGTGAAGGGAAAGCATTATATATATCGCGTAGCTTCTCTCCTGTTTTTATTATTATTTTTATGGTTCGCTTTTTTAAGGTTATTGGTTGCCTGGATACAAGCTGGAATCCTCTTGGGCCACGGGTCTCCACGTGTGCGTCATGTATAACTCTGTGGCGAGCGCGCTGGTGCTCCTGCAGAACGGTGCCGCGGTCAACCGGAAGCCCAACGGCAAGACCCCCCTGCACGTGGCGTGCGAGGTCTCCAACAGCGACTTTGTCACCCTCCTCCTTAGACACGGAGCCCGAGTGAACAGCACCTCCTTGAGCGGCCACAGTCCACTGCATTACTGCATCACCAAGGAGTCATTTCCCTGCGCAAGGACACTCATTCGAAAAGGTGTGCTGAACTCTAAGCTGAATGTATGTGCCTATTCAGTGTGTGTGTGTGTGTGTGTATATATATATATGTGTGTATGTAAAATGAGATTTCTAGTGTTGTGGTGTGGTGTAGTGGTAAGGAGGAGGGCTTGTAACCGAAAGGTAACACACAATTGCCTCAGTAAATGTCCAGCTGTATAAATGGATAAAACTATGCCTATGTAAGTCACTCTGGATAAGAGCGTCTGCTGAATGATAATTTAATGAGATTGAGTGTGTATTGTGTCAGTGTGGTGGTGTTTATTAGTGCTGTGGTGAGGATTAGCAGAGTGTGAAATGCACTCAGAGGAGAATGCATTTTCACGTGCTCTCGTTGCGCCGGGCCCAGGGGCGCAGGTGAACAAGCGCAGCGAGAACAGCGAGGAGGACACGCCGCTGCACACGGCGGCCCGCTTCGGCCTCCCGGAGCACATCAACCTGTACGTGCGGTACGGCGGCTCGATAAACGCGCCCAACGCGCACTCCGAGACGCCGCTCATCACCGCCGCCTTCTGGGCGTTCAACCAGCGCGAGCAGGTATACAGCGAGGACCACCACCTGGTGTGCCGGATGCTGCTGGACCTGGGCGCCACCGTCAACCTGCAGGAGGAGGACGACAAGACGGCGCTGCACAAGGCGGCGTGGAACTGCGACCGCGTGCTCATGCAGATGCTGCTTGAGGCGGGCGCCGACCCGCGCCTCATGGACATCAACGGCTGCGCGCCCATCCAGTACGTCCTCAAGGTGGCGCAAGTGAGGCCCGCCGGCCAGCCCGACGTCTGCTACCAGCTGCTGCTCAACCACGGGGCGGCCAGGATATACCCCCCGCAGTTCCACAAGGTACCCCGGCACGGCTCCCTGTCAGTAGCCCAGTTTAGATTTCGTCGCTTGGCAGACTCTGTTATCCAGAGCGACTTGCAAGGGAGCTAAATTGCATGTAACGATGTCGCATCATCAACAGTACGCAGAGGAAATAATAGAACACCTGTCCACATCTGAACATGTGCCAATCCACACGGTGCTACAATAACCAGTGAATACAGAAGTCTTACAATAATAGCTTTCATTGGGTGTAGTTTTACCCTGCAGAACTCAAGATGTTCTCATAAAAAATGATCAGAAGCTAATTTCACTGCTATTTAACAAGCATGTCTAGTAAAATCAGATTTAAAAAAAACAATTGAATGTTTTCTCTGGCAAAAAAGCATCCAGCACAGAATCCTTTATAAGGCTGTTTCACCAATGCCTGGTATGTCCAACTGACGACTTTCCCCCAGTTTCATTTTCTCATAGAGCCACTCCTAACATCCTTAAGACTCTTTGACTGGGAGAAATTGTCAGTGCACTTAGAACCCAAGGCCATCTTTTATGCCACAGTGACCATGTTGCATTCACAGAAACATGAATATTTACAGTAAACAGTCACTACCATGTGTCAAACCATGCAACATTTGCACTACTGTCAGCCACTCTGTTATCTTTTTCTACAATATATAACTTTCTATAGGTGCTCCAAGAGTGCCATGAGTTTCCCAGGGCAGTTGAAGTGCTGATAAACTCATACGAACATATCAAATCCACAAGGAAATGGAGGGCTGCTATTCCTGATGATTCGTACCAGGTAATCTATGTTCACCAGGATTCATTTCTAATGTCATCACTGTTTATATATGTTAACTGTTGCAGCACATTACATAAAACAAATGAAATTGAATTGATTCTGTGGCTTCCAGTACTGTTTAGACTCATATGCTAAGGTGCGGGTTACACAACTTGTTGAGCGCCGAAGCGCTTCAACATTTTTTACAGGACGTGTTATGGAAAGAGCTGTGTTCAGAACCTACTGATCTTGCGGATCCTGTGTTTTGAAAACAGGTCCCTGTGTTTATCGTGCGTTTTCATCTTCCTCTGTTTTCCCAGCGACACAAGGAATTCTACGACTCCATGTTCGCCGTCTGCGACGACAGCCCGCGCTCCCTGCTGCATCTGGCCAGGTGTGCCATTCGGATGCGCCTGTACAACCGGTGCCACAGGGGCATCGGTCAGCTGCCCATTCCGCCCGCCCTGCAGAGGTACCTGCTGCTGGAACCGGAGGGAATCATCTACTGAGGGGTTGCGCCTTCATCTGCTCGGTCTGTTCTTGATGAACATCAAGAAAGGGACCATTTTGAAAAAGTAAATAAATCTTTCACTTCCCCCCCAGCAGGTTAAGATGCCACATACAGTTGGCTTGAAAGGTGCCTGAAAGCACTTTAAGAGAGAGAACTGTCTCGCTGAAAATTCGCTCCCCCGAACTGAAGCGATCCGCCTGCAAAGTTGGCCTTTTGTCTGTGTATGGTAAATGCAATTAGCGCTGTAATTAAACGAGTCTGGAGATGGTAATAATGGGGAGAATGCGAATCCATTTCAGGCAGGTTATGAGTGGGTTTCATCCGATTTAATGCAGTCGGATAATGTCGCGGGGTGCGCTCGTGGCACTTAAGGGACATGCCCTGAATGGGAGAAGGTGCCTTAGCCATTAGTCCTTTGTTAGCAAGAGATTCCAAATTGCACCTTGAATACTTAACCATCAGCTTTTCACTTTAAAACTCAATCAAGTCGCATGGAAGTAAGAGACTTTCCCTAACAATACTGGCATGACACAATGCAACTCCTACGCTCCAAAGGAGAAGATGATGTATAACCCTCAGAGTTTTCAATAATTTTTTAGGTTAAAACTTTTTTGTGGTAAAACAAAATGCACTAATGACGCGTACTTAACGGATGACCGTGCCGGTCAGGACCGGTTGGTTCTCGGTCACTGAAACGTGACTGCTGTGAAGTATTCACCTGAAAAGCCTCCAGTTGAGCTGGTCTCATCTTTTAGCAAAAAGGTTGCCACGTTTGCCCTCTCATATAATTAATCCAAAGCTTTTCATTGTCGTCAGTCCCTCTTAAACAAGGGTGTTTTAAGAATAGCAACCATTGGTAGTGCTTCCCACGTAGCGCTCACAGCAATCCGGAATTCTCTCAGTTCTGCTCACACATCTTGTCTGTAGTCTGTTTGAAGTCAGGTGACTGATGACCAACACATGACCTCGGTTTCCTCCTCCCCAAAGCACGCCTACCACACTACCAGTAGAAAAACAAGTGCCCGTATCCTGTTATCATATGCATCTGCAATGTTCTGGCTCCTCTGATCTTGCTGAAGATTTCAAATCAGTGGCTTCAGACTGGGCAGCCTAGATTAAAAAATAATGAAATGCTCAGTGCTGGTATATGTTTCCATATGCGACCATTCTTTGACTGGCAGTGTATGAATTGTTTTGGAATAAACACAATGTAAAAAGTTAATGCGTAAGTACTCTCACTTCCTTCCTGTTTGCATACAGACCCCACCATGCACTATGAGCGCGACTTGGTTGCATGCTATTTACCCTAGCACACGGCACGCAGTAGAAACTGCGTGTAAACTGTATCTACCATTTGCTTGAGCATTTAGTCTGTCTCTATGCATGTTAGTGTTCAAGGGTTGTTTCTAAACAATGAGAAATAATGCAATTTGCAAAGAGCCATGGATTCTGGAAATTGTGTGAGGGTTGCCATGAGGTTGGTTGTTATTTCTTGAAAGGTACCCTTTAAATGTCACGTGACTATGAAACCACCACCCGCTGTAATTGTCTGGTCTGAAGAGGGCCATGTGACTGTGGCTGGGTCAGGCAGCTATGGTGAAATTGTTAATGCTTAATAACCTTTTCATGGCCACCATTTTCTTACCAGAGATAAAAAAGCATCCGACGCAAGTTAGCCATCTTCATTTATTTTCAGTTTTTCTCCTCTCGACGGGTGAGGGCAGCGTTCCCAGCTTTGCCGAGAGAACCTGTCTATTTAAAACCAGCTATCATGCAGGAGCCGTTCCCTCCTGGGCCGGGAGCAGCTGGCATGGTGATCGCCCGCCGGCAAAAACAGAACCGCGTGCAGGAAGTGACCGCTCACTCGCATACGAAGCAGAGACCTTTTATTTCAGAGGGGAGCTCGGGCTTTCTTTTCTTTCGGATGTTGGGTTTAGTCTGAAGCGTTAATTATGGGGGTGTTGCAAACGCAGGCTCCCGCCCACACAGTGACATGGCAGCTTGGCGATTGTCTTGTCAAACACGGGCTGGATGCGGATCTCCCCGTCCGGGTCCTCTGCATGGACACCCACTCGTCTGGAAGCAATGACTCTTCCAGACCAGCGACCCTTATCTCCAGTTGTCATCAAAGGAGATCTCTGGGGGGGGGCGGGGGAGTTGGTCCTCTACACCCTTGTAAGAGAAAAACTAGTAAACATCTCAAAACATTACACCAATGAAGATACTGAAGGCTTAATTATTAGTTTTAGTACTGGTGTTTTTTGGTATTACTAGCAGTAGTGGCTCCAGCAGTATGTAATCTGACACCCTTGCCCAGTGCAACTCAAAACACATGGCTCAAGTACATTACATAAAGCAGGAGCAAGGACAAAAACACATCTGAATGCACCCTGATTGTATGACATATTCAAACAGGAATCTGATTAACATGCAGGGGACAGCGAGTGACTGGCCAGAGGCGTACCGCACTGCCGGAGCGAAGCAGGCACCGCACGGGCCTCGTGGCATTTAGGAGAGGGCCGCTTTGGAAGCCCATAAATGGGGTGGCCCTCGGGGGTGAGGGAGAGGTCGCCGGGACGCCCGTCGCGCGACGGTGTGAATGAGGACCGGGCCGCCGTGCGGGACGCCCCGTCGGATAATACCAGCCGCGTCACGTAAGGGAGAACAGTGTGTTCTCTCGACATGGACTCCTTCCAGGAATAGGCTCTGGGTGTGTGCCAAAGTGAGCTCTGCTTTTTGAAAACAAGGGCGGGGGGGGGGGGGTGGTCGACGTCAAGTTGGGTCGTGAGGAACCCACACAACAGTGAGCAGGAGTTACAGTATTTTCTGCTTCTGCAGTCACTGCAGACATGTTGAAACCTGCTTTTAAAAAAGTAACAGGAGTGCTATAGAGTGCTATACAAGCATTTATTTCAATGCATGCATCTTGTAAGACTAGAAGAAGTTAACATTTATAATGAACATTTAATGTACTGAAGCACACATATCTCTCTCGTTCTGCTACGATGTGGTACAAGTTTTCAGCCGTCGGAAATTCCACTCCTTTTGGATCAAATGGCTAGATCACGGTTTTTATCTGTGATCATTTCTTCAGATTCTGATGCAATTTCATGTGAACCCATTAGCACACACCATTTGCGTCATAACACAGTTCCAGTTTCCAGTTTGACCAGATAAATGTGAATGAAATTAAACATTTGTTCCTGTCTATCAGTAATAAAAAAGCTCCTGGTACTGATGACGTGGATGGGAAATTGATGGGAAATGGGAAAATTATTACAGACGTTATTGTCAGTCCGATTTGCCTTATTTAACCTAAGTGTAAGTATGAGTGTATGTCCACTAGCTGAAGTGATTCCAGTGTTTAAAAATGGTAAACACCCCTTTACTGTCAAGAACAGCTGCCCCTTAAATTGGCTGCCTCTTCTCAGTAAATTGCTGGAGAAAACAGTGTTTGACCAGATTAGAGATTGACAGATTAATTTCAGATTAATTATTCTTCTAACAAGAGAACTATGGACTTCCAACGTGGTTTTAGGGTAGGACACGTGACACATGTCCTGCACTAACTGAGATGACAGGTAACTGGCTTAAACAAATGGATAATAAGATGATATTAGCAGTTGGGTGATTGAATTTTGGTGCAGCATTTGATGTTACTGATCATTATTTATCATTGAAAAAACTCTCCTCTCACAATTTTGCACCATCCACAACTTCATGGATAAAGAGTTACTTATCCAACAGAACCCAGAGAATGTTCTTTAACAGAAGCCTCTCAAATGTTAGACATGTACGATGTAGTGTACCACAGGGTAGCTGCCTCAGGTCACTATTGTTTTTTCATTTATACCAGTGATCTGCCACTAATCCTGCCAATGCAAGCTATGTATGCTGACAACTTGACCCTATACATACCAGCTGCCACAAACAATTCACTGTTACTCTCAACAAACAGTAACAGTCAGCACCAGAATGGGTGATCAATGGTAAACTGATTTTAAATGCATGCAAAACTAAAAGCATTTTGTTTGGTTCAAGCTGTTCTCTGAAAGGTGTTTCACATCTGTTGAATGTGTACAGTAATGTGGCCATTCAACAGATGGATGAGACAAAACTTCGTGGTATGACATTAGGTGATAATTTGTCATGATCAACAAATATTAAAATGGTTGTGAAGATGGGGAGCAATGTATGCTATAAAAAGATGTACTGCCTACGTAACACTGACGTCAACCGTGCGAGGCATTCAAGCACAAGTTTTATCCCATCTCAGCTACTGCCCTGTTACATGGTCTGGCACGTCTTGTCCTGCACTGCACTAAGAGATCCAACGTCATGCATACCAAACTCTCTAGGCTAAAAGTAGAAGATACATCAATGGCCTCTCTACGTGTACTCATGAAAAATATGTGTGCATCACAACTGCCAGTTGACCTATATAATCAAATGATATACAGCACTGACACACATACACTATATGGACAAAAGTATTTGGCCACACCTGTTTTTCAGGGTTTGGGCTAGGCCCCTTATCTCCAGTGAAGGGCAATCTTAATGCTTCAGCATACCAAGACATTTTGGACAATGCTATGCTTCCAACTTTGTGGCAACAGTTTGGGGAAGGCCCTTTTCTATTCCAACATGACTGTGCCCCAGTGCACAAAGCAAGGACTATAAAGACACGGTTTGATGAGATCGGTGTGGAAGAACCTGACTGGCCCGCACAGAGCCCTGACCTCAACATCATCGAGCACCTTTGGGATGAACTGGAACGGAGATTGCGAGCCAGGCCTTCTCGTCCAACATCCGTGCCTGACCTCATAAATGCTCTAGAGAATGAATGAGCACAAATTCCCACAGAAACACTCCAAAATCTTGTGGAAAGCCTTCCAAGAAGAGTGGAAGCTGTTATAGCTGCAAAGGGGGACCAACTCCATAGTAAAGTATATGTATTTGAATACAATGTCATTACAGTCCCTGTTGGTGTAATGGTCAGGCGTCTGAATACTTTTGTCCATATAGTGTACATCACATACTTCACATATATCACATACAGCACATACCCCAACAGACACGTTAAAATGTTCTCTTCACAATCCCCAGTACAAGCACTGATTTTAAGTGATGTTTGGTCACATTTAGAGCAATGCTCACATGGAACTCTCCTCCATCAGAAATCCCTACAGTAACAAGTATAAATGCCTTGAGAACACTACTTAAGAGATGCCCTATAGCATGATACCCCCCTCCCCCCATCCAAAGTCACAATGATGTGAATATGCATTGTACATGATCAGTGTTATTTCCTCATTCATATTTTCGTAGCTCTGTGTTTTTGCTATTTTCATATTTTTTAGAAGCTTAGCAGTTTTGCCTTTTCTGTTGCTATGGCTATGTATGCTGTATGTCATGTTATGTCTGTTTTGTGTAGACCACATGAAGGATAGCTGCTGCATTAGCAACAGGTGATGGAAATCCTAATAAACTAATGAACTAATAAACACACAAAAGAGCTTGACAGGCAGGATATTGAGATCAGGTTTCTTTATTACAGGTTCTCGAGGGAAAACACATGGCTATCAACATAGCAGCAGGCGCTTTTTACAGGACAGTGTGGAGGAGAGGCCTAATAATACACAGGCACTGAAGCAAAGGAGCAGGAGTATTACACAAACACACACACACACACACACACACACACACGATCCTTCATCTCAGAATAGCTCCCACAAGGCCTTTAACAGCTCAGCTCCTGTGAAATGCACTCATAGTATCTGCAGGCTATGCACTGGCCTACACCACCGGAGTTTCGCAGCATGCAGGACTTGCAAGCGGGCGGGCGGAGCAGGTACAGGAAGTCACGCACACCACCTGCCAGGGGGAGCGCGAGGTAAAGCGTGAAGCGTGGCGGAGTTGTCGGCGCTGTGGAGGGGACACGGGTTCAAATCCAGGGATGAGGGATTTGCGGCTGAGCTACTGAATCACTCAACCCTCAGACGTCCTTCAATCCAGAGCATTCAAGCAAAGCGTAATACATTAGGATGGTTATAACATTATTGCCATTTCATAATAATAATCTAAACCTGTGAAAATCAGCATCATTCGACATAGCACCAAAATGTAAGGCAGACCAAGGGACAAGCAAAGTAAAGGCAAGAGGCGGCTTTTCTTATGACTAAACAGCGATACTGGGCATATGATGTATGTAGCTTAACACAGACATGTACTCTACCCTGCTATTCCCCTCATGATTACAGCAAACACGAGGGACACGGATTTGATCGACCCGAATGTAGCAACCTTGGGTCACGTTTACATAAACATGCGCCGCCCTCAAGGCGTTAAAACGAAAGCGTGACAGAACGCCATCATCCTGAGATCCCGCGACTTAAAACAGATGCTGTCAACCACCAAAGCGTGAAATTCTAAATGGCACTTCAGAGTTCGTTTTAGTCTCAAACCATTGGTTAAAATGCATGTTTAAAAATACTCCCTAGTTAAAAAAGACAGCTTCACTGAATTAAAGATTAGTATGTGTACACCTTGTTTTTAATCTAACAACTATTGCTGATATTACTACAAGTGATATTAAATGCCAGTACAGTATATGCAGTGCATGTACAGTAATGACTGGGTATGTGAGGTATCACAACCATACACTGGTCAAAACTTCATCATAAACGCCATTCTATTGGCTTTCTCTGGTATTGTGACCAGCAGTGTACCAGTGGGCCACACATGCTGGTACTACACTAGGCCACACAGCCGACGAAAGGTTTGTCATCTTGGCAATGACAGCAAAAAGAGGCTAACCAAGTAATTCAAGAAAACTGGTAAGAATCTGAGCAGAGAAGGCTGTTCTAATAAAAACTCTAAGGAGGTGACATGGTGTCATAGCTTGATATTCTGTTCATTACAAAAAATAAGCATAGCGTGTTGTGGAAAAAAGCTTACTAGACTGTTTAGACTCAGAACTCATCTGAATCGACGACTGCTTTTGCATGTAAAACCAATTGTTTAAATTATGGCTTAATTCAGGCCGAGATCTAACTCAGACAGATTTAATTCTTAATTTTGGCAACAAATTTAAGTTTTGGGTGTTCCTTTCTTGCACGCACTGGGCTTGCCACTCTGACATCTCATGAAATAAGTAAAATGCAACATTTTCACTTAAGTCACAATGCGGGAAGTCAGCCTTAGCCCTTTAACAATGCTCATATGTTAAATGGAGTGGTAACTGATCATTTCAAAACCAAAAACAGAGTTCAGTTCTGTCCATGCACACGCAATTTCATGCCTGTGCAAAAACATTCAGCTGCCTATGTAAAATAAACCTATTTTTCCCATATGCTCTATGGAAGTGTGGAAGACTGACACATTTGACTAACGCATAGTCTAGTAGCAAACCCAGTATTGGGTTTAATTTCAAATCAGTGATCAAACCAGTGATATCACTGTTTCATTACTATTTCAACAAACGGTCAATTTCTGTACTGTCCAACATACTGAGACACTCTTCAAGCTCTCCTGAGAAGGAAATACTTTTGCAAACACCAAGACTAAAATGTAGAACGCCATAACGTTTCCAAATAATTCACTATCACATCACAATTCTTCTATGAACACAAAAATTATTAAAATTCACAAAATTTAATGGGCCCCAAAGTCAGAAAATTCCTACAGCTAAAATTCATACTTTCACTTGCAAATGGTCAATACTTAAAAAATATCATGCCCTCTTTGACAGCTTATAATGGATAATAACCAGAGAAAGCCTATTCAGCCAGTGACAGCATGGAGTTCAGTATTCCCGTAACAGGAGCCAGAATTCTTTTCACTGTAGTAGCTATGTTAAGGCCTCTGTCCTGACTGAATACTGTTATAAAGTGAAATAAGTGAACTCTGAACAAAAATTAATTGAAATGAATTGAAACTTCAAGACTGAACACACTTTCCCTCCCTTGTAGTGATAAATCAAGCTTAAATTCCAATACTGCAAAATATACTGTTACAATACATTATACGTTCATGTATATCCAGCTAACACATATAAAAAGAAAAAAAAAAAACCTGAAATGTATGCTGATGGAAAAAAAAAACAAAATAGCAGTTAGACTGGAATTGCAAATGCCCTCTTATTAGACCAACATTCATGAAGTCAGTTCTTGGAGATGGTTCCTTTGAATCTCATTAGCTGAAAGTGTTGCTGCTGCCGTTACCCGAGGAAGGTGTGACGCAAAGTTGCCGGGGTGGGTTCACCTGCCTTGAGCATGGCGAACACAGGCAGCATCCATGGGTCCTTTGCCTCCCTTCACCCCATCTCCCGGACCCCCCACCCCCCAAAGTCTCACACGCTGTACTCATACTTCCCCAGCTTCTTGGGCTCGCTGCTGGGGATGCACCAGTCGTCCGCCTCGCTGCTCGTCTGGTAATGTCTTAAGGCCGACTTGTTGAACACAGGCAGCCGCTCCACTGACTCAGAGGACAAGGCCTTCAGGGCAAAAGGGACAAGAAAGCCGGGTTAGTGTTGCAGACAGCCCGTACGCTGGACATCACAGACACGCATTTGCAAGGGCAAGACTAACCATCATGCAGCAAAATATTCAATAATTAGTCACTTAGGGGAAGCCGGGTACATTTATTCAATTAAGCTGCTGAGAGTGCTCTAGCATGACTCATCTATAATTTAAAAATCTAGATTGTTTTACTTCATTACACTAACTTAAGTACACATCAGGTTCCCACCAGTTAATTTTAAAAGCCTGGACTTGGTTCATGCATGGAACACCCCACTTCCTCCTTTTGTAAAAACCTGTAAAAACTGTGTCCCTCATGCATTACTTGCACATGAAGAGCACATGACAGACCAGATGAGAAAAGAGGCAGTATCTGGTTCTGTTTACATACACATCTCTAGACTACAACAGCGTTGAGCACTGGATCCTAGCGTACACTATGCAGTCTCTCCCCAAATATGTTACCTTCAGGTAAATCACCGCTGAGGTTCCATACCCCTCCATGGAGTACAGCTGGAGATCTCCCTGGAAATACTTGGCGTACAGACGGGAGATCGGAAGGCCGTAACCGAAGCCGGCCTGGAGGACACGCAAAGAAGCACATCAAAAGGAGCCATTTCCAGTTTAGACAATTGTTTTTCGAGCAGCGCACATGCGGTTTACAATTCCGCCAGCCTGCATTTCTGCTCAGGCAAGAAGGGTTTGCTCCACTGTTATTCAAGCAGCTTTAAATAGAACGGCAGAGCAGGCTTTGAACTTAACAAATTACTTGTTTCTTTGATTTCAAAGCAGGGCACTTGGGAGATGTTACTGAAGCCACACTGGATATATCCAGCAAAATGAGTACCAGTGTCAAATCCAAGGTCTGAGGAACGAGAGCGTTGGATTGTGGGTACCAACACACAGGGCGTGCTCCTGTGGAACTCACCAGGGGCGCATTGCGGGCGTTGTCCGTGACGGGGCTGGGGGCGGTGGAGTACATATAACTGAAGAGGCGTTCGATTTTCCTCAGGGGAACGCCGCCGCCCCGGTCAGACATCTGCAACGCGGAGAGACAGCCGTCGTTCAGCCGGGTTATTTATTTCATCTTCCCCTTCCGTTGGGCACAACATTACTGTGGTGTCAACTGTCTTGCTACTTTACCTTTATTGTCAGGTCTTCGCTTCCCAGTGAAACTCGCACCTTGATTGGCGGAAGGGTCAGGCTGGACTCGTGCGTCTCGACGGTTGCCCTCATGGCATTCTGTAAGCGGAAACGATTAGCGTCTGCAGCGTGCAACAAATGACAAAATTACAGGCTGTAACTGCGCTCCAAAACTTAGATGTGCCCACTTTTATGGGGAAATAAAAACCCAGGGCAAGCGTCTGGTTGAACGTAATGAGCTTCTGCGAATCTGACCTAGGTACCAATAATTAGGCTCTAATTAGACACACAAGATAAATGTTTAATTACAAGTTGAATTGCAGCTAATCACAGGGAGCGGTTCTATGTGTCCTTTCAGGAAAACAAGATGGATTAAGATTAGTACAAGTCACTTTCATCATAGGATTCTGCACCAAGCAGAACGCAGTTAGCACATGCATGCAACAACCATAGAAAGGTAAAAATGCAGTACTGTACCTTAAACAGCTCAAACAGCATATGGTACAGGTGGGAGGGCACATACACAATGTGTAATGGCAGTTCAGGGCCTTTGGCTGAGGGTAACAGGGAAAACATAACATTACTCCAACATTACGTTACATAGCATTTCTCCAACTCCTGCTAGCATGGTCTGAGTTTCGACAGCTTGGCTCAACCACCACCGAGATATCATGCGGATCATTTCACCCATAGGGAGGGAGCCAAACATCCATTGCTCACTGTGTTTTAACATGCAGCCACTTCAACGCTAGTTAATTTGTCATTAGGGAGCACTAATAGGGCCAGCTAAGGACAGGCGGTAGATGTTTGAACAGCAGATTGCTTCAGAAAGAGCCTGCTCTTCAGCAGGGCTGGCACTGCTCTCAGGGCCCATGACATGGGTGTCTACTGAGGCGAGACAGAGAGAGAGACGTGTTGCATAACCACGCGTTACCTTGTTATTTGTCTATTTTGATCCCCCTTTTCTTTCTAAGAAACATTCTGAACGAGAAAGCACTTTCAACAACCTTGCCATTATCAACAGGCGAGGCGTTAAAAATCCCAAGAACACAATGTGCCAAATGGCACTGTCCTCTGCCTTTGTATCCAAGTCATGGGTCCCGTTATACACTAACAAATAAAATGTCTCTTTTCCGAAACAAAAAAAGATGCAATTAATATAATCCAGTCTTTACAGGAAGGAAATTTGCTTCACTCGGCGTTCCAGCTTGACGTGAAAATGTGATTGGTCTCAGAGCACTAAGCTGGGTAAATTTCATTACCGACAGCTTCTGCTGAAACTGAGCAGACATGCTGAAGTTAAACCAACATAATTACAGGCTGAAAAAATGCTTTAGTCAGATCTGACAGGATGCCAGCATGAATGTGGCTTGTAGGTTTCCTTAAATCAGAGTGACCTGAAAACTGCCAGCGCACCCAGGACCACAATAAACACAGACAGCAGTCTCTAACGACAAGAAATAAACTATTCTCACACGAAACCTTGTAAGTTAGCTCCGCTCATAGGTTGATACCGTAAAGTTAATCGCTTTTGACAGTCCTGATGCCCAGGCATGGAAACGACCTCTGGTTCCACACAAAGCCCTTTAAACCACCGGTCTGCCCTTGTGAAGTTTCAGAAATACAAGAGGGGTAGGGGGTTGTCGGTTTCACTTACAATTCACTTGCTTGATTTCCACTTCAGGAGAGGTCAGGTAGTACTGATCGCAGAGCATCTTAGCGGTCTCATAGGCATCTGAAAGAACATTTGTATAGTGTGGGTTAATAACATAGCAAAGAAACACATCTGCTTCTTATCTCCTGTGCCCTATAACCATTGTACTTATTACAATTCAATTTGAAATAAATATATTTTTATCCATAAATACAATTCAACATTAATACTAACAATATTCCTATTACTGGTAGCAGTAGTAGTACTGGTAGTACCATCATCATCATCATCAGCGTCATCATCTTTAATCAACGGGTAAGAAACGGGTCTCATTTTGCTCATAATGTCCGATCAATGTAATCAAGTTAATGTCTTAACTAAATTAACAGCCAGGGTTGTCCAAAGTACCCATATCCTAAAGGTGCAGTCTGGTTTAGCGGGACAGATTCCCCGCCTTTGGGTCATGTCTCAGTTAATCATCCAAAATAAGGAGCAATCATTAAGCTGCACAGTGCTGTTTAAACACCAACAAAGTAAAGAGCCAGCAGCACAGTGTGTCACACCAAAGAAGGTGAAACAGGCAATTACCACTCCCAATGTGACTTTGGTCTGAGCGAAAATGTCCAGACATTTAATGGATGATTCTTCTCACAAACTACTGAGCTAATTAGCACAAAATCAGGTAAGCATGACCTTGTTACTTCGCTTCTCTTGAAAGAGTGAAAGAAAAGTTGATACTTCAACAAATATGGCCAACATGGGCCAACTGACTGTGAGTCATGAGCTTTACAAGACCTAATTTTGCCATGGCCAGGAACATACTTGAAGTCACTTATGACACTATGATAGTGGCAATTTGTTCTACGGCCCCTTTTATTACAGTCTGCAGCCTTATTTATCTTTTATATCATTTATCATTTATGGTTAGGTCCACATTTAGCACCACACGACTCTTACTTGTAGGAATAGAGAAGGGGAAAACACACAAAAATACAAAAAATTAAGAAGGCACTCTCTCCTAAAATACTAGTTAAGCTGTGAGGAAATTCCAAGAATTAATATAGTCATCTGTCAGACTGTGAATAACTGCTGCTCTTCAACATGGTGTCAAGTAGAGTCACTTGTCAATTTCAGATTGTAACTGCTGAACTGCAATGACTTAATCAGACACAGGAAAAAATCTGTCAAAGTTCCCAAATTAAATGAGTATTTTAAAGAAAACAGACACAGAACAGGACTGTAATCCTGCTTCAGCATTTTAGGTTACATACAGTGTGAGGTCATTACCTTTTACCACCTCTACCACACCACAATTGGGATCAATGCTTCCAATGTGCTTAGGGTGGGCAGGGTTGGTGCTTCCATCAAATATAAGAGCTGTGTGGAAAGACGAACATGGTGGATTAAAGATTTAAAGATTAAACAGATTTAAAGTTTTAGATCTGAAGTTTTAGAACAGATTTAAAGCTAGAGAGCGAGAGATCCAGAGAACCAGACAGCGGAGAGACGAGGATGCCCTGGCTGACCTACCCACCCCAGCAAAACAAAGCCAACTTGTTCCCCCGCTGTCCCGGCCATTGTCGGGACATGACACGGCCCGTTTCGAACAAAAACATTTTCTTTTAATCTGAAGCAAACAAAGTTTTCCTTTTTTTTAATACTAAGAAGGAGAATTCATCAAAGTGCAAATAAGTGAACATTCAACAAGTGAATTCCAGGCAGTGTTACTTTTTGACATATTATACACACCCACACACACTTTGGTTTTAATTCAAGATGAAATACACCAGAAATATTGAGGATGGAAGAAGAATCCCTAATGACAGTTAATTATAAACTAGTTTGCACTTTGACCGAATCACCCCCTTACTCCTCAACAGCAACAGCCTAACAGTGTAAAAGATATCATCTTCATCCTGTTTTCTTTTATTTACTCATGACACAGCAGTTTCCCTTCCAGAAAGCAGAACAATGAACATCAGTCTAAATACAGAGATCAACAACCCCCGCTTTGCGCTGCTGACAACAGCCACGAATGCGTGGGGTTGAGCAGAAAGGGAGAGGGGTCGGCCTCCTTACTGTGTTGGTTCATAAGCATTCGGGTGGAGATGCGGCTCATGTAGAACCGATCCAGGAAGTACTGGACGTTCTGATTGGTCACTGGGTCGACTCCGAAGGCCTCCTTGTACTCCACGACGCCCTGGGCCATTGTGTGAACCACATTGTTGTGCCTGTTCCTGACGTTAATGAGTGTTTCCGTGAATCTGAAGGGAAAAACGCCAATTCAGAGAAGCAGCAGTTTATAACAAGCAAGAGCAAACATTTCAGAAATTTTAGCTTTATAAAGACAAAAACCACCTGGGGCAGTGACCTCAGATAATCACATTTTATTTATATTCATGTTCAATAAGAGAGAACACATTTCTGTTGGCATGTCTATTACCAAATGATTTTGTAGTGTTGTGTCCTAGATATTTCTGATGTTTGAGTGAATGTTGCAAACTCTGCAATATACAGTATTTCTTAACAGAAAGCCTTTCAGTTTGTTAAGACATACCTGGGGATATAATCAAATTGACATCTGCAGGCCTGGGAAGGGTCTAGACAAGGTGAACCAACATTCCAACCCTTTCAGCAGTAGCTCAAGGCTACTGACTACTACTTTTTTCTTGAGTACCACGTCGACTAGTTGGAACAGCAAGAATTTCACAATGAATGATCTGACTTGAGCTTTATTAAGGAAATATTAACTTTATTGAGGAAATATCTGTGGAAGTGACATTCTTCCTCTGCAGTTTTAGACTTACTTTGTCAGGACCTTTCTATCTTCCGGATCCTTCTCCAGGAAATCCACTATTTCCATGAGACTCTGCGCATACCTGTTTCAAATCAAAACCCCAAAATAAACAGTGAAAAAGACATATTCACGACATGTGACTGAAATAGCAGCTTAGGGTACTGTGTGGCTCAGGAACATGACAAACAATATACAGAGCTGCTCACAGAACTTGCTCACAAAACTTTACAGAACATTACAATTACATTACATTACAATCATTCAGAACACTCAAATCTAAACAGGCCATACGGTAATCGGACTGATGCTGCCTCCAGGGGCCTCCACAGGGGCCTTTCCACTGTCAGAAACAGAGACAGTTGTGCACTTATGATTCCACCTGCTTTTGTAATGTCTCTTCTGTTAGGATGATCTAGTTGCGGACCTACAGTTGCACATCAGTACCTGTGCCTCATGGGAATGCTGGAGTTTGCTAAAAGAACCTATGACCCGTGAGTGAAGTTGTGGCATCTTTTAGAGGATCAATGACAGCCTGTCAGTAAATGTCTGAGAAGGAAATTGCCATTTTTGGAGAAATCTTAGCTTTTGGGTGGATCAAAGTATTGAGAAATTTGTTTTTGACTCATGCTTGCACAGAACTTGATGGCAGTTTTCTTCCTAACTGGTGTGTAGGGCAGCCAGAACAATCACATTGCTCATTGGTGAGTGTCCATTTCAGCTAGTGAAGTTTACACGGACCATGGGACCTTTCTGGCTAACAGTTATTGTCTGTAACAATACAGGCATGAAGCAAAATAGGAGCATATTTTTAGCTAACTAATTCCAGGTAAAATCATACTAGATGGACTTTATACTGCTAGCATCCGGAGCAGACATTTCAGATGCTATTTACTTTTCTGCTTTCTGCATGCATAGACTGCACAGCATTGCAGTTAAAGAAATCTGACTCCTCTCAATCTTCCCTCATTGGCTGGGCCTGACAGAGGGTAGGAGAGGCCAGAGGTGGTTCTGGACATGGAACTGTAACAGAAACGCAAAAAGCTTGCAAGACATTTGGCTTATAGTTCATACTGTGTGGATCTTGTTCCCCTTTCTGAAGCTCTGTCAGTGGAACAGTCTGTAAAACCAGCCATAACATTAACATCTGCGTGGGTGATAGTGACTGACAGGCACGTTCGCATTTTCCTTGTCAGCTTCACTATCACTGAGGATTCATTTGCAGGCCACAAAGCAGACCTCACTTGAGGACAGTTGGAAACGTGCAAAGGGGAGCCAACAGCTCTGCAAAAAATGTTACAAATATCAAGACGGTCACAGGCATGTTGAAACACCGCCCTTTCAGACGTTCTGATGCATGACCAGAAGGATTCAGTTCCTCTGCCTCACATTCAATCCTCAGCACGTATTTGTAATCAGGGTACAGAAACCAGTACACTACATATCAGCAAACTTTACTGTAGCATACAGACTGATAAGATTGAACACCTTTTTGACAATAGGCATATGACATGGTACAGTCCTGGGGTAGTGCTTCACATGGCCAGGCTTCCCCTCTTAAGAGAAACAGAAAGATGACAAAGGGAGATAGAAAGACAATGAGAGAGATCATTAAACACCCCAAGCACTCACTTTATCAGGCCTCATCTAAAAATCAGCCCCACTGTGAAAGTCTATAAAAGGATACAGCACTGGTATGCCATTAGCTTACTACTGTCAAATAATGTCGCCCAGTTATGCCCACGTTTGAATACAAGTTTGTTCCTGCCATGCTGCACACTTCTGACTCAAAGCACATAAAAATTCATTTTTTTTGACAATGATGATACAACCAACAGGGTACAGCAGATATTCACCAAGTAAACAGGGCAAAATTGTTTATTTTATTCAGCTTTGTGGTTTGATTTTCCATTTGCATCAATGCAAGCCAACCAGAGGTCCTGAGTGGCTCAAAGGTATTGTTGTCACGTGACTTGCCTGTGAGCTGCTTGAATGAGGAGTATCAATATCAGAACTAGCATCAGTGGAGTGGAGCCTATACTCTAATGAGCATCAGTGCCACTGTAGTGCATGGTGGGACTTGTAGTGCATGAAACAGCCATTATCTGCATGAGTGTATTGGTAGATTGCATTTGGCCAGGTTGTGGAACTGAGAGAAACCTAGTGTACAACTGATAATTCACCAGAAAAATGTTGCATAAACAGGGGAAAAATAAAAATAAATACAAAAGGTTTGGAAATTTGGAAATGTTGATTATGAAAAATAAAAGCAGGAGAGGCTAACTTTAAAACTATCTTATATTACACACCGTGGCTATTCCAAAATACGGATGCATACAGGGGAAAAGAAGCCAAGAAAAATTACAGCCAGTAGGCCAATTCAGTATGAACCCTTCCCATTCGAATTTAGTGATATGAATATGTTGAAAAACATATGCAGTTTGATATGTGCATCTCCTTTGAGTGTGGTGCCTTCTCTCTTCACACTACAGTCATGAACATCGGATTATCCAACCAACTTCCAGGGGTTCATTTTTGGGATGTTGTTTCCTGGAGATGCCAGCTTCCTTGAGGAAAGAAATGATCTCCAGTAGCCTCTCTTTGGTTTGTATTTACCACTGCTCTCACAGTACGCTTAAACTGGTTTTGTGTGCAAGGTACTGGAGATTCCAGTAACCTTGGACTTCTTGTTAAAGGCTGATACAATGTTAGCTTGCTCTGTGTGAATATTTTTGCAGCCATCACCTGGCTCATGGAGGTCAGCCATCCAGTAATTTGCCAAAATCTGCAAGAAATTTACAGACAGTTCTCTTTGAACAGTGAACATGGTGATGAATGCTACTAACAGATTTTATGCTGTAGGGTATAAATAATTTGAATGTGTTTTGAATGATGTGGCAGATGCTTTTACTTAGTGGTGTTAAAAAAGAGCCAATATTCAATGTCTTCCAGCATTAAAAGATTCCAGTCACTTCTTTGAGAGACTTGTTTTTCCAAAAAATGTAAAAAATAACTGGAATTTAGATTGTACCGTATTTTGAAAAATGTATTTCACCTACATCTTTAGGTCTGTAAACATTATCAACCCTGTTCCTCCACCCTCCTGCTCTCCTAGCCCCTCCCCCCCCGGTTGTTTTTATGCAGTTTCTGTGTCTGGAAAGCAGCATGCTCATCAGCAAACCACTTCAGCTGAGTCACTCTTGCCTACACCCACTTTTATTTCATTGGCTTCCCCACTACGGAGGTTTCATTTCAAGAGAAGGAATTTGGTGACTTTTGCTTCAGTGAAGCAGCACTGTGGGCTTTGCACTACAGTCAACTCACTAGATACCTAGCTTAGCTACCACTGGCAGGCATGAGATATATCTACAAAAAAAACTGTAACTGCTGTTTGATAAATTGACCACATTCACACATTTGAATATTTGGTAGAAGGCTGGCTGCTATTATAAGTAACAGTTAGCTACCAAGTTCATCACATTAGGGCTTCAAAATAAAAACAAACTTGGCCATGAGGTCTCCTGGGGTATGCTTGCTTTTGTTCCAACATTAACTGCAATGAGCTGTCGGATAACCAATTCAAACCAGACACTTGTAACAACATACCCTCTAAGGCCACACGTCAAAAATAGACACATGCTCTGAAGAATGAATAATCAGTATTGACCAAAGGACCTTCTGCTCAGTCAGATCTGTTTTCAGACTACTGCCTTCACTTTCTGTAGTTTGCTCTGTGGTAAATTCTGCTATTGGGTTATATTTTCTATTGATTTATGGAATGAAAACACTTGTGAAATTACAATGGTGCTCTAAATGCTGAATATGTGGCTAACCGATGACTGAAACTAAACACCAGTGGGGAAAAAGAAACCGGAAAACTTGACAGATCTGAATATCCACCTCCACACTGTTTGGTCAGTAACTTTAAACAACAGGCAGATCTGTTTTCCTGCATTTTGCCATTTTCTTTCTCTTGTATTCACACCATGCAGCAAATGGACTCCATATGCCTGGCCACGTTCGATGTTCACTTAAAAAAATCTGCTCTATTCGTAGAAATACCAAATTGTAGCTGATCGATAACCTAGGCGTTGTGTCAGTCTACTTCCTCTTTCGCTGGTTTCATAAATACGCCTGCTTCTGCAAAACACCTGCAAGAAAACACACCTTTGCCACACTGATCAGTCACTAGGCAGCAAACTGAACCACACTTCCCCTAAAGCTGACTGTGATTGGAAATGGGTTTTTTAGCATGGTACCTGGACACCTGCGAGCATATCCAAGCTGTAACAAGGCAGCCGTCCATAAAATTTTTTATGATGTGAAATTACAGTAAGAGCTGCAACAAAAAATAACCAGCCGTTATTATTGGACTTTACTGCTACAGACCTCATACTTTGATGTTTGACTAAAATTTATATCAAATTTAGCATTTAAAAATAGACAACACATGTCAATAAAAAGATCTACTGTCTTTGGATTTCTCCCACATAAGCCAGGATTCCTCTCTTCATTGCCTTTGCTCTACCCAATCACAAGTTCCATGATCAGATGAATGCTATTTTATACCGAACGAGCTAAGACTGCAGTGACCACCCTCTAAATGAGTTAACATGTTTTTATTCAACCAAGACCACACATTCATCATCAGACATTATCAAAAATGTGATTTAGCAAATGAAACAGATGTGTCCTCAAATAACTTGACACGTGGATCTTCTTGACTGAGTCCTGTTTGTGCACATAGCAATGGACTGTACTTTCCACACCTCCGGGATGTTATGTAGTTTCTGTCCAAGGTCCTCAGTCACACCCTGATACCAGTTATGCAACTTAAATCAAAATCCATTTCATATATAACTGTCAGATGATCTTTATAGGCCATGAAAACATGTCTGTTTTTTTTTTTATTTATACCTATATCTCTTAGCTGAATATCTAATTAAGGGCTCCAAAACATTTTTCACTGAATTAATCCTTGGATATTAGATTCACTAAAACACATTTTCCTTTAGTTATGGATTAAAAACACCTTATCTTACCTTCAAGGCAAAATACCTATATTGTCCTGGCTCTAATCCAACATCATATACTAAAGGTTTTATGCTGTGCACATCATTGCAATGGAAAAATGCATTAGTTCTTTTGTGTATCAAAGGTCAAAGGTTACAGGTTTTTCTTGGGAATGACAAGTCAAAGGTCAGCAGGATTTTATTTTTAGCCCCTAAGCCTCCTGCTGACCTTAGCCTACCCTCACAATGAATGCAAAAGGCCTGTTACAAAACCAAAACTTTTCAATAAGTGCCCTCCCTGTATATGCTTTTAAAGGGTGTAGCAACCCCAAACCAACTCCCTCTACCAGCAGTGGCTATGCGGAATATCTGAATCAATGCTGGTGACTGACACATTGAGCTGGCTTCAAATGGGAACTAAAAGTCATAATCCACAAGAGTGGAAGAAACAGATTACTACAATGGCCCAAGGATATATGCTAAAAAAGCCAATATGCAGCAACATCGTATCGCAAGGTGAGAAGCCTTCCATGTGCTGCATGCAGGAGCAAGCCATTCATAACAATAACAACGATGAAGCAAGAACAATAAAACCGAACAGAACCTGACTAATCTCACGCATGTGAGACGCCGCACAGCCAGACTCCAGCATATTAACAAGAAGTCCCCCCAACAGAGAAGATAACGAACACTTATCACCATGCGTCACAGCTTAGCCAAAGTCTACCAGGGAGCTCACCTGGGGCTGTGACAGGCACAGGAATCCCCCCTGCAGTTGAGCCGGGGCAGACGTGCCTGGCAAAGCGGCCTGGCATGCTGCTGCCTCTCTTTCTGGGCCACTCTCTCAACAGTCTGGAGCCAGTTTACCGCTCAGAGGGAGAGGTGACTGGGTGACTCTTCAATAGCTCTTGTCAAGGTCAGACACATAAACAGCCTGTGCTGGAACCTTTTTTTTCCCAGTTTGTTTTTTTCAAAACCAAATTCCCTGAGCTGTCCAGCAAATGATGCAAACAATTGCCTACTAATGTGAGAAACCAGGCCACCAAGATGTCTGAGGAGATGGAACTATTTTCAAAAGGTGAAGCAGAACATTACAATACTCCAAAAACAACAAGCATTCACAGTACCACACACACATACACACATACGTATATGCATACACAAACACACACACACACACTTCACCTTGGCTATTGTACAGCATGGGTGACGACACGCTCTGCATGTTAAATCCTCAGGGAAATCAGTAAGAGATTGTTAAGATGCATATGATGATGTATTAACCGTCAACAATCTGGAAGCCATTCCATTGTGGCAGGTGCCATGCTATGACAACTGCTGAACATAAATGTACCCAAAAAATCTTTTGGAAAAAGGTCGGATTTACCAGCTCTGCAGAAGCTGAAGAGATGGGGTACCGAGGAGTTTGTCAGGAAGGAAGTCTATCTCCTTCATGATATTCGCCAACCTGACGGGAAGCTCCTGACGCAAAAATACAAAAGAGGTCTTCTCGCATGCATTGGCCGATCCTGCAGGGAGGGAAGTGCAGAAAATTGTAAACAGACCTTAACAAACCAGGATTCGATGCAAACAGCTGCTTTCTTGCTTAACACAGGCAAGGGCTGAACGCTTTTGCAAAGCTGCTGTAAGCAGCGGGTTGTACATTTTTGTACAGCAGAACAGAAGCGAACATATCCTGATGAATTCATTCCAATTCGGCCTACGTTGCCATGTAGATCTATATCCGGCGATATAGATCTACATGACAAAAAACCCGACGCTGGTGCTGGTGTGGTGTCCAAATGTCACTTGACACGTGTGTAAATATTGATCTGAAAGCCCGAGAATCCATTGTGTGAGACCTTGCTGTCGTCATGCGTCAGCTGCATCAAGGGGCAACGATTTTGTAAACAACTGATGTCATATTCAAACTAAAGCAAAACTACTAGGGAAAAAGTACCAGGCTTCCTAACTCTAGTGACAGCAGTTAAGACAAACATATCTCGACTATCTAACCACATTATGCAGATACACACAAATGTGAGTCCAATGCCAGCAGAAAACGTAACTATAACTAAGAGATCATAGAAATTTACTAAGGTTAGGTGGTCATACTTCTGACCCAGTAGATCAATGACAGCTGTCAGGGGAAGTCAATAACAGCAGCTAGCAAGCTAGCTTGTTGTGGGTATGAGCTAGCGAGCTACAATGGCATAATTGCCACATGATTATCTACCAGCAAGCAATAAAGGACAGCTATCTGACTAGCTAACGCATAGCCATCTATATACATGTGCGCATGCATACATTATTCGTTTACTAGACAGTAAGCTAAACAACCATCAGTTTGCTGTTAAGCAAGTCAAATCTTACCAAAATCAATGAACTGCTTCATTGACAGCGGTGAAGGCGAATACTTCGAAAATCTATCCACTTGTTTTGGTATATTTGACTTGACGCTATTCTTCAACAAAATCTGTGCAAACTTCATGATGACTTCAGATTCGCGTCCAAATCAAACGGCTGGAATTGCTCTGATTCAATGATGCCCTTTCTTGCAAATCCACCTCTGACTCGGAGCTAGCCTGCTAGCTACCCCCAGCACGAGTTGCTGAAGAGTTTTTGCTTGCTAGGCAGCTAGCCAGCAAGCTGTCTATGTTATGACCACCCTATTTAAAGCGAAACGGACATGTTTATGTGAATCAGAGAAGCGGACGCGTTTTTTTTAACTCCCTGGCTCCTTGAAATGTCTCTTTTTCGCGTAGCTAGGTCTTAGCTACAAAATATAAAGCTCTGTACCACTTCCCCTGATCAACATCCACAGTATTGTTTTCCTCAGATTGAATAAGAGTGACATTTCTACTAGCCAATCATACAGTAAGCTCTATTGGTATTGGGAGGAGTGATGACCACGGATATGAATAATATATCAGTGTGTGTTGGTAACGCTACACAAAACTCGTGAGAGAGGGGGTCTCAGGAACGGTCTGGAAGTCACTGCACATGCGCAGGAGACCAATGTCGGGGGGGATGGGCCGACACGGTCAACTGCTGTAGCCCAAGATCAAGCCCAAGACGTCCTACCCCCATTTTCCTGTTCAATTCATTCATTTGCTGTTGGGTCTAGAAAGAACCATCCAGTGTGCCGAATTTTGAATTATATATATATGTGTGTGTGTGTGTATGTTTGCATATATACAGTATGTATATGTGCATATACATATATACATATGTACATATGTGTATCATAGGATAGATTTCTACTCTGATCCAATAAATAACCTATGCTATACATCTTTCTTCCTGAAAAGACAAACCAAATATTATCATAGCTAAGATCAACCAAATAAGCTCTTGCTAAAGGCAATTACTATTACTGATTATTATTTCATTTCATTGCTGTTACACAATTGAATGCCACCCATATCAAAGCAGTTGAGTGACCATTGAGAAGGACAACAGGACCCAATTACAAAAGCCATCTGCACAATAAACATCTGTTTATGTAGTTTGTAATGGCCAGCATGTGATATCTCCTAACATGGTCATTCCTTGTGTCACTTTTGAACAATGGAGTGTCTTTGATGCACTATTATCAAATTTGACTATTACCTTAAGGCGACATTGTAAATCTTTTGTTTTTATCTCAGACACATAAAATGTTGTAAGTACTCAAGCACTGTAATGTAAATTTTTTTGGTGTGTGTGCGCATGCATGTGTGTGTGTGTGTGTGTGTGTGTGTGTGTGTGTGTGTGTGTGTGTGTGTGTGTGCTCACGCGTATGTATGTGCCCGCATGTGTGCATGTGTTGGATGGATGCATGAATCACCTGGTGTCCCAAATTCCAACCAGCTGCTGGTCGAATTGTATCTAAACTCCTCAGGACACGGGACATAATTACATTATGGTATACTACATATAAATATTGTTTTTTATGAGATGTAGTCGGCCAATAAGCACCTGTATTTTAATCACTTAGATGTACATAAAACAACTTTCCCAAAAATGTGAATTGATATATTAAGGCAATTAAATGAAAATTTATTTAAATGAAGCTGTTAGTGCAGCTGATTTGAGATGACTGTCTGGTTGTTGTCTCATCATCTTGTTTTCTAGCATAGTGGTTTGGGGCGGCAGTGTAGCATAGTGGTTAAGGAGCAGGACTTGTAACTGAAAGGTTGCAGGTTTGACCCCCGCTGGGACACTACTACTGTACCCTTGGGCAAGGTACTTAGCCCACAATTGCCTCAGTAAATATCCAGCTGTATAAATGGATAACATTGTAAAGAACTGTAACCTATGTAAGTCGCTTTGGATAAAAGCGTCTGCTAAATGAATAAATGTAAATGTAGCATCTAGTCAACTGAGGTTGTGGTGGGCACTACTAAATTGCTGCATGTAGCTAGTCAATTGATAAATACAAATGTCAGTCCTTGAGATACCTCTACAATGTCATTTGTAAATGCCACACATTTTCATTAAGGCAATACAATCAGGCAAGTGGAAGGATGGAAGATGCCATCATGATAGCTGATGACTTTGGGCTCTGGTTCTGAATCTCATCAGCAAGTACCCATGTCTTCACAATTCTCAGTGGCAGAAAGATGTTCCAGAGGCAATTTAGTTGACTAGTTTAAAATTTTGAGAGCAATTACAATTGCCCACATTTGTTAGTTGAATCCTGTCATTTAAACATACATTTTCCCATCTATTCCACCATTTTCTCCACCATCATCTTAAATCCCAACCCGGCAATGCTGTCACTTAGGGAATTAATCAGCTAGGTCCTTCCTTGGTTAGGTTCCTTGATCTGAAAGAGGACCCCAGTTTCAAGATCTTAGGATCATCTGTTTTATTGTTTGAAGCTACTGCCCTCTTCAGTACAAATATATGAAGTTCAATTTTGTCTCTTCATTCCTGGCAGAATTAAATGTATTCTCTCCGAAGCTTTTATGCCACTGTTCGTTTTCATCCTTATGTTGAAATGTTTGTACACATTTTTGTAAGAGACTTTTCCTATTGATCACAAACAGCTCCTTCTCAATTTAGTTTAGCCAATATACTGGTCCAAAGTTAACATTACCCTTTCAAATGGTCATTTTGCATGTTCCTTTTCAATAAGGTCCAAAATTCAAAGAAATTTTAAAAAGACACTGAAGTGAAATTCAAAAGAAATTCAAATTCTATGATTTTTGTACAGGCTTTGGTCAGCCCCATAACTTGAGCTGTAACTGCCAAAAACTTAAACCGCAGTTTATGTTTCTGTGGTGTGAACCAGCCTACTGCATTACTATAGCAACAAGAATTTTTGTTTAGATCAGTGCACATTGCTTGTGCGGTTACAGGTCACAAAATGGTCATACTCAATGGTCTCACTCCAGATTGCTTATTTTGAATGAATATTGAATACTTATTTAAGAAAGAACCTTGGACCATGAAAAATTGAAGTTTTCACCTCAGTGGTGCACTGGGATTTTACTGCTATTTCCACCCAAAGAGCTCACTACTGATTTTCTCCTTGGTGGTAGTAAAAGATTGCATTCTGCAGTTCTGAGACTGACATAATGTTGCGCTCTTTCTCATGAGTCATTAAGTCAATGCAGGCAAAAATTCCTCTGCCTAAAAATACAGTAACTACATCAATAACAAATGTATAAACCACCCACAGTAAACATTTTCAAACAATGACAAGGCTAATAAATTCAAACCTTGTAACTACAATCACAAAAAATCAACACGCAAATAAAAGACTCAAACATTTTTGGCATGCTGCCTTTGTCAGTGAAATGGTGCTTTTTTGTTGTTAAGCTTTTTAAACCTGACTCAAAAGCCATCACCACAGGTGTGCAAGTTAGGTGGAAGAAAATTGCCAATCAGTACCCCTATTGTTAGTAAAAAGCTGGTAAACAAGTTACTAACTTGTTACTACCTAACTCATGGAAGTAAATCCAAAAATAAATATGCATGTTTCATGAAAATGGACTGTACCCTTTATGACAACTTGTAGGTGAAACAGAGGTATGTTGAGGTCTGTTAAAATGTATATTTCTTCTTGGATCCGCTGCCAAATCTGGCTATTAAGAACTCATTAATAGCCTAACTGACAATAGAGGCACTAATTGGCAATTCCTCTCTAATTGCTTTACACTTGTGTGGTGACGTTTTAGAGTTAGGCATAAAAAGGTTGCCTACAGTGTAACACAATTTCACTAATGAAAGCAATCCATGGAAATTGTTCAATCAGGCTGCCACATCTTTGTGTAGAACTGTTGAGGGTCAGTCATTTATGAATGTAGATACTGATGTACTTCTTAAAGCACTCTCTTCTATTTGTAACCCACAAATAGAAGAGACTGAAAATGAGCACAGTTTTCTTATTTACATTTACATTCATTCATTTCACAGATGCTCCAAAGCAAATTACAAAGGTAGCTAGATACAGAAATTGTGAAAATCCATCTTCAAAGCAAATATGACTGGTAAATATAGCATGGCTTTAGGGCATAAAATGATTGAAGGAATTTTTACCATGCAATAATTTACTTAATCTTAATTTACATAACTTCAGCTGGTCTTAAGACAATGGAACCTGTTTACTTGAAATGGCTCATTTGCAGTTGTTGGCCATACCGGGCATGGCTTGGGGCCTGGGGCAATGAAAACAACTTTATGCTAATCTATTCGACCTTGACCAATAAATGCGCTACATTTGAGAGAATTTTGGCGGCCCTGTCAAAAGTTATTCATGGAAAAAAGGTGAAAGGGGGAAATGGAGGGCAAAACTAGTCTTTCAGCCATTAGTGTCTTGATAACCGAAAAAGAATGGACCCCATCATTCAGTCCTCCCTCATTCATTTCACTCCTGAATGTGTAACTGGGCAAGACTGAGTGGAAGGGGAGGAGGCTTCTTACACCCTAAACTTCTGGCTTCAAGTTTATTGTGGGCGTACAGGCTTCACGTGAGGAGGTGAACCGTAACAGATAGATATAAAATAGCTGGCAAAGTATCTATACATTAAAAATCCCTTTTCCCTGCTGTTTTATTGATAGATACTCTAATTTGCTAAATTAGCTGTCAGATGCTAAATATCACCACAGCTCGTTTTATACTGAGGTGTCGAATGCAAAATACATCATACTGATTGCACAGAAAATAACAAGATCACCTTAGTTGGCTTGATTCCAGGGTGATCTTACAGACAAGAAGTATAATCTGATTTTAAGTTCATATATCCTATAGAGTACAAATGTTTACTGCGGCTTTTTTTAAAGTTGATATGTGTTAATTAGCATTACATGGTATCAACATAATAAAAACAACGGCTTGTAACCAACAATCGCAGCTTTCTAAATGCGTCTCCTTTATCAAATAGCAGTTGCATAGCATGAATTTCTCTTCTACTGAGACGACTGAGTGAGCTGAGTGTTGATTTCTGCTGTTCTCCACCCCCTCGCTCACCAGCGTCACCAGAATGTCATAGAAAGTGTATAATCCATAAGGGCGAAGGCAACCTTTTGCTAATGGAACACCTTGCTCCCTCCTACTGACCTCTTGTGGGGAAATGGTATACTACATGCTCAGAATAAAAGTTGGAAATCTCATTGCTGTTTCTCAGGGCACGAAGGCACTGGTGGGGTCCCGTATTATTTACCGGTTTGAAGATAGCAGAATAGCAGAATACTCATTTATATTGGTTTAAAGTGGCCTGGAAAAAACTTAGGAAGAACACTTACTGATTTTTTTTAGGTGGAGAGAAGTTTAAGGTGCACAAATAGGCTGTTAGTCTCGATCAAGCTCTCTCTCTTGACTTCTATAAAACCATGCCTACGCAGACAGCACTGACTTCTATTTTAAGTAAAGTGAAATGGCAGTCTCTCAATATATGGATTATATCTGAAGATGTACATATTGATCTGGTTTGCTGTCTGTACCACACACAGGCCCGTTATTAAGACTCTGACGCTAACCCTTAGCAAGCCAAACGTGACAGTGACTTGACTCAAACGTTGAAATGGTCATTTACGGCTGCGAAAATTATATATATTATCCTTCATCTGAGATACTGCGGAGGGAATTATTATTAATTCTATTAATTCATAATACCCTTATTATTTCCTCAACAAGACACATTTAGTCTGGGTGACGTACATGTTTCATGTTAAAAGTTTACACGCAATAGGCCTATTTAGGCTTGCTGTAGTGCGTGTTGTCATTTTCTCTGCAAAGTTGTCATTCATAATAGATCCTTAAACATCCAGCAAAACTTTATAAATACCACTTTTTATGTACATACATAATGAATAATTCAGGGAGTTCATGTTGCATTTTTTGTACATGTTCGTAAAATTCTACCCCGATCCATGACCAAATGAAATCGCAAAGGTGTGGATTCATTGTTACGGCACGGTAGAATCTCAAGAATATAAAGAGCATTTGACAGTTATTGAAAAGCAAACCGCCCGTAAAGTTAACTTATAAGCTAATTTAAATGAAAATATTTCTTGCTGTTTCCATATTTTATAACGTTGCACTTAAATGTCATTATCTCTGGGTTAGAATAGAACAACTCGGCACGCGAATGTTGATTTTGGATATGTTTGACATTAAACATTCTTAGACGTAAAGCTTAACTATGGCTTTAGTGATTACAAGGACGACATAAGACCTCTTAAGTGAAAAAATAACTGTCCCGTCAAAGACATTTAAGTTTCGCTACGGTCTGATATTGTGAGTCTGGTCCCATGGTCCCATGAAAAATATTCAAATCAGGGCCGATTAAAATCCATTTGACCAGCAAAACCTTTTTATTTCCTCAAAAAAGCTGTTACAGAATGGTTTATGAGAACTGATGCCTGCCTGTCACGCGCCTGATTGGAATCAGGCAACAGTAACAGCATTCAGTTGCGCCCTTAAGTGGATACAGACCGGGGTAATTCAAGATGGCTCCGATCAAAGCGCGTCACCTGGAGTTGCGCCTGCCTTTGCTTTTCCCAGGGGAGCGATGCTCGTCTCTTTTCAGATTTCCGCATATCCGGGAACGCCGATGAATTCTTTGTTGTACCATCTTTTAATGTAGATAATTGGACGTCATCAACCAGTCCAGAGCATGAATGAGCATAGATATTTTTTCTAATACAGCCCCGGTTTCTTTTGTTTCATACAAGCTCATTTAAACGTTTCGGTTGCATGAAAAGCCACCCAGCAGACCCGCTGGCAGCCCTGCCAGCGCCACACAGCAGCACTGCAGTAGACGTTGTTCCACGCGGTAAATCCATCAAAAGCGCTAAATGCACGTTTAATGAGCGCTCTGGGCCAGTGGAATCTGCAAAAGATTACTACCCATTGATATATGAAATGCAAAAGGTGGCTAATTGAAACCACCCGCGTTGTTTATTAAAAATTACATTATGACATTCCTTCCTCGGTCTTTAGGTAACCAAGTCGGGTTCTATACCTCCTTGAGGTAACTAACCCAATGCAGAGAATTCCTCTCGCGTTTTGCATTCATTAACCAACACCACAAATACTGTAAAACAGCCAGCCTCCCTGGCGTAATTTAAATGGCTCTTTATTATTTTAAACATGTGTATGAATTTTAACATTGTATCTGATCACATTCAAAGCAGTTCATTTCAATTATTTTTATTTATGACCATGTAAAGAGAAGCACACATAAAGCTTGACTAATTTGAATGTATCCTCCAGACTTGCACAAGACTGGCATAAAATACAGATGGTTAGAAGGAGAACTAAACACCTCCATATGGAACCCGTAACAAGGGTTGCTGACTATTTGCATAACATTGTAGGTAGTCTAAATGAAAAGCATGATTCCGTTCTGGCGTGTTGTATTTATGTTTCCATAGTAATGGTTTTAATCTCAAATAATGACATACTGTAAGTGCAGCATTGTCTTGTAAATGGTGCTTCATGTCATCTTTTATGGTGGTTTTTAAAGACTTTTTTCTCTCTTTGGTTGCACCGAAACCTCAAGTCTTCTCATAGCTCCGCGATCCCTCGGTTGGCAACAGCTGGTTGCCATGTGATTCGAGACTTCCTGTCATTATAATTGATGTGTTTTTATTCTTTCCACTTCCTGAAGCCTGATCAGAATTAAAATTACAGGCGGAATTTCCTGTCAAAGCGAGTCATTTATTCAGCAAGTGTGCCACTGACAGCCGTTTGATTGGACATTGCCCTCAGCGATGCGCGTTTTTTTTTTTCTCCTGCTCTCTGCCTCGTCCGTGCGCAGGTCCGCATCTGCAAGCGTGCACAGGTTGTCTGTCAGGGGGTAACCTTGGCCTTGAGACACCCCGCTCCGCGGAGGAAGAGGCGCCATTTGAATATTTAACGGCGCCACCTGCTGCGAGCTCGGAGGGTGTGTTTATTCAGCCGGCTCTGCAGGTCGTTACGCTGATTGTTGCGCTGAGGCGGTGGAAGCACGTGGGCCGTTCAGCCCCCTGCTTTGCGCGTTTCCCCGGGGAAGTCCAGATGCTCGTTTCATGTGAGGAAATCTGCGTTACAACACGCTGGCCCTTGCGCGACCTCGTGTCAGACACAGGTAGTTTTGTGCTGCGATTCAAACTGACCGAGCGGTCTCTGTCTACGTCCGCTTACCGAGTCGCTCCAACATTGTGTACATTTGAATGTCTCCCGCAGTTTTGGTTAGTGTTGCTTGACCTTGTTTGTGTTTTAAAATCCAGTGGAGCTCGGTGAGAGTCTGATCCCTAATCCCAGTGTTTTGCGTGAGAACTTGTACGGTGAATTGGCATTGGGGAGCAGTGTTGCGGTCTGGCTTTAGCAGGCTTTTCTCTGCCCTGCAGTGAATTGGCTTGACTTCACAGCTGTGCAGACAGGACTGGATGCACCTCCAGCTGGGGGCTGGCTCCTCTCTGACCCCTGGGTCTTTTCGGAAGGGGCATCTGTTCGTGCAGGCAAGTGCACGGCCCTTCCACTCCGCCCCAGAGCCACAGAGGGGCCCTGTGATCTCCGCCAACAGGCCGAACAGCTCTGCTTAAATTGGCTGCGGACGGTGACTCTGTGTTGTGTTAAAGGGCTGTCCTGGAAAAAAAAAGAGCAAAACGCAGCTGCTTGGATGCATTCAGGAATAATTATTGCTTTAATTAGGGCTTTGTATCTTATTGGCACGGCTAACTCTTTCTGGAGTGATCCGTGGTTAAGATTAATGTGTGTGCGATTCCTGCTGAGCCGTGCGCCATTGGAGCAGGGCTAGTCGAACAAAGAACTGCTCTGTGATGTGAGTTTTTCGTCAAAGGGTTATGTTCATGTTCACCTCGCCTCCTGAGATCATAATCTCTACTACAGAGGCGAGGGCGATGCTAGGCGGTGGGAGGGAGGCAGGCTTTGTGTAAATGTGCTACTGTGAAAGCTATTGGATAATATTTTCGGTGAATCTCATTGGCCAAAAGCAGTTAAGAACAGAGAGATGATTGCTCAAGGTTGTTGGCAGCAGCAGCCACAGTTCCCATCAGGTCTTGCAGTGTGAGAGACTGCCTGACCAGCATCATTTAGATCTTGAGGCAATGGGCCAAAATGGAGGTGGGTCATGTTTATGGGCACGTCCTTTTTCCCACTCTGACATGCACGCACACACACACACACACGCACACACACACGCACACACACACACACACACACACACACAAAGACACACATAAGTGCAATTCAGCAATATAAACCAGCCAAGTATGCACCATAACATGAAAACCAGCACATTTTCTGGAGCTACAATTTGAGGAATTTGGCTTTGCAAGCAGATATGTGTGCTGCTGGGTGACGGCAGCCGATCTGGTTCCCAACCCCTCTGAAAGTTGCATGAGGAACAATCCTCCATTTTTGCGGAGAGCCTGAGAAGGGACTCCTGTCTGGGACAGTTCCTGGGCGTGTGCCTCATTAAAATCTGCTGTCCTCTTGGGGGCTTTAATTTGATGACCTTTTCATTTCCGAAAACCGTTCCCAAGCAGATATCTGTCGTGAGAGAGCTTGTATGCAGGTTTCTGTGCAGCATTTTGAGGCTGATTGAATGCTCTCCTTCCTGAGCGTGTTTTGTCTCAGACAATCAGATTAAGGGGCAGTCACTAGCCTCCACAGGCTTGGCTCCTGGTCATTTACTGGCTGTAAAATTGGTATGAAAGGAAAGGTTTGTTGTTCTCGAAGAAAACGGAACTTGTTTAAAATGCAGAGGCAGGCCATCGCTCTGACCAGTGCATATACAGTCCACACGCGAGCGGATTCCCATAATCCTTTGTGGAGGTTTGCAGATTTTTCAGCAGGGCGGAAAACTGCAGCACCGCTGGGACTGTATATCAGCCATGTAGAGCTGCTGGGAGAAGGGACTCTGCGCTTGGCATGTTTTGGGCAGGGGAGCAGAGAGGACACAAATGAAAATGGCTAATCTGATGGACTCGCTCAGAATAGCGTAACTGCATAAAGGGCCGCAGAAGATGCTAGGGGCGATTTCCCGGCCTCCTATAGGAAAAGGAGTGGGGGTGGGGTGGGGGGGGGGGGGGACATGACCAATAGCAGTGCTCGGAAAACAGAAGTTTGCTTTAATTCTCAGCATACTTTCAGTCCAGCCACGTCTACTCTGAGGTAAATGCCCTGCGCATTGCGAGCCAAACCCGACGGAGCTCTTGGGCTTGTGGGAAAGACATAACGCTGACACGACATTAGCAGACTTTCCTACTGATTTCCATCAGGAGATAAATATCGGTTTCAGTTGTAAACCCCTCGCCGAATAACTCCTCGTGTGCCCAGTCCGTCGGGTTGGACGGGCGTCCCGTTGGCCCCGGTTCAGACCGAGCGAGCCCCACTGGCGAGGCCTGAGCCGGGATCGGTCTTGCTTGGCGGAGCCTTCCAGGCCATTAACGGGTCACAGTCAAAAGGACGAAACGTTTCACATGTTTAGTCTAGGACGCCACGGGACTTGTTTGCAATAGTTATGATATTAAAGCCATAATTGCAGTCAGTGAACCACATATGTACTCGCAGTCCTACAGTTTGTGTTGGGTGTTATTGCTTTGGAAACCACCTCAGTGAGGTTATTAGTTCAGAGGGTCAGGGAAGCATTTTTGCAAGCTTTTTTCAGTGTTTTTCTGGACCATTACTGCTAGGGGCTCTTTTGGGAGGGTTTAGTTTGCGATTCCCCCAGCTGAGGCCTCAAGAGTTGCTCGCTCTTGCAAGTGGTGGACCTGTAATGGCTCTTAATTGCAAGAAAACAGTTCTAACCGCTAATCTGTAAGGCATTATCAGACACTCCTTATAAATGACTCTTCACATCATAATGAAGTTGTTAAAGGCAAGACTGCAAAATGTAAAATTAGCTTGACCATTGGCAGCACATTGATTTGATTAATAAAATCACAGATCACATCCAGATATACTTTATTAAGTGATAGTTTATTTGTGTATACTATACTGTTATTACAATGTTGTAGAGACCCACAGGGGATACAAAATATAATCTCTTCTGTAATGCATACCAAACAGTAGTTCATTTGTCTGTTAAAAGTACCTAGGAAGGAGCAAAAGACAGGAGTTGATTAAAGTGTCCTTTAGACCACTGTGGGTCTTTCTTTTGTCTTTAAAAAAATTAAGTAAACCCACATGCAGTATGTTATTGGCACTTGAAATGAATGTGAAGTTCAGCCAGCATGTTCTCAATTTTTTAATCTTATTTTATTTAACCGTTATTTTACCAGGATAGTCTCATTGTGATTGAAATCTTTTTCAAGAGTGACCTGGCCAAATACAACAGCACATAAGGTTCCTGAAAATGACACATTTACAACATGAGACACAGTTTAAAAGAAAACATCAGTTTACATGATGCTCAGGAGAAGAGTGGTGCCACTAAGGGTCAAAGCATTTACAGACTCCCATTTTCTGCCATATTTTTAACCCTAATTTTAAAGTCATTCAGAGAGACAAACTCCTGCAATTTCATGTTTTTCTGCAGCTCATTCCAAGCGGAAAGGGCAGAGAACTGAAAGGCTTTTTTGCCCAGCTCTGTACGGGTCTTGGGCACAGTCAGACATATACAGGTTTGTGAATGTAGGTGGTAGCTGTTGTTTGCCTGCTGGACAAATGGCAGTACACAGGCAAGATATAGCCTTATAAGTGAAATAGCCTGAAAGTGAAAATGTACCAATGACTTAGGCTTCACAGAGTTACAGAAGGCCAGCCTACTCTAGAGGGTACAGTGGTGGGTGAGAGCTTTGGAGTTTGTTACAACCCTCAGCGCCCCATGCGACAGTGTTCAGGGTAGGCAGTGACGTCCAAGGGACACACGTATGAAATATATATTCATCATGTGAAATTGGCAGGAAGGTAGCAGAGACAGGGAGGCAGAAACACAGAAAGAGGCTTTTCTCACCTCAAAACAAGAAATAAAAACCCCGCTTGAGCCACTCGTATTGGGTTTAAAAGTGAGACATTCGTCTGTCAACAAACCCAGACACTTGTAATTTGATGCCCTGTCTGTTTGCTTGTCCTTTGTGTAGTGGCTATACATGGAAGAGCCTGAGGTTCATTCTAAATGTACAGTATTAAGCTAGTGTCTCCTTATCTTAACTGTCCCCTTATCTTATGTCCATGAATTGCCCAAAATGACACGACGAGACTACCTCATACAGGATAATAATGGTGTGGCTAAAAAAATCAAATGAAGGACCTTTTTACATACATATGGTGCAACCAAACTCCATAGCTGCTTATTAAACATACCTATCCATATCTCATCAATACTGTCAATCCTATCTCTGGTTGAGCAATGGTTCAACCAATCGCTTGCATTTTTTCCCCACATAAAAAACATAGGTATCATGGATTTGATATAATAATCAGAACTGGTTATATTTTGAAAAATGAGTCTGACCTCTTTTATTGAGTCTTGCCCTTTTATGTCCTCATTTATTTCTTAGTGTTGTCATATGTACAAAGCAAGCTCGACTCGTACTGCAGCAGGAGAGTCGCTCCGCTCAATTAGAGAAGCCTATTATGGCTGTGAATCAGACTAGGGAGTTTTATCTGTAACCCCAGGGTGATCTGATGACGGAGCTGAACATTTAATGACTGTTCTATCTCCCCCACAGATCTCAGGAGTCGGCCGCCGCATGCGCGCCCCCAAGAACCACCCGCGAGTCTGTGAGCGCATTCGCTCCAGAGCGGGTCACATATGGAAGCACTTGTGGCCCGGTGTTGTTTCAGCCCTCTCATGCGAGAAAAAGCTGTAGGTGTCAGTGTTCTCGCAGCAAAGGTTAGCAACCGAATCTCTCCGGCAGCGGTCGGAGGGCGAGGACGCTCGTTCGCACAGTTTCGTTCTGGGGTGAAAGGGGCCGCTCATGTCATCTTCAGATCCCGTTACCGTGCGTTTACTCTTTTTTGATCCCGTAGTCAGAATTAATTGTTCGCGGCAGTGAGAGAGCGCGTCGTCTCGAGAGCGTTCTGAGTTCGGGTTTCATAGCTCTCAGAAGGAGTGAGTCAACTTTGGTTTCACAGGGAGAAAAACACTCAAGTCCCCATTGGCTTCCATCGAAAGGGGATGCCAGTCACAACTAGAAAAAAAGGTCCGATATCAGAAGAAAAATGTCTTTCACAGTAGAGGACGCACGCCAAGTAGAGCCCAGATGATTGCAATTTTCCACTTTTTACCACCGTATAATAAGATACATAAGACTTTTATTGGTGAAATGTATGCTGTCCGTAGAGCTATAATAATATTTGCCATCTGATGTGTGTTGAGAATCAAACGGAATTTTGTTTCACTCTATGAATTTTTTTCCCCTGTTCTACAGTGAGCTCCAGGTTCCTATGTTCCCTACCGACGTTTTCACATGTGACGCTGGAGCGATCCAGAGGGTTAACTTGGGTGGTCTGAGTTCAGGACCTCTTACTTTTTGTCTCATTTTTAAAAAGCAGCGACTTAAAACTTCTGATAATGATACAGTGCAGTCTCTCAAGATTCAAAGAAGGGTGCATTGATGCAAACAGCTGCTAGCGCAGACCAGATACTATGATTACCCAGACAACGTTTTTGCATTGATCAGATGGTAAAAACAATAACCGTCATCGTTTTTGCCAGAACAAACGTGTAACACCCAAAGTAAAAACGATTGGGCCATTTCTTTTATGAAACGGAACATGACGCATATCTATATCTGCGCGTTGAATCACTGCAGATGTTGACACTTTGTCAATCAACAGCAATTGGCCGTTTTATGTCAGAAGGTATAAGGTTACTTTTTATAGTGCGTTTTAAAGATTTGGGAACATCACAGATAATCAAGCGCTCAGATGTTCTGAGTGTGGAGTTTCAATTTCGTTGCTTAGTAGCCTTTCACCAGCAGGGAGCACTCAAAGCACGCAGACCTCAGCCTGTATGCCCGAGACGAACCGGACGGGATTTCTGCCCTGGGCTGTTATTGTATATGAATTCTCATAATGGTATTAACACTTCACAGTACGACGTTGTACATTTATACATATATTTATCGTTCACATGATTTATTACAAGCATGGAACAAGTTACGATTTCCAGCATATATTTATAATTTGCTAAGTACAAATTTAAATTTTACTACAGATAACATTATGTGGACCCATGCACAGTCAACTGTACAGCAGTTTTAGTTACATTTTCTTTTCTGGGATTTTCAAGGTTTAGTATTTGGCATAAATGCTACCGCTGTATGATTAAATATTTCCATAAGTACATTTCGAAGATTCAGATACAGATTCAGGCGTTATGAAAATCCTGTTATCCAATATATTTCATTTTACTTGTTATAAAGCTGCAAGTATTGACAGCCCAAACGGGACGGTTTCCTTCGGTCGTCCCTGCGTTGCGCGGTTGAACGCAGAGCGTCGCCTGGTAGCTCGTTCTGACAGGCAGGCACGCGTTTGGAAAGTTTGAAGTCATGGGGTTTAATCACACGTTGTGGCATTCTGTGCATGGCATGATGGGGCTGGTAAAGATGTGGTTCTGGGAGGGAGCCAGTCCCACTGGCACCAGACACGAGGGCTTAAACCCGTTGCATAATTTCGGTTTATTACGCTTACTCCGAGTCTGGCGGCTGTCGCTATAGGGTCAGTGCAGGAAATTTTCATTTGACGTGCAGATTCCTCAGATGTTTCGTGCGCAAGACTTCAGCCAGACACTTTAAAGCCACCTGACAGCAAGCGTCACTATAATATTACTGAGTTGTCTCTGCATCAAATAATTTATTCTGAAATGTCGATTGTTTGAAAATTTATCACAGCACAAGAGTATAAATTAATATTTATAGATTCAGATCTGAATATAATTCATTTTAAATTAAAACGCTTTTATTGATAAACTGCTGTTTGTGTACAATTAATCGTTTTCAAAATTTATTGTTACTCATTTTCAATATAGTAACAATCAGAATGTTAACTACTTGGATTAGTGTAGTATGCAATTTTATTTCACAACTTTCATGTTGCATTGCAATAAATGAACAAATCTCGTGGTCACACTTCATTTTAAGGACCAGGCCAATCTGACAAGAAAAGTTTCAAAATGTGAAGAATTTCCTGAAACGTTACTGGCGCTGCCGAGAATTTATCTGTGTTCAAAGAAGAGGGCTTTATCTCCGTGCGCTGAATATTTCCAGACCCAGAGCGTTCTCTCGGTCTCCAGGGAGGGCAAGACCCAAACTGCTGCCATCAAGAAAGCGCGGGCCGATTTGCAGATTGGTTTAAAGGATAGCGCGATCGATCTTTCCATTCGTCATAACGATGACAAACGAGCACGAAGTTGTTTCGCTCTTTGAAAGGCATACCTCAGCTTAGACGTATTTTTCCATTACTCAGCTCGAAATATGTGCACTGGATGAGTAATGGCACTGTCTTACAGAAGACAGGGAATTTCTGAAGAACGCTCTCCGTTGTTCCTAAGCCACAAACTAATCACTTAAATCTCTCAAATTCAGACATTTTACATTAAGTGATTTCTTACGTCTCACCCAAAATGAACACTCCCAGCATCTGTTTGCGTACTTTTTGATGCTGTTGGCACTTTCCATAATCAACTCTATTGTGTAGAGCGGAATCATTTTCGCTGCACTTTAAAAGGTAATCGCCGGTGTCCTCGCACCAGAAACACACTTCCATATAGCCGGTCTTTTTATAAGGCCTGCCGGTCTGTGCCACACGGCACTCCGGGCAGAAGCGTTGCCCTCAGCACTTTTCGTTTTGGGCTGAAGTGCTAAGAGCCTGGCGTCTATGGGCACCGGCCTGCCAGAAACCCTAGGAAGTGGCGAAAAGGGCTGGCTCTAAATTAAAAGCGGGCCGCCGCTCAAATTCGGAGAGATTACCCTGACTCCTCTTCCCTCGCTGGAATACGCGTTTGATGAGCAAGCACTTGAAAAAACGACACGCGTTCTCTTCCACAGCCTGTTTTCATTTTTTTTTCTTTTTTCAGAATTGTAAGTTTCAAACGAAGTCATAAAAGGCGCACTGTGAGAGGTAGAGAGTTGTTTGCGACTCCTCTGTAGAAGGCTCTTTGTGTCCCTCAGGTGGACATCTCTGTGGATTTATTTTTTAGTGAAATTGAGTTGGCTGAAAATCACCATGTGAATTAAATCGGTTCTGAAAAAGTTGTGCCACATAGACAGTTATATCTGAATGCACGTGTTTTGAATTATTCTGTAAGAAAAATGAGATCATTATTGTTGTCAACATGAAACTTAGTACACAGGGTTGAAATTTTAGCTATATATTTCTCCCTCAAAAAGCCAAATATTACTACTTTCACAGGTATGCCATCTATGTGAAATATGTTTGGGAACTTTTAGCCGTTGTTGAAAGAGAATTCTGAAAACCCTCAGTTTTGTGATAATATTGTAATATATTGCAATATTGATAATATTGCAAAGTCCTTGATGACAAGGAAAGCACCCAGAACTGTTTTCAGTTTAAGAGCTTTCTCTGTATAGATGCTACACAATCTTTATAGCCATGACTTTCGTCATAAAACTTTGAATTTAGCTATGCATTACTACATTCACTCACTTAACCTTATGAGTCCAGAGGTCACTGAGACTGATAAGAAACAAATTCCCCCAAAAATGAAAACCTGCCTAAATTCGTTGCTTACAGCTGAGAGGAGTGTTTTGTGTGTTATAAGAGTACACGCAGCGTACCTCTTCGCTCATTCACTTCAGTGTGCTAACTAGCACTAAATGGAGTGGTCAGCGTGTCCAGCGCATTTCGGTCCTGCTGTGTGTCTCTGTGGTGTCCACAATGCGTCTTTTCAAGCGCAACCAGCTGCTGGGGAAACAGAAGCACAGCACTGTCCCTGTACCTCCACTCCACACCGCTCTCAGGCCAATTAGGACTGACCTCAGATCAGGGCTAAATGCTGTTAGGGGTTACACACGCAAACAAGATCATAGAGCCTGGATGTGGTGGGTTTATTTCCCATACTGTACAGAGGTTTCCATGTCATGTAAGCCCATCAATTTTTTCTAAATGGGTACACAGAAAGTCTGTAAATAATCATTTATTGACAAAAAAGGGAACTGCAGAACATTTGGATTTGGAGTTCCCTAAAGCACAGTCTCTCCACGGTAGCCATTTTATAATGGGGAAATGCTTTTTTAAAGGGGGAATGATCTATTTTTGAATGCATAGTATGATATTTGGAATAATTCAAATATCTAAACTGTTCTATTTTGGTGCACAGCATGCGTGTGCAATGAAAATGCTTATAAACAAAGACGCCCCTACGAGAGGATTGTCCGTTTTATGGGACGTAGGCCAGATTAAATGATGCCTGGTTCATCTTATGAGACATAGGCCGGATTAAACGATGCCTGGTTCAGACGTGGAGTGTCGTGCCAGGCCTGAATTAGAGGCCCCTTTCAAGTCCACGCAAACCGCCCCCGACTCGTCAGCGCCGGCCCTGTGTTGTGGTCTGCAGGCTGCGCAGCGACCGACTTCTAAGGGCCCCCTTGTGCGCCACTCAGACTCAGGCCTGGGAGAGTGCGGGGGCTCCACCACCGCTCCTCTCCCAAAACGGAAGCGCCGTCCAGGACCCTTCCCTCCTCCCAGACCCCTCCCAGACTCCCGCCCCCCTTCCTAACCCCACGCTGGAGGCAGAGAGTGCTAAACTCCCCCCCCCCCGGCTTGTCAGAATGGGAGCATATCTTCGGTGGGGTATCGGTGAGGTAATGAGATCCACACGCCGCGGCTTCGCCCCAGTGAAACGGGGATGAAAGAGCCGGAGCGCATCCTCTCTACGTCCAGCGGGATGCGTCTCGCGGCGGCCGCCCCGGCGCGCTGTTTCATGTGCCGTGTCATATCCTCTCGTGTAATCGCTCAGTGTCAACATCCATCCGTCAGGGACGCTGGCGAGCGCCTCCGCGCCCAGCCTCTGTCTCACACTGACAAAACCTCAACTTTAATGCTTCCAGGGCCGTGCGCAAGCACGCTTCACACAGCATTAACTCTGATTTTTAAAAGCCCGCTTTGATCTCTCGCTACTGGTAAAAACAAAAAAAGGGAAAAAAGAAAACTGTTTTACATCATTGTTATGACACTGGGGCAACACTGCAGTTCAAACGCGGCGAGTTGCGTGCCGAGAGGATTCTCTGGCCACGAGCACGTGTAGAGCATTTTCGCATTCGGCGACTCCCCACACGGAGCATGCGTATGGCACACATTAAGAACACGAGGTGGCCACAGCGCATCCAGGGCGTGAGGTCTTTCTGTCTGTTCGACGATGCTGGTTTCCTTCCCCTGCCGTAATACCGGGGCCGACCGGTTTACTCTGGATAACGCGCTGTGGAGACTGCAAATAATGTCAGCACCCGGCAATTTCTAGCGCATTACTCCATCAAGAGATTATTGTAGCCCGCTAATTACCCGAGTCGTGTGCCTGGGATTGGGGGAGGGAGATGTGTGCGGCTCTGCTGGGAAAAACAGGCGTGGGGGGTGGGGGGGGGGGGGGGGTGAGATAATAAATTCGGCTCACTGGAGTTTTGGGGCCCCACCTCCATATGAAGTGCGCCCGAGCGGCGTTAGCAGACGTGGAAGCCAGCGTGCAGCGGGAACGATTTGAATTGACATTACCAGCACGAGGAAGCTGAGAAGATTGAATGCTATTTCGGCAGAGAAGGGGGGTGGGGGGGCGGATATTATTACCTCTGCGGCCGGCGTTTCCTGATCGCCCCGCGCGACGCTGGAACGAGTTCGGTTTCATCAGGCTCGGCGCAAAACTCCAGCAGCCGGCCCCCCCAGTCAATATCTGGCCCCGTGGAGAAACTCTCATTAACCAGCAGGTGAGGGAAGCGCGTCCTGCTCTCCGGATTAAATCAGCACTGACAAGGAGCGCGGGACTTTGTTAAAGCTGTCTCCTTCCATTTTATGATCCAGCCTCAGCTGGCCGAAAAGACGCACTGACGCCCTGTTGCCTTCCAAAGTCACAGTTGTGCAGCTTCCCATTGGCACCTGCGAAAGCATCGCTGAGGAAAACCTTCATAAAAAAGTGACCGCAGCAGCACTGTGATCCAAAACCGTGACACCCGGCCACAGTATCTGTACCGCAGTCTGCCATAGTGGTTAAGGAGCTGGGCTTGTAACCAAAGCTTCCAGGTTCAGTTCCCAGGTGATTTAACTGTTACCCTTAAGGATGGCATTTATCCTTAATTGATTCAGTGAATATCCCAGCTGTGTAAATGAGTCATTCTAAATTGTGAGCTATGTTTAAGTCACCCTGGATAAAGGTGTCTCCTGAGGAGGTGAGTAAGGGAATGTCTATAAGAGGTAGCCCCATGACCGCAACCATGACTCGGCGTTTTTCCTGCTAGCTCCTGTGACTGCGGTCAAAGGTTGTTGCTCTCATGGTGCCATGCCGCTTCCCTGCCCTGTGTTCCTCCTCGACCCAGGTCACATGAGGTCAAGCCGTGCCTAGATTTTACAGGCAAAAACACAAGGCTTGGACCACAGTCTGCGTTCCGCCCGCAAGCCGACCACCACCCCCAGCCCCCCCCCTCCTCCCGACACCGGCCACACAATAGACGGTTATCTTGGTAGCTGCGGAGATGGCCAAACGATGTGCTCGCTGTGTCGTAACTCACATTCTATTTTCTGTCACTCCGGAGGGATATTATAGGTCGGGCCCGAGCGGGCCGGCCAATGGCGTGGCGCAGCGCGGCGGACAAGCGAGGTGCGCTGGAGACTGCGGCGCGGGGAGCAGATGTTGAAGAGGTGCAGTCTGGGAGCCGGAGGCGGCTGGGGCCGGGGCTGGCCGGCTGCCCGTCTGGGCCCGCACTCCTCTCCCTCCTCCGTCGGTCGCTGGCTCCGCGCCGCCGTCGCATTCAGAGCAAAACCACGCTCAGGGTCGACCACATTGCATCAGCGGACTGTGCCGGTCCTAAATCAGCGCGAGTGGTCTGCTCCGCCCCTGCGGGATGGGTGGCGGGGGGAGCTGCTGCATGCAACAGCGGGGTGAAGGACAGAGAGGATGAGTTCAGCCTCTCAGGTGTTAGGCTTCAATGCACAGCAAATTATATCACAGCCTCTCAGGGAACAAGCAGATTTGGCTATTCGTACATAGAGTCTGTCCAAAGCTCTCCTCTGAATATTCAGCAACAGATAAGCATTCAACATGCTTATCCGTTTGATATTGGAATTTTTTTTTTCATTTTCAGTGTGAGAGTGATGAGTATTTGGAAAAGAAACCACAGGGAAAGTGTTTGGTCGGACATTCCGCACATGGAACAACTGTGTGATTTATAAACCCTTGGCACAGCCAACCAAGCACTTTCCCTGGTTTTAATCGCCTATCAGAGCAACCCTGGGTAAACTCTCCGGCTCTGGACATAAATGATTTGAGGAATGTAGATGTGTCTGAGCCAGAAACAGAGCTGTGATTCTGTCATTTCCATCAGATGTCATTTTCAAGTTATCCGGAAGGTACACTGTTCTGGTATAAAATTTGTTTAGCAGTTAGCAATGGTGAAGTCAAAGTGTGTACAGTGTAAATCCTATGCACTGTTGTTTTTCAGAATAGGTTTGTCGGTTGTGTGGTTGAGATGAAACCCTTTGCTCGGGGTGGGGGGGTAACAGCAGCGCCCCATCTGGGACTGAAACCCTGGCCCCCGAGGCGCGGATTCCGGCGCCTCTCCCCCGCACGTGCTGCGCTCCGTGTGCACCGCGGCACGTCCCGTGACGGAATCACTTCCTCTTCTGAACTGCAGCCGCGCTGTCAGGGCTGCCCCCGGCCGTTTAACCCCTGCCGGCGGGGTCACCGCGAAAACGATCCCACAGAGGCCTGTGTGTGCGGGGCGTCTGCAGGTGCCCGCATGCACACACAGGGCGGCACACTCAGAGCCCCTCGCCCATCTGCTGCCACGGCGATGGGGCCTGGGAGGCGGGGGGGGGGGGGGGGGGGGGGGGCACCGGGGTCACGAAACGTGCCCAGTGCTGTGGGGGCGGGGGCAAGCAGGTGCCTGTTGATGCTGGCGGGCTTGTTATGACGGAGCAGTGAGCATGACACTCATTTAGAAGTGTTCTGCTTCTACTTTTCTTCTGTTTGTGTTACAGTGAGAATGTGTATAGAACATATCTGGGGTTGTTCACAAAACTACCTTTATTTTAAGGAGTCCTTACAATTGTCTAGAAGTAAGAAAATGAAAACCATGTGAAAATGTTTTTATATTGTAGAGTCCTATTTTAGGACAAGTTTCCATAATGGGAAATATTTTTTTCCTTGTATGATTCATGTTCTGCATATGGGGAAGGCATTTGCAAATATGCTTCCGTTCTTGGCTGTATATTTAATTTTGTCTTTTTTGAATTTCAAAAGCAATGAATGGCAAACTACCTGTAGGGTGTTAATGTAATTTCCATCATCTGTTTTCACCAGTGCCTCTGCATATATTATCTGAATGTAAAACTTGGTCAGAGTGAAGAGGAATCTTGGGCCCCGCCCTCTCCAGCTCTGAGGCCGTATTTGTCAGGTTGAGGCAGTCTGTGAGCGATTATCCCTATTTGTACTCTCCTGTGTGGGGGGCCGCTGGGAGTGGGGGGTAGAGAGTCAGGGGTTCACACAGCTGCTGTTTGCTCCCCAGAAGAGGAAGAAGACTGGGGGGATTGCTGGGCCGAAAACATGTGCCAGCTCTCAACCAGCAGGAGGAAGAGGAGAAGCAGCAGACAAAGAAGGTATTAAAATGAGTGGGACACTGACAGAGCTGTTGCCATACATGTGACATGCATCTCCTACAGGTTGGTCGGCTTACCTTGAACTACAAAGCCAGACAACAAGCATTGGGCTGGGGCCTATGTCATGACTTCCCTCTGGTTTTTTCATGTTTGTACGGAACACATACTTGTCTCCAGCATAGCATAAGCTGTGGCGCATTAGTCAGAGAGGATCATAGCCGCTAACGTCCCACTCACACCTGTCGCCAGCTGGATGGAATTGGGCAGGTTTGACCCCTGAGTGAGTTCATTATTGTCCTCAACAGTCTGTGCTGTGTGTCATCTCTTTCTGTCCCCATAAAGGGTGTCTTCAGAGAGCCCAGGACTTGAAGTGCTTTCTGGAATGCGCACTGCAAAACACCTGGTGGCAGCTCCTTTGTGAAGGGCACCTCATTATGTAAAATTTGATTGATTGACATAAGAGTATGTGTGCTGTATAACCAGTGAAGTTTGAACACAAGATTTTGTCACAAAATATTGTGCATGTCACAATACTATATTTATGCTGTACTTCATGTGTAAGTACATACGGACATTTATGCAGTGTGAATATGTTATTGTATAAGCTCCAATATTCAGATTTTTTCCACCCTGTTTTTGTTATATTTTAAATTCTAGCTCATATGTTCACAAGCATAATCTCATTAACATCTCATTGCATCTCAATCTCATTGCATATAACATTGCATCTAGAGGGAAAATAGGATCCAGTTCCTAATGATCTAGTATACAATAGAGTTACCCTGAATGTACTATGTCTTAAAAGCAGGGATGCTTACGTTATTATCACTGAGATAGTAACTGCCTTTTCCAATACATCAATAGCCCTTTAATCTAAATAGGTACAGTGTATTTATGCACAATTGACCTACAATAACCCTAATCATTGGCCATCTGCCTCTGTAAGAGGTCTATATCGGAAATAAAGGAAATTAGATCTTTCTGATAACATTTATTTTTTCTCCTGCTTTGTTACGCTTAGCCAGTGTCCACTAACATACGCTTCACACGGAAGGGATCGAAATGTCGCGAGAGATAACCCTGCCGCTGCGTTTGAAACCCCAGCGGCCGGGAGCGCAAGCAGGTCGCTTGCATGTGACCTGCCATATCGGACGCTGATCTCCGGGACTGGGCCCGGCTTATCGGCCCGTGGCATTCTGGGCTGCGGCTGATTAAAAAATGTGTCACTTGACCTCCGCGGGAACTTCAAAGCGGCCGGAGAGTGCATTCTTTGTGGGAGAGTATAGTAAATAAGCTCTCTGCAGAATGAGGCCTTGTCAGCGCAGGACTATAAAAGCACATCGGCCGCGCTGGCTTTAACACCGCCTCAGAACAAAAAAATACTTTGATCAGTCCTTTGTCTTCCTTATGAGATGTCAGAAAAGGCCGCACGAATCAAGAGGGCGAGATCAAAGCCAAGACCTCTTAATAGTCTGGGAGAAATTGGACCAAATGACATCAAAACCTTACTTCTGCCGGCGCGGTCATTACCGCGGAAGAGGCTGAAAGCTCACTCTGCTTATTTAGTTTCGCCGAGTTCATACACGGTATTTCTATTATTCTCCTCTCATTCATTTCTTTCTTTCTCTCCCTCCTGATTTTTTACCGTGCGGCTTCTTAGGACAGCAGCCTGACTGGCTATGCTGGCAGCTGCTGGATTCTCAGGATGAATATGTCCTTACTACATCCGCATATTTCATGTCAAAAAATCAGGTTTTCATAATGAAAAAATATAACATTTAATGGTTTTACTCCTAATGAACATCATGTGTATTGCTGCTGAGAAACCTCTGGATTGGGGAAAGGGTCACCTTTATGAAAATGTAATGTTGAAAAGATATAAAATATAAGGCAAAATACATTTAATATGTGCATAGAGTGGCAATATTATACACTTCTGCATGTATTTTACAGTGCCTAAGCCATGTTTAAGAGGCAGATCTGTTTTTATGTGTGTTTGACTATGCATGCACATGTGTGTGTGCATGTCTGAACCCATCCTGGGGAGGTGACAGGAGGAAAAGCAGCACTCTAATTGGTCAAGATTGATTAAGCTCTGAGTAAAGACTGACAGATATATTCTCAGTTTCAATGGCAGTGGCTCGAACGACAGGAAATGTGAAAGGTCCTGTCATTGTTTCCTTCACATAATGAAAGACGGAAGTAAATGGGGAAAGGGCTGGCCACTGTGGCCAAACTGAGGGGTCAGGGGGTACACTCTGCACTGGACAGTGCCACTGAGATGAGTCATGAGTTTCCCAGAGGCCTTTGCAGTGTCCTTCCTTTGTTCTTCAAAGACATGCTTTCCTCATGATGTCATACATGCAATGACATCACCTACAATCCAGCGTCTCAAAAACACGGACATTTTAATCCTCTGGCACAGTGTTCCCTTCAGATGAGCATGGCAGATTTGAGGAAAAGCAGATTTGTGGTGATTTTTCTCAAGGGAACTGGGGTCAAAAGCAAAGACTTCAAGGCTAGATGGACTATATGTTCTGGATAACCCAGTGGATTAACTGGGAGGGGGGCATTTATCTTAATGTTTATCTTAAGATCTTGTAGTCATCCTCCAAAGGTAGTAGCATTCAATGTCCAAGACAAAATGTCTTCCCTTCTTTTCTCCGCTCCTCAGGGATATTGTGAGGGGATCTAATCTGCCTTCCAACCACTCACTCTATAGCAGTCTAGATAACACCTGCTGGCCTGGTGTCCACCACCACCACAGGCCCTCACCTGTCTCTTACCATATTCATGCTGTTATCCACTCTCCCGGTTCAGCTGAATGAAACATCATTTCTGAGTAAAATGACAAACCTGACTTTGTTTTTGTAAATGTTCCTCATGTTTGGTTTGTTACTTTCACATTGCAAAAATATTAAAATTTAATTTCTGTATTTCTGTATGTCTTTAGTTCTGGATATGAAATACTGTTCATGCTTGCCAGCCCACCTTGACAGACGACCAGAGTGCAAATAGCTTTTAAAACTTTTTTGCTATCATTGATGATTTTTTATTAATGCATGATTCCAGCCTCTGGCTTATGCATTGATTATAAATGAAACCAGACTAAAACAGAAATGGCCAGGAGTTCCTTTAGCATGGGACATGAAATTCAGAGAGGCCATTTCTGAATATATGTCGCTACACTTATACAGTGCAGCCTTCTAAGGGTTCTGATTTTTAGGTTGTTTGAGTCAAGGGTTTCTCAAAGCCGGGGTTGATCAATAAGAAATAATAACACAGGGCTGGGGTGAGTTGATGTAGTTGTGTTTTGATTGCCCATTCTCTCGATAGATATCTACCTGCATCACTCCTCTAAATAAACAAGTACAGCGAGCTTCGTTTCAAGAGATATTGATTTTCCACCAAGGGCTTATCATGGTACAGCCATGAAGTAGTCACCGTGCTTGCATTATGCTTCTGTTTAAGAGATTACGTGAACATAATGCCAACCCTCGAAAAGCATGTTTTTCCCTCTTCACTGTAATGGACGAGAAGCCAAAGTTCTGACAAGAGAGGTTTGTTGTAGCATGGAATGATGTCAGCCTATCCGCTGAATAGAAAGACATGCTTACGAGCTGTACTTGGATCCTCCACTTCAGACTAGATCAGTGAGTGCTAGAGATTTTCCCAGCCTGTCCCCCTACCTTTACAAGCACCATGGCCTCTATGAACAGAGGAGATGGCATGTCATGTCCCATCTGTGCTGGCACCTTGCTGGTTCAGATGAGAGACATCTGGTTACATTTTCACACTGGTTACATGCACCCACTCCAGTGGGTGGAGTTCCTCCGAAGGGTGGAGTCATTGCCACACGGGGTCAGGCTGTGAACATCGGGTATCCAAGTTCTCCAGAAACTTCAATCAGGGGTTTCCTGGCTGTATTTGGGGGCTAAGGGCCTTTGTTACATGTGGTATACTCTTGCTGCAGTGAGAATGCAATACAGCCATCCATTACTGTAAGAATTTGTATAACATGGTGAATTTGTAAAAGAATCATAGTGGTATTTGTATGACCTAACATGGTGAATTGTTATAAACAATTCGAGCGTAGTATTTACCATGGGGAAAGATATGTAGTTTATTTATACATAACTCCCATGTAATTGAAATACCATTAGACCATTCAAATAGTTGCATCAGTGGTCAAAATTTAATTTATGTGTTTTGTGTGAGCTTTGTTTCAGATTTGGTTTGCAGTAGTCAGGCAGACCATGATATTGCGCAAGACATCCATTTAGATTTCAATTAAAAATTCTGAGGTTTGACCCTAAATATCTGGTGTCGCTCTTGACACTAATTATGAAAGACTCGAGCCGAATTCGGAAAAACAACCGGGTAAGCAACTCGGAGACGGGGCTGGTTCGTGAGAGGGATCCCAAGAGGACCATATTATAAAGACATTTTTGTAATAAAAAAAAGCGTGGCGTACCACTTCCTAATCCAGTGAGCCACACATGTTTGCCCACCCACATGGACTGACACTGCACGTGCTCAGTAGCCTCTGCCCGAACTCTCTCTCTCTCTCCCTCTCTCTCTCTCCCACACACACACACACACACACACACACACACACATGCATGCGCTCAGCCCGCCCCTGCACATTACACACTATGCAGTATTGGCGTCACACCGGCCGCATGCTGCAGCTGCCTCCAGGCACTTAACACAAACAAAGATCAATGCATTTAACATGACATGCTGAGCAGCAACTTCCAGCACTGTATTTTTAATAGGGATATGCGTTGCACGGAAGCTCTCTGAGAGAAGGCCAGCCATATGGGTGCTGCATTCCAGCTGTGTCGGCGTAGCACTTATTTTCACAATGAATGCATGTTCATGTTGGCTGGAGAATAGAGTAACAGTAATAAAACTCTGGACATGTTTCTTTGATTCGTTATTTTCTTTTCTCAGTGCTGTGAATGAAAATCTAAAGTGAAGGGACACATTTATTAAATATGTGATCGGGGCCAGTAAAACCAGAGAAATGTATCATGTTGATGGAATGAACAGTGAACGGCCCAGAGCAACTGTAACTCATTAGCATGAACATTCGCTCACCTGCTTTCAGTTAACAAGGTGATATAATGTGTGTATAGAGTTATATCCTGTGCGAGCAAGCTTCTGCAAAGCTAAATCAATTTAGAAAATGATTTCACAAAGGCTTGTGATTGGAACCATAATGTCCCCTTAGCATCTTCATTGTTGCTATATATATTTTTTTTTTTGCAGTTTAAGGATATATATATATATATATTTTTTGCAGTTTTGGGTTAGGCTTTGGGTTAGGGTTTTGTTTTGTTTCTCTACATTGCCAGCTTATTTAAGATTTATATTTGTCATCTTAACCTTTTTACTATTTATCCAGCAGATCAGGCCTTCCCTCTGCCCTCTCTTCCCCGGCTCTCAAGGCATTATTTGGTCACAGATTAAAAAAACCCAGGACTTTCAGGCACATCATTTTCACAGCTGCAGCAACCCAGGATTCGTTAAATGACATCAGATTCAGTCCTTTCATTTAGTTCACCAGGAAAACACACAATTTAGAAACGCCGGGAGTTTAATCTCAGTGAAGACGGCGCGTTTAAGTGCCTGAGAACAAAGGCAAATTATCTCCCTGTTGCATCCCAGCCTGCTGCAATAAAACTCTGTCATCGTATAGGCATCTGTGGCGTATATTAAAGCGGTCGCTCGCGTGGCGGCTGGCAGGGTGAGCGGTACACGAGTTGCGAATGGCTGCCGAACAGGCGAGCAGTGAAATGACAGCGGTTGAAAATGAATAGCACCTCGCAGCGTCGCCTTTTGTCAGCGTGGCCTGGGGCATTGCCACGTCTTTTTCATGGAAAAAATTAAGCCCGCTCATAATCGCTTGGCGCACGGCTCGCACTTTTTCGCTGGAAAAGGATGAAAGAGGCGAGGGACCCCAGATATATTGTTTTGCTTTGGGTCTATTATAAACAGAGAGTCGCTGGCTTTCTTGTTCTCCGGGCATCAGATAAATCTTAATGTGCGAGCATGTACTGCGATTTAACCCTGAAACCGCAGTTTTCTGAGGTAAACGTGACCGCCGCAGTCATCCCGCGCCTTCAATCGTGGGCGCTTCCCCTCTTGGCAGGGTCACACTGGATTTCGGCATTTTTGAACAATTTTCCAGATTTGGCCGCAGAGATTCTTTCATGTGCTTCACGTACCTCCCTCCCACTCTCGCTCTCTCTCTCTCTCTCTCTCCCTCTCTGTCTGTCTCCTTCCCTCCTTCTGGAACCTTCTCCGGTGGCAGCCACAAACCATCAGAGCTGTCGTGCCTCGACGGTGCGGTACGGTCGGGTGGGGGGGGGGGGGGGGGGGTCTGGCGTGGTCGCGGTCGTGGCCCACGCTCCTCCGCAGCTCCAGACTCTGCCCGGGCCCTCGTCACCCCCACACTCGGGCGCTCGGCGTATGCTGGGAACATCACAGGCCTTCTCAAGTGGCCTGGGTTACGCCACATCAATGGTGCACTGCAAACCGACCTGATTTACTCAGAGCACATCACTGTCCGCAGTGTTTTATTAATATCTTTCATTTTTTCAGAGGGTGACTTCTCTACTTTTGCAGTGCCCAAATGCCAAATGTTGGGACATCGTGTTTTTATTTTTTTAGTTTTTTTTATTGTTTCTTATTTTTATTTTTGGTTTAGAATAGGCTCATTTGTTGTGTTTTTAAAATGAAGACGAAAAAAGTCCAGCTCATAATGTTGTATTGCTTGGAATGATTTCCTTGCAGGTGATTGTGAAATCTCTGGATCCACACATGCATGCAAGAGCCTTGAGCCTTGTGACTGTTTCATTCTTTTAGTCTTTGTCTTTTGTATACCTTTCTGAAAACACAATATATTCTATAAAGTCCATGAATAAATGTTTTTAAAATATCTCAAGAGGAACTGTATATTAGAAATATATACAGAAAATAAGGTCTCTATCATAGATGTATGTATATACACATATACATGTATGTATACGCACACTGTTTTCTCCCTGTGTGTATTATAAAAAATAAAACAAATAAGCATTAATAATTACAAAAAAAAATTCCATGTGTGTGTAGCATATTTTAAAAATATTGTTAATATTTAGGATTTCATATTATCATGCATAGAGTTGATGTTTCCTGCATGAAGAATGACTTAACTGATTATCATATTACCTGCTTAAATGAGACACTAAGAGGGTGCATTTTGAAGTTTAGAAATGAAATAAACTCTCTTCATCAATCCACCCTGGAAAGTTAATCATTCTACCGAAAACACTTTCAAATTAGCAGTTTGCGCAATTAATTCCTTCTGAATGAGTCAAAGGGAGTTAATACTCATGTGGTTATTGTCATGGATTTCAAGGCCTGTTCAATTTTTTTTTTTTTGCTTTGACTGCCAGTGCCACTCTGTTGAACACAGAGAAAAAAACCGGTCAAAGTGTTTTGAAATGTTCTGAACGCAGAGTGTCTGGTTGTAAGCATGGACTCATTTTATTTTATTATTTTTTTCTGCAATGGGAGATATGGTATTACATGCCCTGTGCCAAAACCGCGGAGTGACAAAATCTGTAGGGTGTTGTAAAAGAGATGCCGTTGGAGGACTGCGGATCCCATCTGGTTCTGATAACCCGTGCTGGGAAACATATGATTGCGGTACTGCAGAAGAGACTTTGGATCTGCGTCTGTGAATATACTGTCTGTTACACAGTAATTCCTGCCCTGACAAATGGGTTTAACATTTTCAACAAAAGGGTAACAAAGGAGAGAGTGTTTTCCCCCCCTCATCTGCTTCTCCACGCCATCGCTCATCAAGGGTTAGCCTTGTGTATCCCCCTCAACAGAACACTTCCCATTAATATAATTGTGTCTGCCGGAACCACTTATCCTTCATAAAAACTCCAAGAATTTGTTCTTAAGAGTAAAATATAGGCATTCAGTGGGTGTGTAGAATAAAAACTACAATTGAATTGTTTATTTACATGCTTGTCTTTAGCTATGAAAGATGATTTTCAAGTGACATTCTGATTTTTGCAACCATTGGTGATAGTTTTGGGGCTGAGGGGCGTAAAGGTTACCTGAGCCTCCCCACAGTGTAAACGCATTAATAAAAATCATACACATAGTCATTTTTAGGAACAAAAATAAAATAACCCCTGGCACTTTATATTTAATCTGCATAACTAAATATTTTCGTATGACATCAGTATGGGGAATCCGCTTTCATATGTAGCCTAATTTTTATTTGGCAGACCTCCTAAACTGGGCCACTGGGAATAATTGAAATAATTCCAGTAGTGTGCTTCTGTGTAAGGACTACAGCATAGCACAGAACATTTCAGGGAGACCAAAATGTAAAATACAGGGTTATCACCGAGTTACATTTTTTATTTTCCTTAATTTTTAAATATATTTATTGTTTACATCCATTCAACCAGCAAGAGTCATACTTTATTAGCTGAAGTTCCCAAGGCTGAGTTAAGTCAGCATATGTTGTCAGGCATTTTCAGGTTACATAGGCTGAAAAATGTAGCCAGTTTCTGATCTAAACAGCATGTTTGTCCAAAATTTATGGACAAAAGCATAAATGTTTACCCATAACTGCTGCTATTCTGTCCCACAGCTTTCTCTAGAAACTTCCACCCATGAAACAAAGGAGAGATCTTCCTTACGCTCCCCTGTTCAGCAGGGCTTAGTGGTCAGAATGATGAAGCGGTTTGGCTGTTCTTCATCTTGTGTCTCCCTGTTCCCCTTTCATGTGGCTCTGTGAGACATTTTGAAATATCACGCTGAAAATTAAATGCTCAACATTGCTCAATTTGAGCCTAATATTTCAGCAATAAGGGATTTACCTTTTAAAATCTGGGATCCTGAAACCTGATCGAGTGTCTCTGATTCATTGAGAGGCGGCAAGCTACAGCTGATTCTGCAAAACAAATACTGTTGGTTGAGGAATCCTCACTTCAAAATGGCCCTGGCATGATCATTTGGCGTGACGCTACAAATATTGCTAATAACATTCCGACCCTTTATAAGAAATAACAGACTGCTATTAATGCAATTACTGAAAAAGACAGCACAGACCATTGTGGAGGTAAAAAGCCTTTGATAAAGAAGGGTTTGTGTTATTTGAGATCAGGTCAGAGCTCGACCGTTTCGCCTGGTTTGGGTCTCAGTTATGATATCGCATTAAGCCCTTGATTAATGGCATCAGAGGGGACTTATAAGCCCCTGTGTTGTGGTGGGCCGGGCCTGTGTTTGCTGCCTGTGTAATAAAGGGCTTGTCTGAAGAGCGTTCACTTAGCAGTGGCCACAGCAAAGGGGTCAAGGTCATCTATGTGGCTCTGATTGCAGCCACAGTGCTTTGCAAGGACTTAATGCTCTTGTTGCGTGTAACATTAAGGATTGGATTTCTGCTAATCAGAGACACGAGTGGGCCTCATTTCGAGGTCTGGGGGGGGGGGGGGAGGGTGGGTTAGCAGTCATTCTGTAATCAGTCGGACATCTGAGGAGTGGAATGGTAAAGAGTGAGAGCAGACTGATCCTAGACCTGTTGCAGCACGTGGTGCTGTATATCGGACTAGGGACTCTGAGGAGCCTGGCAGCTCTGAGTGCAGTGTCAGAGAGAGGAGGTGTCTGCTGATCTGAAGATGAAGGGGAACGAGGGAAGGTTTTTCCATCTCTGCTTCAAATTTGGTGCTTTAACATTGTGTTGAAGAGACTTGTTTTTGTCCAAGCTTTAGCTATTGTGGGCAAACATGGATTAATTATGTTTGTGTACATATTTCCCTTCTTCTTTTCAGCTCAGTATACTGTCAGTCTTCTGTTGCATTTAATCCTGGGTACACTTGGATAAATTATGGTTTCACACATGTTGCCTTGAACCATTTTAGTTCCATAAGCTATTACCTAAGACCCTTTCAGTTGTTAAGCAGGACAAACTGTTTTTGCAAACGTGTAAACATCTGGAGTAACAGTTGAATATTTTTGTGCCGTTTGGCCTTACTCCTATCCCTTTGGGTGTTTATGAACTGAAATATCAGTCTGAAACCCTCTCTGGTTCCACTGTTGGAAACTGTCTCTCGAGCTGTACCGCACGCTCCACACTGTCATCTGTTCAACATCACGGGTTTCTCGCTGCCGAGATGTCACATTAAAAGCCCCTGTCAGTCATGCAGTCAGCCATTCGAGTCTTCATTCCTAAATTCATAAATATTTTTGGATTGACCATCAAACATTGCATCTCGGTGCATTAAGCCTAAAACCACATTTCTGCCTGGTTCAGTGTGTAAATAAACATCTCTGTGATTTCTCTTTTTTTTTTTTTTTGATCGGGACTTTATTTTTTTTCCCCCGCGAACTGTGTTTATTTTGAGAGCCCGTGAAACCGCCACACATCTGAGGCCGCCCTGAGGCCGTTTTAGAAGCCGTATTTTTGGGGGGAAGCGAAAAGAAAGAAGCGTGTTTTCTTTTGCTCTGGTTTGTTTTCCAGGCCCTTTAAAATGAACTTTTTTTTGGGGGGGGGGGGGGGGGCGGAGGCGCGTGACTTGGCGGCAGATGGTGTTGTGGGAGAGGGTGCCACTCACTCTCCTGTGCAAACCGGGAGGCCCGAAAATGAAAAGAAAACAATGCAGGCTCTCTGTCCGCCACACTGCCGGGTTTCAGCAAACCCAAGCAGCCCTTTTTTTACGTGCAGTCACTACAACTTTTCATGCAAATAATTGCGGAAGGGTTCAGCTGGGGATAGGGCCGCATGGAAAAGCATTGGAGAGACTCTGAGATCAGGTTTGTTGAGCGCATATATGGGCTGATGGAACAAACCCAGGAGGTAAATATAAACTGCACTGGGCTTCCGGCCAACTGGTGGCACCGTGACTTGAAAATGACACTGTGGACAAGATCTGGTTTGATTGACACGAAAGAAGACCTTTAATCATGACAAAAAGAGGAACCTCTCTTCTGTCAGTTTAAAAAAACCTTTAATCATCACGGAAGCAGGAACCTCTCCTCAGTTAAAAAAAAGTCATGCCAGAATCATTGACTGTCCATTGATTATGGGTCGTAATAACAATGTATTGAACGATAGAAAAGAAGAGATGGTGGGATCACTGCTGATGATACTGCACAACATGGTACCTGTACAGAATGGACTGAGAGTAAGGAAAATCACAATGCAAAGAAGATGAAAGAAAGGTCAAGGTTTGCGACTGCAGCCGCGTCTTTTGCTCGAGTGGCCACCGCTCTCAGTTCCGTCATATAAAACCGGCCGGGTCACAATAACTGTCATTGTCCCTGTCTTTCCAAACGGGCCATACAGTGAACCCGTCTCCCTGCTCCTCTCTCTCTCTCTCCCTCTCTCTCTCTCTCTCTCCTCCGCCCGACTCTCCGCAGTGTCAATCCGCTTCGCTCGATTTCACCCCACCCAGGCGGTGGTTGGGCCGGAGGTAGCGGTGGGGGTGCGTGGGGGTGGGGGGTCGCTGGATGAAGCGGATCATGCTTCGGGACAACCGCAGTCGCTGGAGGACCCCCTGTTTGGAGGACGCCTCTGTCCGTCGCCACGGACACTGCGAGCCCAACAAAGGGCCCTTTCTCCGTGGGATAACCGCAGCAATAAAGCCAAAATGAGATGTGCATGGCTGCGATTGTGCTCCCTCCCTACCCAGCCGAATACCATGCGTGCTGGAGTTTTACTCTCCCCCCCTCCGCAATAATGAAAGGCTATGTCCAGGCCCTGCTCCTCCGAAGCTCCCTGAAAGGGACCATTGTCGAAAAACAAAAATCAATTTGATGGCAATAATGCCATAATGAATTATACAATCCACTGTATTTACACAGTGCAGGACGCCAGAGCGGAGTTTTAGTAAGAGGCTATTATGTGGCCCTATCTTATCAATCGATACAGACTTTACATTGTTGCCACACTTTAAGGGTATAACTCACACATGGATAATAAGCAGCCACGTATGTGCAGACATGAACCCCCCCGTCCAATGAGAATTTGTTAACTGTGACTTTAACCCTGCTGTGTTAAACTTCAGTGTTAGACCGCTCTGCATGACACATTCCGCATACCTGAATACAGGTATGGTGAGGGATCTTGTTACCAACACAGCAGCGCAGACAGACGTGAGAGAGCGTCGCTTGTTTTGTTGTGACAGTCTGCAGGTCGGTGCACCGTGGGAGTGGAGAGGATCCATGACACAAACGACCTGCTCGCAGTGTCCGCTGATGGGAAGATGCCGCTCCGGCACCTAAGACTTGCTCTCCCTGCCGCCCGGCACAATCAACACAAGCAGTAGGGGAGGGAAGATTACTGTTATTTCTAAAGCACAACCTCCGCATGACGAATGGATGACGAATTCAGCTCGTAACTTAAGGGGAAGGGTATTGTCATAGTCTGGTGTATAGCCTTGCACAGCACTGCTGTAATACTGCAGCTATTCCAACATCCACATCAAATGTTGGTTGTCATGAGTATTGAGCGCTTGTAGGTATGTCAGGCATCATGATGCATAATGAGGGTGTTATAATAGGAGTATATAGGCTCCAAAATTCTTTGTAACCACCGCTGTATTTTTTAAAACCAACCGTTTGTGAATAGGCCAGACCTGGTGAATATCTATGTAACGAGGGCAGGTTAGTGGAACTGGGATCAGAAACAGCTTGACACAAACACACACACACACACTTGAACCCAGGCAAACATTTGTATGAAATGTGTGCAATCCTGCTATATTTCCATCAGCAGACACAAGGGTGCATAATATAAACTAATATAATTGCATTCCTGCATTTAGTTTCCCCTTAAGATGTAAGCGTTTACTCAGTCTGAGAATCATAAGTACATAATGTACTGTAAAGTGCTGTAAGTTACATAAAGTGCTTGAATGTGCTAAATTTGTTTCTGTGGACCCTCTGTCAACTCCGGTAGGTCTGGCACTGGAGAGATGTGTGAGAGTCACCAGGGAACAGTGACCGGCTTTAGCGGCCGCAGTGTGGTCGGCCCCATGGCCTTCTCCCACCTCCATCACCCGTCACTCCAGTGCATTGTCAAACCATGAACCCATAAAAAGTAGGTGAAATTAAAAGGTTGGTTTTGTGATTCACGACATGAGTCGGTGAATGAGAAATATAGTCAAACGGCACATGTCATGTGGTGTCTTTGTTCGTTTGAAAACCGAACTTTAAATTTTGGCTTTGCTTGGAGCAGACTATCATTGAAAGGTCACTTTAATGATTACATGCAAGATCTTACTGGGATAAAGAGGTTTTTGCTTTAGAACAGCTCGCTAATCCATGGTGTTATTCAGTCTTTTCTCCCTCATTCACTCATTTCTTTAGAGAACTCAGACACACAGAGCACATGACATTCACATTTAGACCAATTTTGATTCCATTATTGATAACTGAAAATGCCACAATCCACACTTCTCATAGGACTTAGTACATTTCCTTCAAATGATAACTTTCAAATCTTTCCAAAAAATTACTTTGGGACGGTTGTCAAGTTTTCTGTTTTGTTTTGTTTTCCAGCAGTATGCTTCACTTAACCCACCGTAGTGGGCACGAATAACATGTTTTGCTTACCCCAGGAGAGCAGTAATGAAATCTCAGGGTGATTTAAGGAGGCACTTCCTAAAAAGTGAAAGGTGAATGTGTGGCCGTGGGCCGGGCTTGGTGACTGGGCCGAGGCAGACACCGAGCTGCACATGGTTGTGTAAGCGTGCTGGCTGGCCTGCAGGCAGCGGGAAGGATCCAGTGACGGGGGGAGGGGGGGGACGGAGGGGGGAAGAAGTTCTTGACAGGGGTTCAAACCACGCGGAGAAGGCGGACGGAGCCGCCTGCACAGACATAATTCTCCCTTTCTGCCCTCTCCCCCTGGAGACAGAGGTCTGGCCTGCTTCCACGGGGGAGAGAGAGAGGAGACTGTGGGCCCGGCAAGGGCGGGGCCCTGCCAGAGGGCCACGGGACAGAGCTGGAAGAGGGCTGGAACCACGGAGTCCCTCTGTCAACTGCAAGTCAGGCCAGGAAGGAGTTCAGTAAAAGAAGCTGTGAAATATAAGTTATTACGCCCACATTCACCCCCCCCCCGCTAAGAGGCCTTTTCAATATCTCAGAGTACACTTTGAGTGTTCTGGGTTCTGGATTTACTTGCCCTCATTCAAATTTTACTGTAGGAATATACTACATATTATACAATATTTACAATATATACTGTATTTAGCATGCTATTTTTCAGCATTTTATGTTCATGTTCAAACATCAACACATGATAGATTATTCACCTGTAGAGTCACCTCATGATCACACACTTCAAAAGATTTACAGGAACTGTCTTCGACTGTCTCAACACAACAGTGCCCTAAAACATCCTACATATACACCCAAACATATATTATACATGCATAATTTCCTCCATATTTATTCATATCACTGACTACACAGGAGGAGAGTATATGTATGTGTGCATACATTTTTTTCTTTTATATCATTTTTTCCTATTTATTCAGGACTATGAATGAAAATAATCCCACTGTGTGTATCTGTGTGTTTGTGTGTGTCTGTGTGTGTGTCTGTACTGTGCCCTAGTGCTTATATCTAACTACACGCAGTATATTTTCGAAAACTACCTACAGCATAACACTCCGGCTTGTCTCCCTTTTGAGTATCTACCTTGAAGCAGCCACTAACTCACTGTGAGAGTCTGGGTTAAGAGGGGAGTTTCCCAGCCTTTGAAGAGAACCACAAGAATGTAACCATGGCTGTCTCAGGACTCTGCCTGCGGTGCCAGACTCACCTTTACTGACTGGCTTTTGCTTATTTAGGGTCGTCCCAGAAGTTTGCTCTTACCCACTGCTGCACACTGTAGGAAATGTAATACATTTTCCAGGGACCGAGTTCAAAAGCCAGACTAGCTTGGTGTGAACATGTTTTTAAACTTCACACAAATGTTGTGGCTGTGAAAATATCAGGTTGGTGGAGGTTCTAAAGGTGACAGAGTAAGAGCCCTGATCAGAGAATGCCTGACTTTAAAGTTTTATTTATTTATTTATTTTTTGAGATTCACTAAATGAAAGGTTTCCTCTTATTGTTCCCTTTTTTCTGCTGATATGTAGTTGAGGCTATATGGAAGAAATTTGCTCTCACCCCAACCAAATCAGACAAACTCAAGATACTCCATTGGAAACATGATTTTATGTGTTTATGTGTGCTTGTGCAACCAAAACAAACCGCCAAACCACAGGTGGAGAAACCCCAGCAAAATTCATTTGCAAGCTAACAGGTTTTGCTTTCAAAACATCACTGATTACTGATAATGTTTTGCATTTTCAGTCTCTTCAGTAGCCAGTTTGGCAGCTAGCTAAACGCCAACATGTATAAAACAGCTCATTAATTAGACAGCTAGCCATCTATATTTTAACTTACCCATCCAGCAACAGACAGTACGATCAGTGTATCTATATATGTGGCACACACGATCAGATGGTAAGCAGGCAAGATCATTTGCATGTTTAACACTGGCGAATGGATTTGAGGTCAGTCCAAAAAAAAAAACATTTATTAAATTAATAATACTACCTACTGGAAAGAAATATTTAAAATAACAATGAAGCTGATTAAGAATAACCACTGTGCGGGTTTGGTATTGATACCTTTCAGTATGCTGAGCGAGAGGAGCTAGTGTGTATTCTCTTCAAATCATACTTCCAGCTGGGAAGCACTTTATCCTGATTTGCACCGAGGTCTCAAGCCAGGCACATTCAAATATTATACAATAATTTTCTCGTCTTCCCGGTGTTCTTCATCAAAAGTTCCCTGTTTTGTAATGGCATATCATTTGTTTCGGGGCGAGGGGATATTAACTTTCCAAGGGGAGGACGGAGGCAAACCGTTCGCCGCACTGATCTCTTTGCAATTCAAATTTGATTTTCGTGCGGGCGCTCGCTGCTCGGGCTGAGCGGTCTGCCGGGCGGCCGGGGCAGACGGCGTTGCAGTCATCACAGAGACGTCTCCCCGGGCTCGGATGTGTTTTGGACCGCAGGATCACCTGCTCGGCGAGAGCCGTCTGATTTCTTCCGCGCCAGTCCAAACCTGCCGGTGGATTCGCATTCCATCGGCGAGGATAATAAGCGACTTCGCATGTGGCGCCTTTGGGATTTGGATGCGCCGCTGCTCGTTAAACGCAGTGATACTCATAAAGGCTTTTCTGTTCGCCTTCCATTGTGCTGTAACGTGTGACTCAGCTCTGCAAATGAATGACTCTTATAAAGAGTTCAATAGTAGTATCGTGAGAGCAACTGAACATCAGTTATCCATAGAATTGCTTGGGGAAAAATCCTCTTTTGGAATAATTTCATCTGCTTCTTTGGATAAACATTTTGTAATTTGGAAGAGTAATTAATGACTGAGTACAGTAGTAATGGCTAGTATATTACTTTATTAGTATTAATGATTTCAGTATATTAGGATACATATAAGTATAAGCACAATTGAACATTGATTATCCATAAAATAAAATTTAAAAAATAAATGATAAATCCTCTTTGGAATGGCTATTGTTTCCTGACTGGGGTTTATCATTTAATTTACCAACTGAAGTTCACAGTTTCCCAGAAAAAAGGATTCTGAAAGGAGGCTTCTCTGATCATAATTCGGAGATAAACCACTAAAGCTGGCGTGAAAGAGGGAGAGAGACACTGAGACAATAGGTAAGAGTAGGCATATGGGAATAGTATTTCCTGTGCTTTGGTAGCGCAGCCCCTCACACATCAACTTTATATGAGACCCAAAGCAGGTGTTGTGCAGGTGTAGTGGGGCTCGTCCAGGATATCTGGCCATTTTTAAAGGTTACAAGTTGAGTCTGGTGGGGCAGAATAGGAGCTAAAGGGTTGGTCATGCAGGTGGAAGGAGACGAGCTTGTGAGAATCACGCAGCTACACAATTACACATATGTATATCAAAAAGATAATGCTAGCAATAATATTTTATTGTGTAGGGTGTGGAAATTTTGTTGAGGACATATTATGAGCTCTAATTACTACTAGCCAAAGAGGATGCAAATGAATATTTTGTACCATTCAAGGCCTGTGACTAATATCGTATTTTTCATGTAGAATAAAGAAAAATGAAAATGAGAACATGATGTTCTGTACATCATTGTTCTCTCCGTGGGGGAAACACCTACGCATTTTAAGGTGCCTCCTAGGCAGTAGAAGATAATCTATAGAGACACAGATTATTGTCTCCTCGATTGTCACGTTATTCCCATTGTACTCCTCATTCAGCACATTGGTGTGCTTAGCTATGAAACCAGCCCCTGGTGAAGGGTGTGTGTGTGTGTGTGTGTGTGTGTGTGCGCGCGCTTGTGCAATGGCAGCTCTTTGCGTGCGTCTGGCTGGTGTGGCCAGGCCCTCCTGCCACATTCCTTTCCCTCGCTGTCGTTTTCCTTTCAGTGTCCTCTCGTTCCCGCCACCACAGACAGCGCAGCATGTCAGGGGCCGCATTCCGACGGGCTGCCGCGGCCCCGCCCGGGAGGCCGGGAGCGCGGGGAGGCTCCCCTCCACCTGTCCGGAATGCGTTGAGCAACCCTCAGGAATTCGGAGGGTCCCCCTTTCTCGCCCCCTCCCTCTGTCTGTCTCTTATTTACCTGCCGCAGACAGCTGTTACGCTGCAGTTACAGTGCACCTTCAGAGCGCTTTCATCTCCCGCCTCTTTTATGACACTTTGTGAGAACGCGAAGGTTTTAATTAGCCCACGCCAGACAGCCCCAAGGCTGCAGCAGCGCCGCTCAGTCTTGCTGCTCCCTCCGCCTCGCAGCGCAGCGGGCCGCTCTGCTCCTTTGAAGACAATGCCGACTATGTCTGCGACGTCACGCGCTCCCTTTGCGACACCCCGCCCCCCCCACCCCCCTCCGGCTCTCCTCTTCGGGACGAACTGGGGCGCCCCGATCCCCGAAACTCAAGCGATGACACTGAGCTTCTGTGCCTTGCCTGGCCACGCCTGCTCCACCCTGCCCCAGTTCTTTGCGGACCTTTCACAAGGATGGTGGTGGGGGGGGAGGGTTTCCATTTTGGCTCTTGCCGCGCTCATTCCGTGAGATGGACTGGGGTTGGCCCGTTGCCAAAAACTCATCAAAACAAAAACACTCACTTCCCTGTGGCTGTTTCCACACCAGCAGCTCTTAAATCACTGCAATACTTCACTGCATCACTGCTGTGACCTAAAAAGATTATCAGTCATTTCTCAGAGAATACACCGGCACCGTAACTATTACGTTATGCTACGTTATGTTAACGGTAGCATGAAATGATCATGGAAAAGCATTGTGTTTTGGATCAAGTCAAGGCCACTGGAGTTCAAGCACTGTGCTTTAAATTGAATCGAGGCCACTGGAGTTTAAACACTGTGTTTAAAATTGAATCGAGGCCATCTGAGTTTTAAGCATTGCGTTTTGGATTGAATTGAGGATGCTGGAGTTTAAGCCCCCTGTATTCTGTGAGACTGAGAAAGTCTGTGCCATGGGCACCAGAGCTGAGGGATCCGTAGTTCAGTCCTATTGGACAGGTGGATGAAGGGACCTTCAGAAGTGGCCGCAGCAGCTGCCAGCTCCGCCCCTTTCACCTCTAATTACAAGGCATTGGTCTGGATCTGGGATGACTGATGGCTGCTCTCGTCTTGGCCTCTTTTTCTTTGAATTTTATGTGTGTGTTTGTGCCTCAGCCACAGGTCGGTGAAGCAGAGGTTTTGTGATCTGTCTGCTTGTCTCAGTCTGTTTGAATTTGCACTGGATAGATAAAAAGGGAAAGGATGGACTCCAATGAACCTTTGGTGAAATAACAGGCTACAGGACAGGGAAGAAATCATTTGAGTTTAGTGTCGTTACTATGCACACTGCCTAAGAACCTCTCTAGTTTGTTGCTGCCATGAGGTGTTTGGACAAAAGCAAGGAGAAGCTCAAGGGTTGAAACATTTCCTTTACTTTGGACTCAACGGATCACAGAAGCGGGGGGGCTAATTCCAAAAGTCATCTTAATCTTCTACTTTTCCGTGTGCTCCTCTCGTTGAATGACAGACACGTAAAACCAGGTCTTTTATTTTCATACACAAGGGTACAACGGCAGCGCCCCGCCCGGAATTGGAAGCTGCAGTCCTCCTGTCACGAGGCCATGGCTTGCTCCTTCCCCACGTCACAAGTTAAAGGAGAAACCAAGGCATTATCCATGCTAGCATTTCTAATGACGCGGGCGGGTTAATTTGGAGTGCCAATCTTCCAAGGAGCGGGAGGGGAGGGATATTAATGGAGAATCGAGGGAGAGGTTTGGACTCCTCATTACCAAGTCCTGCCGCCAGCTCTCCCGTTAGCCTCACTATCCCCACCTCCGAAAGGAAGCCTCTAAGTGCAGACGTGTAGGAGGAAGTGAGTAACAGGCGCGTCCTGACTTTTCCAGCGACATATTTTATTGGAAACATTTGCTCGCGCACAGCCAGTTCGCTAATAGAAACATACCCCCATTGTTATCAGCTTAAAATTTGCCATACCACCATTAGTGGAGCCCAGATGCTTTCAATTTGCGTACACAATGCACAGCCAATTTAACCTTGCAGTTGACTTTTAAGGAAGCTGTTTGCTAATACTGTACAGTTTGCGGTCAGCCCCTTTAAGAGGCAGCAGCTCTCACATTAGCCTGCACAATTCTGAGGTTTCCATCTTTCTTATGACATATTTCAGATGAATTACACATGTCATCTGTAATCTGCGGTGGTCTACTTTGTTCATCTCTGTTCATTATTCCATTTCTTTGACAGGGATCTGTCTTGATTCTCTTAAATGCATTTTCTCAGAGGGGACTGATGATTTTGTCATTTATTCATCTTCCAACGCTAATATAATCTCACAGTTAAATCAGACGGCATTGGCCGTGCTGTTGGCTTTGAGCGCCGAGTCTAAATTATAACGATTGTAATGCTGCCTCATGTTGAACACTCAAAACGCTTCAACCAAAGTTAACAAGGAAGCGCATTGTGGTTGGATTGAATCTAGACCCAATGCTTCACCATATTTCACAATTTCAAGGCTCATTTTGGCTGACGTACATCCTACAAACACGGAGCTTCTCCACGTTCCATTAGAGAGTGTTCGTTCCTTTTCTGTGCTCTGACTGTGCAATAACTACAAATTGCAAACGTAAATCGCATCGTCCGAAAGTAATTCTACAGGCCCATATATAGTTGTTTAGCGCTGCAGTTTTTGTTGTGAATAGAAGGCAAAGGCACTGATGCAGAACAGTGGGTGGACGATTCCGCGCGCAGTAACTGCAGTGTTGGAGGAATAGAACTCTGTGTTTGCGGATGCTCCGGCATTGCCATGGTTGTTTTTGCATTTGATTTTATTTTTTTTCAACACATGACTTAACCACCACACAGAGACTCCATGTTTGTTGCGCTCTTTCGGGCTGGTTTCTTTTTGGGGTTTTTTTCCTGTGTGTGGGTTTTCTAATTTTAGTCGAGCACCACGCTGTAATTGGAGAGTGCACGATTTAACGTGTGGTCTCGGGTTAATGATAATGGGCGGTCATCAATAAAGCAAGTGAAGTTGAAGGGTTTGATGTCTGAACCGTGCAGGGGAACAGAAAACATCCACGCTTCTTTACGAGAGCCTCCCCAATAAAACAGCTACGCTATGAGAGGAAGTGATGGCATGAAAAGTTTTACCCATAATGCACCTTCAAGAGTAGCCCCTTTGGCTTGCAACCAAGAATTTTTCATATGTGTGTGTGTGTGTGTGTGTGTGTGTGTGTGTGTGTACATAATCAGTGGTATGAATAAAAGAAGTAGCTCTGTTGGAGCAAGAATAAGTAAAGGAGACAAATATTTATACACACACTTCCCTCTACTTTGTCATTCTCCTAATTACATAAGAACCATAACATTATATAAGAAAAAAAAGTCTGTATTGAATGCTCATTCCTACTTAAAAGATTTGTATGATACAGGGTGAAAAAAATCTCAGGTCAAAACATTCCGTCATCATACATGTAAATGTTAATGTGTCATTTGTTTTTGTATGCATTTTGGCCCTATTTTAAAGTTCACTGTAGATGTCCGAAGTCATCTGTGTCCTCACTTGGTCTTGGCTTGTCGAGGACTAAGAAGCACTCCATCACGTTCTCTGTCTAATTATGTCCTGTAAGTGGTTTCAGTCTGGGTGGTAGCTGATACGTATCACTGGATTTTCGCAGGAACATTCCCATTGGAGCAGTATTATCACACCATATTACATAGTACATATGATTTCCGTACATTTAACAAATTTTTATTTAATATCCCTATATATCAAAAAGAAAAACGGGTTCTGTTATATCTTGAATACAACCATGTAAATACAGGTCCCCCTAATGCAGGACCAGTTTAAACACATACACACATCAGTAGATTTGTCTAATTGAAGGGTTAAAAGAATGAATTCTGCATGTGGCAAAAAATGCATGATTATAAGGCTAAATGTTTAGACTGCGCATTCTGTGTGTCTCCTGCTAAGCCATCGGGGGTGGAGCCCTGTAATTCTGATGGAGCACGCGGATTGTACAGTATATCACCCCCCAACTGAAGGAGGATTCCAGCCGAAGAGTTGTCAGTTCAACGTGAGGGTCACAGTACACACAGTTCGCTGGATCCCAGGCATGATTTGCCATTGTGCTTTATCTGAAACGGCAGACGCTTTAAGAGGTGTGCGGTTTATTTTCATCGTCCCTTTGGCAAGCGCTCCCGTCCAGGAGCAGCTACCAGAGCCCTGCTCCGCGGAACAGCAAGACACTGTATGAAGTGCAACATTGAAATGACGAAAAGCAGGCACGGCAAACGAGGCAGCGAGTTATATTTCATGAAAGTGATCGGTTTATCCAAAAGCGCTTATCCAGCTGTAGTCCTGGCCTGCACTCGTCCAACCGCTAAAAACGTGAAAGCAAGCAGATCTTCACCGTGGGACAGTGGGGAGAGGCGCACAGAGACATGGGTAATGGAGGGTAATGGTGCAAAGAGGGCATGGAGATGCAGCATACAGGAGCCTTTCAGTATAGGGGTGCACATTTCTCCACCCTGCTGCGATCACATACTACAGATCGTTAGCCGTTATTAGATTTTGGCTCAGAAAGGGTGAGCTGACATCGTAAGACGTAACCCTCGGATACCTGATTTATGCACATCATCATTTATGTACACCCTCGTATAGGCTGAACTGAAATAGCCTGACGCTTTTGAGAGAACTCTCCCGCTGGATGGATCTGTCAGCAGTGCAAGCTGGTCTCGTATGGCAGGATGAGGTTTGGAAAGGGAGGTGTGCAGTAGCGTAGAAGGGAACGAAAAGAGCGACAAGGAGGGAGGGAGGGAGGGAGGGAGAGAGAGAGAGAGAGAGGAACACTTGGGCTGAAGAGTTTTGGGTCAGTTGGGGAGGGGCAGCCAAAAGAGTTTGGCATGCCCCTCTATTTGGCTTACTCCAATATAAAGCTGAGAGCTTTCATTGTTCAATTTAAAATGACTTGACTTAATCAAGTATCATTGTGTTGAGTGTATGCTGTGGACCTTTTGGTGTGGTTTAATTTTAATTTTATTTTCCACTTTGTGAATACTCTTGGAATCATGTTGTATCATGGAATTATCATAAAACATGTCTCTCGTCACTAAATGACATGGCTGATCTGTAGCGATTTCATTCTAGTGAAGCAAACGTATCCAAATAGATATGTTAGTGCTATGAATTTGTAATGAAAATGATCCCTTTTGGATCAAAACAATCCTTCGGGGCCTGCACTGCTGGCCTGATTTTCCGCAGAGGTGTTGGTCAGGGGGCATGAGGCAGGGTTTGGACCCTCGCCCTCGTGTGTCACGGTTCCACCCATTTACCCCGTCAGTCAATGGGGCCCAGTAGCCCTACAGCCAGCTTCCTGTCAGGACTGGAGTCTCCATTCCCTCTGAGGTAGGTCTGATGACACTGAGGAGGGGGTGGTGGTGGTGAGGGGGGGAGCCGATGTGAAACTTGTCCTCCCCAAAACTGGCAGTGCCAACCAGGGCGATGGCAAGAGAGGGATGAAGGAGGGGGGATGGTGGTGGCCACAAAGCTGGGATGGTAGGAGACTCTGCTGGACCGGAAGTCCATCCAAAAACTCTGCTCATCACAGCACTAGACACTGAGGCACCTGGACAGCACACACAGATAGATTTCTAATCTGCTGATTACAGCTTCAGCTGTGCATCCAGGCTGTCACGAAGTCTACAGTTTCATTCTGCTGTAGTTCTATTCTGTGTTACAAGCAAGTACTGTGATTAGTTCGTTTTTTTCCTTTTCCTTCATAGACCAAAGTTTTTGATGTCCCTGCCAAATGTTGGTACAGTAGCTTTTCATTCATATAGTAGTTTCACTTGCTGGCTGGAAGCCTCTGCTCAAAGTCATATTTACAAAGATGACTCTACTATTAAAACCATGCGGAACTCGCAATGACAATGTGCAGGCTTGTCTGCAGGAAAATGTGCAGGTCATTATCCCAGCGCTAGAGCCATCCAGGATTGGCTCGTTGCTAGCATCGCACATTCAATACACTCCCATGGTGTACATATTTCTGTATTTGAATTCTGTATGAAGCGCATGCATGTCAAAGCCTTTGAAATAAATAAGAAGTGTTGTAATGTGACATTGATGTCAACATTTTTATGTGAGGGTTAAGGTTCTGTTCCCTGTAATTAACCAGTTTCAGCTGGTTCACTCTCATTATGTGTCTACTTGAAGAGTAATTTAAAACGGGCTTTGGTTTTGTTTAGTGAGGGTCTTCTGGGTAATATTCAAATGAAGTGTCAGCAAATGGTATTTTAAATATGCCCTTTTTGACTTCGTGGACATAATTGGAAATAAAATATAGCTTATGAATGGGTACACTGATAAAATGAATATTTAAAGAGTACAATGTTCACACCTTTCAGTGTATTCCAGTGCTCCTGTGATCAAATGCACTGATCTAAAAATGTTTTTCTATGCACAGAATGAGATGTATGGTCAGAATTTGAACCCAGACGTGTCGTCAAATGCCAATGACCATGAGCCCACAGCAGTGGAACAAACTGGCTTTGTTCTGCCAGGGTACGAGTGGGTTTGTGGGTTTGTGGGCAGGGTTTCCCTGTCTCTCCCCTCTCAGGCACCCCACAACATCAGGTGCCATCACGAGCCAATCAGATTACGTCACCATAGATGCATCTATCCTCCAATTGGCATGTGCTTTACTGAGGTGCACCTTGGGGACTAGCTGTAGGCAAGTCAGTGTATTGGACTGCATTCACTATCCCCAGTGCTCCTATGCACCTGTTGTGGGGAGTCACGCCTAACATGAAACTGCCAATTCCAAAACAGGGGCGAAAAAAGGGCTAAGGGCGTAACAAAATGGGGAAAACTAGAGTGGCACACAGAAGTCATGCTTCCACCAGCCTTAACATATAAGCCTTCATCAGCTGCCTGTGCAAAACACCTGTTTCCAAAGGTCCCCTCTGTCTGCCGTTAAACAAGATCACCCATTTATGAAAATCACATGTTCAATATGAAGCAGCCTTTAAAACTAACAGTGTATAAATATATATACATTTATAAAGGAATTTATATTTATAATGAACCTTTTTCTATTAACTTCAATATATTTTTACATACAATTTACATATATTTTATATACTATTTATTCTATATATTATTTAATACAGTACAACCAAAAATCACAAATCTACAGTGAAAGCAGGGTTTCAGCACTTCAATACTTCAATAATACCCCTTAATCTGATAGCAGGGACCTGCATAATTAGCCTTGAATTTGGAAAATTAACAGCAGAGAAGTGATTGGATGTGGAGGTCCACACCTAACGAATGGCTCTTCCAGGGCTACTTGAGCCAAGCAAACATTATTCCCCGATTTTTTGCTTGTAGAATCATGCTAGGAACATCCTGTTCTTCCAATGCTGATGGAAGCCAACAGAAGGGGTTTAGAGACAAGGCCCTGGGAGGAAGCCAACAGAGTCTATCCCAGGCAGATAGATTTCCACCTCTGAACCAGGCAATCAGGGAGAGTCTGTTAACCTGGCGAGATATCCAAGAGGACTCGACAGAACTGCATGATGGGCTTGGCATACTATAAAGCTTTCCATAAACTCAAAACAAACATCCAAACAGGAGATGTTGAGCACGCCATGAAATGTCAGCTATCGCTACATATACAGAGGGGCAACAGTCGAGACCTAAATCCAGCTGCAGCGAATGAGGGAGTGTCAAGGGATCACATGACTCTGAGGGCACACCATGGTCCGAGACACAGCTCAGAGCACAGCAGCACTGGGTGACCCGCCCTAAAGAGTGACCCTTAAAAGGTAAGAGAACCATTTTTGGTTATGGCTAGCAATTCAGGTGGTCAATGAATCAGTGCTTGCCTTTTTGAGATCCATAACAACAGGTGCCTCATCTTGCCAACCGACGTGCATACAGGGGGAACCCCTTTCAGGGTGGTGTAAGAGTTAATAAAGCTTGTTTTTTTTCACAGGTAGCTCTGATTGGGACTTCAGGAGAAAGACAAAAGCTGTGGAGTGTCCTGAGCAGGGAAGCGGCACGCCTGAGTGTTTGTGCTTCAGCTGATTACCCACTTCCTCTGAGTACACAAGCGCTCTCTCTTCAGCGCTCCGGAGAAAGGGGGCTGGACGTCGGCCCAGATGGACTCAACGTGACAGCCCGCTGGCCGCTCTTCGCCGGTCGCGGCCAGACCACCTTTGCCGTCTTGGAGCACAGGTTGGAATTATGCAGAGTGGTTGCCGAGTCCAAAGCCGCCGCCGCCGCCGCTGCCGCTGCCGCCGATCTGCTTATGGCGCTGCATTGAAATGAACATTGTTTTCGCACAAACTGCCTCTTCTTCTCGCTTAAATTTTAGAGGGGGAGTTTTTGACAAGAGCACTCGGTTCAATATTGTGTTTTTAGAAGAGCAAATTTAAATTCAATGTTAAGCGCTACAAACGTTGGCTGTTTGTATCCTGTTACACTAGCACATTCAAAGGGTTAGCAGACAATGACTTTTGCAATGCGTCAATTGACCTTCTGAATGTGCATGAGACTATAATCCAGTAATTAGTGTCCATTTTGAAATGTCCCTCTGTCTGATTTGTCAGTTCTAAAAAAATAATATACTCATATTTGAATCAAAGGAAGACATTTCAGTTCTTTACACAAGTCCAGTTAAAAATGAATCAAAATTGCCCACAGAGCTACAGCATTTATCCACTTTCAGCTCACAGACCACATACCACTACTGTCAATCGACATAACTGAATGAGTGGTTTTAAATAAAAACCGTGTGTACTTAAAATATACTAAACACATTAAACATGAAGTGGCATAGTCAAAAACACCCATGGAAACTCAACACAGTTATTTGTTTGTAATGCTTGTCAATAATGTCAGAAAAACAGTATGACTATGGAATTAATTAGGAAACTTTTGCTCCTAATATTTCATAGTTGTCTAAAGGGACACACTTAGCACATGTTTAATGCATTCTAATGCATGTAGTGTAGTTTAAAAAGGGGGGATTGTTCAGTATTAAACAAGTTTACAGTATGCAGTAGTACACATATTTTACTGACATACATATGCCATGTGCCAAGGCACAATGAATTAATTATATATAAAAAGGAGGAGAGAGCGAGAGATAAATGTACTGTACTATTAAATCTGCACTCTCAAATTAGGGTATCAAATTCACACTGAACAATCATTAGTAAACTGAAAAACAACGTAGCCTTATTTGAACCGGAATGTTATTATTCAGACATATGACCCACACAATGAAGACACATAACACAGTAACATTATATCCTAAAAAAAGAACAAAAACAAAACGAGATCACTCATTTAGTCATAATTTTGAGTTATGTAAATACTGAAAATTAAAGTACATTCAAATGTTCAAAATTATTCACAATTTGAAAATTAGTTAGCAGTAATACTTTTTTTTCCAGAACAAAAAGACATGTTTCTAGCATTCTCACACCCCATAAAATAATGTAAAATTAGTTACCTATTGCTGCTTTGAAACACTGGTTTCTGAATGCACTGATCACTCCTAAGTGTGCTTGTACATTTTTTAATTCACTGTTTTCACTAGTGGAATCACATTTCACCATGATGATTACAATTAAGGACTTTGTGCAACAGCTGATATGTCAATACATCCTGCTTACAGGATTAATCTTAGTTGCACCTTTTCATTTGTTGCTAAACATGCCCTTTGCTCACAAATTTTAAAAGAACTGATTTTTGTGAGCTGGATAAATTGCTAGATATGTAACAGCCCATTTTTCATTCATATCAACGAAAGAACCTTCTCTACTGTGCGTTTGAGAACATAACGGGCACACAGAGTCACACAGTTCAAATACAATTCATTATATTACACCTTAACAACAGCAGGGAGACTGCCTTGTTTGGTTTATAGTATCCAAAATACTGTACACTCTTTAGTCCCATAAAATTAATTTTTGCTCAGAGGTAAACCATCGTTACAGTTGGTAATGAACCAGTGCTTGCGTTCAGAACTTTAAAGTGAAGAAAAATAAGCTGGAGGTCATTGAACACTTTCAAAAATACTGACGATATACTAAACATTTTCTTTTCTTAAAGCTATGAGTGTTGTGCTAGTCACAATGTGATTCTTTCTCAGTAAGATATTCATTGTAGTCAACAGGAAGCACTCCTAAAGTCACAGGAAGTCTGTGTAGCTGAACAGTGCAGGCGTGTAGGGTGTGGTGCCCCCTCCAGGCAGGGAGGAGGTTCACGGGTGACCCGAGCAGGGGTGTGCTGGGACGGTGAAGCGCGGCAGATGGAGCCCGAATTTGCTCTCGATTCCCGCGAATGTCGCCACCGCCAGCCTGAACCCTCCGATGTGGTCCGGATTGGGCGCCGGCAGGCTGATCCGAGATTTCGGCGGGGGATCCGCGCCGGATGGCTTTCTGCAGCAGGAGAGAGAGAGAGAGAGAGAGAGAGAGAGTCGATTTTCACGTCTTACATTTTCCACCACTGAAAATAAACAGCTTAATTGAATATTAAAAGGGGGAGAGACCGAGGTTTTCCTCAGCGCAGTGGAACCAGAAACAAATAATTCCATGCTGGTTTGCAGGCCTGTTTGCATTTCGGCACTCTTGACCTTTCCAGTGAGGACAGCGAGGCGCCTATTTTGAGCCTCTCTGCGCTGTATTAGCCGGACGGCTGCATGAATTCCACAGAACGAGGCCTCTGCAGAAACCGATACGTCAACAGGAGGGCCGGGGCGCACGGACATACTTTCCGAGCACTGCGACGATGAACCATGCGCTCAATGGGAAAATGAGGTCACTCCCACCAGGAACGGCAGGACGGGCGCTGGACTGATCCTCTCCCCCCCGTCTGCCTGCCCCGGCTTATTGGCTGATGTCAGGGGCTCGCGCTCACAGCACTTACGGAAATGTCACACCGAGCCCTACAAAGCCAGGTTGAAGCGGTCGGCTGGATATTTAAAATGTATTTTTGGCCGGTGGCATTCTCGGCCGTCGAAGGAAAAAAGTACCCACAAGTAATTTTCAATCAGGCCGCAAGGTTTTAAATAGAAACATTTCATTCCTGTAGCAAGACATCTCTGAGCATTAAAAGCAAAGATCAAGTGCCGTTACATTTCAAGGCAATTTATATCAAGCTGCCCCTGTGGAAGATGATCACTTTCAAACACTTGTGAGTTTTTATTTTTGTGGCATTTAGATCGGCACAATTTTTTCCTGCTCCGTTGAAGATGAATACTTGAAGATTTCTCCCCAGTGGTATTCAAGCTAGGTTAATACCATGGTGTGAGAAAAAGCTACTAGAAAAACAAAAAAGTACTGAAAAAGAACTTACTGTCCACCAAAGTCTATGTAGAACCATCTCTGCAGCAGCTCGTAGGTCACCAGTGTGACTCCAAATTGGGGTGAGGAGCGGAATACTCGAGCTGGAGGGAAACATTTTGATCAATTAAAAGTGATGCGTTATCAACCAAACACTTCTTACACCACGTTAACCTGTCTTTTAAAAGACAACAGTGAGGTTTAGAGCGAGGTTTTACAAACAAAATAACAATCGCAACTGTCCAAATCACATCTGACAACTGAGGGCAGTGCTAGCTAAATAAATACTAGAAAATAGACTTTATACGATGCACGGTTATGCTAACGCTGTTGGTCGGTGCACTCATCCCGGAAAGCCGTACCTCCAGCTCCTTTCCAGAATGCCCGAGCCCCTTCTTCCTTCAGAATCTTCCAGAAGCAGTCAATGAGCCCATTGTACGTGGTCTGTCCGGCACGAGCTGCCACTTGTAGCCGGGTCTTGATAACATCGGCTGGGGTCACCAGGGAGGCCGCAGGCATACCTGGGGGGGGGGTGTGTGACGAACTTTACTTACAGGGGTTAACCCCCAACACAAACCTTCCTTCCAAAACTGAACCGCTTAAAGCAGGTTTCCCCAGTCCGACGTGCAGCACAGCATGGTACACTGCAGGAGAGGTTTAGCCAAAGCGACTCTCGTCATTCCAGTTCCTCCATTATTCAACAGTCCCCTCTAAGAGGGTGAACCAAAGTGCGCTCTTTAGTTTGAGTTTGTCCCTCTCACCTCGCTTTTTAGAGGCTGAGCAGCGGAGGCGACAGGTGGGGGTGCGCTGACACCCCTCGTCCCACTTGGGGGCCTCTCTGCTGCCGCTCGAGCCGAGCGCAGCCAGTCATCGGCAGCGGCTTCGCCCCGTCCTCCCATTACAGGCCCTCACAGACGCCACTGCGCTTCCCCATTTAACACACAAATCAACCACTGGAGTCCTCCTCATGGAGTCACGGGAACAGCAGGCTCTAGGGCCCCTAACCTCCATAATGGCCCTCCAGCCCCTCCGGTAGAGAACCATAGAGTGGCACAGGAAAGCACATTGACTCTACTCTACAGCCCCTCTCCTCATAACACCTGACCAGCGCTATCTATGGTACTCCACGTGTCAGCGCCGGTCCGTGATGTTTCAGACAAGCCGCTCGCCACCATTAGCTCATAACGCCCCCGCCTCTGCGCCCTAAACGGGCTGAAGAGACCATTTCTCTCCGGCGGCGGCTTTTAATCGCTGATTACCGAGGAGGAAAGGAGCGGTCTGGCTCGCTTCCTCGCCCCTCTCTCTCCATGGCGAGAGAGAGCGAGAGAGAGCGAGAGGCGGGGGGGGGCGGCTAATTCTTCCATAAAGCTTCCAGGTCGCTTTCAGTGCAGTGCAGTGCGGCGCTGGGACGCGGCGACGGGGGCCCGGAAGCACGGGTCAGGGGCTGCAATCACGGACGGCGCGCTGCCGCCGTAGCCCTGAACGAGGTATTCCACCTCAATCACCAGCGCAGGCCCAGCTGTGCCGCATGAAAGGCCTACCGACCGTTTAAGATTGCCAGCTGTCTGCTGAGAGGCTACGTTATGCAACATAAAGCGAACAGACGGAGCATGCAATTCAATTTCCTAAACTGATTGTAAATCACTGAAATTATTTCCTTCGGCCGTGATTTACTGCTAAGTTTAGGTATAGGTGATAAAAACAAAGAGCAATTGCAACATTATTAAGGGTGTAGTCGTTTTCTGTGTACCAAGTCCGAACCTTAGCTCCTGGTGTACAGACGCTGCAAAAAGAGGTAAAAAAAGGCTACAGGAATATCTTTCTCAATTTTTATGACTTTTCCATTTAGGCTGTGTCCAGTCCAAGGCTATCAACATACCTATCAGGAAAAAAAAGACTACAAAAATAAATGTATTAATTCATTTTCTCTTACGGTCCAAACCATATTGGCTTGGCCACTTTAATTGTCTTTATAATGATATTTTCTTTTCGATCGGCAGTCAAATAAAACGTAAGTCATTTTTACATATGAGGGAAAGAAAAAAAAAAGACTCATGAAAAAGAATTTTTTTCTGAACGAAAACCCGGAGGTTTCTGCTTAATTTCACCGGCCACGGTAAGATCTGTTTATCGCTGCTCCTGACTGCGTACCCCTCGCGGTCCCGCAGCTGCCAGGTCCTATATATTAAAGTGGAAAATATCCCCAGCCTTGGCAGCTGCGCCGTGCTCCAAACCCCAGCCTAAATCACTGAGCACTCTAATTAGGCGACCGCAGTGGAGACAGCGGTCGGAGGCGGCTACCGGCGGCCGCGCGGCGGCTCACCAGCCAGCGCTCCGGCGAACAGCAGCTTGGCGGGGCCCACCCGGCCGTCCTCGTCCGTCATGGCCGCCTTGGCGTGCGCGTAGCAGGGGAAGTAGATGGCCGAGAAGGGGATGTCGCGGAGGAAGCAGGCCTTCGCGCCCTGAGGGGGAGGGAGGGACAGGGAGAGCGGGGTGAACGAGGGGAAAGAAATATTCCCTTTTTCTTAAAAAAAAAAAAAAAAAAAAAAACAAAAACAAAAGAAACACACAAAGGCGGCTTTCTGCCACTTTTTACTGGACATTCTAGACCTCAACTTTTCAGACTAAAAGTACCTGTGGGAATGATATTGTTCATAAATTACAGACCACACAGACATGCAGTCTCTAAAGTCAGGATAGACAGCAAGCTAAGGGTGCTCTTTTTAATATTCAAATTTCAGTTCATAATTTATGGCATTTTTTGTCTTTGCAAAGTTCTCCATAACTAAGAACAGAGTGTAAATCTTCTCTTAATGGCAACGCTTCTGTCAAACTGTCATTTAAAGTTAAGGCCAAAACATTTTGTGCTTTTACTGAACTGGTCCCTTATTTAGGTGAACCAAGCTCAGGCAATAAAAGCCAAAATGTTCCCACAGAAGTTGATGGATGTCACTTTTCAATCCCTTTACAGGAACCTGAAATAAGAACCAGGAAGTCTTTCTGATTATGTGCAATAAGCATTTATATATTATCCTTATGTGCCACTGATGTGGTGTGCGATTGCCACATTCAGGTAAACCCCATTCTTGGGAGTTCACTTTCAGATACTTTCAATACTCTTTGACTTTTGATCGTACAGTCTTCCCTTTTGTAAACAGAGAAACATCTTCAACGAGATTCGGTTTCCTCAGAACCCCCCCCCCTTTCCCCTGGCAACCGCCCAAGTGAGGAAAGGAGAGATTTTCCCTTCAACAAACGGTTTAATGCCAAGTGCGGTGCATTTTAGACAGGCTTCATTTAACTTCCAGGTTAATCCGCGCAGCATACACAGGTAGCGCCTACTCCCCGGGTATCTCTTTCCTCGGGCTGCTCCCCTGTCTGCTAGAGCAGACTACCTGCTGAAAACCAGGCAGATAACATCGGGCCTTTCAGAGACCGGGACGGCCTGTCCATCGCCGCTGCCGCTGCCTCCGGCACCATAGTCTGGCGCTGGCGAGAGCTGCCTTAAAGCGCTCGGACTGGGGTTCGAGCCGTTCAGTTTCCCACCTGCCAAACAGAGGTCTCCCCTAACCGCCCCACTGTTCGGCCTCACCTGTCTGAGGGGTGTAGCGTGAGGGGTGTGTGGGAGAGGCCGGGGGTGTTGTTTTTGTTCTTTAAAGTGTATATGGGGAGCAGTGCTGGTGGGTGAGCCCCCCCCCCTCCCCCCATCCCCAGCAGAAAGGAAGGATAATTAGAGTGACAAAGACAGCTCTGTGCAGGGCTGGGCCAGAGGAGCCAGTCGGTCTGGGAGACGCAAGGCCGGAGCTTGTCTCCTGCAGTCAATGCACATTGTCTGCGCAGGGGGGCGGAAGACATTCTTACACACACACACACACACACACACATACACACACCCCTGTCCTGCTGAGACTACACTCGGCCCCGGGCTATTATTCCATTTTCAAAACAAAGGCTTTTTTTCATCGCCACAGACAGAATGACAGGTGAGCTCTGCTGATTCCGGCGGGAATCCATATGTGCTTTACTGTTGGTATGAGACAGGAGCAGGTTTTGGCCAATCAAGAAATGCTACATGAAGAGGGGAAATGTTCATTAATAAAAATCCTTTTCCACATCCCTTCATTTGTCCTGGTCTCTAGTTTGAATCTACAGTAAGAACTATTGAATAAGCCACTGTTCAGCAGAATGTAAAACACAGGATCTGTGCACTTCCCGAATAGCAGATCGGGTCTGCATGATGTTTATACTCGTAAAACTTTTACTTCAGTAATGTCCGAATCTCCTCAGGACTTACTGGTGATTACCATCACCATTGTCTCACTCTCTGACAGTCTGTTTCCACTATCCACAGTCTCTGCCCTCTGGCCTACAGGCAAGCGGCCTTTATACCTCCTGAAAGCTGAACTCAACTAACTAACAGCTAACAGCTCCATTTATATTAGCTGCACACTAAGGCCCTTTGGCACAGAGTGACACCATGCATTAGCATGCAAATGGTGGATGAGCACTTCCGCCATTGTTCTTGCAGAGTGGCTGCTGTCTGTGGGAGGTCAACCTGACGGGCTGTGTTCTCCTGCCTGCTGCTGGCCTATTGGTAGGTAAATGGAGCCTTTATGAGCTCCAGGGCTTCGATATAGCACGACATGACAGAAGCACACCCAAACCACAAGAGTGTGGCGCTACAGCACCTGAGACAGACCTGGCTAGCTGTCTACTGCTAACCCTATGCACACAGCATGGCTTTAGGCCTATACAGACTGTAGGGAAGATTAACATTGTTAATAACATGTAAAGATTAAGGAGGTTTATTCATGTTTCTTTAACTTCTAAATATATTACAGAGCGTGTTCCATTATCCCATTATAAGAGAACTTTGACTGCGTGATTGAGTGTTTAAGAGTAGATGGGTCACCTCCAGCTTAGACCTGCTGACACTTTCAGAGTAAACAGGAGAGAGTGAACTTTGTGAGGCGTGTTTCTATTGTTTATGTGCATGTCTGCAGATAATGGGTTCATTCGCATACTCGTTAAGTGACTGCGCTACGAGATCATGTGCTTCCCATTATACTCATCAATATGGTAATTACATTGTTCACCAATGCAATGCACAAAGGCAAACAGCCATACCTAGACCACAAGTGCATTCAAAGAACCAGGCCACGAAAAAAAAGCTTCCAAAAAGGGGTTGCATATGGCAATTCCTTTTTTATTCTGTCTGCAATAATGCTTGAACTTTTGGTTCAAGCTGGCTATAGGTCACCTTGTTACTTTTTACTGGTCCTTCCTCTTCACTGATAAACAACTGACAGTTACAATAGAAAAATAATCAGGACTGTGTGAGATCGCATTTTGTTGTGCAAAAACAGTACAGAGGAGTCTGTTACATGGGAAGTTCATGGGGTGATCTGACTGCCTCATTAAATGGGATACGAGTAATGAACCTGGATTAAGTTCACTTCAACTCTTCCCTTGAAGACCAGAGCACTAAATATGTTTGTAATCGGCATGCAGCTTTTGTTGCATTAACCCAAAGGGGAGCTTTGGCAGGCCTAATGAGGTGGCCCCCAGGCAGGACACTAACAGCAGCAGCACAGAGTACACACTTCCTGGCCCCAACAGGCCATCCAGGATCAGGCTACTGAACCCTTATTCCAACTCCAGTCACCATGTGAAAAAAAGTATTAAACTGATCTCTGGTCAGCCCTAAGAGCAGACCCTAACTGCACTATTTACAGAGAAGGGGAGCAAGGTGAAAACTGACTCATCAGGGACAGTGTCCAGTTAAAACATTCGTGACACGTCATACAATGCATTCTACGAAAATTAGCCACAAGCTACTTTTCACTTTTTGTACTCCCACGGCAGGTGGACAACACACCATCCATGATACCACAAAGCATTACACAAAAAAGCCAGTTTCATCAGTTGGGTATGGAAAACATTAATTTTACAATAATAAAAAAGCTTGCCTCAAGACATGACTAGGCCACCACTGTTAATACTGTTCACAGAGAGACGTACGGCACATAGTGACATGCAATATGTAATTATTTATCGTAATTTGTCGTATATAGGCATACATTGTTTGCCCACCTTGTAGAGGCCGAAGAAGCCCAGATCCCGGATGACTGAGAGAGCACTGACCCGTGGGCCTGTGGTGATCTCTCCAGCCACCTGCAGCCGGATCTTCACAATCTCCAGGGGGTTGGTGAAGATGACTTGGGAACCCCCGG